>NC_081419.1:24645035-25847535 GCF_949786415.1 Peromyscus eremicus | reverse complement strand
CATTCTGCCCGTTTAAAACCACCTGGTGCTGGTCCTGGAGGCACTTTGATAAAAGAAAGTAAGGCAAGGGATTAAGCTGTAATTTAAACAAAACTGATTATCTGTATTTCCGTAGGCAGGACCTTAAGTCATTTTCATCTTTGTTAATAATTAACGTCCTGATCATCAATTTTGTGAACAATTTTAAAATTCTCTGGCAGATTGTTTTAAACTTCAGTGCAAGGCTATTTTCAGTTTTCAGCGTTCCTTTTAGCTATTGGTATTAAACATACATAACACATTTCCCTGGAAGCAGATATAACCCAGCTGTTAAGGATAAGATAGGAAAAACAGACTAAACATGAATTGCAAGTGTGAATTTTTCTTGAAGAGAAAGCCTTTGTAAGCTATGTTGCAAGGCACTGGATCTAGGGAATAACATTTAAAACATCACTATCACTATTGCAAGATAGTCAAATCTTTTGCAAGATGTGACATATTTCTGTGTAATAGTAGAATATGGTCTAGACTATTTTCCAGAGTGGCTTAACAAGAATAGTGACACCACCTCCAAGTGCAAGTACTAGCAAGTCTAGAAATAGGGTTTGTGTACAGGGCAAAATACAAATATATGTCCTTAAATCTACAGTTTGAAGGTATAAGGCGAGTGTTACCACTACAATATGCCACAGTAGCTTCAATAGGAGTGAAAGATATGAAAAGACTGTAAAAGAAGTAAATAGACAAGAACAGGTTTACAGATATTAATCTCTTAAGAGCCATCACAGCTCCTGTGGGTGTGTTATTCTTGCCTAATAAATATGCCTACTGTGTATGAGTATTAACCCCTGAAAAATATTATGAGTGAATGTAGCACATGAACTTGAAGGCATTAATGGCAGCTGCCCTGATGTATTACTGCAGGATGAAATTACTCCAAAGTACCTCTAATGTCCTATCATAGCAGGCTTAGTGAACATCAATGCATTTACATCATCAAAGAGACAAATGAATTTACTTTAAATGTACCATCAATTGTGAACTCTGTAATTTGTCATAACTGACACAGTTTTCGATGTCCTGCTAAATAAATCCATGGAAGAAGCTATGGCTTTCAGGTTTTCATATACCTTTGAGCAGAAAGAGAAATTTTATAACTTCAGAGTTGCAAACATGATTTTGCCTATATTCAGAGTAAAATTTTTGGACAATGGCTTTATCCAGTAAAGGCCCTTGGCACATAATCTTTACTCTGAATTTGATTCCCAGACTTACTAATAGTGGCTTTAATTTTATATTTAGAATAATAATTTTCTGTAATATTTGCATTTTTAATTTTTATTTAAAATATTACTTAAAGTCACAAGTGAAATTTAATGTAAATAAATTTTAATAGCTTAATAAAGTGAAGGACTTATTGAACACAGTGGCAATGCTTTAAAAAAAATAACCTCTTTGATACTAGAAGGACCTCTTTTCCATCTAACTTTAAAACACTTCCATTGATTTTTTTTTGAAAGTAAGGTTTTAGTAAGAGTTCCTCTTAGTTGTGCCATTACTCTGCAGAACTGTGAAAGATATAGGAGTTTTTCTATGATTTTAATTATCACTCAAATAAAATTTAGGAAACAAGACTTTTCTATATTCATATCTTCCCTTAAAGTTTCCTTCAAATCCCTTTCTCCAAATGACTCTGTGAGCTATGGATAAACATAAACATCACATTAGCGACATTTCCTGAACTTAAATCTGCTTCAGGTCAGATCAGGGCAAGCTGACCAGGAACAGACTCCCTTTCCTTCTTTCCACTTTCATTTCGGGTGAGTTATGGAGGACCCTTGTAGGTTTCCTCTGAGCATTAGTGTCCTAGTGACTACTCATTATCGCCAATTTGAAATCTACCAGATGCTTCAACCTGAAGCACTCTAACTCTCCATGTTAACATCCTCAAATATCACCAGTCTCTCAGTAGTGCACAGAAAACCCAGATAATATCTTCTACCATTTCTCTGTACTCACAAATAACCTTGCCAGGCTCACAGGCAATCTCCAGTGTAGGTAACTAGCACATTCATTGCTCTTAGTCATTTCCACTGCTGTCTGAGGTCAGGCTACCAATATCTTCCATCTAGATCCCTCCAACAGCCTCCTCAGGCATTTTCCAGTAATGAGTCTATACACTTATTTCCAAAAAAAAATCAACTTATAGTCATCTTTCTTTTAAAAAATAATTTTATCATTTCATATATATATATAATTTATTTTGATCATATAAATTCCCTACTCTTCCCCCAACTCTTTCAGGTACTCATGTATTGCATATTCTCCTTCAAGTTTTTTCTCTTTAAAATATTGTTTTTAGAATGCATACAGTCCAATTAATGCTACTCATATACAAACAGATATAGGACCTTCTGCTGGAATGTGGTCAATATACCAGGGAAAATGATAATCTCCCTTAAGGAAAATGAAATCTCTTTATCCTATTGATCAGCTCCCAATAACTCTTCAGCTAGAGATTGTAAGAAAAATTGCTGAATGGTGTTATTAATAAAAAAGAGAAACCCTGTCTCGAAAAACCAAAAAAAAAAAAAAACTACAAAACAAAAAACCCAGAGCCAGATATTGGGGTGAAAAACTAACTGAGAGATCAGAGAAATAGGACAAGCCACAGCCAACCTCACCTCAATGAAACCTCAGTCTCCGAAGAGAGCTACTTCCTGTCTACCCATGCCTATATGCTTTTCTATTCTTCCATCTCACTTCCTCTCTCTGCCCAGCTACATCACTTCCTGTCTGTCTGTACTGACCTCCAGACCTTCATGGTTAGTGCTGGGATTAAGGAGTATGCCACCACCGCCTGACTGTGTTCCCAATGTATCCTTCAACTCACAGAGATCTGGATGGATCTCTGCCTTTTGAATGCTAGGATAAAAGGCATGTGCTACTATTGCCTGAATTCTATGTTTAATATAGTGGCTGTCTTTTTCTTCTGATCTCCAGATAAGGTTTATTAGGGTGCACAATGTATTGGGGGACACAATAAATCACCACAAGAGATAGCAGCTAATGTGGCCCTTTCCCACTCATGCAAGAGTATTGACTGGCTTGATGTTGTTGCAGGTCTTGGGCATTCAATTCCTCGTGTTCCTGAGCACTCCCTGAGGTCTGTTTTTTAGAATATTTCCTTTCCCTCTTCTTACATGTTCCTTGAGCCTTTGGCAGGAAAATTTGTAATATAGCTGTCTTATTAATGGAAGAGAATTCCACAAACACCTATTCTCTGCACTTTAATTAGTTGTGAGTTCATATAGTATATTTATTGCAGTCTACTGCAAAAAGACTCTTTTCAGGTAAGGACAGAGAACTTCACTAATCTGTGGGTACAGATATCTCTATCTCCATCTCTATCTTTTATCTGTCTATCTATCTATCTATCTATCTATCTATCTATCTATCTATCTATCTATCTATCTACCTATCTATAGTAGACAATTAAAAACTATGCCCATTTAGTAAATTAATATTAATAGTCTCAAATCCTAGGGAATATAAGCTTCCTTTCCACAGTTTTTTAACTGGATTTAAAGTAGAAGATATAAGTTTCTTTTTACGAAATGGACCTTAAATGCAATTAGAAAGTTATCAGCAATACCTATGATATTCATGCCGTGGGTGTATCTTGTCATGCCATATTATTTCAGCGTGCAGGGTTCACATTTGAGCAAGACTGATGATGACTTTTTTCCCCTAGCAGCCTTCATGGTATGTGATGATACTATGAAAGCTGGGTAGCAAGGAGGAAGCTTCCAGAAGCTAGCATCATTTCTTCTGAATGCCTCCTACAGAACATAGAAAATGTTATTGTCAAACCAGTATCTACATGCCAGATATGTATGTATTTGTCATTATATTGATAACTCAGGATTCAACAATATATGACAGTTTCTACACTTGTAAAGGCATTCTGCTAAATCCAAGAAGAAAAACAGTGCCTCAATTTAGTGATATCAATATTTAATACCAGCAACCCATAATTTAACTGACAAATATATTGGGATAATTGTATAAATGAATCAGAAATAAATATTATTAATTAAATACAATGTGTAATATGTTTTGTCTCAGAGGAACCACGAAGTAGTGTAAATAGACTTTCCTTTGGTCCACTAGCTCACAAATAACAACACAGAGACTTATTATTAATTATGAATGCACATCCTTAGCCTAGGCTTGTTCCATTCACTCTCATAACTTAAAGTAACAATTTTATTAACCTATATTTTACCACTTGTATTTTACCACTTGGCTTTTACCTCTCTCCTGTTCTGTGTATCTGACTTGTTCCCCATCTCCATGGCACCTCTGCTTCTCTTCTTCCCAGAGTCCTTTCTGTGCCTGGAAGTCCCGCCTACACCTCCTGCCCAGCTATTGTCCATTGAGCTCATTATTAAAACAATGAGAGGCACCTTGGCAAAGACACACTTTCACAATGTACAAAAAAGATTATTCCAGAACAGCAAAGGGGAAAGAGATTGACATAAAAAAGAAAAGATAGGAAGGAGGGAAGGAAAAACAAAGGAAAGAAGGAAGGAAGAAACGGATGACGGAAGAAAGAGAAGCAAAGGAAAGGAGGGCAGGCTACTGGCAAATGAAGATGACCAGAGTAGTTATCTAAAACATAGTACTCTTTAAAGTTAGTAATAAATCTTCCATGGAGAAGACTGTCATTTGGAAGAAATAGATAGTTTGATAAATTAATCTATGGCCTATTTTTTAGCCAGTGCTGTTTGTTGAAGGATGCACCAGGTAATTTACCAAAGAATTGTTTCCAAATTTGGTCTCATGAAAAATAGTTTCCTGGTCAAGGATCAGAAATTTGGATTACCCTGCATAGCATGTCTCCTGGACTATACTCTGATGCCTACTAAGAGTTACATCTTTAATGGGACCAGCTCAGTGTATCAAATTCTGATGGTAACTCTCTAGTATGGTTGCTAAATAAGGTTTGCTAGTGAGAGAAGCTTTTGCTGAGACTGTGTAGAGTAGCCTTATCAGACCAAAAGATGATTTCCTAAATAGAGCCTAGCTTACTGCAACCCAAACATCTTGGGATAAAACAAAAAACAAAACAAAACAAAAAAACAAAAAAAAACTGCATAATATTTTTTAAACCTGAGTTGAAGTCACATAGAATAATATCTTTTGCTTTTTAACACAAGAAAGCCATGGATAGTCTCTATGGAAGAGAAATAGATATAAAATTTGGTTGTATGGATTGTAATGAATGAAAAATCAATGGAGTTTAGACATATTTTAAAAACCTTGTGGACTTTAATTTTAATAGGGAATTTATGGATACTATTACTGATATTTTAGAG
The DNA here is from genome assembly GCF_949786415.1 of Peromyscus eremicus. NCBI lineage: Eukaryota > Metazoa > Chordata > Mammalia > Rodentia > Cricetidae > Peromyscus > Peromyscus eremicus. Next base: position 25,842,175 of record NC_081419.1, on the reverse strand, counting down.
AAATATGGTAGATTACTATGTAGTTCAGGATAGATGTTATGGTAATAACCAATTATGACAGTTTCTTCTATTTTGTCATAGCAATTCTTTTCATCAAAATTTACATAAAATTACATTCACCTTCTATAAAGTACAGGAAAAAAAAGGTACACATAATAGAGGAGAGTCAATTAAGTTGTTGTTTTCCCTAATACGGAATGCTATTCTTTACAAAATAAACTTGAACTGTATCATTAGATACCATTTTTTATAAAGGAGTCAATCACACTTTGCCCAATTAATTTTTTATATCTATTTCTCCTCCATAATTTTTGTCAATCACTTGTCCTTTTGAGTAAGGGGAAATATGAGTTTTTCCTCACAGTATAGTATTAACAAGTTGAAAAGATAGGTTTTTCTACACTACCATTATAAAAATGAATTTTGAGATATGAGGTTTATTGGTGGTAGATACAAGTGCAGCACGGTGTGAGATGCAGACATAATATGCTGTGTACTGAAATACCATTTAATTATTTAGAACTAATTATGAGTATTGTTGAGACAGTGGTAAATAATGGAAAATATTATGAATCAAAGCTCTTTGTACTTCATAGGAATTACTTGTCTTACCCTCAAAATGCACATTCTATTAGAGAAAATTATTTTAAATAATTATGTAAATCACACATATTTTTCAATCTAGTTTATTCATTTAAAATATGCACATGAATATTATCTATAAATGCAAACATGAATGTTTGTATAAATGTAGCTAAATTTCCTGGAAGTTGTGGGAGGAGTCTACTAGGATTAGTTGCTAATATGGTAAACCAGAATGTGCTTTAGAAGTATAATTGTTACACAACTGTCTCTTACACGCAGAGTGCCTAGTCTGGTCCCATGCGGGTTCCACAGCTGTTGGACTAAAGTTCGTGAGTTCCTACAAGCTTGGTTCTGTTGTTTCTGTAGACTTCCCTCCCCATCATGATCTTGAAAGCCTTTTGGAGCAGGGATGAGGGGGTAGATTGGGGGGAAAGGCGGGGCAGGGGGAAAGGGAGGAAGGATGAGAGGGAGATCTGTGGTTGGTATGTAAAATGAATAAAAAATTCATTAAATTAAAATGAATAAAAAATTTCTTAAAGAAAAAAGTATATTTGTTGATTCCATAAGTAAAAAAAACTTTAAAAATAATAATTTGACTAAAACCTCCTAAAATCTTCTGAAAAGCTGTTTTTACTTCAATAGATAGTTACATTTTAAAGCAAAATTGAAATTTCCATTATGAGAATAAGAATCTTGTTAATATTGTCAAGAGAACTGCTAATTAATAGACTGCATATTATCTAACAGACACTGCTATCAGAAAGAGATATTAGTTCACACACAATTAACTGTGTAGTATGTCAAGTACTGTAAAAAGAAGAGTCAAAAAACAAGTATAAAGAAGTACAGGGAAATGATGAGATGTTGAATCAAATAGAATGGATAAGCAGTGCCTTCCTTAGAAACCTTATTTTGCAGATACCAAGACAAGTAAGTCAGGTATACAGATGATATCATAGACCAAGAGTCGTATGATGCTGAGGTAAAAATATTTGACCATTCTCCCTGAACTTGCTAATTTCACGTATCTGGCTACTGATGCTACTCTATGTTTACTCTGGCTACTCACTTCCTTGCCTTCACAGGAGTGTCTTCCTTATTTAAATATAGAAGTATGCAGCTCAGTCCTGATATGGCCAGAAGGAGATGTTCTCACAGATATCTAACTTCCTTAGTTAAGAAGGTCCTCTTCTAATGAACCTATTTTGTAAACACACTAATATGTTCAGCCATTTATTTTGTCTTGCCAGATGTTGCTCCAATAAGCAAATTAATTAGTTATTTATTACAGCACTGCATCTCACCCTTGACTTTATTATGTCATTTAATTGGAGAATGAGTATGGTTAAAAAAAATAAGATACACTAACATCAAATTGACAGGGATGGACTTTTAATTTAAAAATGTCTGGGCTCAATCATTCCCATATTTTGATAAAACATTATTTGTAGGTGTATCTGAGAGTTTTTTTTTTTCCAGGAGTGATTAGAATTTGAATCAGTGAACTGAGTACAGAATATATGCTATGACTAGCATGGGCAGGAATTATCTGATCCCATGAGAACCCAAATAGAACAGAATAGAAGGATGAGGGTAGGTAAAGTCTTCTTACGTTGGACCAGCTGTTCTCTTCCAGCCTTTCAAACTGGAGTTCCTGAACCTCTAACCTTGCAAATCTGGGTTTATACTAACACTTCCCCCTCCCCCTGCCTTATTCTCTGACTTTTGAACGGGAATCAAGAACTCAAGAACTGAACCATCTGCTCATATAGCTTTCAAGCCTGCAGACATGGACTAAATTGCATCAGTGACTTCGTGGTTCTCCAGCAAGCAGATGGCACATGGTGAGTTTTCCAGGTCTCCACAATCAAGGGACCTTTTTTTTTCTCTCTTTCCCCCAAAAATAGTCACATAAATTCATCAATATCTTTCTGCTTTATTCATATCTCACATTTTCTGATATAGAGATAGTAGACATTTTTTGTTGTTAATATGAGTAGGTATTTGCATGTATATGTGGATTTTTAGTCATTAAAATTAATTCTTTTTTATAGTTAAAATTTTAAGTTTAAGAACTCATTGTTGTAATGAATAAGCTATCTACAAATCAGGATAACAAAAATGTTAGCACAACACAGAAATTACAGTTGTTTTTCAGGAAAAGAAATTGAAGAACAAAATAGAGAAAAACTATTTGCCTAAAGGCCCAAGACTAAAAGCTATAACCAATGTCTAGTTATTTTATTGTATTTTTGACACTACTCCTCTTTCATTTCTCATTTTCTTTCACTTTTTCTTTTTTGTTTTCTTTTCTCTCTCTCTCTCTCTCTCTCTCTCTCTCTCTCTCTCTCTCTCTTTCTCTCTTTCTTTTGTGACAGGGTCTTATTGTATTCAACACTGAATTGAGTTCACTATGTCACTAAGAATGATTTTGAGTCCTAACCCTCCTGACTGTACCCTCCATGGGCTGGAATTTCAAGCACATACCGTGACATTTGGTTTATGTGGTTTGGGGGATTAAATAAAAAGGCTTCATGAGTGCTAGTCAACCACTCTATGAACTTAGTCATTTCAGGAAACTAACAGCCATTTTTTTTTCTAATATTTTTGAGAATTCCATACACCTACACACTATTTGCACCATTTATTCCCATTTCCCTTCCCTTTCCAATTCCTCTTGTATCCCCCAACTTCTTTTAAAATTCATAACAATATACATGCACATATACTATCATACACACACACACACACACACACACACACACACATATATATATATATATATATATATATATATATATATATATATATATATATATGTACACACATACATACATATCCAACCTGTATATATTAAGACTGTCTTAAAACAAAACAAAACAAAATCCAAAGAGAATAAAATAAAAAGGAGCCAGTGTATGCAGGTACGAATTCATTTCTATTAATTCCAATTAAAATTAGACAGCTGTTGTTTACTTCCAAGATAAAAGCCCACTCTTGCACCATTAGGGATATTTTACCACAGGAAGTCCACTTGGTATTGCTCATATGTTCAGAGATGACCCCTTGGGATTGGACAACATGTCATCTGGAGGTGAGAACTTGCCACAGTGGCACATCAACTGGTGTTCTCTTTATCCAGTTTTTCTTTAGTCAAACATATTGTTGAGATGTCATGAGTGCAACTTACCAGTTCCATTTCAATTCCTCCCAGTCCTGTGACTGAAGTATGTGGTGTTTTCAAAACCAGGTTTTTTCCCCTCCACTTTCCTAAAGCAACCAAGACTCATAAAAGTTAAAGAAAATTGAGAATGAAAGCAAACGCATATCTTTCCAGAATGGTAACAGTGAGAGGTAAAGGTATAGAGGTGCAAGTGATGTTCTCTAGGTAACAAACAGAATCATCACTGAGAAGCTGGGTCCTGGCCTGGGACCCTTGAAAGGCAGCTGGAGGGATGTTAAGATGTCTTGCTTTGGGAAAGCATGTACTATCCTTTCTCCTGTCAACTTCTTGATATCCCTCCATCTCTTACCTTTTCTTGTCTCCCTCTAGCTTTATAGCACTTTTATTTTCTTATAAAATTTATATGAAGTTTCTAGAAATAGTTTAAAATTAAAAAGAAATTAAGCACCATAAATCCATTTCAGTATAGTGTCTGTTGAATGAAAGAATATCAAAATTGTTTTGAATAGACAAGAGAAATTCAGTGTTTTTCTCTCCTCACTCTTGGTTCCAATGATTCCAATATTTGATAATAAAAATCTGTATTTTTGACCCAGCTGGTTCCATAATTACTTGTAATATTTAGCTAATTTTATGTTGCTTAATCGTTATTATGTGGTTTATCTGGTGATATATTGTGCACCCCAATAAAACTTATCCAGAGATCAGAGGACAGAGCCACCACTAGATTAGACATAGGGGCCATACAGAAATGGCACACACCCTAAATCCTATCATTCAGAAGACAGAAAAAGACAGAGTTGCATCTGGATCTCTATGAGTTCAAGGCCACACTGGGAATAGAGCCAGGTGTGGTGACACACAGCTTTAATCCCAACACCTCATGCCTTTTCTTGGGAAGCACACATGCCTTTAATCCCAGGATGTAAGATGGCAGGGCAGAGAAAGGTTACAAGATTTGAGGAAATAGGAACTCACTGTCTGGAGGCTGGGGATTTCATAGAAGTAAGAACGTGGTTGGCTTGTTCTGTTTCTCTGATCTTTTAGCTTTCACCCCAGTGTCTGGCTCTGGGTTTTGTTTCATTTTTATTAATAAGACCATTTAGCAATTCATGTTACAGGTTTACTTATCCTGGTTGGTAGCAGAATATATTTTTCATTATTATAATGAAAAGTTTTAATGAAGTATATTTAATTAATGGTCCTCTCAGATTTCTTAGTCTTAGTCGTTCAAGTAAACTTGTTCCTCAAAGGTAATTTTTTGTTATTTATTGGTTCTTATTTTTGCTCTTGCTTTGGGCTTGCCTTAATTTTTTTTTATTTCCTCCTCCTGCATTTGTTTTTTCTCATTTTCCCTTTTATTTTTATCACTAGCCTTTCAGTGAAATGTTATGATTTCTGGAGTTTAACTTCCATAAATCACAGTTCTAATGTGGTTTAAAGGTAAGTTCATTTTTTTAACTATAGTATAGTTTCACTTTTTTTTCCTTATGCAGGATTTTGAGATTTCAGATTGTTCCCATTTCACACTCCCTTCCTTCATCCATATGAATAGACAAACAATGAGATCACAGGTCAGAAACCTTCTGATGTTTTCTTGCTATTGTTCTAATGCTGTTGCATTGTTTTCTTTTCCACAGAAGTTTGTTTTCATTTAGAAAACAAAATGCTCTATAGTCAGGAATGCATCTGTCTTACTTTCTGTAATGTCAGTTTCATAAATTAGTAGTTTCTTCTCCTCTCTACTGCCCAATGAGAAAGAAACCTTTTGTTTGATCTAGGTGCTAGCTAAGAAAGAAATGTTAAGATTCTAAAGTGTTCATTGTGGCAGCATCTAGCCCTTTCCTTCTCAGAAGTGATTTTGGCCCTTCTGGCTTTACTTGTATTTAGGTGCTGACAGATCTGTCCTTAGCTGAGTCAGAAATGTGATTTGTTTTTTCATTAACAAAGGTGGAAACAGTGATACGGTGGCCACCAGCAAATATGTGTTAAGAGCTTGTCACCAGACAGGTATCTAGCAAGTGGGTGCCCTAATACTTCGATAATGCCACAACCTCACAAGTTTTCTACCAGTGAAATCTCTTTCAGCTCTTGGGATATGAGAAACACGAGGCTAGGGACATGAAATCTTTTCCCTCGAAGACCATGTGGCTATGGAGTGTAGAGTTTGCAATGAACCATGTGCTTAGTAAATAAACCATTTCTCCCTGCTTGCTATTATTTAAAATCTTTAGGCTTAATCATATTACCCTGCCTGGTTTTCTCACAAATAAAATCCCCCTCTGCCTTCATGTCTTCTTAGCCATTCAGAGGAGTTAAAACAAAGAGCCAGATTTCAAAAACTGTCTTTCCAAGAATAAAGTGCTGTGAGTTAAAAAAAGAAAAAGCTATTAAAATGCCACCTTACCTGACTTCCAAGTCACTTGTTTCTACCATTTTTAACAACATAGGGAATTTGAGTTTTCTGTATTCAAGGAGATATTTCTCAAAAACTGCTTTACCAAATTTATTTCAAAAACCCAAACAAGAAAAATCATTTTAGAAACTTAGTTTGAAAATGGACCTTGTAAATTATTAAGACTTCTTTTTAAATAACATTTTTATCCTTTGAAAGTTTAACACACACACACACACACACACACACACACACTACATACTACTTGTTCTATCATACCCCTTCACCACTACATCCCATAAACTTACCCTAGTACTCCCTACACTGTCCCCCTTCCAGTTTTGTGACTTTCTTTTTAAAATTGCTATCAATAACGTCCTAAGTCCAATTAGTGCAGCCCACATGTGCATTTGTCTGTGGACATCCACTGGGGCATAAATAACTTACTAGTGGCTACATCCTCAGTACCTATCACTGCCAGTCTATTTTTAGCTAGGAGTAGGAATTTGATAGACCCCCATCCATGCTAGAATTTTGACAGTCTTGGTCTTCATCAGGTAACCATAGCTGCTGTGAGTTGACACATGCAACATCAATGTCATGTCCAGAAGGCAACATTTCATAGCTGTCCTCCCAATCTGCTAGCATTTCTATTTCTAGGAATCAGTCTCCCAGCTAACTCCCCATTCCTCTGGCTTTTTCAGTCCTCTGCCGCCACTTGCCACTTCTACAATAATCCCTGAGCCTCAGATGCTGGGGCTGTGTTGTAGATGTGTCAGTTGGGAATGGAGTCAGGAACTTTGCATTTTGATCTACTGTGGTTTCCTTTAAGGGACTCCACCTGTTGCAAGGAACACTTCTTTGATAAGGAGAGAGTACTGCATTGTCTGGCCTGACACTGGAGAAGGGTGTCAAAACTTTTTTATAGATTTTTGTTTGTTTGTTTGTTTTTTGTTTTGTTTTGGTTTTTTCCCATTTGAAATGTCTCTTATTTATAAGAGTTTGTGCATCTTTATATTCTGTTTTTAATATAATATTTCTATTGATTATTTGGGAATTTCATACAATGCACACTGATTGCACTCACTTCCCATTCCTTCCAGATCTCTTCCACACTTGTCCCCTTCCACAAAAAAAGAAAAATACATATCAAGTGTAATTGGTGTTGCCCATATATACTCACTGAAGCATGGTCAAACTCCCAGTGGCCAGCAACTTAAAGAAAACTGAGTATGTGCCCTCCCACCCCGCCCAGAAGCCAACAATTCTAAAGAGTTACACTTCAGTATCCCTATCATACTCTCTTCAATGGCTTCCTGTCTCGACAGTTAATTCATTTATTTACTTATTTATTGGTGGGGGGATGATGTTGTCACAGAAGCCTTCAAGCTCTCTTATCTTCATTTATGAGTCTGTAGTCATCAATACCACTGCAAAACAATCTTCCTTGCCCACAACAGTCAGCCAGCCAGCCAGCTTCAAGGATCATGGACTTCTGCAAGGCCTCCAGCTAGAGCACAGACCACAGGTATAGACATGGCCTCTGGAGGCAGCAGGGACCGTGGAGGTCTTTCCAAGAGGCCCAATCCAGAAAATGAACTGATTTCCTTCCTGCCGTTGCTCAGAGGCAGGGTGACCATGCGGCTGGGCTGTGTGTTTCTGGGCAGAGCCTACTGGAGCACCAGGCTGCAGCACATCACCCTGTCATCCCTACAAGGCAGAGCTGTGCTCCCCCATCCACCGCAGCCTTCTCCCACACCTGCTACTGCAGCCTCCTCCTCTCTAGTTCTGCCTAGCCTCTCTGCGATTTTTTTTTTTTTGTGCTGCTCCATTTATCCATCTTTCCACCTCTCCATCACACATTTATTCACCAAAATGGCTTTACAAACTGTTGTGTGCCCAAACAGCTTTGCATGCAAATACTCATCGCAACAAGTCATGGTCTGATTCAAGTTTTCTGAAGCACCATAAATACTGGATTATTGCTAAGATTCTGTCCTCTTGTTGCCCAGAGTCAGGGTGGTCTTGCAACTAGACAGGGCATCTGTGGGTAGGATCCCAGAGGGCTCCATGCCTCTACACACCTCTCTGACTGACCTCAGCACTGGTCAATCTGCCATGTCACCTCTGCAGTGGAGTGGGGGCCGGGCAGCAAAAGATAGGGCAAATGCTTGTAGTGGGTAGCCGTTCCAGCTTTGATCTGGAAGTTCCAACCCCCATTGAGACTTCGGCAACTGTCACGCCTACAAGGCGGGCCAAGGGAGGCGCCTGGAGACCCAAGATCTGGATGGGCCAGCGTTCTCTCTGTTCCTGGACCCTGGACGGTGGAGGTGGGCCAAGCAGAGCTCCAGAGAACACCGCTGGACTGCAATACACCTTCCCCAGACCCCGCGACCTACCTATCCCTTAATTTGTAAGTTACGCCATTAAATAAATCTCCTTTTAACTACTTGGAGTGGCCTTAATAATTTCACCAATAAATGCTCTCCTTTCACTCCCCAATAGGGCTAGCAGTGCAGCTCCATGCTATGGCCCACTGGGCCTAGCCTTCCGCTGAACCAAGGACAGGGCCCTTTAAGCAGTTATATGCTCCTTTGTCTGCTAAAGCCAATCTCCCATACCACTTTCCTACCCATCGCCCCCAGGTCATTAATCTTGCTTTTCTCCTCCAGGCATGGTTCCACTCTGCCAACTTTTCTTCCAATTTTTTGAGACCACTTTTAAAAAGCATGTTCCAATAAGACCTGCTTTCTTTTTATCTGTTCTGGAGATACTTTACCCTCTGCAGATTCATCCTCAGCTGCAGTGTCTCCCCATGGAACCTCTGTGGGTCTCTCAGGCTCCTTAGAGAGATGCTCCATGATCCAGAGAATGTAGGTGACAGCTGCCATCTTGAATCCATCTAGTATTAGTTCCTCTAAAGCCAGACACAGCAGACAGATGAAGGTTGTACAAAGCTTCGTTCGGCATTCTGCCATGTGGGAAACACTGTTTCTCTTGATGTGAGAGAAGGCTTTCCACCCATATTTGCAGCATACCCCTGTTAGTTACCAAAGTGGAATATGATTTTTCATTCTGCAGCAAGAATCCAGCAACCTTAGTTGCCTATGTTACTCACCTCTTGCCGGGACCAGGTTCCCTGTCTTTCCTCTATCAGCGGGACTCCTCACACAACCTCTGCCTTTGGCCCACACCTGGACCACTCTCAGAACTAATTTTTGGTAGGGCATTATTTTACGAAATTTAAAGTATGGTCAAGTAAATTTTAAATAAGAATTTCTATTTTCCATGTAATATTCACATGTAAGTATATAATTTTTATTATATTCTTACTTATAGTTCTTCAAATATTGATTGAAAATATCAGTGCTGCATTACATTTTAACTATTTTTTTCCATGAACCTGTGCCTTAAGCAATTCTTCCCATGTTAGGATACTGTTTACTGAGTACTTCCCATGAAGAAGGTGCTGAATAAATGTTCATGTCCATATAATATAAGTGCCCTAGGCCAATGTCCAGTGTGGTGGTATTTTACTTGTACTGAAATGTGATTTTAATTGTATGTTAATAAATAAAGTTGCCTGGGGGTCAGAGCTATTAGAGCCATAGCAAGTGCGTGGCGGCAGTGGTGCACGCCTTTAAGGACCTGGAGGGCTGTACATACAGGCAGTGACGAGGCAGTCATGTGTTTGGGTTTACAACCAATGAGAAAGCAGAACAGCTAGACTATATAAAGACATACACACAGGAAGTAGGCCCCTTTCGGAGAGCTCTCTTGACTGAAGAGGATTGCTGAAGCAGGAAGGGTGAGGCTCTTAGCTCTGACCTCTTGGCTTTCTTCTCTGAATCGGCTCTGTGTTTCTTACTTAATAAGACGGTTGGTTACATCTACAGTCCAGTACATTTATTGTCTTAAATATAAATTGACAGAGCTGGGCAGAAAGAGGAAGTGATGTAGCTAGACAGAGAGAGCAAACGAGATGGCAGAACACCAAGGCATATAGGAGTGGGTAGACAGGAAGTATCTTGCTTTTTGGAAGCTGTGTAGTTGGTGAGGTGAGGTTAGCATGTGGTTGTTCCTATTCCTCTGATTTCTCTCAGGTTTTCACTCCTATATTTGGCTCCATGTTTTCTATTAATAAGACCATTTAGAAATTCGTCTACAATGAATATTACCTATTAACTTACATATCATTCCATTGCAGCCTTTATTTGACTGTTTCATGGCTCATTTTAAATTTTCTACTCTTTTACCCTACAATGCATGCCTATTTCATGTAAGAACATAGTTTTATTTGTGTTGAGTATGTTAGTTATAATATAGTAAAAATAAGAACTTTGATAATGACCAAGGGAGGTTATTTCCCATTAAATAAGCATCTTTTTTGGAATATGTTAGTCTTTGCTCTGGGGTTAGAGGATGTCAGTCTGTATGAGTGTTTCATCAAGGATAAGTGCATCTGTGAAATAAGATTTTTGTTATGACTTCTCAATATTAGCTTTCCCAAATCATCTATCATTTTTTCATCTGTTGTATTTTATTTTATTTTTATTGAAAATAGTTTTTTCCCACCAATATATAATGGTTTGATAATGGTTTCCACTCATTTATCTCCTCCCTGATTCTCCCTCCTTCCTACATGTCCAACTCCATGCCTTTTCTCTCTCTCTCTTTTTAGAAAACAAACAGGTAATAAAAAGAAAAGGAGCAAACCAGAATAAAAAAAAGCAAAAAACAAAAGCACAAGAAAAACACACAAACAGACACGCACAAAACCAAATATAAAAACACAATATCAAACACTATAATATACAAGCAAAAGGCTTGTAAGATTTAAAAATGGCCAAATCAAACAACATGATACCAAAAGTGTACAAAAATACTATTGAGTTATTTTGTGTTGGTCATTTACTGATGGGCATGAGAATTACCCTTAATATACTCAGTGAGACATCAATGCTTTGTATACTCAGTTAGACATCACTGGAGAAAACTATTCATTGCAAGTGGTTGTCAATTGAAGATAGCTTCTTGGGTTGAGATGGGAGCTCACATCCATTTTGTTTTTTTCAGTTCTGGGACCTTGTCTACTTGAGCCTGTGCGTGCCATGTGGATGCTACCATAGACTTCTTGAGTTAACATGTGTGTTGGTCCTATTGTGTCTGTAAGATGCTGTTTCCTTGGTGTCATCCATCACCTCTGGCTCTCACAGTCTTCCTGCCTTCTCTTCTGCATAGTTCCCAGAAGCCTAAGAGAAGGTGCTTGATGAAGACATCCCATTTAGGACCACATGTTCCAAAGTCTCTCACTCTTTATACATTGTCCATTTGTGAGTCTCTGTGTTAGTTTCCATCTATTGCAAAAGGAAGATTCTACGATGATGGCTGAGGAAGACACTGATCTATGGGTATGGTAGAATGTCATTAGGAGTTATTATGATGCTATGTTCACATAAATAATCTTTCAATTCTTATACGAAAACCAATTAATAACCCTCTACCAACCTGTGTTAACATGCTTTTATCTTTGGCTGTGTGCAACCATCATTTCAGAAGTTTTGAAACTTATGTCTCTGTCCCACCTCTTGGTTTACTCTCACCATATCATCCAATACTTGACCATGGAGTTTTAGTCATTTTTTTTGCAAATAAATTTTATTTTAAAAATTACAAATAAATTAAAACATTGCATTATTATGTGATAATCTTACTATGATGATATTTTTGCACCAGTTATTTATGCTTTTTTTAAGCTACATATTTACTCTTTAGTACAAGCTGGAATGAGCAAATTCCAATTACTCTACTGTTTTCAATCAGCTTCTCCTTCTGAATCAGCTTATCATACAAAGTTGTTTCATCTTTGTTGTTTTTAATTATTATATTATTGTATAATCATCTCATTTGTTTTGATTGTTCAGTGCTAGTGTTCCTTGTTGTGTAATATTTCTGTAACTATATGAATGTGTGTTAAATTTGTTTATGCTGTGTTTGTTTACTTATGCAAAGATGTTTTACTGTTTCACCTTGCCTGCCTAAGGCACCCAAATGGTCTAATAAAAGGCTGAATGGACAATAGCTAGACAGTGGAGGAATAGGCAGGGCTGGCAGGCAGAGAGAATAAGTAAGAGGAGAATGCTAGGCTCAAGAGGAGAGAAAGAGGGAGAAAGAGAGGGAGATGCCGAGGTCAGCCAGCCAGCCAGTTCCCAGCAGCCAGACATGGAGTAGGGCATACACAATGAAAGAAAGGTAAAAAGCCCTGAGACAAAATGTAGATAAAGAGAAACAGATTAAATTAAGTTATAAGAGCCACCAAAAATGAGCTTAAATTAAGACCATGTATTTATAACTAATAAGTCTCTGTGTCATAATTTGGGAGCTTGTTGGTGGCCCCAAAAAAGCTTGCTATAGTTCTTGTTCAAGCTTGTATTTCTTTTGTGTATCTATTCTCTTAATAATAATTTTCTGGTCACTTTACAGCATTGGAATATATTCATATATGTCATTTAAAACAATAGGATACACTGATATCAATATTTTTACATATAAGGTCAGTGTCAATTTTGCTTTCTTGCTTTATTCTACCCACCAAAATAGTTTCTAAACATTTTATCTCAACTTTATAGCCTCCCTATGTCTTGTTAGACTATCAACTCTTTCTAGCTATTTGACCATTAAAATGTAAATATGAGAATGGGATCCTTCAACTCTGTTTACTCTGTCATATCATGAATCACAGTTCTTTGCTTAGACTAGGACCACATGAGAAACACCCAATAGCTTTTTCCATCAGGATTTATTTGGTAGAGAAGCTTTATGTGTATTTTTTAATATAGTTTCTGTGAATTTTAATTGAAAGTCAACTGTATGTAAAAACAAAAGGGGAGTATGTAAAATAGAAGCATTGTAGATTTGAAAATGTACAGAAGGAAGGGTCAGTTTGAAAATCACACTGATGAGATCTAAAGGTTCTCAGGTGCTAAATCTTCAGACATTCCCCATAAGTTAAGTAATAGAAGTGAAGTTATTGAATAGATTATCACTATCCTTTTATTGCATACACATTTCTCAGTACAAAACAATCAGGTATCTGTAGTAACTACAAAGTCTAGTCTTCTCTAACTAAAAGATGAAAATTATTTCCCCAACTCAAAACATTCAGTTGTGTTAGACTATTGATGATGTTTTAGGATGGCTTAATAAATGTATTAATTTATTCTTTTTACTTTTAATACTATGGGAATCATAATTGTTTAAAGATTTTTAGCATCTGGTAGTTGTCTACAATTTAGTGACTGCCAGCATGCAGCGTGACCTTCGGGAGGTCATTCAAGTTAACAAAGTTTGCATTTCCTCTTCTCTAAGATGGAGAACACAGGCCTGCCTCATACTGACACTGGAAGCATCAAATGAAACCATGTATGAAGGAGGCAAAATGAAGGAAGTGAAGTGGCGATTCAAGTGTAACTGCCAGTTGTTTTCATACTTGTTTTAAGTTTAATCATCTCTCCTCTTACATTTGGCATGACATTGTATATGATAAAAAGGAGAGAGACTCTAGGTTCTAGGCAGTCCCTTTTCTATGTCTATCTCCTCCTCTACATAAAAGTTCAGCTCTGCTCAGGAATAAATAGAAGATTTGTATCATGTGCCAATCAAAGTCACTTCAGGTGACAAAGAGACAATGGTTTCCAAGCAGTGTACAGAGTCTAGTAGAAAGGGAACACATAAAAGACAATTTTAATATAATATGCATCAAAACAATATTATGGACAGATGTTAGACATATTAGGAAGGCTGACATTTCTCGTATAACTTACTATTAGTAACATTCCTAAAGATGACAAGTGTGTTAACTTGGTGGATAATGCTTCAGGCTGAGACACAGATATGTTAGAAGGATTTTCTAGGCAGAAGATACACAAGATACACAAGAACCTAGCCAAGAAAGGATGGTTAAGTGTGTAGGAAAGGACAGCCTATAGGCAGATCTGAAATGTGAGACAGACTAGTCAAATCCAAGTTTGTAAAGAAAAGTCATTTTTAGTTATCTTTTGTCCTCTCTGGAGTAATAACCAAGTAAATTCTGCATAATGTGCTCTAATTAGAATTATAGCTGTATCCCTGCACTAGAAAGTGCAAAGTAAATACAAACAGAGAGAGCTGGAACTGAGAAAGTAAAGGCAGGTGGATCATGCTGAGATGTGCAGTCTCTGGGCTGAGAACCTACATTCTAATCTTAATTCCAACACTTTCTAGATGGTAGGTAAAAGAATCAATCAATCAATTAAAATTGTCTTTTATGTGTTCCCTTTCTACTAGATGATAGGTAAAAGAATCAATTTACTTAACCTCTATGAGTAGTAGTTTCATTATTTGAAACCTATCTATAAAGTTGATGTCCTCTCTCTATTGGGCTCCCAAGTAGAACAAATAAGACAATACATTGGAGCAGTTGGTCCAAAGTGGGCACCTAGTAACATTCAATAAGTGATGTTACCATTGACATTGTCAATATCGGAAGTGAACTCAGTTAAGAGGTGGATAGTTGTTAAGATGAGCATGAATCAGTCCCAAAGTAGTGAAGCCTGAGGGAAATTGTGCAAGCAAGGACAAAAATGCCTGTCACACAACGTCTGCCACTTAGGAAGAATTTTAAAGCATGACAGATACTTTAGCAGATATACATAAGGGTGAAACAAACCTTATAACATAATTTAAAACATAAAATAAGTGCATTCTTTCAATTAATCATGGCTCTGTGATCATTCTGTAATTGGGGAAATATTTTTTTCTGTTTTATAGTCTCTTGATATATTGGAATTTGAAAGCTGTGACTCTGATTTAATGCAATAATGGTAAAATTCTTTTAAATATAGAAAATAAAGGAAAAGGGAACTATCTGAAATTTATATCATGGATTTAAGAAGCACACTATAATAATATCATTATAGAAAAGCTCACAGTTATTTGGTGAAAGCCTGACTTTTCAAATCTGAGTGATGAAGTACATTTTAGTGGAAAGCTGCTGCAGAAACTGCTGTTCACAGAAAGGGGAAGTTCCTCAAACATAGCAGCGGGGGTTTCCTCTGTGAATGTACTGCACCTTCGCTTGTGTGGCAGAAAATTAATCCTTTTGAAGATACATTTACTCAAATGATAACATGCAAAAAAGCAAACAGGTGTATGAAAAAAAAATGTTCACTATGAATAATCATCAGGAAAATGCAAATTAAAGCCAGAGTGAGCTATCAGCTCATCCCAGAGGGAAATGGCTATTATCAAGGAAATCAAAGACTGGAATTTTGGAAAGGAACAGAGAAAACTGTAGGGAGAAATATAAGGTCACACAGCTATGGAAGGGGGTACAAACATCTCTAACAAATGAAGAACAGAACTACCAGTTGATGGAACGTGATTGCTCTGCTGGCAAATATTATGTCAACTTGACACAAACTACAATAATCATCTTAGAGGAGGGAACTTCAATTGAGAAATCATCTCTAGAAGTTCAAGCCAACAAACTTATAGGGTATTTTCTTCTTCTTTTTTTTCCTTCCATTTTTATTATTGTTATTTTTTATTTATTTTACATACCAACCACAGATCCCACTCTCATCCCTCCTCCCACTCCCCCTCCATCTCTCCCCCATGCCCTCCTCCAACAGGGTAAGTCCTCCCATGGGGGACAGCTAAGTGTGATTGATATATTGTGCACCCCAATAAACTTGTTTGGGGGTCAGAGAACAGAACAGCCACTATATTAAACATAGAGGTTAGGCAGGGGTAGCACACAACTTTAATCCTAGCATTCTGGAGGCAGAGATCCATCTAGATCTCTATGAGTTCAAGGCCACACTGGAAACAGCCAGGCATGATGACACACACTTTTAATCCCAGCACTTGAGATCTCATGTCTTGCTCGGGAAAGACACACACACACACACACACACACACACACACACACACACACACACGCCTTTAATCCCAGAAAGTGATGGCAGAAAGCAGAAAGGTATATAAGGCATGAGGACCAGGAACTTCAGGCTTTTTAAGCTTTTAGTCTTTTAGCAGCAGTTCAGCTGAGATCCATTTGGATGAGGACACAGATGCTTCCAGTTTGAGGAAACAGGATCAGCTGAGAAGTTGTCAAGGTGAGGAAGCTGTGGCTTGTTCTGCTTCTCTGATCTTTCAGCATTCACCCCATTATCTGGCTCCGGTTTTATTTTTATTAATAAGACCTTTTAAGATTTGTGTTACAGCTAAGCCTGGTATATTCATTTGAGGCAGGACCAAGCCCCTCCCTGCTTTATCAGGGATGAGCAAGGTGATGGACTATAGGTAATGGGATCCAGAAAGCTGGCTCATGCAACAGGGAGAGATCCTGATCACACTGCCAGGGGCCCCCCAAACAGATCCAGCTACACAACTGACTCCCATATGCAGAGGAACTAGTCCGGTCCCATACAGGTTCCACAGTCTAAAGTTTGTGAGTTCCTTTGAGCTTGGTTCAGTTGTCTTTGTAGATTTCCCATCATGGTCTTGACCCCCCCTTGCTCATGTAGTAATTTTCTCGATTCGAGATTACCTAAGGTAGGTCCAGCACATTGTGGGTGATGAAACTGCTGGGCTAGAGGTCCTGGTTCTATAAGAAGCAGGCTGAGCAAGCCATGAGGAACAAAGACATAAACAGCACTCCTCCATGGTCTTTATATCAACTCCTGTTTCAAGGTTCCCACCCTGTTTGAGTTGCTACTCTGGCTTCCCTCATTGGACTGGGACTCCAGATATGTAAGCCAAGTAACTCTTTTCTCTCCAAGTTTCTTTTGGCCATAGTGTTTCGTCACAACAATAATAGCCCTAACTAAGACAAATGCTGAAATATGAAAGGAGCAAAGTGTCACAAAACAGATATATGGGAAAAGAAAGTGCAGAATGTTTGCATGGTGGGCTAGTATTTAGCCATAGAGATGAATGGAATCAGCATTTGAGAAAACGTGACTGGATCTGCAGATTGTTTCATTAAATGAAATAAGCTAGGCCTGGGGGGAGAAATGTTCTGTGATCTTACTCATACATGGAACTTTTAAAGGACTAATTGACTTGAAGTTGAGAGAATGTTACTTATTTAGAGTATGGGGCAGGCTGAGGGGTGAAAGGCACTAGGAAAGTTTTACCAAGTGGCCATAAGTTACAGTTAGGCAAGAGGGACAGATGCTGGTGCACTAGCGCAGAGCAGGGCAACTATGTGTGAAAATCGTATGCTGTGTGTTTTGCAGGGCTAGAGGAAGTGACTGTGAATGCTTTCACCTTGAAGATTAGATAATCTGAGAAGACAGAGGGTTCAAACTTGATTTAAACATCGTACAATTTATAAGTGTATGAAAACATCTCATAGTAGTCTATAAATATGCATATTTTATGTTTTATGTACCAGTTACAAATAAAATTAATTTAAATAAAACTTACATTTATGTGAGTAATTCCTGCCTTTTGGGAACTTTTTGCTCTAACTTCTTCCACAAATGAAATTTTGAGCACCCTCGATACATAGATACATATTATTTTTTCACACAGTGAAACAGCATAACTTATTCAAAAATATTATACTTGCTTGCCATTTTAAATCAGTGGTGTGTGAAAAGGAGCCAGTTTGTGTTCTTCAGGTTCACTGGATAATTGGACCAAAACAGAATCTCTCACTGCAAACTGAAAGCAGGCGACGTTTCCCTGAAAACCTTGGTGTTTGTCTCCATCTTCTATAAATACTCGATGCATATTTGACAAACACTCATTTATAAATTCATGGGTAAACTGATGCCATAGATAGAGAAATACAGAATGAAGAAATGGATACCAATAGAAAGCATATTGAGGAAGGCGTGCTGTGTGAGCTGAGCTCTGACTTGTTACAGAAGGGAAGTAGATGGGGGCAACACCTCTGCATAGCATAAACAGGATCCAGCTGAGAACTGACTGGGCATAATGTTCCACTGATGGTAGCACAAAAGTAGAAGAAAGACATGGAGGACAAACCTGGCAAGATAAGAAGAGATAAGATTGTTTATTCTTTAAAACTGGGCTTAAAAGTTTAAGTTTGGGATTTTTTTTTTCTTCAGAGGGAAGTTAACAGCTTTAGAGAAGCAGGATGCTGTTTGTTTTGTGCCCCAAGATGGCATTCCTCTGAAACCAGGAACCTGAAGGAGAGCAAATGGCTGTGCAATGTAATGTTCTCTATCACACAACATATGTGCACACACACACACACACACACACACACACACACACACACAGAAGAAGAGGGAGAGGGAGACAGAGGAGGTGAGGAGAGAGAAAGAGACAGAAAATGTATACTGCTTGATAAAATAATATAGTTAAGCAAATGCACTGGAGAGCAGAAAGCAGAATGCATGGTTGCGGAAGTCTAACCCAACCAACAGGTTAAATGATATGTCTTCATGTATCATAAAGGAAGTGCTCAACTCTTAAAGCATTTATTTTAGTATTTAATTTTTTTCATGAAATAAAAAACTCTAGATGATGTCACCCTAGGAAATGCTCACATGGGTCATCTATGTATAATTTACAATGTTCTCATTGAACAAGTGCTGTGCTTTCATTCTCATTCCACAAAATATCTTAGAAAGAAAGTAATTTGGTAATTAGCATGGACAGAACTTTGCACTGTCTCCATTTTATGAGTTTTCAATGTCCACTAGCACTGGCATAATTATTAGGAAAGAGAAAAAAAGAGCTATCTGTACTTCCCAGTTGATTATGAAGCACCATTGTTTCTGACCAGGGAAGCATTGCATAAGAATGTCAAATTAAAAATTAAAAAGAAGGGAGAGGAAACCTGACTTCTTCTGTGATTTGATTACTGGAAAAAATATATTTCCCCAAAGCACTAGGGAGCATTTTAAGAAGAATCCTGCTGATCAAAATGGAGCTAGTATCTCAGATCCCAACAAAAATCATGTTTCATGGTCATTATGTCTGCTTGTGAATCAAGAAAATTCATTTTGAATTTATCTTTCATCTAAATGTTTGGAATCTAAAATTAAAACATTTATAACAAGCATGATATTACAGGTAAATTTGTTCATGTGTTTTTCTGGTTGTCTGAAAATAGAGTGGTTTTTTTTTTTTTCTAGGTGGGGGTAAAAGAAGATTAAAAAACTGTGCATTGAAGCCAAAAGCCTTATTTGCTGTGAAAATTGCAAATGTTTGCCTCAAGCAAATATGTGAAGATTTGCAATTTGTTGTAGGTGTGGAATTTTGCTATTTTTCACAGTGGAGGAACTGCTCGCTGTAGTTTGCTTTTCTCCCCCCTAGATGTGTGAATTCTCAGAGAAATTCTGAGATTTACGCATTTTGATGCCAAAGATGGCAAGGTGAACAATTACTTTCAACAATAACTCTAAATTCAGCTATGCGACTCAAATACTTTTGTTTTCAAAATGAGTGTTTTGAATGAAGAAGAATCTCAACTTCGCACCAACCTGTCAACTTGCAGAAGTTTTATATTAGGTATAATAAGACATTTTATACAAGAAGGGAAAGATATACAAATTGAAAGCTATGGAAAATATGTAAATGAAAAATCATTCAATCTTTTATGACCTGTAATAAGGAATATAAAGTCCTGGGATCAATGACACAATGAAAAAAATGTATTCAGATGGCATAAAAACTGAACCAGTAAAAGGACCACAAAATATTTCACAACTCTAAGATCATATAATAATGAAGATATATACTAATTTAACTGTATAATGTACTTTTTCCCTTGCAATTGAAGGCTTACACTCTTTCCACTAGCTAATTAATTATCAGGAAAAGGGAAAGACAGTAATTGTGTTGTTTTGAACACACACACACACACACACACACACACAAATACACACACACACACACACACACCTATATTAATTGAAATTGGGGCTTTGTGTGTTCTAGGTAGGCAGTCTACCATTTAGCTATATTTCCAACTCTGTTGGATCTTTCTCCTCATTTGTCAGAGCAAAGTAAGCTGCCAAACACAAGAACTATCATGGAGATGACATTTATGTTAATGAGATCACTGGTGACTGGCAGTTTCTAGGAAGTTTCAGAATAGGGACAGGGCTTGATAAGACTGATGCAGCATTAGGAGGCAAGGCATTCAGCCCCACCCCTCACCTTGCAGTGGGGGTGGGGAGGTGGGGAAAGGGGTGGGGGGGTAGAGGGGGGTAGGGGGTGATACTAGTTACAGTGACAAGGGCGAGTGGAGAGTTGTGCCTAGTTCTTTGAGATGCTATAACAAATCAACTGAGCCAAAGTGGGGAGCTGAGGAAACTTTAATTTCCAAAGAGCTTAACCAAAGCCTGGAAGACCCAAGAGCTCTGCTGCTGTCGACAAGCAGATGATGTCAATAGTTACCAGAAACACTATGTAGCCACCAGCCCAGGCAACTACCTGGAGTATCATCTACAGTATTGCTTTCTGGGAACAGATTTTCACACACTTCCTGCTGACCAGAAGTTTTCAAGAAGTGGAGTTGTAAAACAAAACAAAACAACAACAACAAAAAAAAAAATAAGGAAACTTGTTTCCTAGGTCTTTACAGTAATAATTGCATTTCTTCTCACAGATGTGAAATAGTAACTTCCTTATTCTTTCTAACTCTGGACTAGGCATAAGCAGTCAAAGCATTGTACTATCTTTGTAGGACTCCACAGGTGAAATCTACCTCAAAAGCAGGGAGGTAGAGTTCTGTGACCACTGTCCCTTTCCTGCACATGCATGATGTTTCCTAACTCTCCTCTTGCCGGGGATACCTGCCTTTAAACTTTACAATCTGAACGAGCTCCTTTTATTAAGTCACCTGTGTAACAGAAGACAGAACGTGTATCTTCAGTTTCCAGGTTTAGAATTCTTCCACAGAAGATTTTGGACAAGATGTTGTTTCCACTAAGTAAGATTCTTTGCTGTGCTGGAAGCAAACCTTAATTGTTTGTTTTAAAGTTATCTAGTTATTCTACTCAAACTTTGATTTAATTAGCAACTTAGTGTGTAAAGACAATTTGAAGATGATAGTTTATCATTTGCATTCACCATGCAGAATGCCTTTCAACGTATTGAATATCAAAATCTCCAGGAATTGAGCAACTTTGCAGATCATTTTTGTACCTTACCAATCTTAGTGGGAAAGATATATGAACTTATTTTTGGTATGCTTGAGGTTCATAACATTTATTTCCTTCAAAGTTCTTGTTAAAATGTTATAACTGTATCATGGGTATTTGCCTGATTTTCATCGGGTATCTCAAACTGAAATAAAGACTTGTGTCTCTATAGAGCTGTAGAGACAATCTAGTGTTAAGGGGTTCCTAGCACATGTGCCTGGTGTAAGAAATGATGGAGACAAGAGGATTCATCTGTTTGTAAGTTTGTTGCAGTTTACTTCCTATTGAAATTAAAGTTTTATTTAAAAATTATTAATAACCTGAAGTGAATTTTAAAAATATTTATAAAGATAAATGCATTATAATATAAGTTAATACTAATAAAACTGGGGTAATACAATTGTTACATGCAAAAATAGCTTCACTTTATAAGAATCAAATATTACAGTTTAAAAGTCCATTATGGTTTTTTTTTTCCCAACTGTGGATAATGCTCTTAAAGTGTAACTTTTTAGTGAATTTCATTTACAGATCACTCTTCTCAATTTTCTACATGCCAATAACCCCAAGGAATGTCTCCTTTCTGTGTCCAGACCATATAGCTTTCCTTCTTCTTGTCTGCCCAATTAGCTTTATAGGCCTTAGCTATCACCAGCTTAACTGCCTCGAAGCCCTTAGATGAAAGCTCCTTTTCCTAGTCTGTTCTATTCATCAGGATGCTAGCAAAACTTAGGTTTGAATAGTTTCCTGCAAAACACCTCCCATTCAACTGATTTGTGGTCTCTAATGAACCATAGACTGATGGACAAATTTCACTTGGCAGAGACCCGTGCAACTTTGAAAGGGTACTTGGGATCACACAGGCTGCATATGTGACTTCATTTTAACTTGGGATACAAGCTGCTTGACAGGAGCAAGAAATATAACAAGACTCTAAATGGAATAAGTGAAAGAATAATGTTAACTTGAAATTTTACATTCCCTATGTTTTGGTGTTCAAAAAACCAACAAGACAATAATTTCCCATTGTATATTCATCACCATGGTGTATTCTAACTACAGAGGGACTGGCATTTTTGAGACCTTAAAATATTTTTTTTTAAGAAAGAAAGAAAAAAAAAGTAACTCATTGTATCTTACATGAAATCCAAACATGATAAATAAAGGAGAACTATCAAACATATTTTCTTTAAAAAGTAGACCAATTTCTGCTTGCTAAATTAGAAATCTAAAATGACATTTAGGCTAAAAGCCATATCTTGGCACATTTTCTGGAAAGCATCTCTTAAATAATCCAACACAGCTTGTTTATTTCCAGACAATTGGATGATCAAGACTCTGAGACTCGATGTTGTATGTTTAAGTAATTGTTGACATCACTTGAAAATGCTATTAGCTAGGTGTCTTCATTAGGGTTTCTATTGCTGTGAAGAGACACCATAACCACTGCAATTCTTATAAAGGAAAAACATTTAATTGGGGTGGTTTACATTTTCAGAGGTTTAGTTCATTATCATCATGGTGTGACATGGTGCTGGAGAAATAGCTGAGTAACCTACATCTTGGCTTACAGTCAACAGAAAGTGGTCTGTCCCACTGGGCATGGCTTGAGCATATATGAACCCTCAGAACCAGTGACGCACTTCCTCCAATAAGCCCATGACTACTCCAAGAAGGCCACACCTCCTAATAGTGTCATGCCCATTGAGGGCCATTTTCTTTCAAACCACCATACCAGGCTTTCTTTATTTTCATCTGATTTATTATGTGTGGATAGCTGTGCCTTATGGAGGTGAACAGAGCAAAGCTGGAGGTGACACTTCATAAATATGTGGTAGAATGGATCAAATAGTCCCCTTCGAAATATCAGGTGGGCTGTGGATAAAAGTGTGTTTGGCAGGTACATGGCCAAGTATTCAAATAGGCACTTAGATATTTTTCGGGGGAAATGTTGTTACTTTCATTTCCTTTGGTTCAGGTTTAGAAATGACAAAAGTATTTATAAAGCTATTGACAAGGCTACTATTGTAAATTTAGACTTACTGCCAGATAATACAGGTACAAAAACAACTTTAAGAGATGAAAACCAAAGCTTACTGCACTATGAGGTTGCTAACTCTCTGTTCCACCACAGTAAAATGTCAACAGAAACAGCATGTAGCACAGCTGGTGTACATCATCTTCCTACCTCTATAATTCCACACCATGAATAATGTGAGTCGTGAAAGAAACTTTGAAGGGGTAGGGGAGAAAGTGGTACAGGGCCAGCAGCTTAGCTTCAAAATAATCTTGACCGTTACCTCCTTCCAGCCTACTTTCAAGGTGTTGACAAGTAAAGTAAGCTGCCTTAGGAAACAACTTCTGTATGTCCAGTTGCAATGACATTTATCTGCATTTTCATTACATATCATATGGTAGAATCTTATGTAGATATTGCCGATCATTCATTCAACCTTGTCCATAGTCAAGCTGTGGAAAATGCTAAGTGTCAGACTGTGGTTGATATATTGTGCACCACAATAAACTTATCTGGGGGGTCAGAGAACAGAACAGCTACTATGTTAAACATAGGCTTAACCAGTGGTAGCACATGCCTTTAATCCTAACATTCAGGAGGCAGAGATCCATCTGGATCTCTGTGAGTTCAAAGCCACACTGGAAACAGCCAGACATGGTGACACATCCCTTTAATCTCAGGAAGTGATGACAGGAAGCAGAAAGGTATGCAAGGCACAAGGACCAGGAACTGGAGTCTTTTAGGTTTGTTAAGCTTTCAGGTTTTTAGAAGAAGTTCAGCTGAGATCCATTCGGATGAGGACACAGAGGCTTCCAGTTCGAGGGAAGAAGATCACCTGAGGAATTGGCAAGGTAAGGTTGGATGTCGCTTGTTCTGTTTCTCTGATTTTTTAGCATTCACCCAAATACCTGGCTCCAATTTTGTTTTTATTAATAAGACCTTTTAGAAATTCGTCTACAGGCAGAGTACTTGGCAAGCATGTGTGAGTTCCTAGGTTAGGAACAAAAGGAAAAAGGAAAGGGAAGAGAAGAGAAGGGGAGGGAAGGGGAGGGGAGAGAAGGGAAGGGGAGGAGGAGAAAGGAATAGAGGGGAGGGGAGGAGAGGAAATAAGAGTGGAGGCAAGAGGAGGAGAGAGAGGAGAGAAGAGGGGAGGAGAGGAGAGCGGAGGGGAGAGGAGAAAGAGGAGAGGATAGGATCTACTTTTGTAATGGTGTATGTAAAACGGATTCATAGCCTCTTGTATACACCATTACTCCCTCATTCTTGAAAGATCTACACAGCAAACATGCCACAGCACATCATAGCTGATGTTCAGGAGTCTTTCTAGGCCACCAAAAATGTACCCACACTACTTTAATGAACAACTGAAAGACGTTATTGTATATTAAATTTGAAATTGGAAGGCATTATGATAGTACTGCTCATTCCTAATAGCATCATACAAAATAACCTCAAATATAGTCTTAATTTAATTTAAAATTTATTTGAACTATAAAGAGTTTATCAGCTTATGCATTTAAATATAAGCCATGAGTTTTTCTTCACATTTTATGTGGAAAAAAAAGTGCAATTCTTTTTGCTAGTCTTAGTGATTATAACTTGGCTGTCTTTTGTCATGTAACTTACTATTTATAGATGATGGGAGTTTGCTATCATTTGTTGAGTAAAAAGTTAAATATTGAGAATGGTACACAATGAAGCTTAATCTGGATGATATGGATTTGTATGCTCTAGTAATATGTATAATAGATATTTTCCAATGTTCGTTGTGAACATTGCTCAACGGATAAGTAGTACTTTTACTTTATGCAGGCATATAAATAGTATAAAATATAGCAGAAAATCTACAATAGAAACCAAAAAATTGTAAAAATACCAGTACAGTGAGCAAAATGGGCTCTTCTTTTGAATGCTTAGTGACAACATAAAATAGTTTCCACCCAAGGAAAAGTATAAAGGTTTTACAATTTGTGCACATGTGCTTATGCGTGTGTGTGTGTGTGTGTGTGTGTGTGTGTGTGTGTGTGTGTGTAGACTAGAGAACAGTCTTAGGTGTCATTTCTCTGCAATGTTATCTAACTCATTAATTCATGCTTTCACTTGGAAGCATTTTACTGACTGATATAGGCCCTCTCCCAGACCAATAAATAATATTTTACAACA
Source organism: Peromyscus eremicus (assembly GCF_949786415.1). NCBI lineage: Eukaryota > Metazoa > Chordata > Mammalia > Rodentia > Cricetidae > Peromyscus > Peromyscus eremicus. Next base: position 25,816,661 of record NC_081419.1, on the reverse strand, counting down.
ATTTATACTCTTTCATCCTGTGCTTTGGTGATGCCTTACAATGTCAGCATGGAACTGAGATTTTGAAATTAGAAACTGGTAAATATTTATCATGCATGAATAAAAATATCCTTAAAAATAGGCTGTTATGTGAATCTTCATAAGATGACCATTTAGTGTGCTATAAATAATTAGTGATTTCTAGGTTGAGTCATGTCAAAAGCCGCAGAAAATTCAATTAATTATACCAAAAATAAATCGATGTGCTAACAGATTTACTATGTTATGTTCATATGATAGAAAACTAAGGGTTGATCACTTCATTAAAAATATAGGGAGGGTTTGAAGGGATAAAAAGGAAGAGAGAAATGTAATTAAATTACATTCTCAAAAGTAAAAAATGGTTAAAATAAGTAAATAAATTACTTCTTTTACATGAAAAAATATGAAAAGTCTGCCTGAATAAATAAATAGCATTTTTAAACATTTTACTTTTGAGATATCTTTAGTATTAGATTTTGATTTTTAAAAAGCTGATTTTTGTTGTTATTGTTGTGTGTTGTGTTTCTTTTTGATGCACAGTCTTACTATGGACCAGCCTTTAAAACACATAATCCTCCTGCTTGAGCCTTCCTAGTGCTGAGATTATAGGCATGTAGGATATCTTCCACAAATTATTTCTTGAAAGCATTTTCTAAGCTCTTGTACTTGTATCTCTAAGTTGAGTGTTTTGTTTTCTGTTTTTTGTTTTGATTTAGGTTTTTCTCCTGTCTGGTCAAACTCAGTTTCTGAATGCAGTGTGCTCCAAAAGTAGGTGTGAGCAAGAAAGACCTGCTCTGCCTGACCAATGTGAGCTTACTTAAGGGGACAGCAGCTGCTAACTCTCAAATAAGGTGAAAATGATGATTCAGAGTTGTTCCTGGAGATGTAGGAAGTCACCTCCTGATGAGACTGTCTTTGGTCTTCTGAAGCCAAAGAACCAGGAGAGAATTTTATGTATCAAAAGGCCAGAGAACATTCAGGAGGCCTTATTCTTACCTCTGCCACTTTTGACTTACATCATCCTTACCAGTGAAGAACTGTATCACCATAATTGAAACTGTACTGCTAAGAAGGAAGATTAAACAAATATACAGAATGTAGTTCATCCATACATCCATTATGTTTTCTAACAATAGAAATAATATTTTGAATAATATTGGTGCCTGTACTATAAAATGAAAATATCGAAATCATGGACACTAGTACACTTTATCCAGGGCCTTAACGGAGATTAAAGAGTGAAGCCGCAATTTCAGCTCAAATCCTGAGACTCCAAATTTACACTTCATTCTATGCTAGCATAATGTCTCTCTAATTAATCCATTTACACTGAGAAGGGGAAAAGGCCGATACAGATTTAAGTAGTGATTACTAAGATTGCCTTGGGAATGTCAAAAAATTAATAATGATCCCTCAGCTTGAGCTTTAGCTACTACTTTTTCAAGGTCTAGGGTTTTGTAAGGTGTCTGTATCGCTACCATTTTTTTTTCTAGGTTATCTCTAAGCAGTCCTGCTGCTCCAGCCAGACTTGGGAACTTTTCAGAGTACTGAGCCAGTGTTAAAGATTTTGCAAGAATATTTGCATTTTTAAAGAGGAAAATATATCTTTAAAATGAAGTGTTTCTGGTCAGAGTTTTTGTTCTTTGTCGTTTGAGAGGCATTATGATGAAGCGACACTTTCTGGCATTTATGAAACAAAGCTGGACCCATGTTTCATTCTCCACTCAGTGATCCCTAAACTTAGTGTGTTTCTTAAGGTTGAGCCAAGGTTAAAATGTGCTGCTGTAATGTAGCAGGCCTGTTAGGTGTGCCACAAAGTAACTAGCATTCCTTTTAAAGGAGTCTACTTTTTGACCTCAAATTTGGGGGGGGTTATTTGTTTTTATTTATTTGTTTTGTTTTTGTTTCTGGTTTTTCCTGTTGTTGTGTTTCTTTTTTCTTTTTCTTTCTATTTTTTTTTGAACAGGTTCTTACTTTGTAGCTATGACTGTCCAGAAACTCCCAGTGTAGACCAGGTTGACCATGTACTCACAGAGATCCTCCCTCACTTGTTTCCCAGGTGCTGAGATGAAGGGTGTGTGCCACCATGCCCAGATGGATTTGCAAACTTCTGAGCCAGATCAGCATCCTGTTTGATAGTATTAATGTTATAGCCCATTATTCTTACACTTTGAGAGTCTGTCTTTATTTCTAAAGCATTAAAGACACATATGGTTTTGATTTTGTTTCTAAGGAAATGGAGGTAGTGTGAAAAGACACTTTGGGTATGTCAAGTAAACCTCAATATTCACATTGTATGGAGTAGCAGAAGTGAACTGATCTCCAAGATAAGATTCATGCAAGCTATTGAACAACTGCTTATTGCTTATCCCTGCTTCTGTGTAAGGATATGTGGGTATTTATCTGAGTGTGTCTTCAGATGGGTGTAAAACTGTGTGCATGTATGTGTGTGGAATTAAAAATGACTACATAATTGCTACATCCTTTTACATGAGATATGAAATGTAATTCTCTGTTCAATGGGAATAGATTCATAATTACTTTGTGCTGTTTAACTCCTTATCCTCTATAATAAATACAAATTCAGATGGGAGCACAAATTTGATTCATTGCTGAATCTCTTTTACCACATTCTCTCGAGTTCCTCAGAGTTCTCCTCCCTTGGATAGTATTTTCTAAAATAACTGATGTATTTGCAAAGAATCAAAGATCTGAAAATTATCTTGTATACCATGATATTTAGGGTCCTTCAACCTTTGAGGCAAAGCAAGAAAGTTGTCTTCTCCAAGTCTAGCTTCAGGTCCCTGTTTATTTGTTTTCTTTATGTGAGCACTCCACCTTTCCTTAAAGTCCAATTTGCTTTCAATCAGAGGACATGCAACCCAAACAAGCCCTCTTTCTGCAAGCTACTTCCCCATACACTCTCTGGATTTCTTGTTAACTTTATCCTACATTTAGTTCTGTGGAGCAAGCCTATCCCCTGAGGGGTTGGTAACTTTAGAGAATGACTGCCCATTTCAAAGTGGCACCCTCACTATTCCTAAAAAAGGTACTTATTGACAGAAAACCAAAATTGGAACACAAAAAGGATCATCCTCTAAGCCCTTGGGGTTTTGGTTATGGTGAATTTGATCTGACTTTGAGAACCTGAATTACAAAAGGACAACCTCTTCTTTACTTAAATATGTGTGTGAGTGTGTAGTGTTATACACAATAATAAAGTTATATGCACTTGTACATCAGAGATTTGTTTTGGAAAACTATTAACTAAAGCTATGGAAAGGATACACATCTGTCATTGAAGGAAAAGCTGCTTCATGTCCCTTTCTTTACCTCATTTTCTAAGCAGTATGTACAGATGTCTTCAGTCATTTAGGAGCCAAAATTCAAGCATGTCATTTTTATTTTCTGAATGCAATCTTTAATGAAAATGGATATGCAATCTATTAAATAACATTGGGATATTTTACATTACTGTCATTTATGCATCTACCTTAGGTACCTTAGCTTCCCTTTCCTATGTCTTTGCTCTAGTACCCATTTCCTTCAACAGGCAACAAAATCACTCATGGCAATCATGAGCTACAGAATTTAGGGGTGAGAAATCTTCCATAAAGACATATCCAAAAATGATTTTTTCTCATATCAAGAGCCCTTTAAAATTCTTTTTTAAAATAACACTTTGAAAAAATAACATCTGCTTAAATCCTTTTATCATGATTTAAACACATTTTCAGTTATCACATTTTTTCTCCTCTTTTTTTCCCTTTTTTTTTCAAAGTTCTTTTTATACTTGTTACCATGGACACAATGTTGCTTGCCTCAGAGTGTAATTAAAATGGTTACTTGTTCAGCCATGGAATTAGAGAATTATCATGTGTTCAGGGAGTGGCTTCACAATCTAAGCAAACTACTCTTCAGGCCTCTTGAGAACAATGTTTTTGCTCCATCACAGTCTTCTTATTTTCCAGAATCATTTAATCAATAACTTACTAAAATAAAGACTCAACAAATACTGTTTAGAAGCTATGTACCAGAACTAAATCTTGTGTTTTTCTGTTTTCTGGGTAGGTTTCTATGGGTATAAAAAAGGAACTGATGTGTGTAAATATTATATAATATATATATATATAATATATATATATAATATATATACACATATATCTGAAGAAAAGGATACTACATCTTCTGGCTAAATGAATTGAATATGTACAATTAGGTTCATAGTGCAATTTAAACAAAAACTACTTGCAAATTTCTTAGCTTTCATTTTGTTCTCTAAATTATAGCTCACCTCTCTCTCATTTTATTGTTTGTGTAGTTGATTCTTTTTGTCTGAGTCTTTTGGTTTTCGTGTTAGGAAAATTTCCATATGCATTTAGTTGTGATAATATATCAGTCTAATACATCCCACACAAACATTTATATAAAAAATTGAAAAAGTAAAAAAGAGACTCTATAATTCTGCAATGATAAAAGTTCAACATTGAAAATATTCACTACCACACTGCTCAGAATAGACGATGTTAATGCGCAAAAGTTTCCATGGTTTTCAAGCATGTGTATTCATATAGTACATAAAATGTTCAGGAGAGGAGAGATTTTCTATTTTATTCAATTTTCACAGCCTACTTACTTTTGCAACTTTATTTTTATCATGTCCCAACACTGTAAAGTCCTTTAGTTACCCAGGATCTTTTTAGAAGTGGTTGAAAGGTGTTCAGATGATGTAACATGTGTTCCCAACTCTCAAGATTCCATCATATGTTTAGCGGGGTCATTTTCTGGTATGATTTTTGATTATACTATATTGTGTGATTAAATAAAGTGCACAGAAACACGAAACTCTGCTGAGCCATAAGGCAGGAACAAGTAGAAGAAACATTACAAGTGGGAATTTCCCCAGATAATGTGTCAGGAAGTCAGAATTCAAGGCTTGTGTCACGGGCTGATAAAAGATTACAACATGTTGTTACAACATCTCTAATACAAATACTGTGGATTCATGGCCCCAATTTTTTCCATATCCAATAATGTATGATAAGTAAGATTTCTAGGAACACCTATGTCTATGCCTCTCAAATTGTTAGTGTTTCAGCCTGGCAATTAAGCACTGCACTTCAAATGCAGCACAAAGCTTCTACAGGTTTAGAGAACTCATTATGTGCAATGTGATTAAAAAGTTCCGAAGAAGGGGCTTTCTTTTCTTGCAGACAAAGCAAACAACTAACCATGGTTTTTTTTTTGGGGGGGGGGTTGGTTTGTTTAGGAACCATACGATTTCATAAAACTTTTTTGATTGTGGCACTTGGTTAGAGATTCTAATGTGAAATCCCTAATGTTCAATTCTTTGTCACTAAGTTATCTTAAAGGAAAATTGCAGGGGCTTTAGAGAGCTAAAATTCTGCCTTTAGGAAAGCATTTTCATAGTCTATTACAGTCATGTATATTCCATAAATCTTTAGGTGGTAAATTCTATTTGTTAGCATTGACTTCTTTGATTCAAAATTGGTGGCTTTCTATTAAAATATATAGCCTAAGTTTTTAGCCAGATTTGCAGTGCCTAGTGCCACGGCAAACAGGAAACTAACAAATTTATGTTTTGGCCTTAAGCACACAAAACCATGGGTTTATACTCCTCTTATAGAAAGGAGAGAGACAGAGATAGAGAGATAGACGGAGAGACAGGGAGAGAGAGACAGAGAATTATTTCTATATAATCTCTAAGAATATTTTCTTCTGTCCTTTCTGCTATCTCATCAAACAGTGTCTGACTGAAGAAACCTCAGTCTTGCCCACAACATTTAGAACCCACAGAGGCAGGAGAGGAGGTCTTTGCTTTGTAAGGATGCCAGTGGCTCTCCTTGACTAAAAAGTACAACGACAAATACTTTCAGAAAAGAAGTGGATCCTAACAGTCCTATTTTGAACAAAAAATTTAAAATATGAATAGAATTGAATGCACTTACATCTAAATCTACTTACCTATGGCTAGTGAAGACTTAAAAAAAAGGTTAAACGTTAAAAGCACATAACATTTTTTATTACTTTAATGTGGTTTAGATTCATGTAGAAAGTCATATAATACAATTAAAGTTTATTTTAATATACTTCCAATATAAGGGGCCATATTAAATATAAAGTATGCTATAAGTTACTTATGAATAACTATGATATGAATACTTTTCATTTATTGAGAATTAATAAGTCCTTCTTTGCACCAGACTCTGCTCAGATACAGTAAGAATAAAAAGAGAGAAGGATAATTCACTCTGGCAATTTGTGTTCTCCTGAGACACAGAAGATGAATTTGAAAAAAAAAAAAAAGATATTTCAGAGAATACTAAAGTTTTAGAAAAGCAAAAAACATGGTGGTCAAGACTGTTTCCTAAATTAGTTGAAGAGGGTGTATTTAAGCTGGTAAATGAATGACAAGGGAAGCTCATTACCTATATGAATGAGAAACAATTCTCACAAAAGACTTTCAAAACCATGGTCAGGAATTTATGTTTCTTTACACAAGATTGTAAGCTGCTGGCACACATGATATATTTTCTCTAGCTGACTCATATTGTCTGTCAGATTTCTACCTCAAATATCAACTCTTGTATGAAGCCTCTTGATCAACCAGATTTCCTGTTCAAGTTATTCATAGCACAATGATATCCTTTTTGATGATATCTGGCACTCATAATATTTACTTGTAGTTGTCCATTTGTTGATTCTGCATTTCACACAGCTAGAAATTTTGTTTGTTTCTGTTTGTCATATAAACTCCTGCACTCAGCACAGTATTTCAAGGAGACTTGACTGTGCACATGTACAAAAATGTACTCTACATTAATCAACAAATGAATGCTTCAAAAGTTGAAGAAGTAATTTACTCTGGAAATTAAAACTATTGAACACTTTATAGAGACTGGAGAAGAAAGGGATTAGCTAAGTTTATTCCTTCTGAAATTCACTTGTGTGTGCTGGAGGGGTGGCTCAGCATCTCCTAGTGCTTGTTGTTCTTCCAGAGAGATGAAATTCAACTCCCATCACCAAAGTCAGGAGCTCACATCACTGCCAGTAACTTCAATTCCAAGAGATCTGGTATCCCTTTCTGACCTCTGAGAGTTCCTTGTGCATGTGTGCATATACACACAGAGACTCACACACATACAGTTAAATAAAAATAAAAATTAAATTTAAAATATCCACTTTTTTGGACAAATTGTTCCCAAAATGAAAAACAAAACAAAAACAAAACCATAAACAACAACAAAAATTGAAAAAACAAACAAAAAACACTCAGTCCAGAAGCAAGAACATTGTTATAAGCACTGGTAGTATGTTTTCTTCTATTGTTTGATTGGTAAGCAAATTCATTGGATAATAATTTTCAGAAAGCATAGATATGGCAGCATATGTAGTATTTCTCATATATGCCTGAAATGGTTGGTTTCACTCTTTGGAGAGATTATTGATCTTTCTCTGGTACTTTCAAATACATTGGAAGAAGATTGGGTATATGAATAGTTTCTTCATAGTTGGTAACTATTTTTGCAGAGTGAATCCCAAAATGCTATTCATAGTTCTACTGTGTAACTGTAGCCAGAAAAAGATCTCTAGCCAACTATCTCTGTAATCACATAGGACATTAGAAATTAGAATGCAGAGTTGAAAAATGAAGTGGAAAATAAAGAGTAGTTTGTGTTGAGACACCTATTGTATATTAAGCAAATAGTTATAGACATGATATTTAAGATTATATTGGAAGAGATGTCGAGTGTCAAAAAGGGAAAAATGGAAGATGTAATATTATTGTTGATTTTTAATTTTCAAAGTACAACTTTAACTCTCTTTGACATAGACTGAAAGTAAAGTACCAGATGAGTGTTCAGGGACCCAGACAAAATATTGGTGGTATTTTGGGGTAGTCAATCATAGTCACAAAAGTGAAAGGTGATACGTAAATACAATATTTAAATGGTGGTGAATGCTAGTAATCAACATATCAACAATGACCTCTGAACTGATTTGCATAGTGGGACCATTCACTGTGCATAGCATTGGGAAAAGAACAAACTGCATAAGGATAGTCTGGGTCTGTTTTTGACATGAGGAGGTAGACTTGCCTTGAGAACACAACCCCAAAATTCAGACAGTTATATAGAATTTGGAATAGAGTTTTTGATACACATATTTGAAAGACATTGTCTATGGGTAATGATAGAAAACACCTTATCCTGAATACAAATCCCTAGGGGGAAAAAAATTGAGCCTTGAGAGACTTCAAAGTATCATAAGCATTCAAGTAGACCAGAAAGAAGGAAGGTGAGGAACTGATATCCTGCAGCAAAGGAAAGAAAATAAGTTAATTCTAACATAGTTTGGAAATAATGTTCATATATTTAAAACACACAGTGAGTAGTGAGCACTATGTGACAATATGACATTGAGTGCTAGAGAAATGATCTTCATTTCTTTTATTAAATGTAAGTCTGTGATAATGTAGCCTTCTTAACAATAGAAGCATTTCACCTACTACAATCAGGTTTTAACATAGGAAAGTTGATGTGAACTTAATCAAATCAAACAATTCATTATCTTTGGTCAGTACAGTCAGATATATGTTATTTGAAATGATTCTCAGTGTTTGTAAGACTGCATTGTTTGGTTAGTGGAAAGAAGACTGTAGCTTAAGAAAACATTACACTATGTTGACCTTTTCTGTATTCTATTTTTGATTGGTTGAATTGGAATATCTTATCATGTCCATCCAAGTAAGGGCAAGACTGTAAACACTGCAAAGTTGACTAGCCACCCAATCAAATTATAGAGTGCTGTAAAGGTCAAAGCAATACAAAATGCTAGTACAATTTACATAACATATGTGCAGCATTACAAGTTCAATATTTTTCCTCAGACAAGGATTGAACAAGATCATAAAAAGTCAAAACATGATTGCATTCTCCTGACAGTAATACTACATGTGAAAAAAAAAAAAAAAACTCTTTGAAGGAAATGTTACTGAGTTTTCAGAGTACCTAATGAAGTTTTAAGAAGAAAGCATATTAATTTCTTTTTAATTATTGGTTGGTAGATTAGAAACAAAAGGTGGCATGTAAAGAGTTGACAAAAAATTTTCAAGACCAATACAAATGGCCTACATATTAGGAGACCTAGAGTCTGCTTGTTGCTTTTCTACTAATTGTAAGGTAGGGAATGGTTATTTGATGTCTCCACAGTCATGTTCCTATTCTTTAAATGGAAATATATGTCCTCAATATTAAATATCAGCAATAATAGGTAAACATTAAAATAATAGGTGAAGATTAAGGATACAGAAGTGAATAAAATATTCTACAATTAAAGTACAGATGATATTGTGAAGAAAAATTATAATTAAAAGTTATTTTGATTACTTTATATAATGATTTAGGAACAAAACACATACCCAGCCTAAAGTCCATCACATTTATGCCCCTGATAACGTGAGAGATCTGTATTTATAAAAATACAGTCTTCATAAGATCTGTACAATTTCCGTAATTTTTTGTTTTTAATATACATTTTTGTGATTTTATTTCTTAAAGTATAAGTCATAACTCTAATCACCTTAAACTGTACTTTTTCCATTAGAAGTGAAATTATGACCATCTCGAAATTTTCTGATTTTTGCTCTCAATAGTTCATTGCCATAAGTTTGGTTATTTGTTGAAGAAACTGAACAGTAAAAATAGTTATAATCAGAATTCTCCTTTTTAAATAAAAAATTCACATTCCTGCATGTATGATGAGCATTTAACATATGTAATTTTTATATATAATGTCACAAACATTTTTAAGATAATTTTAACAAGCATGTAAACTACTTGATATTCCATGATGCTTACAGAATTAATATTTCAATAATGTTTAGGTCAACAGACACAGTAATAGGTTTCATTATGAAATTTTCATACATATAGTACATTGTACTTTGTTCCAATTTGCACCACACTCTCTCTACCCTCCTTTAACTTCCTTATCCTTGCTCGTTTGATTCATTTTCTTCCTTCAAATAGTCCTGCCTCCTGCTTCCAAGTCACTTTTATGAATTGGTCTTGATATTCCCTCTCTTCCACAACTTAATATCTTTTCTTCCCCTTTCATAGTCTCTTTCTAGAATCATGACCTACAGATACACATGTGCACACACCACACACACACACACATACACACACACACACACACACACACACACACACACACACACACACTTATGAAATTAAATCCAGATTCCATGAGGGAAAACATGCAGTATGTGTTGTTTTTGAACAGTCTTATTTTGATTAACTTAATCATTTTTTATTCCATCCATTTTCCTACAAATGCCTTTTTATTTTATCTTTCTGTCTTAATAACATCCCACTGTGCCTGTATGCCATATTTTCTTTATCTGGTGATGGACAGCTAGAAGGCTTAGTCTTCTACTTGTTGTGAATACTGAAGCTGTGAATGGAGATGTTTACTGTGGTTTTTTTTTAAGCTTTACATTTTGTTGCTTCATATTCAGTAGTATAATTTTGTAATTTATATTAAAATTTACTATGATGAGTTCCTAATACTTGCCCACTATTATAGAGAAAAATCATTGTTAATTTGTAATTCCTCATCATTAACATTTTCTAGGATAAATGTGAGTTGTGTTTTTTTTCTCCCTATCATGCTGGAAAAGACATGGAGATATATCTTCTTTTAAAAATTTAGAAGGCTAAGACTAAAAGTACCCAGAGCTACATTTTTAAAAATCACAATTCTTTCAGAGCAGCCAGAGAAATATGAAGGCCTAAAGTGTAAAAAGGATAAGTTTCAGTATGGTAAGTTATGTTATTGATAAATTAATGTTCAGGACAATAACACATTTTCTTTGAACAATTCCTTTGAACACTCATAGTTTTTCAGACAAAGAGGGAAATATCAAACAACAAATGTCAGAGTACAGGTCTTAACACTAAAATAAATAAAAGCAACATGTAAACATCAAAAAAACAATTTTCCAATCAATAGAAAATGAAATGGCTAATGAAGTCACTAGAGAGCGAGCTCTGAAAAGAAATACTAATCACCAATAATTCATTTTTTAAAGTGTGCAACATTCTCATTGAGATGGAAATTAAAACTAAATTGAGATTTCATCTTACCCACATCAGAATGTCTAGCATAAAGGAAACAAACTACAGCAAAGGCTGGTAAAAATGTGTGGAAAGGGCCACCCTCATTCATCACTGGTGAGAATGCAGTGGTACAGCCACCATGCACATAATTGCATTGTTGTGTCAGAAAACTAGAAGTACCATGTGACCCAGCTATGCGCTCTTGAGAATATGAATAGAAGACTTTAAGTTCTACCACAGAGACACTTGCACATTCATGTAACTAAGAAATGAAAACAGTTTTGATACCCATTAATTGATGAATGGATAAAGAAATGTACATATATAATAATAATTTATTTAGTTGTAAATAATAATTAAATCATCATATTTTCAAGAAAGCACCTGGAAATGGAAATCATTATATTACATGAAATAAGCCAGAGTCAGAAAGATAAATATTACATATTATTTTTCACCTAAATGTAGGTTTAGAGAGAGAGAAGAGAGAGGGAGAAAGAGAGAGACAGAGACAAACACTGAGATAGAGAGACAGCAAACAGATCTTAAGAAAGTACTAAACAAGACAAAGAGAAAATGTAGTGAAAACATGAACTGGAAGAAGTAGGGACCACTGGAAGAGAGGAAGCAGACAGGCAACAAGGGTTCAGATAGAAGGGTAATGGCTGTAGGGTATGGCATGAATCAAAGCAAAGTATGTGCAAAATGCCATAATGAAACAAATGCCTACATTGCTAAATAAGAAATTAATAAATGAATGTCATAATACAGTTCTCAATCAAAATGATAAAGAAGGTATTTAAAATAGAAGATCTATTTCCTGTTGTTGAAAATCACCAGTGTTTCACAATGAATATATGTGCTTAATATATATGAAACAGCCAGTTTTCAATATGATACTCAGAATCTTTTTTTTAATCTTTTTATGTTTAGATTCATTTATTTTATATTATGTGTATGGGTGATATGCCTGAATGTAGGTAGGTGCATCTTTTATGTGCATGGTGCACACAGCAGTCAAAGAGGTCATTGGATCCCTGGAAATGGGTTACAGATGGCTGTGAGACATCATGTGTGTGTTGGAAATTATATCAGGTTCCTCTGCAAAAGCAACAAGTGCTCTTAGCCACTGAACCATCCCTCCAGTTCCCAAAAGTAGAGCTTGTCCACATAATAGCAAATATACTTCACTAGAGGATATCTTGGTAACTCTGTCTTCAACAATGTTTTTCAAAAGTTGAATGAAATTTAGAATTTCTAAAATTTATTAAAAACAAATGAAATTTACTTGTGCTGAGATGTGTACATGGAATTGTATTAAGGACAGAAAATAATCTCTGAGAAAAACCTACTAAAGAATTGCTTGGAAGTTTTTTGTGATGTAAGCAAAAGAAACTTCTTTGACTCACCGAATTAATAGATGATTATAGATTTAGTTCATTGTCAGAATTTAGGCAAAGTGTAAGGGAAGCAGGGAAGAGGAAACACACTGTATCCTTCCTTTCTTCCTTCCTTCCTTCCTTCCTTCCTTCCTTCCTTCCTTTTCCTGATGAGGCCAAACTTGGGGAAACTAAAGCCATAGCTATGGGAATCTAGGTGACAATTCCCTAGAGTCCAAACTGCTTTCCATCTTGGTAAAAAATTATTTAAAAATCTTGTGTACAAAGGGGTAGATGTCATCCGCAGGGTAGAATATTTCTAAATTTCTTACGTATCTTTTACTTTTCCTCCATTACATGTAACCTAGCTTTAGCTCCTAGGGTGAACTCCATTTCCTTCACAGGTTCCTGCTTCATTGTGCTCTACTTCTCTGTTTGTCTCTGTCTCTGCCTCTGTTTCTCTTTTTCTGTGTGTGTCTTTCTCTCTTATCTATGTTTCTGTCTTCATTTTGAATATTATAATATTTATTACTATTAAAGTGTGTTCAGTCTCAGAAATCATTAAAACATAATTGTGTTATTCAGCAGAAGTAGTGATACCTGATGTTCTTATGGAAAAAAAAAAAAAACGACCTGGAAATTCCAACTAATGACCATATAACACGTCATATATTTATTTCTTATTATGACAGATTTCAAATTAGTGAAGTCCACACAGGTATGTTAGGCCACTGTCTGGGCTGGGAAGGGTTCATGGAAACTTCCACATCTGGAAAGCAAGTAAGTATAAAAGAGAACAATTGCTTTAAGGGAAATCACCTAACTACAGTGACAGTATCAACCAAGAAGAAAAGATATATTTTGGACTAGGTTTCTCAAGTTATCTTAGAGTAGTACCCAAGATTTGGTGGCTTGAAACAGCGCCTATTATTGATATTTCTACTCTGTAGGTTGAGAGTATAGAATCCATGACACTAATCCATTATCCAGGATCATAGCACAGCAGACTTTCCCAGAATCTGTTTTCTACACTTACAAGCTCCTGGAGCCTACTGCCTTCCTCCCATCCTAGTATACTTCCTTAATTTTGGAGCAAGAAACTAGTTTTTATCTTATTCTCTCTGAACACAACTAAGAAAGTTGTCAGCTGTCAAGATCTATATATCCAGAGTGAGCCCACCTTGGTAAATCAAAATTGGCCCTATTTCATGGTGCATGACTTTCACGATTAAAACTGCTAAATCTCTTTATCCCTCAGGTAGTATATTTTCTTGATGTAGGAGGCTAGCCTGTGAACTTCCTTAGGGAACTATTCCATTGCCTATCACAGTACTGGGGTGGGGCATTGAGTATGTTGCTGTTTGCTTCGAATGTTCCCCCAAATATTCATTGTCTTTCAGCTTTTCTTTATGACCAAACTTTTGAAATTATTTCTTTTTACCATCTTTGATTTGTATTTTCCCATTTATATAAAAGTAAAAAAAAAAAATACCACCTTACTCCCTAATGACATTAGGCTTTCTCAAGTTACTGAGGACTTCTCCTTGCTGTCAAATCAAAGAAATATCTCCCAATTTTAGATAGCGTCATTTGCTACTAATAACTAGTCTTGGTTCTCTGATTTTTCCAGTGAATTTCCTTTGTCTATCTCTATTACTAATGTTGCTTTTTCTCCTTATCCGCACATATGTTCATGCTGTTAATATACTCATAGGAATCCATATATGACATCACATATATGACAAATGTATTGTAGAAATGTTACAAGCTTTTATTTCATAATTAAAATGCAATAAAATAAATAAATAAATAAAATGCAGCTCAGCATAAATGTTATTATCAATCTATTGTAGTATTCCTACAGTACTATCATCTGTGAAATCCAGAAATATCCAGAGACTGGTCTTTATTGAAAGTTATGTAATCTAAGCTAAATTCTGTATACAAATAACTTCACTTAGTATTATTGATAATCCATTAAAGTGAGTGCTTTTATTATCTTTGTTTCATAGCTGAGTAAGTTGAGGTCCAGAGGTGTAAGTCAGTTTTCTTATCATCTCCTCTCCAATGCTATAATTCTAAACAATACAGGCCCAAAGCATACTTCCTATGGAAAATTTAATTTGCTGAAGAATAGTTTGGTAAGAAGAGATAATAATGATCTAAAGAGAGGAGAGATAACTGTCAGATCATATTAAGAATCAGTTTTTTGTTTATTTCCATGCCCAACTTTTTAATTAAGTTATTTGTTTTATAGATTATTAGTTTTTGAGATCCTTGTACATTCTGTATACTATCCCCTTGTTGGATATGCAGCTGTTAAAGCCTGAAATGAGTCACTCTTTGGAGTTGCTCTCTCTTACCGTTATTCTTTGTAACCCAACAGAAATAGACAAGGAAGATCCCTATGTATGAAGATAGCATATACCTGAGTAAAGAATATGGTCAGTATTAAGATGTCACTGACCTGGACACTTCATTGTTGTTGGCTGGAGTTCATAGTGCTATGCCCACTGCCAGAATAGAAAAGTAGCCATCAGCCTCATCAAGATATGAAACCTATGAACTACAATATTGATTGGCCTGTCAAGACATGTCTACCATTGCAATAGTGGCACTAACCACATTCTGATTGGATTTAAGAGCTACTTCAGATGATAGAATCCCTATATTACACTGTTATTATTAGGACTGTGAACCTGTAGCTAGACAAGCCTTAATGGAGAACTTAATACTATTAATATACTAAATTGTTGCAGTGTTAAACCATTTGTTAATGATTTATTGTTATAGCCATAGATTAGTGCATCTTTCAGTTCTCATCATAGAATTTTCTACTTGTGGTAAATGTTTGTAGCTGGGAGTATCCCTGTGTCCCTCCTGGCCCAGGGTCAGGACAAATCTCTCACCCACAGTCCTGCAGCCGTTTATAAAATAATCACACAGAGGAGAGGCTTAATATTATTGATAACTACTTGGCCATTAGCTCAGGCTTATTACTGACTAGCTCTTACATTTAAATTAACCCATAATTCTTATCTATGTTTAGCCATGTGGCTTGGTACCTTTTTCAGTTCTGCCTTCACATTTTGCTTCCTCTGTGTCTGGATGGTGACTCCTGACTCTGCTCTTCCTCTTCCCAGCATTCCTTTAGTCTGGTTGCCCCATCTATACTTCCTACCTGGCTACTGGCCAATCAACATTTTATTAAACCAGTGTATAAAAGCATTATCCCACAGCAAATGTTAATCAACATAGAAACCTATCACTGGTTAAAGTGCAGAGAATATGAGCCTCCAGAATTCTCAGCAGTCTCAGGGATTATTGAGGAAAGGGGAGCAGAAGGCTTATAAGAGCCAAAGGTATCTCAGAGTTGTTTTGATTTGCATTTCCCTGATGATTAGGGATGTTGAGCAATTCCTTAAATGTCTTTCAGCCATTTGAGATACCACCTTACGCCTGTCAGAATGGCTAAGATCAAAAACACTGAAGACACCTTATGCTGGAGAGGATGTGGAGCTAGGGGATCTCTCCTCCACTGCTGGTGGGAATGCAAGCTTGTACAACCACTTTGGAAATCAATATGGCGCTTTCTTAGAAAATTGGGAATCCATCTCCCCCAAGATCCAGCTATACCACTCTTGGGCATATACCCAAGGAATGCTCAACCACACCACAAGAGCACTTGTTCAGCTATGTTCATATCAGCATTGTTTGTAATAGCCAGAACATGGAAACAACCTAGATGCCCTTCAACTGAAGAATGGATAAACAAAATGTGGTACACATACACAATGGAATACTACTCAGCAGAGAAAAACAATGACATCATGAGGTTTGCAGACAAATGGATGGATCTAGAAAAAATCATCCTGAGTGAGGTATCCCAGACTCAGAAAGACACACATGGTATGTACTCACTCATAACAGGATACTAAATGTGGAACAAGGATGACTGGACTGCTACTCACATCACCAGGTAGGCTACCTGGAAACCAGGACCCCAAGAAAGACACAGGGATCACCCAATGATAGAGAAATGGAATGAGATCTACATGAACAGCCTGGACATGAGTGGGGGTAGTGAAGGGCGAGGGTGGAGGGAAAGAGAGCTTGGGTGAGTGGGAGATCCCAGCTGGATCAACAACAGAGAGGGAGAACAAGGAATAGGAGACCATGGTAAATGAAGACCACATGAGAATAGGAAGAAACAAAGTGCTAGAGAGGCCCACAGAAATCCACAAAGATACCTCCACAACAGACTGCTGGCAATGGTCGAGAGACAGTCCGAATTGACCTACTCTGGTGATGGGATGGCCAAACACCCTAATTGTCGTGCTAGAAACCTCATCCCACTACTGAGGGATCTGGATGCAGAGATCCATGACTAGGCCCCAGGTGGATCTCTGGGAGTCCAATTAGCGAGAATGAGGAGGGTTTATATGAGAGAGAATTGTTGAGACCAAGGTCGGATAAAGCACAGAGACAAATAGCCAAACAAATGGAAACACATGAAATATGAACCAATGGCTGAGGGGTCACCAACTGGATCAGGCCCTCTGAGTGGGTGAGACAGTTGATTGGCCTGATCTGCTTGGGAGGCATCCAGGCAGTGGCACTGGGTCCTGTGCTCATTGCATGAGTCGGCTGTTTGAAACCTGGGGCCTATGCAGGGTCGCTTGGCTCGGCCTGGGAGGAGGGGACTGGACCTACCTGGACTGAGTCCACCAGGTTGATCTCAGTCTGTGGGGAAGGCTTTGCCCTGGAGGAGATTGGAATGGGGGGCGGGCTGGGGGGAAGGTGAGGGGGCGGGTGGGGGGAGAACAAGGGAATCTGTGCCTGTATGTAGAACTTAATTGTATTGCAAAATAAAAATTAAAAAAAAAAAAAGAGCCAAAGGTGGTACATGATGAGAGCAAAGCAGTATTTCACAGACACAATTGTATTTGACAGTTTATATGTATGTGGTTGATATATTGTGCACCCCAATAAACTTAATTGAGGGGCCAGAGAACAGAAAAGCTACTATATTAAACATAGGTTTAGGCAGTGGTAACACATGCCTTTAATCCTAGCCTTCCAGAGGCAGAGATCCATCCAGATCTCTGTGAGTTCAAAGCCACACTGGAAACAGCCAGGCATGGTGACACACACCTTTAATCATAGGAAGTGATGGCAGGAAGCAGAAAGGTATATAAGGTACGAGGACCAGGAACTAGGGCCTTTTTAATCTTTTAGTTTTTAGTAGCAGTTCAGCTGAGATCCATTCAGATGAGGATTCAGAGGCTTTCAGTCTGAGGAAACAAGATCAGCTGAGGAATTGGCAAGGTGAAATTGAATGTGGCTTGTTCTGTTTCTCTGATCTTTCAGCGTTCACCCCAATACCTGGCTCCGGGTTTGTTTTTATTAATAAGACCTTTTAAGATTCATGCTACATATGTACTCAAAGCATTTGGTACAGCATGCACAAGACTTGGGCAAGCTCAAGCCAGATAAAATCTGAGAAGGAGATTTTTGAGGATGGAAGGTAAGCATGAGTGTTGATAGCTTCTGGGAAATGAAGTTAGTTTCTTTTAAGAGTGCCCCTTCCCTGTTGGTAGGTCATTCATGTCCCAGTGGCTTACCACACACCCAAGAGTACACATAAATCACAAATGGGCTTAAAATAAAACACAAAATTGGGTTGGAAGGAAAAGAGTGTAGATGGAGGAGTTGAGGGAAGGAGCAACACAATCGAATTATAACATGAATTTTCCAAAGAATAATAATTAAAATTAAAACACTTTTCTTGGGTTCATTACATTTTTTTACTTCATGTGGAAGGGAACAGAACAAACATAAAGCTTTGAAAAAATCCTTGCATAAATACCTTGTCTTTAAAAGTATAGTAAATCATGAGGTTAACACAGTCACTGCTTATGATTCATGTGCTCACTTGAGTCAATCACTCAACAATGTAGAATGAGTATGTACTGAAAGAAACATGTTCCAAATTTAATTCGCTCTGATGTATGGCTTGGATGGCAAAAGTCCTGAGCTTGAGATGTTAGTCGTAAAAGAACACAGCTCCACCCAACACTTAGCATGGAGCATGGCAGCATGACAACAGAAACAGAGAGAGGAGTCCTGGAGACTTTAGGTGACTTGGGAGAGAATAAGAATCTGCCTACTGAAGTTACTAGACAGAAGAGGAAACATCTGCCTGTCCCCATTCCCCACTCCTTCTTGCTCATGTGCAGTCACTGTTCTCATTCACTTTTCTGTTACTCTTTTCGCCTCTACCCATTTTCCTTTTCTCTACGCTTTCTTTTTTTGTACTATATTTTCCCCCTTTTAAGAGAAGTTTCAGTTTCAGCTAGACTTCAGAATTAATCTCACTTTTTGCTTAACCTATCCTCACAGTAACGTTTATCAAGCAGAAGCACATTTCCACAGAGTAAACTCCAGGATAATGAGGGGATCAGGTGGCCCTGAAAGCCATACTGACAGGGCTCATGAGCCAACTGTATAATCTAACTTAAATTTAATGTTTAAAATGTGTGCTCCTTCCTCATTTGAAAATCAGCTCAAAATTCTGCCAAGAAGGGTTAATATTATTTTGTGGCATGATACAGATTTTCATGTTTCTTATATATCTTGTAGAGAGAGCTATATAACAAAAGCCAAGTAGAAAATAATTAGAAGACCATATTGAACTGCTAAAATGCAAGTCTAAAGTTGTGGACTTTCAATTGAAGCATTTGAAGTTGTTGCTAGAGGCTCTACTTGCTAATTGACCTTTGGCAGTATAAATAAGGAAGTCATCCCTTAAAGCAGTATCTTTACCATATGTTATTATTTGCATTTTTTAATCCTTCAAATCATCTTCATTAAAAACAACTTATTTAATCTTTCTCATCACATATTTAAAAGAAGCTTCTGAAATCAAAGGAATTGTGACATCCCCTCCTATATCTCTCTGGCATGTAGCCCAATGCTTGGGCTATGCTGGAGACATACAGGTTATAGTCACCCTTCAACATCCCACTTGAAAATATATGGCAGGAAAGTGAGTGTGATCAATGTTTGACACCTTCTTTCATGTCCACAGAGGGATAAAGTGTGTAGAAGAAACTTGTTGAGACTTAGTCAGTTGACGGCATCCTTTCTGCAGAAACAAAACCTAAAATGTCGATGATATATGTTCTAATATATCACTCATGGTTGTTGAAGCTTAGTGTTTCAGATGTCTCCTCTGCTCTCCCCAGTGCCACAGGAATTGTCATAAAGAAAAAGAAGATGGACCCTTTTCTACATTCCCTAGAGCAAACTTTGACTTTATAATTTTATTTCTTCATTTCTATGTATGTGATAATAATTTTTCTCATGTGCAGGATACTATACTAAAGTTGGAGTTTACTATACCATTTGTACCTTCAGAAAGTGTAATACTGAGTTATCTTACCCTGAGAATAATACTTTTATCCACAGGTATAAATTACCTGGTGATATTTTAGTGAAGAATGGTCATGTGTATGATGGTCATATGACAGTAATGGATTTGAGAAATTCTTATCACCTAATGACACTATAGCCATCACAGCATAATAGAACAAAAATTGGTGGTGGGTATGATGATAATGCAGCTGAGAAATTCCCATCACCACATTGGTCACATGTCCACAATTATACTGCTACACTATAATGTATTCATCACAATAATATGGCCATACGTATTTTCAAGCATGATTACTCATCATTAGATATACCTATATTTGACTACACTCAATTTCATTCTAGAAACCCATTTCCAGAAACCAAGCAAATTATGGAGACCCCACAGGTCCTTTCATTTATTTCTTTTCATTGTATTCTATTTCTTGTTTTATTTATTTATGCTTTTAAGACAAGATATTACACAACCCATGCTTCCAACTCACTGTGTAGCTAAGACTAACATTAAGCTTTTAAACTGATCGTTCCTTTCCAGCCTTCTATGTACTAGGATTACAGACAAATGTCTATAGCCCAATATTTTGTTAGTTTCTTAAACTCCAAATGCTTCTAATTACCATATAGTACATGCCCCACCACAAGAATATTATGGTTCCAGATTTTTTTGTTAACTCTTGCTACTTCTTCAATCCTTAATTATGCAAAATTTCTTTTAAAAAAATCTTTGTGTATCTTGTCACAGGTCAAGTGTTCCATGATATATGCCCATGTTAATATAAAAATTTCCACTATAAATATAAATTCCTTACATGACTTAGCTGTGATAATTTGATTAGTGGTTATCTCTGCCCCTATTCTGAAGCTCCACATGGACACAGATAGTGCTGAAATATTTGTTTAATAAATATAAAAATATAAAACCTTACTGGGTGGTGGTGGCTCATGCCTTTAATCCCAGCACTCAGGTGGCAGAGACAGGCAGATCTCTGTGAGTCTGAGGCCAGCATGGTCTACAAAGCAAGTTCCAAGATGGACTCCAAAGCTACACAGAGAAACCCTGTCTCAAAAAAACCAAACCAATATATATCCCTAGGCTATAGCTGATAACTGCCCATTTTTAATGTCACCATACAAATATAGATAATTTAACAGAAATCACTTAAAGAAAAACAAACCAAAATCAAGGAAAATCATGTCTTTCAATAATTGATTTCTGACATTCCGCAAATGTTTTGGATGGCATAGATTGTGTTTTCAATTCTAATGTGGCTGCTTAGTCTTAAACAAATAGAGCAATGGATATGATAAATCTGTCATATTCAGTTCATCTTTAATTTTTTTTTTGTTATCCAATCTTTACCTCAGCTTCAAGCTAACAGGAAAATGTAAGAAATAGTAAAAATCAATAAGACACAAGTTAATTCTAATGTTCCCTTAGTTCTAGGTTAATCAATCAATCCATTCAGTTACACACTTAAAAATCAAACATTTATTCAGCACTTGAACATACGGAATAAATCTCACTTTATATATCAGACTCATCACAGTTTTTATTCCTGAGACATTTTGACTTGATATACAAATTAACATAGTTACATAAATAACAATGTTGGGCCAATGGGTTGGGAAACGTCAAGATAGATGCCTACACCAATCATCAGAGAATTTTAGCAGTGTGGTTAGAAGGTAATGGGATAGGAAGATGGCTAGACCGCATTCCTCTTGTACATTATAGGACCAGAGACAATGAAAGGAAATCTTTGCTGTGAGCCTATGGGCTACTCAACTATAGCACAATGCCTCAAGCAAATGAAGTAAGTACAGTATGCTCCTGCAAGCAACATGACAGCTTTCAGGTCACATCTAAAGACTCCTAAGCTTCTATTATCAAAGATTGTGTACATTAATAAATACCATTATTTAAATAACATTTCTATAAATGGCATGTAGGTACATTTATTCAAATGGAGTTCCTAGGCATATAATGAGGAGCACTGCTGCTTAGAAGCCTAAGGCAGGAAGATTGCTTAAGCCCAGATCCAGGCCCACCTGGGCAATTGAGGAAGACACTGTCTCTTCCGAGTGGCAACAAGGATTTCATGATGAAATAAATTAGAATTTAAAAAATTTATTATTCTTTTAAATAAAATCTTTAATGAGATAATTAATGTTCATAGGAAACAGTAAGGACTGAGTTTGTGAGTACCCTGGGCTGTATACAGGTTTCTTTTCTAGCCTGAGCTCCCTGGGTTAGACACTATCTCAAAGGGGTGGGTGGGAAGAAAAATAAAATACTTCAACCCAAAGTTTAATCAGCCCAATTGTGGGACTAACTTTAATATTTAAATAATAGCATGTGGCCATAAATGAAGTTGATTAGCACTTTTTTTTTTTTTTTTTTTTTGCCTGTGATCAAAGGACTTGAACATGCTGGTTGGGATGGTGGCTCATAGAACAGTCCACTTCCACACTGTAAGAATCATAAGGCACTGAAGCAAGAGTATATACTATACTTTATTGTATCCCTGGACATCAGAGAAATGAATATCTTAAAATCCTCTAGAATGGATAGTGTTTTTCAGTTCTCTTGGCTAGTAGAGGAAAATTTTTTCAATTGCCTGCTCTGTGCATTCTGGTCATATCCCTAACCAGGGCAGCCCTCAATTGAGATATTCCACTAAAGGTCCAACTCAACTCCCTCTTGCTTTTATGCAATTGTGTTTGGTCTGTCACAGACACTCAGAACAACTGCTGAGCATCCTTCTCATAAATGTTTCATATACTTGATGACAGTATTTATCCCTTAGTTTCCGCATATTTGGATTTTATTCAATATCCTTTTGGTTGATGTGGAGGAAAGAGAGACGGCACTTATGCTTCATACTGCACATTGCTGCCAGCACTATGTGAAACACAAATTGATAATGTCAGATCCTGCTTGCAATTTTCTAGTGATTTCCCACTGTCTTCAAACTAAGCCCAGCTACCATAACACAGGCCAAAAGATCTCTCATCCCAGACACACCAAAAAAAAAAAAAAAAAAAAAAATGTAACAAGGCTTGCTGTTTTGAAATTCGGTTCTTTTGTGTTATGTTATTTTCTCTGTCCAGAATGCACATTTATGTCTTCTTCAGGTTAATGACTACTCATGCTGTGCTAGTTTTAAACAACAGTTAAATTAAAGGTTCCCTGTGCCCACATGACATAATTATTCACTTCTGCAGTATTCCATGTTATTCTATCTTCTTTGGCTCATCTTACAACCTTGTAATGTAATTACAAATTCACCCATATTTCCCCACACTGGATGTTAAATCACTGAAGACAGAGCACGCCTACATCCTAAAATCTAATAGATGATCATTGATAGGAGTAAGGGATGCTACCATGACACCAGGATTAAAGGGGTAGCCAGTCCCCAGGAGATACGGGAGTGCAGTCATAATGACGAGCTTATTCCATTGACTTTAGGTCTCACTTCCATCTTCATCTTACTTGATTACTGCCTTAAATGCCTTCATCATCTCCAGGTGATACTTGCAGATCTACTAAAAGGAAAAGAGAAATGAAGAAGGGGTTGGTACTCACAGCAAATGTCTGTAAATAGCTTCTACTTTCATTTAGTATTTGTGATTATATCACGTATCTATATCTTTGTCGAAAGAGACTTTGGGATGGTGAAAAGTTTGCAATGGATATATTTTCTCCATTAAGGAAATGAAAGTTGTAATAATAAGATGAAAGTCAGGTCATGTTTTTATTATTTTTTTTGGGAGGGCTTTAGTTGCCTGAAGTATATTTACCATATGCTAGGCACTCAATAACTATTAAATATATGTATAGCCAACTGACACAGCTTGCTCTTCAAAACAATATATTTTCTGCCAAATATTTTGGATGTGTGGTATTCCACTAGAACTTGGTTGACTTAACTAAGGGCTACGTTCTTATTGAAAACTGTCTCTAAATCCTATTGTGGTAGCTAACAACTGCTAAAGACAATGCAAACCTCCAAACAGCAAAGAACACAAAGTTGGGTGGGGAGGGGCAAGGTGGGTGTGGATCTGGAAGATTTCCAGTATTGGGGTGAATATGACCAAACTTGAATATGACCAAATTTAAAACTCTCAAAGAAGGAAAATATTTAATGTTTTTTAAGTTAGCAAGATTTAATAGTTTTAAGTAAAAGTCACTTGCTTTCCCACTAATTTTTACAGAATGATTAGAAAATAAAAGATATTTTTCTATAATAGGATTTCCTCTTAACCTTGTACACAGTAAAATCTATGAACAAATGGGTACAACTATAACATCAACTTAAAACTTTGAAATTGAGCAAGTCTATTGTTATTTCTTAATGAATTAATACAGACATAATATTCCCTTAAACTCATTCAAGAATTTTGCATACCATTAGTTTATAAAATTCTAAGCCATACTATTGAATACAGATTTATTATATAATCTATCACTTTTATTTAGTAAATGAACAAACTAGTATAGATACATTGTATGCATGCTGTTTAAGCTAAATACTTGTTTAGACAATGGAGTGGATACTGTAATGGATTTCCGTCTATTCCCTGATTTCATTTTCCTCTAAAAATTTCCCCATTATGACATTTATTAAATTGAAATTTTATTCTAGCAAATATTTATTGAATTTATCCCATATGGCAGAGACTCATCTGCCTGCTTAGAATCTATTAGAAAATTACTGTAAACTACCTCCGGATTGTAGATTAATTCTAACTAGTACTCATGTAAACCAAGTCCTATAGAGGTAACCTAGATCCTCCATATTACTAAACTCAATTGTCAATTCTTTGTTATTATTTTGACGCATATCATTTACAATAACTACTTTCCTTTTATAACACCATCTGCACTTGCCTTCCGGTACGTAACACCCCACTGAGGTGACTCTGCTTCATTGCTTGTATTGTTTCCTTCCCCTGTGCTCAACCTCTACAAACACATTGAGTTCTCTGAGACTCAGTAGGTCAAACTTTTTGCACTTTGTTCATATTTTTTCTCAATGATTTAATTTAATCCTACTCTTTTCAGTATTCTGTATTTACTGACATTTTTAATATTTGAACTACAGGGACTCTTCATTTAACACATCCAGCATGAATTTGGTAAAATATATGAAATCTAACATGAATGAATAAGGTAGACTAGAGGTATGTATTCTTCTACCCCAAATTCATTCTTTCTGTGTGAATATTTCACCTACATAATGGATATTCATGAGTTTTTCCATTTTATCAAGTGAAATTCCATGTATTCTTCCTTAATCTTAACTGTTTTTCTCATTTCTCATTCATTCTCCAGTAAACGTACAAGTTGTTAATATTAATAGTAAGTCCAACAATTTCTCATTATTTTTGAGTCTGAAGCATGCACATTATTTACCATCATGTTAGTGAGATTTTTGTAACTGGTATATCTCTTGCAGTCATTGCTTATTTTAAGATAGTAGAGTGATTCTGTTGAAAGTGAAGCAGATGATGTCACTTGTCATTTTAAAGCAACTTGGTAGATGAAAAAAGTAATACTGCCCAGTATAATTATTTCATTTTACTTATTGTTCTTTTAGAATTATTTTTCTCCTGGAAAGCTCTCTAGTTTTTCCCTAATTTTTTGCAGTCCTCTGTCCAGCAATATTTTTTCAGTGATACATAAAGGGACCAATGACTACGCCATACTCAACCTAGAACAGCATACTCTTATTTTTTTTGGTCTTTTCACCATGGATTTGATATAAAATGTAATCAAATGCCAATCAAATACTCCTTATCCTTGTCATTTACTATATCTAGCAATTATAGTGCTGACAGTAAACAAATCCTTTTGGATCATTGAATTAGCCATCATCTGGAATAAGTACATTGAGTAAAGTATATAACAGAAAATAAATGCATTTATAGTTAATAAGAGTAAGTGGATAGGGGGTTGGAGAGATTGCTTAATGGTTATGAGCATTGGATGCTCTTCTAGAAGACCTGTTTTTGACTTGCAACACTCATATGATGCTTCCAAAACATCTGTAATTCCAGGTCCAAAGAGATCTGATGCCCTCTTTTAGTCTCTGACAGCACAAGGCATGCATGCTGTGTAGTCATGCAAGCAAAACACCAGTACACACAGTAAATAAATAAATTTTAAAAAATCAATACGTGAATAAATAATATATATAGATATCTTTATGGCACTTTCTTAACAAAAACAACAGAATAATAATTGCTATAACTTATGAGTAAGCATTTCAAATGCCCACATCACTGTCTCAAATCAAGTCATTAAGAAGTATTTGATTGAAGTATTTACTAGAACTTTTGGTTGTTTCACTTTGCTTTTATCACTTGATTCGGAGTCCAGTTTCTACCAACTTACTAAATTATTTATTTATGAATAACCAAGTAAAGACAATCAAAGAAACATCTCCAAACTAAATTGAGTCCTTCTTCCTTTACAAGTGTCCATCACAGCTTGGTACTGCTTCAGTTTGTATATATTCATGGATTATAATGTTCTTTCATTAAAATGAGAACATCCTTATTTCATCCTTTTAGGTACTGAGAATATACTTGATCCTCTAGTGAAATAAAAGTAAGTATATGCTCTCCCTCAAAAAGAAGACAGTAATTGTTTCCAGTAACAAATTAAACTATTTACTAGTTTGTCTCCATATTCCAGTTTGAATATAGTCACCATATAAAGAGAAGAAGAAAGAAAAGAAACTCCAAAAGGAAATAACATATAAATTACTGTTTGACAAGGGTTGATAAAAAGCTGTTTTTGTTGTTTTGTTTATTTTTTAACTTGTGGAGAATGAAATCACACCTAACAAAATATGGTGAGCACCATTCCCATTTCTCGTTCCTGTTTTTTTACTTATAGTAATGCTGGTTAATTACTAGCTATAAAAGGCTCTGTTTTAAAGCACTCTGGAATATTAAAGAGATTGTGTAGGAGAACCAGTCATGGGGATTCATATTTTCAAAGTCTTTCCTCCTCAGAAACTCCAGCTGCACCACTTTGTGAAAATGCCAGCTTCCCACTTTGTTCATTTCACTGACTTACTTTCTTTGCTTTTCTTTATTTTCCAGTTCCTTTCTGGTATCCTTTATGCCATTCACAATTCACCTTCATGAAACTACAGCTCCTGGGAAAGATGCATCAAGGAGAATGCAACTGCTTACTGCATCACAATAGATCCCTTGAAGAAGACAGGAAGCAATACTCATCATCCTGTCTCTTTCCCTTAAGGCTCAGAAACAAAAACAAAAACAAAAAAAAATAAGAAAAAAAGAAAATAAGGAAGGAAGATAAACAAGGAAGGAAGAAAAAAAAAGAATGGGGATCAGTATGCTGGTAATGTGGAGTCAAAAAAATATGCTCATTTCCAGCTTTGTTTTCACTTCAGTTTAACTAGTATTTGAATACAGGTAGAAAAATAAATAGACAGGTAACTTTAACAATGTACTCTAGAGGTAAAGTTCAATTTCTAATCATTCTTTTGCTTTAGTTGTTTTTAACTCCAGATTATATCCTAAACTAATCTATCTACCTACAACATACAAAGGAATTATATTAATTTGAACTAGGTATAGGATAGCTAACATGAGGCTAAAATATTAGTTTACACAACATGTATAGAGAATTTCATAACCATTATTCCATGACATAGGGCTCAAACAGAATGATGGAGAATATTGAGAAGTAGACTAGTTGATGTAATTAAAGTTAAAGAAATCTAGATTAATAGCAAAAGTTTTAGGCCACTGAGTGTCTAAAGGGCATGACCAGCTTGCCTTTATGAAAGTTCCTAACATAACTTTTAAAAGATACCGATTTTCCCAGGCAGAAATCCCCTACCTCTTTACAAGTTCAAAAATCAATGTCATAGTTTTTTTGAAGTATTTACAGAATCAAACTATAGAAAGGCCAACGGCTTTTGTACTAGGGAATAGTGAAAAGTTGAGCAATTATAATCATTGACATACTTCTATAATATTTATGTTTGAGGCATATTAAGAAGTAAAATAAATAAATTGAAGTCAAAATTTTTCCTTTGTGAGATGTCATTCATCTTCAAATTGACTGGTATTGTCAAGATCCTTAATGGGTAGTTCTTCCCATTTTGAAACATGTAAAAGAAGCTTTCTTTATAACTCATGGCATGTAGAGAAGTTATTATAATTTGTATACTCTTTCTCACATTGTGTCTTCTTCAAAGACAATGTACAGATTTAAAAGATTTTTTGTCTTATTGGTCTTTTCCTTGTATATTATGGTTTCTGATTTTTTTTTTATTTTGTGGTGTGTGTGTGTGTGTGTGTGTGTGTGTACTATGTGTTTTGATTTGTTTATTTCTTAATTGGAGAAAAAGAAAGAACATGGAAAAGAAGATCTGGGAGAAGTTGGGGTATTGGAAAAGCATGATCAAATTATAGTGTATGAAATTTTTTCAGGAAAAAATAGATTTTAAGTTGGTCAACAAAGAATGCACCCATCTTGGCACCCAAAGTTCTGGGAAATCAGATCTTTTCATAAGTCACCCAAAGCCTGAAACACTAATCCTTGGTTTTCCAAGCAAAGATTCTATATTCTACTTGATAATCTCCCACAACCTATAGAGTGTAATAAACTTCTTTTAGGCCATCAATATTACCAGGACAAAGCCAGTAATTATTCTACCCACAAATACCTATAAATGTGTGTGTTTGTTGATTAGATTACTTTCTCCTCTAGTGAAATTCATAGTGCCTTCAGAACTATGAAATCTAACTAGTAGGGATGAAGCTTCCATGTCAATGTCAAATTCTGGAGGGTAACAAAAGAAAGCAGCAATTTGTGTGTGTGGAATTGGGGAGAGGTTATGACATGTCACTGGCCAAAAATTCCAAGAAAAGGATCCCGTTTCAGTCACTGGGATTGACAAGGTATGTTGATTTGTGCTATCGTGACACAATAATCATAGGATAACCAGTCACTTTCTGATAGAATTTAAATCCTAGTCGACAAAATAAAATATAAACCTTTCACATTATTGGGCCAAGAACATATGGATAGACAGATAATGGGTCTTAAGAGAAAACCTATTACCATTATTCCACTAAGTGTATACAGTAGTAAACAGATTCCTAATTGTTTTTCACAACATTCATACATCAATGCATCTCTCTACCCACAACAGAGAAGCTTATATTTGCAGTATGTAATGATTCGCACACTGAGCTACAACTAGCCAAGGTACAAGAAATAAGAGTGCTCAACACTAAAGTACATATATACATACATATATGTATGTATATATGTACTGTGGCACCTTTTCCCATGGAGCAGGGATCACTATACAAGAGGAGCAAAGTTTAAGAGCCAGATTTGGTAGGTGACTACAAGGAGCTATTATCTTCTGAGCACAGCGGGACAGCTGCACATATGAACTCAAAGCAGTTGGTATTATAGTCGGAAGTTCTTTTGTGTTCCGGCTGGCTGGTGGTCGGGACAAATCTCTCCCACTCGTGTTCCCCAAGTAAGCACACAGAGGCTTATGTTAATTAAAACTGCTTGGTCATTTGCTAAGACTTATTATTGACTAGCTCTTACACTTAAATTAACCCACAATTCTTATCTATGTTTAGCCATGTGGCTTGGTACCTTTTTGCGGTTCAGCCTTCACATCTTGCTTCCTCTGTGTCTGGCTGGTGACTCCTGACTCAGCCTTCCTGTTCCTAGCATTCCTTTAATCTGCTCACCCTGCCTAAACTTCCTGCCTGGCTACTGGCCAATCAATGTTTCATTAAACCAGTGTACAAGAGCATTATCCCACAGCATTTCCTTTTTTCTGTCTAAAGAAAAAGGAAAGTTTTAAACTTAACGTAGTAAAATTACATATACTAGAACGTTGTCAAGCAAGAATTACAGTTACAATATCTACTCTTTTTATATTTGGCAAATTCAAAGAAAGTAGTCTGTTTATCATATATTTGTGAGTTTAAAGTTTCATATCTAATTTATCTTTTATCATAACTAAGGAAAATTGTAACTATCTAGTCTTCAACTACATCAAAGATCCCAGAAGGATAGGCTATTATCTAAGTAAATAGGAAGAGCATTGTAAGCAACTTCAAAAAAATCTAGAATGACAGAGACAGCTGGCGACCTGGACAGTTACCCAAAATTCTTCTGCAACATTGAGACATCCATTCTCTAGCTTACAGGTCTAGAGTCTCTCAGTCACCTCTCTCTGTGTCCTGTAGAATGTCTGGCAGGTTCTTCTGTGAAGCAGGAACCTGAAGGACTATCTCACCTTGCAAAATTCAGTGGTTACCTTCCTATGGGTCCTGCATGTCCATTTTATACAACATATTGCCAATCAGTGGACCCAAGGGCACTTTTTGCCCAGCAGCTAATTTTTGCCACAAAGAAAGCAAACTCCATAATGAATTTCTTCAATGCCCATTTCTTCTCTGAAGTAGATTGGTGCTGCCAGGATCAGATATGTCTCGATGTCCAGAAAAGTCTAAGTTTTAAAAAATTTTAAATCTCATGGTCTTTAGGTCTTTGAAGTGTTTGAAGATCACCTATCTAGCTGAAATATATTTACATATACCTAGAAAACTTAACTAATATGTCTATAAGTTTGATTATCATGGATGACTAATTATTAATCTGTATTTCTTAATTATCCTTTGCAATTTAAATGAGCTGCACAAATGTAAGACCTTAAACAAGAGTAGAAACATACATATAATATAACCAAATTAACTTTAAATTTGTATCGATAAAATAAAATCTATACTAATATAAAACATTTTAAACAAGTTGCTCTTTAAATGTAGGTTCAACACAATCCACCCTTTTATCTTATCATATTTATATCCTATATTTCTATATCATATTCTCCTTTCTCCTTTTAGAAAGATATTGACTATAACCAATAACAATTTGTAACCAAGATCCTAAACAAAGACAAACATCCATAATCCCTTTTTTGGGAATGTGGGCATAGTTTTCTAGGCTACTTACTGCTGATAAAGACTGCTGGTAATCTTATGGGGACAAAAATAAAATTTCAGAATTATGGTCAAGTTCTGACTGGAGTAGTCTGTGAGGCTGTATTCTCTGAGCCAGTTGCCTTGAAGTTGATTTTGGATGTTGGATGATCTGGTCCATGATGTCATTGGAGACCTTTCAGGGGGTCTTGCCTGGTCAAACCATATTAGCCTGGAAGCAATCCACAGGTTCTCACAATTTGTGAAAACAAAAGCAGAACCTTTTTTCCAAAGCATCATATCCTTAGACATATATTTTGAAATCAAGATATCTTTAAAATATACATATTGATTTAACTCATCAGCTTTTACAGTCAAATGTCTCTCTCTAGTTAAAAATCCCAAAGACAGTATAATCCAGACTCTGTGTAATTTCCATCGTTATGTGCCTTTTTTTTATATTACTTTGACTTTCTCTTTAAAGACTTTATTTTTTAAAACTTTGTATTTCTTTATTTAACTGTCTATCCTCCTTTTTCTCTTTCTTTCAAGCCTACACGCATTTGTACACATATTGTAAACTGTTTAAAGTCTTATTCCATCTGAATCTGCCTTATTGTGAATCTATAATCCTTCTCTGACCAGGAGAGATTTTAAACTGCTAAACTTTGGAGCTAGTCCAAAAAGCAGCAGCCTTGAGTGCTGACTCTACCCATCTCAGCTTCCCAAATGTGGCAGAACTGCATTTCCTGTCAGCTCTGGGGGTACCATGTTCATTTGCTGACTCTGAGAAGCAGTGGGTCTATGCTTTCTTCAAAGCAGCATATAGCCCAGAAGTCTCTTGTCTTTCTTTCTTTCTTTCTCTCTTTCTTTCTTTCTTTCTTTCTTTCTTTCTTTCTTTCTTTCTTTCTTTCTTTCTTTCTTTCTTTCTTTCTCTTTCTTTCTTTCCTTTCTTTCTTTATTTCTTTTTTCTTCTTCTTCTTTTTTATTTTTTAACTAGCAAAAGCTAAACCCACCATGCACCGCCCTGCACGGCTTGGCAACACCACTGCCTACTGCAGTGGGAATCCACTGCCATGTTGCACTCAAACCAAATGCTGTGGAGTCTCACTGCCTGCATGAGACATGAAGCAAGAACCTGGTTTGGGCTCTGTTTAGAATTGCTTATTAAGTATTCCCAGGTTTCAGGTGGAAACTCAAGCCAATCCATTGGGCGTCATTTGTACCTGAACATTTTCCTGTGCTCACCCAGCACCAAGGTCCCACAGAAAAACTGCCAATTACATGGCATAGCATGTAAAAATCCTGTGCAAAATCAAGGCAGAACAAATCCTAGAATGGAGAGGAGAGACAGGTACAGAACCCTGTGGTGGTATTGTGTTCCCCAAAATATTGTGCACCCTAATAAACTTATCTGGGGTCAAAGAACAGAACAGCCACTAGATACAGAGGGTAGAAAATGGTGGCACTCACACCTTTAATCCTAGCATTCCAGAGGCAGAAATCCCTCTGGATCTCTGTGAGTTCAAGGCCACATTGGCAACAGCCAGGCATGGTGACACATGCCTTTAATTCCAAGAAGTGAGCCTTTAATTCCAGGGAGTGATGGCAGAAAGCAGAAAGATATATAAGGTATGAAGACCAGAAACTAGGAGCTTTTGACTGGTTAAGCATTCAGGCTTTCAAGCAGCAGTTCAGCTGAGAGCCATTGGGATGAGGACACAGAAGCTTCCAGTCTGAGGTAACAGGATCAGCTGAGGAACTAGTGAGGTGAAGTAGCTGTGGCTTGTTCTCCTTCTCTGATCTTCCAGTATTCACCTCAATATCTGCCCCAGGTTTGTTTTTATTAACAAGACTCTTTAAAAAAAGATTCATGCTACGGAACCCTATCCATAGTGTGGAGTTAGGTCAATTGTTAAGTACTTGGATAGGGAGAGACAATTTTGTCTAATCATATAGCCCCTAGTAATTCACCACTCTACAATAGAAGGACATACATCTAGGACTATTTGGGTAGTACAAAACGGTTTTAAAAGATCAAAACAAAACAAAAACAAAGTTGGGTGAATAGTGAAATGGGGGTATATCTGGGAAGTATTAGGGGGTGAATATAATTAAACCACATTGTATGAAACTCCCAAAGAACTGAAAACAATAGAATTTTTTTAAAAAAAGTATAGCAGTACCAGTTGGCGTAAGTATATAGCAGGCTAAAGCAGAATAATACAAAATGATTTCTTCTCCAGTAGTATCTACACAGCAAGGCTAGAAAAGGCTAAAATTGATAGGTGAAAGTCTTATTCTTGACTTGATTTGAACCAGTGTGAATCTCAGGGAATCAGGAAGACAGCTCATATTCTCAAATAGCTCTTTAGTCAAAGACTTCTTTTTGACAACATTTTCAAGTTTAAAGTCACTTAAGGCAACCAACTAGAAGTCTATTGACCTAAAAGCATTCAGTACCACACTGTTTCCTTGTTATTGTAAAATATTCTAAAGATTGGATGAGAAATCAAAGGCATGGATCCCCCAATTGGTGTGACATGAATTCTTTATGATTTTCATTTGAAACTTCTATTCTGGATGCCTTGAACTCTCGTTGTGGTTTAGCAGTGTGGCTCCAATAAGGTTGAATAACGTGTCACAAAACGAGGGAAAATATTATGTTCTACTAACCATTTAAGCTCCAATTACATTTCAGGACTTTGAATGACTTAAGAAAGTTCATTTGAATCTATCTCAATAGTTTTACTGAATACCTCTTTTTATAATAGTTTCCATGGTGGAGCTAAAGCAAAGACAGTCACTGTTTTCAAAGAAACATAATTTGGAAAATAAGAACTAAATTTGGGCATAGAAAGGATAGAGATTGTAAGGACATCAGAAAGGAAATGATATAATGGCAATTAAAGACTCATATTTTTACTGTAAAATTTCAAAATTCATTCTCATGTACAATATGTTTTCTTTTTGTCATATATAGCGCTTAGTAGTATAGTTATTTGGCCACTAAGTTACATTTCAACCACAAAATATTTACCATATTATTGGGCTCTAGTAACACCTGTATGAATAAATTAATTGATGGCTAAAATTCATGAATTCATGTGATTAGATACCCAATTTTTTGAAAAACACAAACAATTCTTATTTTAAACTTTTAGTTATATAAAATGTGTTTGATGGATTACCAAAATTGGGCAACACAATTGACATTCCTGTAACAAAATACAATCTGTTTTATAATTTGTTTTTTATAATCTGTTTTATAATCACACAAGTTTTGTGATTAAATTATGAAATGAATGACAGCCCCATCTATCTTCAACCTTTCTGATTACATGTGTTTAAGTTAAAACAGACAAGGAAGTGAAATATAAATCCTATTGGAAAGTACACAGAATGAAATAAAAAAACAGAAAGGCAAACAATTTTTTTTCAGATTCCAGAATCTCCATGTCATCCTGAAATGCTCCTGAGTTAGCTCCCCTTAGGTATTTTTCTCTCTGTACCTTTGAAAATCGGCCCTGCTACTCAAATAAATTTGTTTGAGAAAAAATAAAATGTATTTTTAAGCTATCTTCCTAATTTTGCAAGAAAAAAAAGGAAGTAGCAGAAGGGCATTTTTCTTGGGTGACTAGACATTTGGGGAACAAACAGACTGTTCTAACAGACGAGCTAAAGGTCTGTCAACCATAGAAGTGGGAGGTCCTCCCTCTTCTGCCTGCTGAAGGGAGAGTATTGAAAGGAAGCCAGAGTGCAAACTGAAAGGAAAAAATACAAAGACAAACTGCTCAAGAAAATAAGATTACAATAGAAGGGGCTGTTGGAGTAATTGAAATTATATGGAAATGTTTACATAATCTTTTTAATCATGATTTTCTTGAGATAATACTTGCTGAAGTTCCGTCTGCTTTATCTCCCACAATATCTGTCCATAAACTTGGACCAAAGTTCTTGATGACGTATGAAGCCCTTCCAATAGCTATGGCCACTCCTTGTGCTCTATTGGCTACAACCAAGTCCACTCATTGCTCCAGGTACCCTCCTGCCTCTTTCTGGTTCTAGCTTAATCTCCTCGGTGCTGTAGCTGTTTGTTTCAGAACAAGTAATTGAAAACCTTTTAGTTTGTTTTTTCCTGTATAAAAATAATATACTAGAAGAGCTTTCAGTTATTTTGAAAAACTGTATATGGTGCTTAAAACATCAAACTATCCCAAGGGATTAAAGATCCCTATCTATACAAAGTTGAAGTACTTGCAAGGCTGGGGGGAGCTCGGCAGGTAAAGGTGCTTGCTCTCTGGATTGACAGCTTGAGTTCCATCTCAGGACCCACATGATGGAAGGAGAGAACTGACTCTTTCCTGACGCCCATCTGTCCACTACATATTTTGCTCCCTATTAATAACAAATCTTGCCTTAATAAGGCAGTTGTTTTTAGGCTTGGCTAAATTGAGCACCAGTCTTAGGAAAAACGAAACCTAGTCAGTGGCTGGTGTGAGCAGATGACTTGAGTTAGTTAGAAGTTACACTTACTTTATCACAAAGCTCTAGACAAATGAAGGAGTTAGCAACAAAATAAAAGAACTAGTGCATTTATTTCATATATAGAATATATGAACAACAGGAGCGCATGGCAGTGGGTTACTTAGACTTGTGCAATCATTCACGAGAAAAGTATGATTGCTGCAGAGAAAACTCTCAGGAAAGAAGTGACCAAATCCTTCAGAAAATTTGAAACATTTTGAACTTCGTAGTGTTCCCCAGACCATTTTTCTGCGGTTGCCTGCCTTTTCTTTTCTTTCTTTCTTTTTTTTCTTTTTCTTTTCTTTTTCTTTTTCTTTCTTTTTTTTTTTTTTTTTTAAGAAATGACTTTTCTCTACTAACTGGGTGGTCCTGAAGGCAATTTCATTGTTGAGCCCAACCAGGTCCGGAATAAACTGAAGTCATCACATTTTCTTTCTTCTAAAATATAGGGTTCCTCCTCTGTTGGGATCTCCCTTGGTTTTAAACTTTTGTGATATCATAGGTATTAAAACAGACAAGAAGGCTTTAAAAAAAAAAAGACTTTCTTCATATGGAGTTTTGTCTCAGGGACTGTCCTCACTATCATTTCAGTACTATGCTCAGTCTTAAGCTACTTAGGAGGGTGGACAAGTCAGTGGCATGTTGTAAGATATTTTGTTTGTGTTCTGACAAACAAAACTTGCCTGAAGATCAGAGGCTGGTGCTAACCACTAGTTAACCATAGAAGCCAGGCAGTGGTGGCATACACCTTTAATCTCAGCACTTGGGAGGAGGAAGCAATGAGATCAGGATTTCAAGGCCACGCTGAACTATACCATTGGCATATTGTCTGAGCTCTGTCCAGATGCTTATTTCAGATACTAGAGAGCAAGGCTTTTGAAATATGAATATAGAAATAGAGAAAGAGATGGTATGTTCCACATAAACTGTATGACATGGCCATCACATCTCATGTTCTCCCCAAGTACACGGGATGCATCAATAGAATTTTCATCTTGGAGAGAAAAAAGAATATTTTGACTTGATAATGTTGGGTTTCTGTATTACCCACAGATATCTTGTTTAATTCTTCCAATAGGTCAACTTTAGATGAATAATTCACTTTGAAAAGTTCCATAAATGATTATAAGTCTTTAAATAGAGGGTTAAGTACTTGAAATACAATCGGTGTTTTCAGTTATGATTATGACTGGGTCTTAGGAGTAAGGGAACGCTCTTATCACAGAATCACACATTTGGTGGGTACTTAGTTGACATGTTTAATTAACTGAAGTTCATTTTCTTGAACTATGTATGTGGTGAGACTTAAGAGTAAAGTTGTTTCTCATGCTCTAAAAGAAGGGAGAGGGCACTATTGAGAAATACAAAGAACTCTAAAGGATGAAAAAATTTCCATCACAGTCCTAGTACTAACTTGGAAATCACTGCCAAGATTTCCTAATGGATTGTAATGTATTTCAAAGGTCATTTCCAAAGTTTAAATTATCAAAAGTATAAAATAAAGTGGGAATAAAGTGGGAAATGAGAAATGTAATTGAGTTTACTATAGTTAGCACAGATCAATATTGTCCATGAATTTATATTTCAATTCATTGTCTCTGTGTCCATGTATTTTTAGATTATGATGCAAAGTGTATTTATTTCATAGCATTGCACACAAAAAAAAATGTAAGCTATACCACTTCAGAGTGACTGTAGGTGTTTGTTTTTTAAGTGTCCATGGTTTATCTTGTCAACTGGTTGCCGAATATTAGCGCAGCACTGACACCTAGCATATAACCATATTTGGCAAATGAAGACCTTTGAGAAAATGTGCCATGTGTGAATCCAGCTTAGGCAGGTTTTCAACTTGTCCATAATGTACTCATTGGTTTGGAACTCTGTAGAGGTACCTGTCACTTGGTATGGATGGATTTGTCTGACTTCTTGTCAAATAGATGTTTATTGACTAAAATCTATTTTGTTGTTTTGTCCCAGAAATCTACATTGGCACTGATCTCTGTGGATATTTGGCTAGTCAGTGGTACCCAGAGATGCCAGCTAGAGTTTTTACTGTTTTTATGATGCCAGCTGCTTTCTTGGCTTTGGTTTCTTTTGTTCAGATTGTAAATGAGGGCAAGACACCCAAATCCACCCCAGTGTGCTCAGTGGGAAATGACAGGAGCCCAATAGCTTGAGGCTAAGCAGCAGGAGCTTTCATGAATGAGGGGTCAGATACAGTAGTGACTGCAATTGTGGAGCTGTGCTAATGGTTGCTATGCCTAAAAAAGTACTCCCTCCCTCCCTCCCTCCCTCCCTCCCTCTCTCTCTCTCTCTCTCTCTCTCTCTCTCTCTCTCTCTCTCTCTCTCTCTCTCTCTCTCTGTGTGTGTGTGTGTGTGTGTGTGTGTGTGTGTGTGTGTGTGTGTTCATGAGTGCCCTGTTTGTAAGATACACTGGGAGGAAAAATAATTGTGTTTGGGAAAAATTTTCTTTTTATTGGTGTCTCACTACTTTTAACTAAATTAAAGCTAATCTTTCTTAAACATACAAGAAAGCACACTAAGCATGGGAGAAAAGGCATCCTCCAAAGGTTGTGAAGGTATGGTGGGTGTTTTAAAGCCTTAACTTATTATTTGATGGATAGTTAAACTTGTGGTGGCAGAGGAATGTTTCTGACTAGGAAAAGAAAGGTCTTTCTTGTATGGGGTAATGGTGGTGGGGGGAGCCTACTTGATCTGGAATAAGTCTAGAATATGGTGGACCGTTTTCTTTATTACTTATATTGTATTTTTATCCTTTTAATAGTTCATAGCATAAAGATTAATATCTTAAGTCATTTTTGCATGTTGAGTGGATAACTAATTGTAAGGACAAAAAGCAGCTTCAGATCTAAAGCAAGTGGTTTAAGGAGCAGCTACTTGGAGAGGTCATAGTCACTTTCACCTACCGGGATGCACTGGAAAAGGACTAGCTTAGAAGATATATAAGCCAGTTAAAGACAAAACCTTTCATTTCTGTGTAGTTCAATTGTGCTACCTCTGAGGTATAGAGGTTACACAGTGTCAGTAAATTAAAAAATTAAGTTCCTTCTTTAGGATTAATGGAATTGTCATACAATCAATTAAATTCTAATCCTTAGCATGAAAAGTTTTCAATTTTACTCTTTTAATAGTTGCAAATTTCTTTCCTGTGTATATAAATAAATCTATATACTTCTAGACAAATTATTCTGCTATGATAAATTGTAAAAATCTTGTAAAGAATGCTTAATGTCTATGATATCCACTAACAGTATAGAAGAATAAGAAGAGGGAGTTATTGAGTCCTATCTTAATTTCTAAGAACTGTTTGAAGTATAATCAAACTCCTGATGCCAAAACCATAGTTGGAAGTTTCTCTGGTCCTGCCTGGGCCCTGTGGTTGGGATGAGTTTCTCCTGTCTGGTCCTGCAGCAGCTCAGACCCAAATAAACATACAGATGCTTAATATTAATTATAACTGCTTGGCCATTCGCTCAGGCTTGTTACTGACTATCTCTTACACTTAAATTAACCCATAATTCTTATCTACGTTTAGCCATGTGGCTTGGTACCGTATTTCAGATCTGCCTTCACATCTTGCTTCCTCTGTGTTTGGCTGGTGACTCCTGGCTCTGCTCTTCCTCTTCCCAGCATTCCTTTAGTCTGCTCACGCCAACCTATACTTCCTGCCTGGCCAATCAGCGTTTTATTAAACCAGTGTACAAGGGCATTATCCCACAGCACAAAACTGACATTTCCACATTGCTTTCTTGTCCAAGACCCCATTTCCCAGAGTCTTCTTTATTCTGGCCATCCAGGCTGTGTTTGCATGAAATGGGCTGAGAGCTTGTGTGGTACAGCAGGAGCTCCCTAAATTCATAGTGGTAAATAGAGAGACAGTTGTCAACGTGCAAGTAGCATCTTTCTCCCACTTCACCACCATCTTCCTCTGTAACTCCATCTTCTGACACCTTCACTTCTAACTGTTCAGATGATCTCCGAAACCCAGTATGTCTTCTGATTCCATGACAGATTAAAAATGAAATAATGGTTGCCAAGAGGAACATGCAACCACATGGGGGACAATTCGTAGGGTGCAGGGGCAAGAAGAGAGAACAACAATGGCAGAGGATGATAGTAGGGGGTGTCATAGAGTATAATGATATACACCTATGACAACTCCACAATCCCATTACTCTACATGATAGCAAAATTCATTTTAAAAACTCATTATATACTAGTAATCTTATCAATACATGTGTTTTTGTGTGTATCTAAAAAATGAGCTTCCTCTGAGGAAATGAACTCCACCAAAAACCAGAAGAGAGAACATAGACACACCCTGGGTTCCACCCATCCCTGAAATCAAGGGAGAACTTCATATTTTTAAAAAGGAATTCCATAACAATTGGTTTTCTGCTGTCTTGCATGAAATCATGAGACATGGAATGTGTGCCAAATAGTTCTGAGCCTCTTAGCGTGATCAACCTCTTGTGAGTAATGAAAAGGGATTCAGACAGATTCCTTCACTATTGAGATCACAAATTTACAGAAAACTATGAAACCAGACTAATACCTTAAAGGCAGGATGTCTATGAAATTTGGTGAAATGACAGCATGCACCCTTCTTACTTAAATATTTAAGAAAATGTCATACTTGTATACCCACAGAAACTTATGTGAGATCCTGAATGATGGAATATTTAGACAGTAATTAAGACAGGGAGACATGTAACTTTCCTTTTCCTACCAAATGTCCTATTTAAATCACATATGAATCAAGAAAAATATCTTAAATAGATGTTTAGGAAAGTAGTCTTACTTAAAAGTTTCAGAAAAGAGAACAGAAATCCATCAGTCATATTACTTAACCTAGATCTAGACTTTTTATTTTAAGGATAACTCAGGCATGACTATCATTCTAATTTATTTAAAGGTTACATACCGTTCGTGTGTATATAAACACATGCTCTAAGACTCTACAGTCGTAGAAGAAGTGGGCCAATTATTTCACTGTGACCCCCACCCCTTACTATGCTGAACAATCCCCAATAAGCAGACACAGGACTCATGTCATCATAAAATCCAAACATTTCCATCTGTATCTTCTAGAATTTTGGTGATAGGCCAATTAACCTGTGAGGTCCCAGCATATTATCAGCAAGAGGGCAATTGTCTGAACTCAAGGTATGTTTTGACAAGTAGGCCAGTATGGTTGAGCTTTTAGCTGTCCCCAGGGGCCATCTTAGCCTCCTGTAAGACAAGAAATCTGCACAACCTTTCTGGGTCACTCAAATAAGGCAAACAATATTGAGGGTCTCAGGTCTTTGGAATGCTTAACTTTCCTGCTCATTTATTTGAAAACATGTTCTTTCAGCTAGACCTAGGGATCTCTGATACAACCTTGCCCTGGGTCACGTAGAGAGAGAAAATGCATGGCAATATGGAAAGAGATCTTTGCCCCACAAGCATTCAACCAAACACTGAATTTTCCAGGAAACTTGAAAACTCTAGTAAGCCACTAAATCAAAGCTGAGCAAGTTAGCTATAAAGATCCTGAGGAAAATACCTGAGAGACTCATGTGCATTTTGCCTTTTGTAAATGTGAAATTAATATTAATGGAGACAAGGGAAATCAACTCAGGAAGTAATGCCACTGAGTTTGTCTAAGAAGAAACAGAACCACCAGGGTTACATAAATATACATACTTCCCAGTGATACAGCATTTGTAAGAGGGAATTTCCTCCAGCAAAGGGACATGAGTAATGTGATATAAGAAGACGACTAGACAAGCAATTCAGAATGTGTAAAAATGCTTCTCTGGAAAATGTGTTTAAGGCATTCACAATTTTATGGAGGGAAAAAAAAGTAAATTCAGAGGTAAGGTTGGAGTGCCTAATCATTTTTCTAATCATAAACTATTCAGGTCAGGTGTCTGATTTACCTTTGCTTCATAAAAAGAACTAAAATATATCCTCTCACTCCCCCAGATTTCTGGCACAATTCTGTGAAATAAAAATGTATGCCTAGATTGCAAGAATAAGAGATGTCTCTAACATAATATAATGAAGTGATATTTTCCTATAGAGTTACATTTAAAGATGGTTTCTTCATTATTAAATATAAACATTTTCTAGTTTTCTTCATCTAAAAATCTATCACTCTAGTGCCTGCAAATAAAACTAGAACATGTTTTCTATCCCACAATCCTATTTGAGTTGAGACTGAGTACATAATTAAACCTGGCTTGAAGTCAACTATACAAGAGTTGAATGGATACCAAGTCCAACTGAGAAAGATTTTACCATATGAATGTTCTTTTCCTAAGACTAAAACACAGGCTAGATTTCCAAGTTTCAGAATGTTGCTCAATGAAAGAAATATATTGCCCATATAAAAAAAGTAAATAAAATGATAGTGTAATCTATAATCAAAGGCAACAATAGCCACAGAACATGCAGAACAAAGGTTTTTTGAACAAGGCAG
The DNA here is from genome assembly GCF_949786415.1 of Peromyscus eremicus. Classification (NCBI taxonomy): domain Eukaryota; kingdom Metazoa; phylum Chordata; class Mammalia; order Rodentia; family Cricetidae; genus Peromyscus; species Peromyscus eremicus. The sequence continues at coordinate 25,774,662 of NC_081419.1, read as the reverse complement.
CACAAAGGAAAAAGTTTAATATATAATCCGTTCCAAGTAAATGGTCTTTTATGACTAAAAATGAAAGACTACTGTGGCTAGAGGATTTTTTAATCTGATTTGTTGTTGTTGTTGTTGTTGTTGTTGTTATTGTGTTTAACCAGTTCAAAGACTAGCACAACTCTTTTTTTATTTATTTATTGCTCAATGAAAGAAATATATTGCCCATATAAAAAAACCTTATTTTATATACATTGGTATGAAGGTGTCAGATCCCCTGGAACTGGAGTTAGAGACAGTGGTGAGCTGCTATGTGGTTGCTGGGAATTGAACCGGGTCCTCTGGGAGAGCAGCTAGTGTTCTTAACCACTGAGCCATCTCCCCAGCCCCCTAATTAACTCTTTTTATAGTGAGAGAATATTAAGACACAAATATTTTCCAAGATGTTATTATTTTAACTTAACTCCAATTTCACAACATAAAATGCACTTTTAAAATACTTTCTTTTAAATTATCTTAAGTCCATTGCAAAATCCCCCTGGGGGGCATTTTTGCAAGAAAAGGCAAAGATTAGTCTCAACTTGGAATTTCTTGTTCAGAAAACATTTGATAAGTATCCGCCAGTACTTGTGAAAGCACACAATAAAGATATTTGCCCATCCCAGGGAATGGAATGGTAAGAAACAACATAAGGGATAGAAAAGTGGGCTGTCACATTTATCTTTTATTTACAGGTATTGGAGATAAATGGCATTCGTCAGAAAGCAGATGTCTTTGATTTCATGGAAGGCTAAAATCCTTTCTTGTTATTTAACTTCAGTACATTAGAGGAGAGGGAAAAGAGACCAGAAATCAGAAGGGTGTTGGGAAATGGAAAGTGGAAAAGAGATGAGAGAAAAGAGAAAGGGAGGAGAGGAAAGAAGAAGACAAGATGACACATGTGTGTTGCATCTAGCAGTGATGTGGGTGGTCCACAGACAGTGTGTGGTATTAGAGGCAAAGAAAAATTGGTCAGATTGTGTATTTAGGGATATTGAAAAAGTACAGATAAGCTATTAAATTTTTTTAATCACAAGAACAAAATACAGGTCATTTCACTTGCTGAACTAGGGAAACAATTAATTTCACCAAAAAGAAAATAACACTTTAATATTATAAGCGATTTAGTTCTACAATTAACTGTATTACACGTTTATGGATGATACTTCAACAATAACAATGCATTTATGTTTGGTGTGTAATATTTCTTCACATATTCTACCCTGACAAATAAAACCTAAAATTCTTAAGGAAAGGTGGTCCTTTGTTATTTTTACTTAATATTTTTTTCTAAAATTAATGAATTGAAATTCTCAGAAAATAAATAAGCATGTCATCTCAGAATTTCAAATCTCTTTTGAAAGAATATATTTTGTTTCCTGGTTAGGCATGAGTTTGTGTTTTTGTCTATGCCTGTTACTGGCCATGATTATAAGATCATCTATTCAGAGAGGCAGTTGACTTCTTGAAATATAGTAGTCAGTCAGATTTTGGAACAAACCATGAGTTCCTACAGCATGGAACATCTTATACATGCAATAGATATCTTATCTCACTATTTTTCACATTGATTTATCATGGTTTTGTTCTTTGTTATGACTATTAATCTCCTTTAGGTTCTGTAACGTACAGATGCAATGGCATAGATTAGCAGGTGGGAGGAAGGGAATTGGATCCCTGTGCTTTTGCAAATGAACTTACATCTTCAATAACTGAGAGGATATTTTTCTGTTTAGAAACATAATTACCCAAAAGAGAACTAATAGGAAGTGTGAGAAAAACTAGAATTTTAGAAAACAGAGATTATGGCATGAAAACTGTTTTAATACTAAATATGATCAAAATATGATTAAGAGAGGACTTATAAAAAATGTTTAATTTCAGAGAATTTAGTTTTGTTTATTCTAATATAAGTAAAAATTCCAAGTGTGTGTCCAGAGATGAATTTTCAGTGTCTTGGACAGGATTCCGTGAGGCTTGCTGAGCTTGGCATAACTGACATCAAAACAATATTCCATGCTATTAAATATGTCTTTAATTAGTATTATAAGAAATAAGCAGAGAAGGCGGTAAAATGAAAGGAACACAGCCTCTAGACAGAAGAAACACATATCAAATATTGGTGAGTTATAAATGACTTTATGGTCTTGGCAGTTTTAATTTTGGAGTTTCAGTGTCTTTGAGTATGAAGAAAACTCCATACTATCTAGGATCATATTTAAAAGCCTGTTCTTTCCATACAGTTTGGACTCATTCATTAATGTTTTTGTTTGTTTGTTTCTTTGTTTTTGTTTGTTTGTTTTACATTCCCATAATGACTGCTCTAAATCCCTAAGAACATGAACTTGACTTCTTGGCATTTGTTTCTCCTACAAGATTGTGGGATGATCTAGGGCTGAGTGGGATACAGAGCCTGGTTCAAGGGTTCTGGCCCAGTGATTTCCAGGTATTGGAAGGCTAATGTTCTGTGCTCTCATTGGGGTCACAATAGATGCTATCCAAATGATTCGAAGTCATTTTATGAGGGGGTAAGATGAAAGGGACATACAGATAGCTAAGAAAGAAGAAATTTGCCCAATGGTTTTCACGACACAACAACAGAAAGCAAAAAACTAGGCATCAGAATGTACATTAATAAGAGTCTTGAGGTCTAAGACTGGTGGATTAAATTCCCATAAAAAAACAAGGAAGCCAGGTGTTGTCTCAGATCACAACAAAAAGCTCCAAACAAGAGAAATAATAGATCCACAGGAAAAGAATGTTGGCTGCACACTGATTTGAACTGGCCTGAGCATGAATCTATGGTTCCTATTAACATATAAGATTTGATATAAATGTGCCAGTATTTTATGCCAATAATCTAAAGCAATAAGTGGCTCTGGTAAATTGTATTTTCCTACATAGTCACAGCCTACTTTTTGCACCAGAATGAATAAAAGGTGGCAGGACAAAAACTGATAATTAAAGACACATGAATGCACCAAAACATACACCTAAGCATACAACCTACTTTATTTAAAATTATCTGTTAAACAAAATGTTTCATATAGTTATAATTATGATGATGATGACTACTGTGTGTATAGTGTGTGTGTGTGTGTGTGTGTGTGTGTGTGTGTGTGTGTGTGTAAGTGATGTTTATTTGGAAAGGGGATGAGAATAAATGCCACTGTGTGCATGCATAGGTCAGGGAACAGGTTTGTGAAATAGATTTTCTTCTTCCACCTCCTCTTCAAGTATTAAACTCAAATCATCAGGTATCATACTACTGAGCCTTATCTCTGTTGTGGCAATGGTCTCCTAATTCCTTGGACATACTATTTAAAAATTATGTGTATATACAAGAAATGGAAAATAATAAAATCATTATTAGTCTGATTTCCTGAAAAGGAGACAGAATATATGAACTTGATATTCGGGGAGAAGTCTAATCTTTGGGAAGGGCATAGAAACAGAAAGGGGCAATTAGAGTCTCTATTGAGAAGTCAGGTGTTATTCTTATGGGTCTGCCTTTATATATTACTTGGCCTTTTTCCTTTGCAGCTCTTAATATTTTTTACTTTATTCTGCATGTTTAGTGGTTTGATTATTATGTGGCGAGGGGACTTTTTTTGGATCCAGTCTATTTGGTGTTCTGTAATCCTCCTGTATTTTTATAGGCATTTCTTCTTTAGGTTGGGAGAGTTTTCTTCTATGATTTTGTTGAATATATTTTCTGTGCCCTTAAGTTGGTATTATTCTCCTTCTTCTATCCCTATTATTCTTGGTTTGGTCTTTTCATGGTGTCCCAAATTTCCTGGACATTTTGGGTCATGACTTTGTTCGCTTTAGTGTTTTCTTTGACTGATGAATCTATTTCTTCTACTTTATCTTTAACGCCAGAGATCTGTTCTTCCATCTCTTGCGTTCTGTTGTTATGGTTATACTTGCATCTGTAGTTCCTGTTCGTTTACTCAGACTTTCTACTTCCAGCATTACCTCAATTTGTGTCTTCTTTATTGACTCCATTTCAGTTTTGAAATCTTGAACTGCTTCCCTCTTGTTTAGTTGCTTTCTATTGACTTTCAAGGGATTTACTAATTTCTTCCCATTTTTTGTTTGATTTTTCCTCTATTTCTTTAAGGGAATTTTTCATTTCCTCTTTTAAGATCTCTAGTATCTTCTTAAAGTCATTTTTATGGTAGATATCTTCTGTTTCCTCTGTGTTGGGATGTTCAGGTCTTGCTGGTGTAGGTTTTGATCTTTGGGAAGGGCATAGAAACAGAAAGGGGGTGTGTACTCCCAAATGGCCAACAATGTACAGTGAAAATCTGTAAAAATGCATGCATGAAATAATAAACAAATAAACAAACAAACAAATAAATAATAAAGAGCTACCCTCTCTGAAAACTGGCTTCAGAGAGATGGACAACCATGTCCCACCTTTCTCACTGGGTTCATTGTCTTCTCAGGTGTGCTGGCTGAGGGATGACAAGAAACTTGTGGAAGGAGGAAGGAAGGTAACTTTTCACTTCCCAGGACAGGGTGTGTGAAATATTAGAAGATTCCATAGTTGTAGAAGGATGAGGAGACCCTTCTTTACAACATCAGACTCATTTTTCCAAAAACTTGGCGTTATGAGCTTGAACTTTGCTGGACAAAATTATTCCAAAACCTGCTTAGAGATCATTATCTAGAACTCAAAGTATTTACTTAGATGTTGTATGTAATTGCCATGTGAAAACATCAGAGAAGAGAGAAGGGAAGAAGAGAGGGAGGGAGAGAGGAAAGAAGGAAACATGAATTACTGTTATTGTCTCAGGTTGTTTGCATCTAGAACACCATCTGAATTTTTCAAATTAAAAAAAAGTTTTCACAAATATTAATTTCGTGCAATTAAATTATCTAGACTTATTAAATATAAGGTTTTTTTGACTAAAATATATGTTGAAAGTTTGCCATATTACTAAAATAAGGAAAAAAGTAAATAAAATTAGAAACAGTGGTACAATGTATATATTAACTTTTAGGTTATTGTTTTATATTCATAATTTTCATTCTCCAAATCAAAAGACTTTAGGAATAAAGTTTACAAAAATTCTTGTTGTAGCAACTTTAGAGGAATAAGCTATAAAATGGAAATAAAAGACATGTTAATAACAAGGAAGAAGACATCACCATGGAATTGATGGAACATCTTTACAGAGAAATATTGAACGTGATTTTTAAATGTAAAGAAAACCAAAGGTATTCTAAAAATACTTAAGATAAAAAGAAATCTTACAAAACTAAATAAAATGAAATGTGCATACTGCTGATGATTCTTTAAGGTGATTTCTTTGCTATGACATGCTCCTTGCTCTGAAGCAAACTTGTGAGGCCTGCGTGGGTGAATAGAGGGTACCTGGCTGGGGAAAAATGTCACCAGAAATCCTCATCAGGAGAACAAAGCCTGTGAATGGGAGGATATCATAAGGAAATGTAAAAGTACTTGTCATACCTTAACTCTAGAAAGTCCCAGGTCACTACTGAAGGACTGGTGTTCTCTGTGGATTAGAGATTAAATTAGTTAAACATTTGGTGCAGCATGCTCAGTGTGACAGTGATGATGAGCAATGAGTTTTATGGAAGCAGCAGTAACAATAAACAAAGAGTGGATTTGTGTTCTCTAAACTATATTTTTCCATACTGGAATTTGATTTTCATTCATTTTTAAGAAATTATTACTAGACCTTTTAAAATCATTTAAAATGTAAAAAAAAAATCGTAATTAATTCTCAAGGTTGTACAAAGACTAACAGTGGACAGGATGTCACACAGGAGCCATAGTTTCCCAATCACTACCCTAAAATTGCTGATCTTAAAATTTAAATTTGCCTAAAGGCTAGCATTAAAATCCACATTGCTGAGGCTCCCAAGCAGTGCTTCTGGCACTGAAAATCAGAGATAGAGGCCGATGAGTCATGACTTCTCAAGAATTGTACATGGGGTTAATGTGCACCACTGCCAGGGACAATATGCTTGTTCATCTTTAAAAGCCTTCATCTAAGTCCTTTGCTAGAGAGACAAAGGAAGGAGGTTATGAGAAAATAAGAAAAATGTCCAAGGATGCTGTGGAAAGCCTGGCTTAGACTTGCTTATCAGCAGCAGATGAGATGAAGAGAATTCTTGGCTCAAGAGACCTGGGAGGAGAAGAAAATAACAGAGAAAACAGGGTGGAGCACCTTGTTCTTATTACACTGCTCACAGGTTTGTCTGATTCATGCTGACCTTAAAGCCATCTAACAGAAGAGCTGACATTGTTCCATATGAATCATCTTTTCTGAGTTCCAAGTCATTATTGTTGTTTTTATTGTTGAATAATAAGATGATTGTATAGTCAAGAAATGGTTTTACAATTCCAGACAACTGAAAACAAAAACCTTTCCAAATACCAGGACCTTACTTTTAGCTCTTTTCTGCTTTGTACTACTTTGAATGAAAGAGTGTTTCCCTCACAGGTCTCCAGCCTATTCTAGAGATCAGAGATTGAAAGTGACATCATGGAAATGTCTCCTATGCCCTTGTGCCTCCATCTTTTGCTTCCATGGGACCTACCTTTGTCAAGTATCTTATCTTCCTTTTCTCTTCTCTGCATCAGCACTACCTCCTGTCTTTGCCACCTACTCACTCCTAAGTTTTTCTTTTCAATCATAAAAGACTATACCAATTAACTATTTTCCCACTCATATTTCCCCTCTCAGATCTACTCTTTTATTCATTTCTGAAAAAGTCAGATGTGAAAGTAAATACTCACCCCTTGTGTCATTGTCAAATTGGCTGGATTTGAAAATACCTCTGAGTAGCAGTCTAGTCATCCTTTGTTTTACATCTAATATCCACCTATGAGTGAGCACATACCATGTTTGTCTTGCTGAGTCTGGGTTACCTCACTCAGGATGATTTTTTCTAGATCCATCCATTAGCCTGCAAACCTCATGATGTCATTGTTTTTCTCTGCTGAGTAGTATTCCATTGTGTACATGTACCACAGTTTATCCATTCTTCAGTTGAAGGGCATCTAGGTTGTTTCCAGGTTCTGACTATTACAAATAATGCTGCTATAAACATAGCTGAGCGTGTGCCCTTGTGGTATGATTGAGCATTCCTTGTGTGTATGCACAAGAGTGGTATAGCTGGGTCTTGGAGGAGATTGATTCCCAATTTTCTAAGAAAGCACCATATTAATTTCCAAAGTGGCTGTACAAGCTTTCACTCCCACCAACAGTGGAGGAGAGTTCCCCTTGCTCCATATCCTCTCCTGCATAAGCTGTCTTCAGTGTTTTTGATCTTAGTCATTCTTACAGGTGTATGGTGGTATCTCAGAGTCATTTTGATTTGCATTTCCCTGATGATTAGGGATGTTGAGCAATTTTTTAAATGTCTTTCAGCCACTTGAGCTTCCTCTGTTGAGAATTCTCTGTTTAGCTCTATAGCCCATTTCTTAATTGACTGTTGAGTGTTTTGATGTCTAATTTCCTGAGTTCTTTATATATTGTGGATATTAGCCCTCTGTCATATGTGGGGTTGGTGAAGATCTTTTCCCATTCTGTAGGCTGTTGTTTTGTCTTATTGACCATGTCCTTGGCCCTACAAAAGCTTCTCAGTTTCAAGAGGTCCCATTGGTTGATTGTTTCTCTCAGTGTCTGAGCTACTGGTGTTATATTTAGGAAGTGATCTCCTGTGCCAATGCGTTCAAGACTACTTCCTACTTTCTCTTTTATCAGGTTCAGAGTAACTGGATTTATGTTAAGGTTTTTGATCTACTTGGACTTAAGTTTTGTGCATGGTGACAGATATGGATCTATTTGCAGCCTTCTACATGTTGACATCAAGTTATGCCAGCACCATTTTTTGAAGATGCTTTCTTTGTCAAAAATTATATGTTCATAGGTGTGCAGATTAATATCAGAGTCTTCAATTTGATTGGTCCACATGTTGCTTTTTATGCCAGTACCAAGCTGTTTTTATTACTGTAACTCTATAGTAGAGCTTGAGGTCAGGGATCATGATGCCTCCAGAAGTTGTTTTATTTTACAGGCTTCTTTTGGCTATCCTGGGTTTTTTGTTTTTCCATATAAAGTTGAGTATTAATCTTTCCAGGTCTGTGAAGAATTGTGTTGTTATTTTGATGGGGATTGCATTGAATCTGTAGATTGCTTTTGGTAAGATTGTCATTTTACTATGTTAACCCTGCCAATCCATGAGCATGGGAGATCTTTCCATTTTCTGACATCTTCTTCAATTTCTTTTTTCAGGGACTTAAAGTTCTTGTCATATAAGTCCTTCACTTGCTTAGAGTTACCCCGAGGCTACTTAGAAAAGAGGACCCTAAGAAAGACACAGGGATCACCCAACAACAGAGAAATGGATGAGATCTACATGAGCAAACTGGACATGGGGGGAGGGGTAATGAAGGGCAAGGAAAGAGAGCTTAGGGGAGCGGGAGATCCCAGCTGGATTAAGAACAGAGAGAGAGAACAAGGAAAAAGAAACCATGATAAATGAAGACCCCATGGGAATAGGAAGAAGCAAAGTGCTAGAGAGGTCCTCAGAAATCGAGAGAAAGCCTGAACTGACCTACTCTGGTGATAGGATGGCCAAACACCCTAACTGTCATGGTAGAACTCTCATCCAATGACTGATGGAAGTGGATGCCGAGATCCAGGGTCAGGCGCCAGGTGGAGCTCCAGAAGTCCAATCAGCGAGAAAGAGGAGGGATTGTATGAGCGAGAATTGTTGAGACCATGATTAGAAAAAAGCACAGGGACAAATAGCCAAACTAGTGGAAACACATGAACCATGAACCAATAGCTGAGGAGCCCCCAACTGGATCAGGCCCTCTGGATAAGTGAGACAGTTGATCAGCTTGAACTGTTTGGGAGGCCCCCAGGCAGTGGGAACAGGACCTGTCCTTAGTGCATGAGCTGGCTGTTTGGAACCTGGGGCCTATGCAGGGACACTGTGCTCAGCCTGGGTGAAGGGAGGAGGGGACTGGACCTGCCTGGACTGAATCTACCAGGCTGAGCTGAATCCCCAGGGGAGTCCTTGACCTGGAGGAGATGGGAATGGGGGTGGGCTAGGGGAGAGGGGGAGCGGGAGTAGGGAGGACAGGGGAATCCGTGGTTGATATGTAAAATTAAATTAAATTATATATTTTAAAAAAGACCTGAGATGCGTATGTGCTCATGCTCTCTCTTGGCTACCTCGTGATTCTAGATGCTGGATGCAGGACTGCAGACCAAATCAGAGTTCTCCAGAGAGAACCGTGTTGGACTGCGCCCCACCTCTCCTGGATCCCATAACTGACCCCTTTGCTTGTTGTAAGTTGACCCAAAATAAATCTCTTTTGATTATCAGTTAAAAAGAAAGAAAGAAAGAAAGAAAGAAAGAAAATACCCCTGAGACATTCCTCTGGATGTGTCTGTGGTGTCCGTGATAATATTTCCAGAGAAATTTGATGAAGGAGGAATATATCCCCTGAATATGGGTATCATTTTTATAGTTTTACTTCGAATGTACTATATAATTTAGTTTCACATTAATCACTCATCTTAATTAGTAGATGATAGATATTAGGAAATGCTTCATGGGGAAAAGTGAAAGTCAAAAGCTACAATCAACTCTGAGCTGCCAAATGCAAAGGACCAAAGGCTCTTTCACTGGCTCTTTCTCCTTTGAATCATTTCAAACACATCATGTCTTTGTCAAATCATCAGTGTCTTTAGTTACATATCTTTTTCACACAATCCCTTGCTTTGAGAGTTCATTAAGAGTAACTCTGCAGACTATTTATTACCTGTTAAATGCTTTAACTTTTTTTTTTACATAGCTTCAGATTTCGAGCATAGCTTCTCCTGTGACATTTTTACATTCATGTTAAGAAACAATAGTTTTCCTTTGCCCACCTATCCTTCTATTCCCCAGTGAAAGATATTGAGGTCAAAGTTAAGAGACAGAGTAATCTGCCATTGCAAGTGGTGGAGTTTTTCAAAAGGTCAGAACTGTACAGATATGTAATGACTTTTCTCTTTAATAGTGTGTTCTAATGTCTTGAGAGCTTTTCCAGACCCATTTCTATCTTGGATGCCCAAATCAGCTCTATCTTTGCCTGTATGTTTGATATGGTTAAGCCCTTTCTAATTTTTGTTTCTGGCTCATTTTCTTGTAGGACTGGGTGGGCAGGTCTTCAAATTTTAGAGATTAGAATCCCTTAGGGAAGTCTAAGGAATGGATTGATTCAATTTTTGGGACCTATTTGTCTTTGGTAGCTAAGGAATATTTGTAGTTGGTGAATATAGAGAAATTAGAACTGGAAAAGGATTAATGACTAGATAATGTGAAGTGAAGGTTGGAACTGTAACATAAGCTAAGTTCTCTACTGTCAGTGCTGACATAGTCTATACTTTACAGCTTGGAAATCAATTCTCACAAGCAAGAGGATGCTGTTTTCCTGTCATTGCTAGCAATCCTCTTCTGTCTTTATTGTAACACTCTTATTTACCACAATCTTTCATAGAATAGATAGAATAGGAGTAAACCAAGATAGGATACACATGTGTATACCTGGCCCAACCACAGTAGTACCTTATGTCTGCCAGCATTTATGTACTGCTCTTGATAAACACCATCTCTAGCTCATGCTTCTACTGCATCACAGCAGAACTATCTAAACTATATCTATTGTACTTTTTCCACATTGGTTTCTATGCTTAGCATATTCACATTAGTACATATTCCTGTCAGCGGTAGTACTTTACCTGCTTAGATAGATCCAAGTTTTCCTCATTACTTGTTTCTTTTATCTTATTTCAATTTATCTCCTATTTCTCTAACCAAGCTTATTCCATTAGACAGCAAAGCCTACCAACTACTGTTTAATAACAGCATATTCCTCTATATAAAGGGTATTCAAACGAATCTATTCTTCACACTTGCACCATATTAACCTAATAGCCTCATAAGTGAATTCCTGTGTCTGATTGACATACATAAAGATGATATCCACACCTTCACATCAGATTTCTTATCTCTTTGGGATAAATAAAACACCCCGTATTTTTCTCATGGGTCCAGAATGTACTGGCGGAATATTTTCAGTATAATATTCCTTTCAAGAAATCAGAACTAATAATTTTGTCTGAAGATTTAAAAATGTTATGAACCATTAGCAGTAGAGTACATAGAAACTGGAGGAAGGACTACTCAGTATTAGCAAAAAAATAAATAATAAATAAAAATAAAAAACAGGAGATCTAGAGAGACAACACAATGTTCACTATAAAGGATTGCTTGTATTGTGGTGTCACAGATGAGGAAACTGACACTTGGAACACAGTCCTTTAAAACTGAGATATATATATATATATATATATATATATATATATATATAGAGAGAGAGAGAGAGAGAGAGAGAGAGAGAGCATAGTTGGTATGTTTCGCTACTACCTTCCAGAATATAGTAAATTCTCAGCATTATTTGTTGAACAGTCAGTAGATGGTAGATGAGCCTCTATAGATCTGTCTACACTGAAGACAGGGTTTTCATCAAGTTTCGAGTCCGTTAGATTCTGTTACACCTTTCATTGGCTCTAGACCTCCATCATTTTCAATCCTTTCAAACTTTTATAGTAGCAGTCAGTGGCATGCTGACTTGTAATGTTGTGTTCAATTTTTACATGCCTACAGTTTGCTCATTTATATCTGAAGTTTATAACACAGAACATCTTGGTATATAACAAACCTTAATTACCATGCAAGTTTAAAATATTTATTACACACTGTGTACCAGAGACCGTACTAGTTTCTGTGTATAAATGGGCCAAGAGAGAACATAGCATGCCCCTAGAGCTTACAAGCTAACGGCAGAAAAGGATATGAAGGAAACAGGTGAACAAGTGAATATCAGTTATCTACTGTAACTAGAGCCAAAGATGGCATCAGAGTAGTATGATGCATTTTAGGCTGGATTATCCAAAATACATACAGATAGTATGGCATTTAATATTAACAAAGGCAAAATGCATCTAATCAAAGGAGATGGACAGTAGGGGAAGCATCCTAGGCAATGGTACTTATGTAATAAAGTCCTCAGCATGATTAGACCAAGAAAGTGTGCATTACTGATATACAAACCAATACAGGCTTAGTGGGGAGAGAAAAAACACTCTGGAAACAGATTAACATGACTTATGCCTGACTGGGAAAAGCAGATCAATAGTACACGTGAAAACAGGCCGTTTGCACAGAAGAACTTTTGGATTATATCATTTTTCCTTTTTTATTTAATACTCTCCACAACATGATTTTGGTCCCTGAAACCGTATTACCGACGAGAATGTTGATGGTTAGCCCACATTGTCAGATACACTTTAAGTGTCTCAGGACTCCCAACAGAGGAAATGGGATTGGAAATCCAAAGACAACATAAACACTTCAAACAATCTAGCTTTTCCTAGTTCAAAGAAGAAATTACACACAGAGAGATAAGAAATGTATGAAAGGAGGACCATCGTAAGGGGAAAATGTTATTCTTTTTAGTTCAAATTCAATTACTTTGCCAGTTAGCGAGGATATATATTTTATTGTCAAATACTGTACCTTAATGTTTTAAGTTAGGTTAATTACATCATTCAAAACAGCATATCTAAGTTCATTTCTCCTGAAGCTTAACTTTAACATTGTAAATTGATTAAGCATTTCAGTGAGTTTAAGTGTAAATCATTATTACTTCATACACCAATGGAATATCAGAATTATGCCCCATTACTAGGCAAAGGCTCCAAAATTGTGAAATTTTTAATTAAACTAACTTTAAAATAAAAAGATAAATTAACTTTATGAGTCTTTTTCTTTTTATTTCTTGCTATATAGTCTAACTTGCTCTCAGTCTTCTCTACATTTGTACTTTAGCAAATATAAGTATAAACTTTACTTTCTGCTTAAATTAATTTTAACTGACGAAGACTTTACATTTGTACAAATTTATGAGATGCAACTTGATATTTTGATGTATGCTATACTTCACAACGTGCTAGGTTATATATAACAATTGTATTAGTTATTTTTCTATAAGAAATATCATGAAAAGACAAAGACTAAGTATTAAACAATTATATAATTTTGAGAATTTCATGTGCATGTATAATGAAATAGGATCACCATTTACCCCCACTTCCTGCCCTTCAAGTTCTCCTGGATCATCTCACACACAGCCAGTTTTAGACTCCACGTTGTATCCTTTTCTTATTTTTTAATAACCCACTAAGTATATTTAGTGCTATCTACATACGCGTGGTTAGGAGGTAATGACATATGGGTAAACTGCCAGTGGCCAAAGCCTCAAACAAAAATGATCCTCCTTCCCTCAACAGCTATTAACTATCAACTTCTCAAGTAGAAATGTAGTCTCATGAGTTTTTCTCTCCACCATGCTGGAATCTCCATTGGCTTTGTCTTGTGTAGGTCTTATTCACATAACCGCAGACGCTGTGAGTGCCTGTGTGAAATAGCCCTGCTGTGCCCTGAAGATAGTGCTCAGAGATCTTCTCTCATCCTTCTGATCTTATGTTCTTTCTGCTTATTTCCTTATTCATTTTATTCCACAAGCTTTGAAGGAAGAAAGGGGGATTGAAAAAAGATATCCCCATCAGAGATGGATACTCACATTCACTTATCTTTAGCACATTGGCTAGTTATTAGTCTCTGTGTTTAATGATTCCCATTGCAGAGAAACTTTTCTAACCAAGGCTAAAAGGAGCCTAGGACTATGGGTGAAAATCTAGACATTTTGAAGGCAGTTTGAGAAAAACGATCATTCAGGAAAATAACAATAGTAGGTTCTACCTTAAGAACTATGACCTCCTCAGCCATGGAATTTTAAACAAGTATCAATACCAGGCATGAATTCCTTTAGTGGAGCAGGCTTCAAATTCACCAGAAAGTAGCTGGTTACACCACCACAGTCATGCCATTATTATTCCACTTGGCATATCTTGCCTGGCAATTCAGTATGACTTAACATAGGTACAATACTTGGTAAAAACATTGATATCTTTTCTCCCTCAGCAATCTACATAACATCACCTCACACTACAAAACTACCCTGCAGAGAAGATGTTTTGTTTGTTTGTTTGTTTGTTTTTTTTGGTCTGATATTGATTTCTTTAAGTCCTACATCCCAACAGTGTGTTATCTTCAGCAATAGGGTTTTCCCATGTAGTTATGGAGTAGTCACTAAAAGCAATGGCAACAGACTGTGCTCTTTTGTGAAATACTTTCCCCTCCCTTATCAATAACTGCTAGAATAATACCCCATGTGTTGTACTGAAATTTTCATTTCATAATTCATATTTTCTTATAATAATACTGTCTATTCTTTCATATTATATTTTAATTGTTTTCTAAGTAATGGGTTTCCAAAGATCTTTTTTCTTCTTTATTTTTTGCATTTTTCTTTATTTTTATTTTTTAATTTTTTTTTTTACTGAAAATAGATTTTTTTTTTCAAATAATACATTCTGATCATGGCTTCTCCTCCCCCATTTCTTCCCAGATCCTCCTCACCACACATTTCAATTCCATACCTTTGTTCTCTCTCTCTCTCTTTAGAAAACAAACAGGCAAAAAAAATATGGGAAAGCATAAGAAACACACACACACACACACACACACACACACACACACATACACACAATTCATAAAAACACAAAATTATAAGCCAAAATACAAGCAAAAATCAGTAAGATAAAATATGCCCAAACAAGGCAATTCAAGACAAAAATACCAATGAGTTTGTTTTGTATTGGCCAACTACTGCTGGGCATAAGGCCTATCCCTAAGTGTGGTTTTCATGCTCAGTAAGGTTATGTTGAAGAAAACTAATTTTTCCTTTGCATGGTAACAGTTTCTTGGTTAGGAAAGGGAGATCATGTCTACTACCCCTTCTCAGCACTGGGACCCTGTCTAGTTTGAACCTGTGTAGGTCTTCTGCAGACTGCCATTGTAGCAGGAATCTTAAAAGTTCTTATTAATAAAATCAAACCCAGGGCCAGTTATTGGGGTGAAATGCTGAATGGTCAGAGAGACAGAACAAGCCACAACTAACCTCACATGGCCAACTTCTCAGCTGGTCTTGTTTCCTCAGACTGGAAGCCTCTGTGTCCTCATATCCGAATGGCTCTCAGCTGAACTCTGCTGCTAGAAGTCTGAAAGCTTAACCAGCCAAATGCTTCTAGTTTCTGGTTCTCATGCCTTTATACCTTTCTGCTTTCTACCACCACTCCCTGGGATTAAAGGCTTGCTTTCTGGGATTAAAGGTGTGTGTCACTATGCCTGGCTGTTTCCAATGTGGCCTTGAACTCACAGAGATCCAGAAGGATTTCTGTCTCTGGAATGCTAGGATTAAAGGTGTGAGTGCCACCATTTTCTAGCCTTTGTATCTAGTGGCTGTTCTGTCTCTGACCCCAGGTAAGTTTATTAGGGTGCACAATATTTTGGGGAACACAATACCACCACGTTTATATATACCAAGCTGGCATTGGAGATGTGTAAAAGTTAAAACCTTCCTCTTTTTTAAAAAAAAAGAAAGAAAAGAAAAGGGGAAGTGCTGTGGGATGGTCTGTATGTCAAATTGCTCTGATTGGTCAATAAACAAAACACTGATTGGCCAGTGGCCAGGCAGGAAGTATAGGTGGGACTAACAGAGAGGAGAAAGGAGAGAACAAGAAGGCTGAGGGAGACACTGCCATCTGCCACCATGACAAGCAGCATGTGAAGACACCGGTAAGCCACATGCCACGTAGCAAGGTATAGATTTATAGAAATGGATTAATTTAAGATATAAGAACAGTTAGCAAGAAGCCTGCCACAGCCATACAGTTTGTAAGCAATATAAGTCTCTGTGTTTACTTGGTTGGGTCTGAGCTGCTGTGGGACTGGCGGGTGATAGAAATTTGTCCTGACTGTGGGCCAGGCAGGAAAACTCTAGCTACACTACCATAGTCTCTCTGAGTTTATATGTGCATCAGTCCTGTTGTGTCTAGAAGACAAGGTTTCCTTGGTGACATCCAGCCCCTATGGCTCTTACACTATTTCTGCCTCCTCTTCTGAATAGTTCTCCAATCAATGAAGGAAGGAGTTTGATGAAAATATCCCATTTAGAATGGTGTGACTATTTGTACATTGCTCAGCTCTGGGTCTTTGCATTTGTTCCCACTTACTCCAAGAGGAAGGTTCTCTGAGAATAACTGAAGGAAACACTGACCTGTGGGTATACGAGTATAGCAGAATGTCACTAGGAGTTATTTTATTGCTACATTCCTCTAGCAGAGAAGTAGTATTTGGTTTTCTCTAGACCCATGGCATATCTAGTCTTAGGTTCTTGACCACTCAAACAGAGTCTATCATGGGTTCCATCTCATGGATGGGCCTTAAATTCAATCAGATAATGAATGGTTGGTTACCCCCACAATATTTGTGCCACTATTGAACCAGTGAGTCATGCAGGCAGCTCACCATTGATCTCAGGGTTTGGAACTTGGCTGGTGGTGACCTTTCTCCTCTGGCAAAGTGCCGAATTCTTTCAATACCTTGAACACTAGCCACTGGTGGTGAAGGCTCTGGTTCATCACCAGCTTGACTTCTTCATTTCCAGTGAGACATATACATACTGTCTTCAGTTGTCTCCTCCCTTTTAACTCTCCTGCTCCAGTATGCCCCTGTGCTTTTATAACATTATATTCTATTTCCCCTTCCTTGGGATATTCCATAAGCTTTTAAATATTACTTTAGTGTTGTTTAAGCCACTCCCTACCCACACATCTCTCCTAAGTCTTTCCCCTATTCCTGCATAAACCTCGGTCCCCAGTATCCTCCTTCTTTCATATCTCATTTGATCTATCATCACCTCTTTATTACACATGTAGTTGGAAAGTGAGGTAGTAGGTTTAGGTTAACCCCTTGCCCCACCTTTCATTTTTCCAAATCCTCTCTTACTCCTTACTGGTTAAACCTGTTCATTCTCTATGTCTTTGCTTTAATTTTACCCAAAATTCACTAGCCTCCTTCCTGATCTATTTTCACTTACAATGGCCTCTTTCTAGGTTTTTGGCTTGCACTTCTGCACCAAATTAAATATAAATAAAACATCTGTGTCTCTGACCCTAACATAACAATTAAGAATATACAGCATTTGTCCCTGTGGGCCTGGATTATCTCAGTATATTTTTCCTAGTTCCATCTATTTTTCTACAAATTTCATTATTTTATTTCTTTACAGCTCAGTAATACTCATTGAGTAATTTTTCTACAATAGAATATTAAAATTGTATAGTTATGACTTAAGATTAAAACTTTAAGTAAAATGTTCCCATTAATCCTAAAGTTGGAACTGTCCCCTGACACTGTTCCTTAAAGCAATATAATCAGTAAGTTCAATGGAATGAAAAAAAATAAGAAGGTCTAAAATACTACTAAAACTTTTAGAACAGAAATGTGTATTGGCAGATAATTGAGATAATCTATAGTTAAGAAAAATGTCAGCTTATTGTGTCAAAGGCCTTTAATCCAAGCACTTGGGAGGCAGAGGCAGGCAGAGCTCTGTGAGTTGAGTTCAAGGACAACCTGGTCTACCGAACAAGTTCCAGGACAGCCAGAGCTGTTACACAGTGAAAGCTTATCTTGAAAAAACAAACAAAAAACAAATGAACAAACAAAAACAAGAAAAGAAAAGATTTTTCATCATTCTCAAGAAAAATAAAATCAAGAAAAATTCTAGAATTCTTTGTCCTCCTCTCTGTCCCATGATAGTTTCAAGTCTTATTTTTGAAACATTTTAATGCCAAAAATTAAGCACTTACAATAATTTTTCTGAACACATCCCTGAATGTTAGAAAAAAGAATAAGCCTCAGCAATAATGGCTTTGAAATAGGTAACTATCAATGGATGCTCATAATTTCCTAATATAGAAGGCTGGATATTAATAAAAGATAATACTCTCACTTGAACTTAGACAGTAATTCAGATTATCTAATTGCACTATAAAATTATTATGCTCTGCAGGATAAGAGACGTGTTACAAATTGTAATTTTTGTGCCATGAGGAACATTCTCACACCACCTCAATATGCTATAATTTACATACATTGTCCCACTAGCACAAATGAGATTTACATAAAAATACCCCATAACTGCTAAAGAGCGATCTTCCAAAAATAATTGAAGTTTTCATAGAAAATTCAGAGATTTTAAATTCTGAACAAGAGAATGCCAGCAGTTCACATGACAAAATAAAAAGCATGTAAAATATGCTTATATCATGATCACTTAAGTTTACTGTTTAGTGGACAGAACAAGAAAATAACATCATTCTGTTGGAAATACTCTGAGAATGCCTTGGTGACTTCAGTATTACCTGGGGTAGAGTGCTCTTGGTCCACGTGGGATATGTTCAGTCAAATCTTCATCCAAGGTCATAATCTTCCAGCATCTATTCAGGCACATTGTCTTAGTCAGTGCTCTATTGCTATGATGAAAAGCCAAGACCAAGAATCAAGTTGGAGAGACAAGAGTTTATTTGACTTACACTTCCATATCACTTTTCATTTTCAAAGGAAGTCAGGACAGGAACTCAAACAGAGCAGAAACCTAGAGGCAGGCGCTGGTACGATGGCCATCAGGGATGCTGCTTAATAGCTTGCCTCCCAAGGCTTGCTCAGCCTGCCTTTCTTTATAGAACCCAGGACCACCAACCTAGGGGTGTCACCACCCACAATGGGCTGGGCTCTTTTCCATCAAACACTAATTAAGAAAATGCCTTACAAGGCCTGCCTAAAACCTAATCCTGTGGATTTCATGGAGGCATTTTCTTAATTGATGTTCCCTCCTCTCAGATGAGTTTAGTTTGGGTCAAGTTGATATAAAACTGTCCAGTACACATATTTTCATTCTTTTTTACTTAGAGAAAAGACAAAAGGAATTTTTGAAAGTGAATGAGCTTGGAAAAGAGAAGAAATCTATAATTTCAGTGTAGTTGGTTTATACTAAAAGTGATGGCTAAATCAGTAGACCAACAAAATGCAACTTGCATCAGTAAAGGCAGTTGCTTTAATGTTTTATAAATGTAGAAGAAGCAGAAGAAAAAATAACAGACAGGGGATTTGAAATGATCTCAGAATATGCCTAAATTTGTGTGTTCACAGCCTATGAAAAGCACAGCACTTAAAGCAAAAATTAATTGAAACTTCCTATTTATGAGGAAGTTTGTGAGCCTTGTGTGCATCTGGAACATTACACTGCATCCAACCTTTAGCATCCATATATTCATAGGTAGGCTCAAGTGGACAGACATATTCATTAGTCCTTTCCTTATCACACACCACAACATCTGGGTATTGCCCTTTAAAACAACTCCAGGTTAAATAAACAAACTATTTCTCAGCCCTGACAAAGGTTCTAGAGTTACAGAATTGATATTCTTAGGGTGAATGAACTACTGTGTTTGGGTGTCAGAGACAGGCTATTTAGAAGAGGATTCACAACTTTATGAAACTGTCAGTCTCATGTTCCCCATTGTTTTATATCCATTCTTGTTCTCAGGTCTCTACTGCATTTGAGAAACATATATACATTTGAATAAATACAAGCCTTCCTCGCAATGTGTGGGATAAGGATTAGGACATCAGATCCTATGTGCAAGCTCATGGATAGGGCAACGTTAGCCTGACGAATGAGAAGAAGGACTTGGCTTGTTAGGCTCACAATCGACAGCAGAATGAACTTTTAAATCTCTTTGCTTTTTGAAAGAAACATCATGCTCTTTGCTGAAACAACATGATGTTGGCAGAGCCAATGGGATGTTTTAAGTAAAATATGTAAGAACACATTTGCTTGGAACACTGCATTCATGGAAGTATGTGTTCTTCATAAAATGAGAAGTAAAGAAAAGCCAGGACAAACAGGAACGGTGCGAGCTAAATGAACAGTTCAACTACATTCAGATTTCATAAATGAGAGTAAAAAGGTGTAATTAAATCTGAATGAATCAGACAGGAATTTTGTGTATATGTGCACATGACTCTATTGTTCACGCCACAAATGTGGATTTGAACCATTATTTCGACAATGTAAAACATTTTAAAAAGCTTTTTTCTTTTTCTTCTTCCTTTTTTTAATGAACAGAGTACCCACATACCTTTCAGTTACAAGTTTTTCTCCACATTGTTATTTGCTGATCATAGAGGTACCTGAAATCAATCTAAATTTAAAGCTTCTCTGTTTTGCAAATGTAAATGTGGATATTTGTAACAGTCCTTTAAGGAAACTGTGATCTAAAGCTTCATTTTATAAGGACCAGATGGAAAAGCAAACGAATAAATGCCTAAAAAATAATAAAAAAGTATATATAATGAAATCCAGGGTTGCTTTCTTTTTCAACTGTACTGTTATTAGCACATTCAAATGCAAAGGCAGACATTAAAACTCCCACGTTTATTCGCAAGTGTCATGTTTTCATCCCACTTCTTTCCGGTTTTGCTCCTCTAATAGCAGTGCAACAAAGAGGGACTTCAGAAAGCTCTCCCCAGCACAGCCCAGTGTTAAAACATGGTTAATTCCCCTCAAGTTCCTATTTCAAGTTACCTGGTGCAGTTAGCTCTGCCCAGATGTAATTTTGCTATTGGATAATCTGATTCGCTGACAGCATACCCTGCTTAAAAATAGGAAGTTAGGAAGTGCTTAGGTGACTAGTGTCCAAATCACACATATTCTTTTGGTTAAAATGAAATATGAGTCCAAATTTAGCTTTTAATTACATTTCCTTTCCTACTTCCAACAAACAAATTTCTATAATATCTCCGGGTTGCGGGGGGGTGGGGGGTTGGGGTGGGAAGAAAAAGTCATATTTGTGACTGACTACTCTGGGAGCAGCAGGAACTAAACATCATTTAGAAATTTTTCTATTATTTGTATTAATCAAAGATATACATCTTCTGCAATTTTGATAACCATAAAATGGCTAATGCCTGCCTTAGAAACCATGTTGACCTCAGGATTTCAGACCTTTATTCAACTATTAATAGGGAAATTGAAATGATTCATGTATGGATCATCAAGGAACTACAATATACAGGATATTTCTGCAACACATTAGGTATTAGGACTGGCTCAAAGGCATCTTAATTTCAGGGATGAGAATGTATCTCAAACATGTAAAAATTAGACCGGGCAGTGATGGCACACGCTTTTAATCCCAGCACTCGGGAGGAAGAACCAGGCAGATTTCTGTGAGTTTGAGGCCAGCCTGGTCTACAGAGTGAGATCCAGGACAGGCACCAAAACTACACAGAGAAACCTTGTCTCAAAAAAACAAAAATAAAAAGAAATGTAAAAATTAAATTCACTAAGATAAGGCAATCATTTTCTGTCAAAATAAAAATGAAATATTTTGCTTTAAAAGCATTCAAGCTAAACACCGTTGAAATGGTCCTCCCAAAGAAGACATGTCTGTCTTATTCTTTCTTCACTTTGGCATTAGCCCCATGGAGACTACATTATTCAATCAGTATTTTTCTGTCAGATGAAAAACATGTCCACATCCTACCCTGTGCTTAAACAAGAAAAACCAAGTATTAAATCTGAGTGTCCTGTACTTTAAAAAAATACTTCACGAGTAGAAAGTTATTCAGCTTATATAGTTCATTCATTTTCTGGAGCCCTTAAACCTGTATAATAGCTTAAATGCCAAAAGGCTATAAAAATACCTTAACTGTTGATATCTATTTGGAGAGGGCAATATAAATCTTGCCATAAATTCAAAGCAAATGCCTTTATCAAAACAAAGATTTGGAGCATTCTTCTGTTCTGGGAGCATGTTTTTCTAATTACATTGTATAGCAGTGGGAAAGAAATATAATTATTGAAATAGTTTATAAATTACAGCCATTGAAAGTCAGAATTGGATGTTTAAAGCAAAAATTTCTGTTGACCATAGTATAAACACATCATCTTCTGCACACTGTGTGTGCATGTGCTCTAGGCTTAGGACGAAAACATGCCAGGTCATGGGGATGTACTCAGACAAGGGCTTCTGTTAGCTGAGATGGTGTTGCTGCTCAAGCATCCCAAGCAAGTGTCTGTTTTCTACTTACGTAAATGTTCAGAGCTAGGGCAATGGCTCAGTTGTTAGTGTTTGCCAGGTAAGGATGAGAAAAGTAGTTCAGATCTCCAGTATCAACCACAACAATAACAAAAAGAGCCAGGCCTTGGGTAGGTAGAGAAAGGTAGATTCTGAAAATCACTGGCCTGGCATTCTAGCTGGATCTATGACCTCCATGTTCAGTGAGTGCACAGTAAAGAATACACAACAGAAGAAGACACTTCACATCAAATTCTGCTGTCTACCCATACACACATGTATACACATACCTGCTTGCACAAGTGTATTCACACATGAACTTGTATGCATACAGGTACATAAACACACTCATCTTCAGATATGGGGTGGTTCTTCTCCAGGTTTTGCCAGTTTTATAATCCTGGCAATCATATATCATCAAGTCAGATTGATGTAATCTCAGTTTTCCACAAGACTGTTGGATTACATCACACCAAGTATCTTTTATATTTTCTATATTCATATTTCATCAATCTCATATATCACTTTAATTATAGTAGATTGCTTACACTGATCTAATCATGTGCTACGATCAACTATCTACATGCTTGTGTTTACACATTTATTCAACATAATGAAAGACATAATATCTGACTTAAAGTTTCTATTGATATTCTACTGCTACACAACATGGAGAGGAAAGTATTTTTTTTTTTTTTACTCATTTCCAACAACAAAGTTTTGACAAGAACAATGTGTATGTAGCATCCTCTTTGCTTTGAGAGATACTGGAAGAAATATATGACAATGAAGCTTAAGTTCATATTAAACATGTGCTTAACATCTTCAAAAGTGGAGGTCAACCCTAGTTACAGCCTGGTGGAGAAGTTGCAAACACTCTTTCTACCTTATGCATAGTTGTCCAGTTTGTGTGACATTTCCTGATTTGCATTATAGGATCCAGTCTGCAGCTTGAACTCAATAATGTTTGTTACACAATCTTATATCTATTGCTGTGTTTTGAATCATTACAAAATTTAAAATAGAGTCGGGTGGGGTGGGGTGGTGGCACATGACTTTAATCCCAGCACTCGGGAGGCAGAAGCAGGTGGATCTCTGTGAATTCGAGGCCAGCCTGGGCTACAGAGTGAGTTTCAAGAGAGGCTCCAAAGCTACACAGAGAAACCATGTCTCAAAAAAACAACAAAAAAATTAAATTGACAACTACCTTAATATACAAGTCCATTTCTCTCTAATTTAGGTAAAGTATCTAGATATTTTGTTCTCTGTTGGCTCCCTCAGGTATGTTCGACTACTAGCGCTGTTTCTAAGATGTTTTGACAGTTGGTTGGCACTACTTTTCTTCAATTTGTGTTTCATTATTAAGGAGTTGGAATTGGCTTGGCCCTTTCACATAGATAGAAGCCTTGAAGACCACCTGGAAAAGAATATTCTAGTAGTAAAAACAAGTCAAGAGTTAATCCACATTCAAACATAGGAACAACTTGAGGAAGGGGTACTTAATTAAAATTGATCTTCCACTATTGTTTATAGATCCTTTGAACCCCATAACTGCATAGAAATCTAACTTCTCTGTACTCATCACTAATCCACATGAGCATAATCATTTTTCAGTTTCACATCTGCTTGGTGACCTCAGTCCAACAGCTTACCACATTCCTCATTGTTTACCATTGCACACAAATGGTGACCCATCTTTAAACGTCATTGCTTTGGGGTAGTGAACTCTATGTTGTTTGTGTCTCATCTGAGAATAGTGAATCATCATGGAAGTCAAGGATTAAATCTTCTAGTTCCTCTTCATGTTTTTCCTCCTCAGCCTTTTGCATGGAAACCTTTATAGCTGAACTCATTCAAGTTATTACAAGCAAAATTATATGCAAGTTATTACAAAAATAATAAGAATTACGAAATAGAATTGATGGAAACACCTTGTCAGTTCAAGGTTAATGATATTAAATTGCGGTGTTAAGGGTATTAATTAGACACTTGGAGATACTTCCTCAGTATTATAATGTAATATATAAGCAATGACCTAAAGGAAGGTGTTTATCTTACTAAATATATATATATATGAAATATATATTTCATAATTGATGATGCGTTATCCAAGGATAGGAAGAAATATACCACTTCTAATATTTCTACATGGATCCAAATACTATACAAAGATCTGTATACAGAATTAAAAGTCCTTGTCATCCATCCTGATGCCATGGGAAACACAGAGAACCTTTAATTATAATTTCTATTATAAGTATAACCCATACTTATTAAGACCTCCAGGCACTTCTATAAGAATAGTTCAAATAATCACCTGCAGTTTATCCAGTGGAAGAATTTGAGCTAAAGCTCAGATCAGATTTTCTTAACTTATAGCATGCCAGCTATTGGGTGAAGCTAAAACTTAAATCCCCAACTTTATTTTTGAGTCTGTCTAATCTTCTCTGTTTACTTGACAACCAAGTTTCCTTTGCTTTCCTCTGCCATCACCCCAAATCCTTTTCCCGTGTCCCTGCTGAACACCGCAGTGAACTCACTTAGAAAAATAAACACAAAACTGAAGGAATGCCCTACCCCAACCCATTGGTCCAAACTGAATGACCAAGTTAAGATGACTTCATTATTTTAAATAACCAAGAGAAAGATTGTGTGTGGAATTTCTGTACTTCCTACCTCTGAGAACATGTAGGTTAGTGAAGGGTTAAAATAACAGATCTCCATTTTTATGTTTGTTGCATTTTTATGGGAGATTAGCTAGAAAAAAAAAATACAGAACCAAATTTCCCCATTGTCCATTCACAACTATTAAATAAAGTTTCTTCCATTTCTACACTATTCTGAAACAAATCAGTTATCAGACCCTTTCGTTCCTGGATTAGCAATAGCAAATGTTATGCTATTATAAGCAAATAGCATAAGGGAGAAGCCAGTCTGCCTGTGCCAGACCCAGGGGGCTTCCTTTGGCCAGTTAAACTTCAAGACTGAATTACTGCATTTTTCGATACCTGCAAAGCACTCTGAACATAACATTCTGTCACCCTTTAAAACAGCAAATGGAAGTCATTTAAACCAGATGAGTAGCAGGCTAGAGGTTTGGCATGCCTACAGCAGAGGGCACACAGCACCATGTACCTATTGGAAGAAATGAAGAGTGGGTGGCCGGAAGAAGGAAAGGCTATCTGACCTGTAATTTAACATCTGTGGCCAATTACTCCCAGTGTTGCCCTCATAATTGTTGTATCTACCATCAGTCTCCAGGGCAGACTGACCACCTGAAGTAGATGAAAGGGAAAATTCAGAGCATGAGTTCTGTGAGACAACAGCAGCCACATCACCATGAAAAGTGTTTAGTTTCTTGATACAAAATGAACATTCTACTCATTTATATTAAACAATTTGCCTTCTACAAGGCATTTTCCATTTTGAATACTATGTGTTAAAAATTCATGTATTTATACATTTGTATGTAATGGAGACTCTGTGGTCCATATATTTTCTTGCATAAATTTATGAGTATAAAGAAAGAAATTAGTGTGACTTTTTTAGATAAACTGAGAAAAAGATTTTCTGTCTTTCTAAAAGACCTAACTGATAAAATGGTCTACTCACATTCTTCCAAGAGTCCAAATGCTCCATAAGCCTGAACACACACAACTAATTCACTAATTAACCAGCTACATTTTACTTAACTATATATTATTTATCAAGAGAATATTTAATAACTAATTGGAAAATTGATTTTTAGGTAAATTATTCCTCGCATTTGAGTTTCTTATATTATTAAAAGGATTTTCTCTGTGTTTTATCAAAACTACTTGACATTCTCTCAAGTAAAACATATATTTCACTTTTTTATTTTTAATCTTGTTCGTTTCCAACTTTTATCATGTTTTCTTTTTAGTTATACTTCTTGTCCATTTGTATACCCCGAACTCTACCAAGGCCTTCACAGAATGTTTTCATCTATGATCATTCCCTTGAAATCCAAGCTCATGTATTCAGCTGCTCTATAAAAGACTGCTAAAAGTGATATCAAGAAACTGCTCTTACAATCTTCTCCCAATATCAAGCTTGCTCTCTCTGCTATCCTCCCAGTATCTGGAAGTGGTCTCTCCACCACCAAACTGCTCAACCTGCCCCTTACAAGTGTATTCAGGCTTGGAATCTTCATTCAGTCTCAATATTCTGGCTTATCTCCATTCAAATACCTAAAGAATCTGATGCCTCATTACCCATGGTCAAAATCTCAACTTGATCTCTCTTCTCAGCTACCATATAAGCCAGCAAATAGATTTGTTCCCTTCTACCCTTCCATTTTTTAGGTCTATCCTCAGCAGAAAGGTAAGACAGATTGTTTTAAAATAGAGACAGATCATATTACTCCTCTACTGAAATTGAGTTAACTTCACTAAAAGCAAAGGCCAATTTCTTTCCAATGCCTTAACATATATGAAGGATTTGATTCCTATGGCCTATTTCCCTTTTTTATTGCTGGGCCATTTCTCCCCTCCACTCTATTATACTTTTTGAAAACACAGGCCTGCTATATCTGAAAGTCTTTGTCCTTACTGTACATTGTCTGCAGTTATTTTTTTATTGACATCCACATAAATCCCTCTCTCACCTTCTTCAGGACTACATAAAATGCTACATAGTTATAGCAGAGATCCTCATTATCTACAACTTTAGCATCAACCATCTCTGATAAAAAATTTGCATGGTAGAACTTACCATACGACAGTGGCAGCCATATATATATATATATATATTGAATTTATTTTGTGCCAGTGCCTGTGCATATCTGCGTGTGTGTGTGTGTGTGTGTGTGTGTGTGTGTGTGTGTGTGTTTCTGGTGGAGGAAGGTGTTCAATACCCCTGAGCATGGTGAAAGTGAGAGAACAACTTGAAGGAATCAGTTGTCTCCTTCCATCATGTGGGGTCTATGAATCAAACTCAAGAGTCAAGTGTGACAGTAGGCACCTTTACATGTTGAGCCATGTCTTCAAGTCTGTATCACTTTGTTTTGCTCTGTTTCATGCATGGTTTAATTTTGTCACTGCATAGTTGTAAAAGTGCAGAGAATGTGGCTCAAAAGAGTTAACTGCGGATTATTACATGATTTTCTTTGTTTTAACCTTTACACATTAATCTTCCATTACAGTTTGGCATACAAAAACCACTATTATTTAAAAAATGTTTAATAAAACAGTAGAAAAGAAGACATTCGAGAACATGCAAACTCTAAACTGCAGATGGAGCAATCCTTTTCTTTCTTTTTTTATATTTTTATTAAGAGATTTTCTATTCATTTTACATGTCAACCTCAGATTCCCCTGTCCTCCCTCCTCCCACCCCTCAGCCTTCTCCCCAACCCACCCCCATTCCCACCTCCTCCAAGGCAAGGTCTCCCATGGGGAGTCTGAAGAGCCTGGTACATTCAGTTGAGGCAGGTCCAAGCCCTTCCTTCCTGTACCAAGGCTGTGCCAAGTGTCTCACCACAGCACTAGGTTCCAAAAAGCCATATCATGCACTAGGGACAGGTCCCAGTCCCACTGCCTGGGAGCCCCCTAAAGAGTTCAAGCTAAACAACTGCCTCACTTATCCAGAGGGCCTAGTCCAGTACCATGGAGGCTCCTCAGCTACTGGTCCACAGTTCATGTGTTTCCACTAGTTTGGCTAGTTGTCTCTGTACTTATTCCAATCATGGTCTCAATATCTCTTGTTCATAGAGTCCCTCCTCTCTGTCATCGATTGGACTCCTGGAGCTCTGCCTGGGACCCAGCCGTGGATCTCTGCATCTGATGCCATCAGTCACTTGATGAGGATTCTATCATGACAGTTAGGGTATTCAGCCATCTGATTACTGGAGTAGGTCAGCTCAGGCACCCTCGAGACCATTGCCAGTAGTCTATGGTGGAGTCATCTTTGTGGATTCCTGGGGACCTTCCTAGTACTGTGCTTCTCCCTGTTCCCATGGTATCTTCATTTATCATGGTATATCTTTCCTTGTTTTCCCACTCTGTTCCTGATCCAGCTGGGACCTCCCACTCCCCTAAGCTCCCTTTCCCTCAACATTTGCCCTCCATTACCCACCATCACTCCCAGTTTGCTCCTGTAGATCTCATCTATTTCTCCATTGCTGGGTGATCCCTGTATCTTTCCTAGGTTCCTCCTTACTAGCTAGCCTCCCTGGAACTGTGGGTTGAAGTCTGATTATCCTTTGCTTTACATATAGTATCCACTTATGAGTGAGTACATACCATGTTTGTCAACGTGTAGAAGATTGTAAATAGATCCATATCTGTCACCGTGCACAAAACTTAAGTCCAAGTGGATCAAAGACTTCAACATAAATCCAGTTACTCTGAACCTGATAGAAGAGAAAGTAAGAAGTATTCTTGAACACATTTGCACTGGAGATCACTTCCTAAATATAACACCAGTAGCACAGACACTGAGAGCAACAATTAATAAATGGGACCTCTTGAAACTGAGAAGCTTTTGTAGGGCAAAAGACACAGTCAATAAGACAAAATCCTTTTCTTTCTATGTTGTCTTTATCTTATTCTAGCTATTAAGATTGTTTCTGGGAGTGTAACTTTGGTAGAGCAATAGCATAAGTCATACCTGTATTTCTTCCATTAACCTCATGAACAACATTTCATGAGGTAAAAGGGATTGTTCAAACTATGTCTCCATCTCTACTTCCAGACTGAAGATTCATTCCCCATGTTGCCAGAAGTTTGACTGCTGATTAACCAAATCTGAGTCTTATAGTTGGAATTGCCTTTAGGTAGTAAGGCTATCTATTCAAATGCATGGCATACACAAAGTAGCTTGCATCCAATGACTGGGCAGTGTAACAGCCATCACCATCACAATGCCTACTACTTTTCCTCCCACTTCTTCATCTCCATTCCTTTCCTCCTCCTTTTGCTCCTTCTTTTTATTTTTTGCTGTTCTGGTTTTGTTATGCTTTGAATGTGAAATATCCCTCACAGGCTTATGTGCTTGAACACTGTTGCTACTGTTTGTGGAGGTTGTGTAGCCTGTAAGTGGTGAGACCCTGCTATTACAAACATGTCAAATATGGTCAGGTTTATATGTTGTAGCTTGGCCCTGGCTTCCTAGCCAGGGTCTCTCTGGCTTCAAGTACTTTGAAAACTTGACCATCTGCAAACTCCCATACCAAAGCCAGAGTCCCATCCAGTGTTCATCCCCCCTGCCATAAAGCTGTGAGTCAAAACAAATCTTTCTACCTTTAAGGTGATCTTTTTCCATTATGTGTTCATAGGATGGAAAAGTTAATTAAAATGTGATCATTATTTTTAAATTTTATTGCCAAGGTTGAAAGCTCTTCTTCCTTAAAAGTAGGGATGCAAAATTTGATTACAGATAATATAGATTCTTCTGTCTTGCAAGAAAATATTCCCATCACTATCAGAATGTATCTTGGTCTCTCCACACACTTTGAAAATACCTAAACTTCTCAGTTATTACCAGAAAAATATTAGTCGATGTGGAAATCAGAAACATCTTAAAGAAGGGCATGTGAAGGTATTGAGTGGAGGGCTAATATAGAGCCAGCTCATTGTGAGTCCTTTAGAGATCTGTGATGTGGAGATCATATTTCCAAATTCCAAAAGGCTAATCAGAGTAAATGATTTGATAATCGGTGAAAAGTCATCTTTGTTTCCTTAGTGGAAAAAGCACTCTACCATGAAAAGTAATACCTATAACAGGGATGTTTCATTTTCTTATAATTTACTTTTGTTTTCTGTTAATTCGTGTTTTGACTGCATGTATATCTGTGTGAGGGTGTCAGAAACCCTGGGAGTGGAGTTACAGACAGGTGTGAGCTGCCATGTGAAAATTGAGCCTGGGACCTCGAGAAGAGCAGCCAGTGCTCTAAGCCACTGAGCCATCTCTCCAGCCTCTAGTTTCGTGTTTTTATATATACAAAGTGCTAGATATAGTCCATTAAGGGATCAAAACTGTGAGATTCATAGACACAGCACCTTTATTTTTGATATTTGTATCACACCAGGGTAGTGGAATCAGTTGTTCTAATCACATACTGCTAAATCATAAACTGTATACCTGTACACATAATGAAATACAATTTATCAAGATACATAGCAATACCAGGTTGCAGATATAAATATCAACTATGATATTATACTCTAATAAATAAATAAATAAATAAATAAATATACATATATATTCTAAATCATATATAAAGGTATTATTGCTTTGCAAATGTATAGTGAATTCACAGATCTGAGAACTGTAAGGTAAATGATGTGACTTCACTTACCATAGCATTTAGTAGTCCATTCAAGCAATCTGTAGACATTTTCCATATAACTTTTAGATTCTGTGGGTTTAGAGATCCTGTTTCTCAGAAGAATGTTTCTGCCTAGGCACACAGGTAGAGTCCTATGAAACTTTTCTCTCTGACTTACAGTCATTACTTTGGGCTCTTGATACTGGTGGACAAGAATTGAGGAACATAGTAAGATTATGCAGACTGGATTCAGATCACAAAAAGGTAGAGTGATTTCCCCCATGGGCATAAAGGAAGCATACAATTTTATGTAGTGGTCAATAGCATCAATTATTTTAAGAAAACAGAAACAGGTGCACAACCTTTGTCTCACTGGTGTATGGTTATTGGGTACTCAAGTATTTCTTAAGTCTGGGTCTTCCCACTAAGCAAGCCACTTAACTAAGAAGGGCTGGTTAGACTCTTTGAGGGTGATGATATCATGAGAACCTGAAAGCCATTGCATTATGGAGAATTGTATTCCCTAGTACTGGCCTTTATCTAAAATTTCACAGGAAAAGGGAACAACCAGAATTCTGGTAGCATCAGTTCCAGTTGAGAGGAGCTCACTAAAAGAAGAAAGTGGACCTGAGAATGGATCCTGTGGTATAAAGTCAGGCTAACTCTTAAAAATAAATGATGACGTTTTGGATTCTGGAAGTACTGGCTTCTGACTGTCCACAGCTAGGTCCATCTCTAAGGATTATTTTAAGTTAAACAGAGCTACCTAAACAAGGACTTTGTTGCAATAGCAACAATTTTAATATTCATTACTATGCAATCTTTATCCTTCACTTCCTTTGTTGTGTTTAGTAAAAGGTGCAGGTAAATATTCTTGCCTATCTACAAATATATGTCTCAAAATTTATTCTCCTAAGAGCCTGACTGAAAACACAAGGTGATGGTCTGTATCAGTTTTAGATGTAGATACTGATGTTAATGCATAACAGAAAATGATAGTACATAAATATGCTGAGTATGGTTATATCTTTATAACTGATAAACATATATTTATATAGTTTCATCTACCTATTTCTCTCCCTCCCTCTGTGTCTGTATCTGTGTCTGTCTGTCTGTGGATGGGTGGATGTGTGTACAAACTTTGCCAACACTGCCATTTGCTTCAATAATAGAAAGGCAATGCAAGTTGTCTTCGTTATCCTAAAACTATCATTTTTTTCTAAGTCTTGATTTTCCATACTCAATATATCTTTTTTTACACTTATTCATTTAGGTGGTGTGTCCATACCACTATGTTTGTGTGGAGGTCAAAGGACAATTTGCGAGAGTCATTTTCTCCTTTCACCTTGTGGCTCTAGGGATCACATTCAGATCACTAGGCACAAAGGTACATGCCCTCACCTTCTGAGCCATGTCAGAGGCCCAAGTATGATTTTAATATAACATCTTTATTTGAAATAATGTCAGCTAATATGTACTAACTGATTATTACATTGAGAGATCACAGTTATCAACAGCAATGGTAGCAAGGAAGGAAAGATAAATGTCTGCTTTTATGAGATCATTTGAAGTAAAATCAGGTTCTGATGACAGCATAGGAAATTTGAAAGTACAGGATACTTGCACATAAAACATAGATGGACCCTGGGGTCTTATTTCCATAAAATAGGTTTCTAGTAAAAAAAAAATTCAAATTTGATGTTATTGATTCAATTTCAAAACTGTTCTTGGGCTTAAAAAATAGAAAATACGAACTTTAAGCTCTATAAAACTGCATAATGTAATCAATTGCACAGATAACACTAGGTCTTAGGAACAGAAAACCTATAAGCTACCATAGTACTTGACTAGGTTAAGAGTCAATTTTGAATGGAAAGACACAATATTCTCAAGAAGATGAGTAGTCTGCCCCACAAGCCTGGAAAAGAGAGTGAGGAAAAGATTAAGAATGACCAGGGCCACGGCTTCAGGAGCCTCCTCTCCTAGGACTGTGGAGCTAAGACACCATTATGTTGCATAGGTGGTCTCTGGAATAAATTTTAATTAAATTGGGTAATAAAAACCCACTGCCTTTTATGGTGAGAAAGAACTCGTAAAATTTTTGTGTGACTGCCAGGTAATGTTTGCGTTGGTGTCCATGAGGGGTTTGGGTCTTGCTGTTTTCGCTGCACAAAAGTTATGACTGAAAAAATAGAGACAGCCCCCTTTGCTTATGTGATTTGTGAATTCGCACTGTTCACCTAGTGGCCCGTTGTGACAGTGGTGACTGAACTGAACTATGACGTATTATTATCAATAATGATGATGAAATTGTAAGCTAACAGACAAAACCTTACATTCCTTTTTCGAAATGAAGGAGATTGAAGTTTTATTATTGATTATGGTAACTCTGTTCCATGAGTGACAATTTAAAAATGAAAAATTTCTTAATATTTTTCTAAAATATGAAGTTGATTGACCCCATGAAATATGTATGTTTTATATGTGTGTTCAAATACTTCTGACTTTTACCAGTCACATATAAACTTTACTTGTTACAGTCAAATCGTTGTTTTCTGAAATAGAAGTACATGTCTATATATTTCTGGAAGCCCCACAGCTATAGGCTAAAGCTCAACTAAAGCTGTACCACTGCTGTCTCCCTGAGCTCATGTGTGTCTCATTTTCCAGTCAGTTGGACATACCTGCTGTTTACATGTGTTTTATCAAGCTCCATCATTTACGTACAAATTATCTTCTGCAAAGAGCAACCTTTTCTCTTGTCTGTTTTATGTATACTATTCACCCTTTGAAAGATAGGTACAGGTTTTAAATTCAGATAAAAATAGATTTAAGGTCCTGTTCACTAGGAATGTAAAGTTGAGGGAATAATTTAATGTGCCTTAGCCTTACCAGCTTCATTGACACAACGGTAGTAAAATTCACAAGTTTGAGATGATTGATAAAGTATTCAATACATGAGGGCATCCTCGTCCTGTTATGTCTTCAGATACTGTGTGCTCATAAAATACTTGGCTATTTGTCTTTCATTCATAAAAATGGCAGATCTTTTATAAATAGTGTCCCCATTTAGTCCTACATCTTTTGATGTGTCCACCAGTATTTATGCATATGCTTAGCACTGTCTATAAATGTTTATAATGGAAACTTTAATATTATATAATAATCATTATTAATTATTTTTTTTCTTCTGCACTATTATCACTAATATTTTAAGTTTGATATTGTTAGTAATAATTACATAATATCCTTTCTGTGATTCTACTCTACATATGATTTAACACTACTAATCAAATGAACAGGATCACATACTTGTTTTTCCATGTTTATTTGTCTCAAGATGGTATGGAATTTGGAGAACAATGCTGTAGTGACATTGGCAGATATTAGCTCAATTCTTCCCTCCTTTTTCATATCCTTTTGGTATCATTTATGGTTAAATGAGGCTATGGGTTGAATTCCAACTAAAACCCTCTGAGCTGAACAGTGTCATTCTTAGATCTGGTTCAAAACACTGATTATCTATTTTCCTCACTGGCCATTTCCCTGCAGCCTGTTACAGATAAGCACCAAACTTAAAGCATTGTACCAGACATGAGAGTGGGGCCAGTTTAGGTCCCTCAAACACTATTTTGATGAAGGACACTAAACCAGAATAACTCTTTTATAATTAAGAAACAAACCAATACATGGCAGGCCTAGAGATTGAGAATGGCCACAGACTCAAGATCTCCTTCATGAGCCATTTGGTCTCTGTTGGAGTTACAAATCTCTTCTGCTGCAGAATTGAAATATCTATAGACCATAGCAACTTCACCAAAACATTTCTCACAGCACTGAAATTTAAATTTGATATTAACATCCATGGCTCACTAAATAATATTGATGTCATGAATTTATTTCATTTTTTATATGTATGTGGTGTGGGGGGTGTGTATGAGTGTCCTCTTGTGTGGGTTCATATGTGGGTGTTGGTTCAGATACACTTGTGCACACATGGTGTATGTGTATGGGTGGGCACATGTAGGTGTGTTGTGTGCATGTGGAGCCTAAGGTTGATGGTGGGTGTTTTCCTCAAATTTTCTCCACCTTATATGTTGAGGTAGGACCAATTACTAAAGCTAGGCCTTTCTGCTAGTCTGGATAGCCAGCTTGCCCAGGGATTCCCTGTCTCCGCCTCCCATGCAATGGGGTTTCCAGGCTGGTTAACAGGCCAATCCGGCTTTTCCTTGTGTTGTAGTAGTCTAAGGTCTAGTTTCCATGTGTGAATGTGAAGCGTTTTCGCCATCTCTCTAGCCCTATTCCAAGTTTTTAAAAGTTAATGACTACGCAAAATCCAATGGTGGCTTCGGGTTGATAATGTGTTCAGCCACATTGACCACTAAAATGCAAGAGTTCCTGCGTTACTAAAATTACACTTAACTTACAGATATGAGAGTTATCATTTATTCATATTTCTATTCCCCAAAGCAAATATATACATATCAGGCAGTGGATAATGATATGATGTACAAATAAATGTGAAGATGGAATTTACTCGCTTTTTTACGTTGTTGAAGCGGTAAAGAGTCAGTGTGATAGCCAAACAAAAATGTCAGAAATCCCAGTGCTCATCATTGCTATGTGAAAAAATGATTACATACAAATCAATGTATACACACAGACATACACACACACACACACACACACACACACACACACAGCAGAGAGAGAGAGAGAGAGAGAGAGAGAGAGAGAGAGAGAGAGAGAGAGACCTTACCCACACACACACACATTTGAAGATAACAAAAAGTTACTTAATTTTTAACCTAGTTATAAAAAGGGAGATTGAAAATAATATGAAATAATATGTTCTATTTATCAATATGAAAGCTATAGCATTAAACTGTAGTTTCTTAAATGTGTGAATGATCTACAGAAATACCGTAACAAATTTATTGACTATAATGAAAATATTATCTTTTAATAGAATGTGTTAGATAAAAGTAGACAGAGTCAACGATGGCACTCTTCACTTGGTATGGTGGAACATACCTGTAATCCCAGACTTCAGGACTCAGAAGCAGAATGATCAAGAATTCAAGGCCAGCCTGTATTTTCCAGTGAAACCCTGTCTTTAAAGTAAAAGATTTATTTGTTTTCCATATATCCTAGCTCTTCTAACTCAGCACTATTCATTATTGTAAAACATTCATTATTTGTTTGGATACTTATTTAATGCATTTCCCAATTAGATATTAAGCTTGTGGTGGCAAGAACCATGCCTACTTTACTTCTGTCTTCTCAGCAATTAACCCAGTTCTGGGCATCTATCAGACAGCCAATATATATTTGTGAAGTGAATAGATAAATTATAAATACTATTCTATTTAATTAAATGGAGAAGACTGTTGAAAGAATAATTATTATGAATCACATGAAAATTTTATTAAAGTCAAATATACTTTACTTGGCATGTTACCAAGCAGCTATAAAATGGAAACATGGAAGTAGCTTCCAAATTGAGAAATAAAATTCCCAAAACTAAAACAAATAAAAAGAAACGTAATTGTCATCCTAAACAAAATAGCACTGACATATACATACACATACACATATACATACATATACACATATGCATACATACATATAAGAGACAGAAAGATGATAGATGATAGATAGATAGATAGATAGATAGATAGATAGATAGATAGATAGATAAGGATAGATAGATAGAGTGAGAGAGATGGATAGATGGATAGATAGATGTATAGTTGGATAGATATAGATGTATAGTGCATGTTAGGCAACTTCTATATCATTGAGAATTCCAGCCAGGTACCTGGATATTTCTAGTAGGAAGTGTGTAATACTTTGTGAGAGACAAATACAATCACACGCTTTTGATTACATACACAAGGAAGAAAAATAGCTGTTGTAAAATAAGCTCAAGACAGTTTGGAGCCACATAAGATATATCCTGGTCACAAGTAAGTTTGCTTGATAGGATCAGCCTGCCAAGGCAATAGAAAACATCAAGAGTAATTTGGAAGTCTGAGTCACTTAAGCAGACTAGCGAAGAATGCCATTTTTAATCATCTTGGGCCGATTTATGAGCCTGGAACTCTATCAAACATCTAGCTATTCCCAGAGCTTAATTCAGGTACATATAGTTCCAAACTCATAAGATTTTGGAGTCATAGAACCATAACAGAAAAGGAAAACACTGCCACGAAGCAGAGCATAGTGTTTCAGACATACATCTTCCTTCTAAGGGTCTATCTGGGTACTCAGAAAGGGGGAAGGAGCAATTCTCAGATATATAGCCCACCTAGGTAAAGCACTTTCAAATGTACTTCATTTATTTATTTTAGGCAATTTTTGGCTCAAAATCATGCAAAATTACTGTCTCCAGTTTCACTCTGCTCTTTTGAAATAGTCCAGATTTTGTGCTAAGAGTTTAAAGCCACAGCAAAGAGCTAGGCCAAGAGGGAAACCTTTTGAAGAGTTCTCACAGCTGTGAAAACACAGGCCTCAGGCTGTGTGTAGAGTTACTTCAAACAGCTGCTTCAGGTGACTAAACACCTTGAGTCTCATTCATCAAGTGTTGTTTATACTGGCTGACAGACCAGACTTGGAGAATTAACTCAGAGAAAAAAGATGTAGTACATACCAAGTATGGGAAAGGAAGCTGGTTTTTCAGATGTGTAGCAGGAAAAAGAAGTAACTTGACTAATTTTAAAAGAAAACAAGATTAATTTTATTTTATGTTAACATTTTTTGATACATATTGCATCTTTACAATAAAATTTGAAATGGCACTGATGTCTTACCATGCAGGGAAATACCTCAACTATATGGTTATAAACATTTAGTTAATTAATATCATGGGAATATAACTTAAGTCATAGGTATACCAAATACACTGTGTCAGGTTTTTTTTTTTTAAGGAAAATAAGGGTTTCTTCTTGCCTAAATCACTGCATTTGTTTGAATGAAGGCTGACAGACAAGGTTCATCACTCATCATTAAAAATTTCTTTCATGTATTCTAGTCACAAAGGTGATATGATAAAACGTTTTAAGCCATGTAACTATTTGCATGGATCAAAAGAAGAATGAAATAAAATAACATGGGTCAGTGCCAGGCAAAGTATTCCCAGTTAAATAAGCTTTAAATATTGAAAGACAGCTTTAATATTTCCTTTTAATCAAGAAATAAGTCACTTGGTAATTTTTTTCCTTGTAACATCAAGATGGTTTCTAAAAACTTTCTCTGCCGCTTCAGCTCATCAGTAAGCAGAAAAATCTCCACTGCCCTTTCCTTTGTCAGTGCAGACGTCAGGTGTCAATTCCACTGGCAGTTACTTTATCACTTATATTATGGTAAATTTCAAAAGGAAAATATCTTTGCAGCTCGCCTAACATCCTCCAATCTTTCATCCCAGTTCATAGATGATAGTTAAATATTCTGTTTTCTGATTGTTTCTCATGGCTGCAATCACTTTCATTTCTTTTAATCAATGAGTCTGTGGCACTTCTCAAAGTGTACCTTGACCTTGAGATCTTGATGGAAAATTGCAGATTCCTTTCCCTTTGGAGACCTGAGATTTGGCATTTCTAACAAGCTCCCAGTGTCGATAGATGCTCATAGAGGCAGAGTCAGCCCTTGAATAATCGAGACTTGCATTAAGTATGTTGGTGAAGAACATCTTTTCTACTTTTCTTTAACCTTAAAGTCTACTTAAAGGTATATTCAGTTGAGACAGAGCCAAGTCCCTCCTCCCCTGCATCAAAGGTGGTCAAGGTGTCCAACCATAAATACTGAGATCTAGAAAGCCAGCTCATGCACCAGGGATAGATCCTGATCCTACTTCCAGGGGACCCTCAAATAGACCAAGCTACACAACTGTCTCCTGTAGGGGTTGGGGGGTAGGCTGGGAAGGAAGGCGGTGGGCGGGTGAGGGAGGAGGCAGGAGGGATGAGAGAGGAATCTGTGGTTGGTCTGTAGAATGAATAATTTTTTTTAAAATAAATAAATAATAATAAAAGTCATTAAATGTGTTGTATACCTGGAAAAGTACATATATTTGAAAATGGAAACATATTTTCCCCAAGAATTAAAAAAAAAGGTTATTGAAAACCAGACTAGAGTCAATATAATGTTTTACTTTTTAGAATATAGAGCCAAATACCAAAAACATGAATTTTTGATAAATAGAAATATACATTCAGGTCTTCACCCAAAAAGGTACTAGAGAAGAAAGTGGATATCACTATGAAAGTGAAAAGTGACATGGTGGTGACTTGCTAATCCAAAAAGCAACAATAAAATTATAGATGCAACTTTCATGAGTAAAAATGACAGAAGTGATAAAGTCAGGACGAAAGGTGGTAAAAACTATAGGAAAAGTATAAAGGCTTTGTGTTTATGTGCATGCAAGCATGTTTGTGTGTGTGGAGGCCAGAATTCAGCCTCAGGAGCCACTTGGGATTTGAGAAAGGGTTTCTCATTGACACTGAGTTGACAGATTGTTAGTTGGGATGGTCCATGCATTCCAGGGACCCTCCTGCTCCAGCTTCTCCAACACTTGAATTACAAACCAGTGTTTTAATATGGCTCTGGAGATCAAACCCAGATGCTGAGGATTGCATTCTAAGCACAATATTGAACTCTCTCCTCACCCAGAGAGGGACACGTCTTCAAAATCTACTAATTTACAGTTTAGGTAAGTATTGAACCCCTTTTAAAGACAAAGACATAGAATCACAAATAGGTTTAACTCATATATTTATAATAATATCAGTTTATATATGGTAGAAATGTGAAAATAATTTCTCTCACCACAATGTTTGCTGTTTGTCAACTATGGTTCTGACACTTTAAGAAGGACTTGCAAAAGAAAATGCAGAGTTGAAAACATTAGCTAGTCACAATTATGTTTGGAAGAAAATGAGAAATCAAGTGGTTTAAGAGATAGAGGAAATGCATAAACTGTGGTCCAATAACTGAGGAGCCCCCATGGTACTGGACTAGGCCCTCCAGATAAGCAAGACAGTTGTTTAGCTTGAACTCCTTAGCCCCCGCCCCCCGGCAGTGGGATCAGGACCTGTCCTAATGTATGAGCTGGCTTTTTGGAGTCTAGTGGCCATGGTGAGACACTTGGAACAGCCTTGGTGCAGGGAGGAGGTCTTGGACCTGCCTCAGCTGAATGTACCAGGCTCTACAGACTCCCCACAGGAGACCTTGCTTTGGAGGAGGTGGGAATGGAGGGTAAGTTGTGGGGGGAGGCTGAGGAGCAGGAGGAGGGAGAACAGGGAAATCTGTGGTTGATATGTAAAATGAATAGAAAATCTCTTAATAATAATAATTTAAAAAGATAAAGTTCCCTGGAGAAATAAGCATAGTGGGATGGAAATTTATACATGCAATAAGTGAGGCAGAGTAAGAGGCAGGGATGCTGGATAAGGATTATTAATTATGCAACATTTATTACTGGTTTCCATTCAATCTCATTTACCAGATCAAGTAGGATGTGTAATCCTCACTATTGTTGAGGCTGAGGCTAGGGGATCTCATGTTCAAGGGCTTGCATAGGCTATAGAGTGGATTTGAGGCTTAGCAATCTGCATCCAAATAAAGAAAGAAAGGAAGCAAGAGAGGTAGGAAGGAAGGAAGGAAGGAAGGAAGGAAGGAAGGAAGGAAGGAAGGAAGGAAGGAATAAAGGAGAGACAAAAGAAAGAAAGACAAGAAAGAAAGAGAGAAAGAAAGAAAAAAGAAAGAAAGAAAGAAGAAAAAAATCCATGATCTTGTACTTGCTTGGCATGTATGAGGCCCTAGGTTCAATCTTAATACTGCAAAATGAATTAATTAATTAATGAAGAATGTAGGGAAGGAAGGAAGAGAAAGAAAGAAAGAAAACTGTTCCATTTAAATTCTGTAGTAATTACTATTCATGGATTAGTATGTCATGTACTAAGTTAATAAAGCACTATATAGTACATCATAATATACTGAAAGATGTTTTAGAAGGTTAGAAAAGTGAATTTAGTGACATTAGAAGAGTCTTATAAAGGTGAGGTAATGAAATCATTCTCTGAGTCTTTTTAAGATGAAAGAGTATTTCTGGACCACAGATACATCAATATTTTTCTCAGCCCTGACTTGTGAGAAAAAGACACATTTTCCCATGCAACCAAGAAATACAATTAAATGTGAATGGAAAGCAATGTGAATGTAAGAATAACCAAGGTTATCTTTTATGAATTTTGGCTCTGGGGCAACACATTAACTGTAAGACATGGTGATAACCAGTCAATCTAATCGGTTATGAAGATGCTACCTGATTAGACAAGGGGAAGGGACAAGTACAATGGTCACAACACCACATCAAGTAGATTAGGTGTCACTACAACCTGTTAATGAATATTGAATAATACTGTTGTGTAAGGAAGGGGTCAGTGCTCAGAACAGTTACCTGTGTTCTGATTTCTTCCATCCTGCTTCTCTAAATTCCTGTTTGGCAATATCAATGGTATCCCAAACATAAGATTCCTTTTGTCACAAAGCAGAAAAAGAAAACTAAGCTGGAAATGTACTATAACTTATTTGTCTAAAGGTTTGGTTGATACAATTTCTCCATAAAAGTGAGATTTGTTTGTCAAAGTAAAAACAAACGTGAACTGGAAGAGTATTTGAAAACATTCCCAAGGCAATGTCCATAAAGAACCTGTACAGAGCAGTCACTACTGGAATGTGATCTTCTTTCATTTCAACCAACATGTTCCTTCTACTCTCCTACTCTGTACGTTGTCCCAAGACAATTTAAAGCCCAATGTTCTCTTTCTACTTAAGTTCTTACCTGATTTTCTGGGAGAACTACTACTCAGAAAGAGAGCTTGTCATCTGTGGTGGTGTTCCATTCACCAGCCACTGGAACTTTCAGTTTCATTAGTATTTATCAAACAACAGATAAAAATCAAAGAACAGATCTCTACAGAGACAAGAAGGG
The DNA here is from genome assembly GCF_949786415.1 of Peromyscus eremicus. NCBI lineage: Eukaryota > Metazoa > Chordata > Mammalia > Rodentia > Cricetidae > Peromyscus > Peromyscus eremicus. The sequence goes on along the minus strand of NC_081419.1, from coordinate 25,733,213 downwards.
ATCTCTACAGAGACCAAAAGGATACATTGACTTGAACCTATAAAGAATCTGGCTAAAGCATGTGCAGACTTTTACTGATATTGTGGCCTTCCTCCTTTTCTCTCACTTTTTTCCTGTCTTTCTCTGCTACCTGTGACCTTAAGAATACCTTAAGAATGTCACCATGTAAAACATCAGCCCTGCAGTGTCTGACTTGCAAGCAGATTGGCAGCCAGTAGCTGGCATGTGCTTCTGATTATGTTAATGAATTAGAGGTCAAGCCCTTTGACTCTTCAGTTAAAGCAATCTGAATCTGTTTAAAGGTAAAATTAAACTAAAAGGAGTTTTGGTTACCTCATAATCTCACCAAAAATAGCTCATTTAATATGTAGCGAAGTCTGGCATAAATGAAGGTTTCTCCTTTGATCTCTATACAACAAAGCTAGAAAACATAATTTTCCCAGTTCTAAGAGTGATAATAAAATATATGTTTTACTCACTGAAGCAAATGCAATTACTCATATTTTCCACTTAATGTATGGGATAAATTCCATCACAACTTCACAAGGTGAAAATGGTCAAATGTGGGCAAACTTGGCTGCAACTTTCAATCTGCTCCTTTGAAAGCTCAGAGAGACAGCTGCCTGGCTTTCTAGCCACATCTTGTTAACACGTATCAATAAAGTGTGGGGAGGAGTGCTGATCCCTAGTGTGCATTGCAGGCAGGCTCTCCTCAGCCATCAAGAAATCAACACTTTGGGGCTTGTGTGGCTTCCTGACTCAGTGGAAACAGTCTATATGTCATTATGTTTTGTTTAACATAACTTATAAAACCATTCCATTACAACAGTGCAATCTTTCTGATCTTTAAGCAGCGAGTGACAGATTATCAAAGCCAAGCTCACAGGTCCAAACTTGTGAAATTAAGGAAGGAAGGAAAATGAAAAACATCCCAATCTTTGTCATGGCCACAAAGGTTTAGATAGATGAGCAGGGTCAAGTTGTTTAGTAGAACTGATTTGGTAAAGTATTCTTCCAAAGGAAAGAAATAATGTGCAGTACCAAAATAATTTCCTATATTTTAATGATACCATTGTCTCAAAAACATAAGGCAGATTAATTTTAGCAATTATGAGAATGTTGTTGAAATACTATGTGACTAAACATTTTTCAAGTGGATTTCTAGGGTAATTATATTAGTCAAAGTTTATTAAACACTATGGCTATCTAAGTACTTCACATATCTGAACTGCTCATTGCCTGTACCTGATGTAACAATTATGATTATTACCCCTATTTTATAATGAGAATGCTGATGTGGCGTGGTTGAGTAAATAATTTCACAGCATGTAATAGGAATGGTACAGGTTATGATTTAAACCAAGCCTAACCCAACAGATTCAACATTCTTAACTGCAGAGCAAATTTGGCTTCCAAATATGAGTATCGCTTAGGAATTTTCTTACCATTTTGTTTACACTTTACTGCTAAAATGGGGAGGAAAGGGGGGTGTTGTGAAATTATATGGGGGTCTTGCTTGACACTGCTCACTTTGGACAAAATGTAGGTCTTAAACAGTAAGCAGGTCACTGAGATTAGCCCATAACATGGCTGTGAGCAGGACATCTGTTTCTTTCTTTCTTTCTTTCTTTCTTTCTTTCTTTCTTTCTTTCTTTCTTTCTTTCTTTCTTTCTTTCTTTCTTTCTCTTTTGTTTTTGGTTTTCAAGACAGGGTTTCTCTGTGTAGTTTTGATGCCTATCCTGGATCTCACTTTGTAGACCAGGCTGGCCTCAGACTCATAGAGATCCACCTGGCTCTGCCTCCCAAGTGCTGGGATTAAAGGCGTGTGCCACCACCGCCCGGCAACTTGTGTTTCTTGAAGAACAAGGGCAGCTATAGAAATGTGAACAGTCAGGTCTTATGCAGAATGTATGTAGCCACGTGAAACTCATGAAAACTGTTTGTGGTTGCCTTATAGTGGGTCAGCTCATCTATAACTATGTTTCCCAGAATTCTTTTTCCTTCAGCTATCTGGCATCAGAGTCAGCCATGGAAAAAAATTGAATACCGTTAAAAAGGTACAAGTAGAAAGGCAGGAAGATTTGGGTCTAAGTCATTTTAGGAAAGACACACTTGCCATTTATGTAATTGCTGATGTTGATATTCATCTCATTGGTGCAGGCAGCAATCAGGTATAGTTGATCTCTTCTTCAAAGGCTAGGGTCATGCCTATCTGCAGAAGGTGGTAAGTGAAACATATCACTAATACTGAGGGTATCAAGGAGAGATGCAGCTCCAGTTTCTCTCACAAGGTCCTATTATTCTATAGCTTTCCCTATGTGTATTTATATGCACTTATGTCCCTGCTGCCTTCAGTCCCATCATTGGATGCAGATGCGGCAGACTTACCAAGACTTCCTGAGGCAAGTTATGACAATTCTACTTCCTCTAACAGCTCTCTTGTTCATTCTCCTTCATAGCGAATATTCTTTCCTGAAGCTGTTGGTATACTTTTCATGGTGCTGTCTGGATTGCTTGAGGAAAACTTCTAGAATTTGGGGCTGCGGGTGTCATAGGGTGAAGATGTCATGGAGACAAAGGTGAGGAAAACTGGACCAAGGACAGAAGGATGGGGTAAGTGACATATAAGCAATTCGATAAAACATAGTATAGGAAACTTATAAGGGAACTTAAGCATAAACAGTTTCATCATGGTGACATGGACTTTCTAAGATGAAAATTGTCTTGCTCACAAGAAAATAGAGATAAATATGAACAGCATTTTTCAGTGTTTTGAACAAGGCTGGTAGACTTCATTAACCTCCATGTGGGTGTACCTACACATTAAATAATAGCAACAAGAAATTGATTTGATGGCTTACAACTAGCTAAAATCCATCTGTAGAGACCCTCAGGACAAATTAATTTTTATCTAAAACCACCTACCCACAAGTGATGAATAGAGTCTGCCTACGGCAGTCGTGTACATCCTAGCTGCCAGAACTTAACTATATTTGATGACTGACTGCTTATAAAGAAGAAAAAACTTCAGAGTACTAAGAAACTTAATAAAATAAGCATCTCTAATTCTAAAGGAAACAGCAAACTTAAATATGGCTAGCTTATTCATATAGACTGATTCGTATTTGTGCTCAGCAAAAAGAAAGAATTTAGAGGCAATAAAAGGATAGGAAAATGAATGGAATTATCAAATGAAAATATAAGAGAAAAAAGTATAAGAACAAAACAAAGAAATAAAGACGCAATTTACTTCAGTGATATGATGAAAGTGAACAAAAACTATTCTATAATGTGGCAATTTGCAGAAACAGAGCCAGGGTGGCTTACTCCATCATTCCTTAAGAAAAGCTATTCCACATAGTAAACAATTGAAAGCACTAGAGTTGGTCTGTCATATCACCTGTGTGTGGTAAGTGAAATTTTCTGTTTTACTTATTGAGGTGAATGCACTTGGGAGAATATGATGTAACCAAATAGGAAAGTTGGATTTATCAATATATTGAACCAGTGCAGTTAATGATAGAGACTCAGGTTATAGATCCTACAACACACAGTATAAATTAATATGTTTCTATAACATGTTATATACTATACTATACTATACTATACTATACTATACTGTACTATAATATAATATGTGGTGATACATTATGTACCCCAATATATTGTGTACCCTAATAAAATTATCTGGGGATCAGAGGACAGAGCCAGACACTAGATTAGACGTAGAGGCCAGACAATGGTGCCACACACCCTTAATTCTATTACTCGGGAGGCAGAGATCCATCTGGATCTCTGTGAGTTCAAGGCCACATAGAAAACAGAGCCAGGCAGCGGTGGCACACACCTTTAATCCCAGGACTTGAGATCGCATGTCTTGCTTGGGAAGGACACAAAATCTCAGGAAGTAATATGGCAGGACACAGAAAGTTATATAAGGTGTGAGGAAACAGGAACTCACTCTCTTTTGGCAGAGGATTTTGTAGGGGTAAGCTACTGGCTGCAGCAATTCAGTTGAGATCCACTTGGGTGAGGACTCAGAGGCTTCAGGTTGAGGAAACAAGATCACCTGAGGAGTTGGTGAGGTGAGGTTAGCAGTGGCTTACTCTCTGCCTCTCTAATCTTTCAGCGTTCACCCCAATAACTGGCTCTGTTTTTTATTAATAAGACCTTTTAAGTTTCATGTTACTATAACATACATCATATAGAATTATTGATATTAATAGGAAAAGCAGATGTATGTAGACAAAAGATAGAAAGTGGGAGGCATGCTAGGAGAATTCACCTTTGAGTCTTTGTTCCCAGGCAGACTAGAATGATATACTAGTTAGTTTCCTCAGCTCATTTTGTAGTAATGTTTTTCAGACCTTAGCTCTTTCCTCCCTTTTCTACTACAAAGTGAGCATATGGCACCACAGTCTCACACAAAGAAAAGAAAACACAGTAGTAAATTATCTTAAATACACCTGAACTTAGGATATTCAGAGTCAAACTCTTCCTAGCTTTTTCTTTTCACATGATTCTAGATTTATTTTGCCATTTAAAAGTTTACTTTGGCTATGGTTGAAATTGAATTTGTTCTTCAAAGAAACACACAATGGAAGTACAAAGGGGAAGCCTCTGTCTGCTCCCTGGGAGTTCTGAAAGTCATAATTATAAAATGATAGAATTCTTAATGAAAACGTCACTTGGAAAGGTTGAGGTTGACAGCAGCACCACTGAGGAGGCATGAAATAAGTCACAGTGTAGTCACAACCATAAATACAACTATGATGCAATTTTAAATCCACTGAGACTTATTGTATAAATGTGTCTCAAGTTCAGAATTAAAATCCTAAGAATAAACATGCATTGAAATTCCTAGAAAAAAAAAAGAAACAAGATCTTTTCAAAAGATAGCTTTTAGACATAATATTATTAAAAATAGATTTCACAGAAGACTTGTGAAATAATATAGCCTAAGAAAATTGACACACACATGCATTGACTCAGATGCACACAATAATTATTCTTAGCTTCTTTCCAGTCCTACTATGAGGTCTGCACTAAGCACACTGATCTGATCTCTGCTCTTTTTCTAGGGTTACATATGACCCTTGGAAAAACACACAATAAACTATCCACCCACATTGCATGCAAACACTCCCACCATCAACACAGAACCAAAAGGTCAAGGTCATAATAAATAAAATGTCTTCTAAGCTATTTGTAGATGAATTAGAGAATAGTATCCAGAGTTTGCCAAAGAATATGACCTGAGCATCTTTCCCTACTTGCAGTCCTCACGTGTGACAAACTTAAGAAGGGATCAGGAGCATGTAACATAGGTTGTTACAGAATCCTTCAGCTTTATCTTTTTAGACTTGCCAATCTTGAATCTCTTGAGTCTTGTTTAATGAAACATATTGTTTATCTGTTTTCTTTGATGTTTTTCTGTTCATTTTTCTTGTGCCAGGGATCCAGTGCCAGGCCTCATCCATGCTAGCTGTGGCACTGACCTTAAACCAATTTTAGGAATTTTAAGTTGCAAGTAATTAATCCCATATTATAGTCAATTCAAGTTCAGATAATATTGTTTCTTGCCATGTATCCACTTTTATCACAAAGGGTGTTTGATGTAATTTTATTAAATCTAGTTTCTTCTTTAGGAATAGGAAGTTATTCTTTCTTGGAAAGTTTTAGTACCTTAGGTATATGGTCCTTTCAGAACATTTCTTAACTCCAAGACAGAGAAGCTGATCCCAGGATTGTGAGCATGAATTCTTCATTCCAACACTTAATGATTGGCACCAGCAAGCCTCAGTACCCCATATACTTTACAAGGAAGATTGTTACTGTAAATCAAATCCCTTTATTGTTTTAAGAAAAAAGGCAATGCTTCCTATAGATCACAATAAATTTCACATCGTGTCTCAATATGTCTGACTGTCCATTAATTTATCTCTAACAGACTTTCAGCTAGGAGAATGCTCCTCACAAATTTGTTTATCCCAATCAGAACTTCGTTCATTAATATCACTCAAGTTAGTGAAGATATCATGCTTGCAAAATTATCAATCCTGGTAAATTATTTTCTGAACTAGTGAATTCACCCTTAAAATAACATGCTGAAAGAAGAAATGCTGTAGTCTCCCACCAAATGACTATTGTGCTGTTACTGAAAGAAAAATTCTAATGAAGACTTTCTGCGGTTAATTACATAGCAGAGGGTAAGACTGATGAACTTGTCACAGTGATATTTGAATTACAAGCCTTTTGGGCAGCACAGATTCCAATCTGTGTGATTGATAGCATCAAGAGCCACAGAGAGCTGACCATGTATTCTTGGTGTGTACGTGTGTGTGTGTGTGTGTGTGTGTGTGTGTGTATGTGTGTGTGTGTGTGTGTGTGTTTGAACTTGTGTCTTTACTACAAGCAGAGTTCTCACTATTGTTACCTGTAGAACATATTGTTATGCAATTGTTGTTTTATCATGCAAATTAAACCTCAGGGTGTGATTTGCAAAGTATGTTTATTTATTATTAATTTTAAGTAAGGCTTAATTTTGTTGCCAAAACTATATTTTGTGTTTAGGAATATGATATAACTTGTTGGATTATTACAGATATACTTTATTATTATATACAACATTAACTAAAAAACATTTTACATGTATGCATGTTTTGCCTGGATGTTTGTATGTGAAAACTTATATTTATGGGTCTTACCAATTACATATTAGGCATTTAGTTCAGATGTGTATACAAATGAAGATTTAGAGATACATATGTACTTGTTTCTCTTCTTTGTTTTTAACATAATTATATTTTTGGTTGAGTTTTTCAGACTGGTTTTCACTATGTTGTCTAGTCTGGCCTTCAACTTGCTGTGTAGGTCACGCTCATTTTGAAATTGTGATCTTCTTGTCTCAGTCTCTCAAATGACAGGATTGTTGTATTCAGCCACTTTCAGCTTTTAATACTATGACAGTTATTTAAAAAACATTTATACATTTGTTACAGCCTGGTTAAAATGATAACTCCCAAGGAGTATGTCTGTTTATTTTATGAATACTTAACTTCATACTATTTTAAGATTTATTTTTATTATTTTTTATTATTAGTATGTGTGCGTGTCTGTGAGTATGTGTGCATGTAAGTGTAGGCAACTGTAGAGGTCAGAGATATAACATCCCACAACATGAGTACTTAGAACCCAAACTGGAATGCTCTGTAAGGGCAATATGTGCTCCTAACCACTGAGCAATCTTTTCTGCCTCATAGAACATTTTTATGCTGGGTATACTGGTGAGTGTTTCCAATAACACTTTAATATATCACTTGAATCACTAAAATACTGTTAGTTGGAAATGTACTAATGAATTTGCATTTCATTTTTTTCTTTTATTTTTGAGAGTATAATTGCATTATTTCTCCCCTTTCCTCTTTCCCAACGCTTCCATGTATTAATTCCTGCTCTCTATCAAATTCATGGTCTATTTTTATTTATTGTTATTATATATATATATATATATATAACTAAACACACACATCTATATATATATATATATAGCTAAATAAATCTATCTATATGTGTATATATGTATATATTGCTAAATACAACCTCTTCAATCTGTATAAATCACTCTTGCATTTTCAGGGCTGAATATATGGTATTGTATTGGTGTGTTCTTCCCAGGGAAAACTATCTCTTCTGTTCTCATCATTCATTAGTTACCTGTAGTTCTTTGTGTACACTTGAGGCATGGTAGGCTTTCCCCTGTCCATTTTGATACATCTCTTGCTCTTCTTGTTCAGATCATGTCTGAGCAGTCATCTTGGTAAGACTTTATATAGCTTCTGGCATTGCTAGGAGACACAATCTCACAGCAAACTTCCTGATCCTCTTGGAAGAAACTGAAACCTAGAAGAGTCAAGAAACTTTTCTAAATGACACCACAAGTTTAAATTACTTTGCTGAGAATTTCACACAAGTACAATGTATTTGTAACATTTCTACCATTTCCTCTTCCAATCAGATTCTCCTGTGCTCCCTTCTCAAGTCATTACCTTTTCTTCTATATGTGTATATACATATGTACATATACATACATATATATAATGTACTGAGTCAAAGTATTGTTTCCCATGTGTACACACGTTTAGGGCTCACCATTTAGGATGGAGAAAACTATCTGGGGGGCTCCTCCCTGAGAAAACTGATTCTCCTTTCTTCAACAATCATTAATTGCCTGTAGATTTTAATCTACAGGTAGGGCAGGCTAAATTTCACCACTCACTTTGGCATATCAATGGGTGTGGACTAATGCAAATTTATTTTGTGTGAGACACCACACTGTTGTGAGTTCATGGGTGTAGCATTCCTGTCATGTTTAGAAGGCACCATCTCACAGTACTTATCCAGAGTCCTTGGCTCTTACACTCTTTCTGCTTCCTTTTCTGCAATCATCTGTGAGTTTTGGGTGTAGAAGCTGTGCTTCGTATGTCTGAATTGAGACTGATAACCCTCAATGACTTAGCTCTGCCTTTTGAGCATCTATGCATCTCGGCCCAGGAGCCATAGACTATCTTACAAAAATCCTATGCCAAGCAAGTCACATATCCCTCAGAGTCATGGGTCAATGGGGTCCAAGAAACCACAAAGCAATATAGGTTATTGCTATTGCCTTCATGTATCTCTTAGAAATTGAAGTTAAGACACTATTGCCAGAGACACCACATGCTTCAGTCACAGGATTTGAGGAATCCGCCTGATTCTAACTTGGAAGCCTCCTCCAAAGAAAACTTATCAACAGTCCTACCTTGGTATAAAGCCTCCAAATCACAAAATTGACTATCTTGTCAAGGTAAACCCAAGCATGCAACAGTGGCACTTGTATTTTGAGCGTGATCTATGCCTATAATCAATTTGAAGGCCACTCCAATAGGTAGGCACTCATGCCTGGTATTTTAAACCTAGCCAAGAACCTGTGGCTGGTGGGGTCAGAGACCCTAGAGAAGAATGTACTTCTGTCATCTTCCTAAACTAATACAGCCTCTAACTCTTCTGAATACTTATCCTTATGCCATAGGTAAACCGAGTTCCCACCTCTCATGAAAGGAGAGTCATTTTTGCAGCATATTCTTATTTTCTCCTTTCTTGTACTTCACAAGTTATTCCAACCTATTTTCTGTCGAAATGTTCTTTCTTCCTAAAATATTTCACAATCTAATTCCTTAGAGTCCAAAAACAAATGTGATTATTACTTTTGTGTTTTACTTTTTTTGAATTTCAAAATCTGTTGCTAAATATTTTGATATAAGTATAACTCATTATTCTTTTAAAATATGCTTTCCTCTAAAAAGTACATATACTTTTCACAGGTACTTTTTTCAAGTTAGAAAGCATTTGTATTTGATTTAATTTCCCTGTTGCACATAGAAGATGACATTGTCAATAATATAGTCTGAAAGATGTAATCATAATCTGTGATGATAAAGGTTGCCTTTAATTATTAGAAAACAAATTCTAAGAAGGACATTCTTTAAAAACACATATATGACAATAAGGCATGTAGATTTGTCTTAAAATAAGCCTTGAACATTCTCCCACACTTTTCTCACCACTGTCCCCATCTGTAATAATAAAACATATCTTCTGATTGCAGCTATTTCTGCTATCTCAAGTCTGAATCTAATTGATTTGCTACTCAACCTTACTTTTCCTCTATTATAAGATTTGTTTTTCCTGTAATGTAATACAAAGTTTTGATTTAAAAGGTACAAACCTTTATTCCCCTAAAGACATGGTATTTTAAATTAAAAAGACAAATAAATTCAAAAGAGATGGCAGTGTTTTGCAATAAAACATCAAACAAAGTGTAATTTTTTTATAATCCAATAATTTTTACTTAAATGTGTTTTGAACTACATGCATTGGGAAAAAAGCAATATCTACTTTTCCAATAAGAGGAAGTCTCAAAAATGTTTTGCTTATAATAATTTTGAAATACTTATTTACAGAGAACAGAGGGTTCCTCAGAAAGATTGTGATAGTCTAAGACTTCATTGTATTAACAATGCCATGAATTATGATGTTATTTCCCAGACACTGGCATTAAAGTTTAAAAGCTAATTTAGAAACCACAAAACCATCAGGTGGATTTTCTAAGCCTGTTCCCTGTGCCACAGTCTTTACTGCTTCACTTCTGAGAGGACACATGCTTACTTTGTCAGACCACAGAACATGCTAATACACATACATGGTGGTAGTTCACCCGATTCCCTCACATATGTGTCACCCAGCCAGCAATTTCTCAACTCCTACATCTTCTCCAGTAATTTTTCTTGCTCTGTCTGTATGTATAGGCCTCACTGCTCCCTAAATCCTCTGGTGCGATGATCACTATAAAGCAGATGGACCATGCTCTGAAATTTGAACATTGCAGCTGTTAGAGAATATTTATTTTAAATATTTTAAAGAAGTTTTTTAAAGTTAATTCTAAAACTTTTTTAAGTAACAGCACTTAAAAATACAAGTCACCATTATAATCTATAAACCTAGACTTGACTCATGGTACATGGGAGATGGTCATTGTCAGTCTTCATGAAAGTGATTAATTAAATTCCAAACCAATTAGTCATCCAAGTAGGTAATATACTTATCGAACATTAAAAAAAACTTGATATATATTTCCTCTGTGTTTTGTTTAAAATTAATAATCATACATAAACCAGTATTAAAGTCTTATACAAAAATATAAGCCTAAACTTTGGGTTTTTGATTATTTTGCTTCCAATGAGCATGTTGCTCCTTTACAATATTTCTCTATTATGTTTGTTTGTTTTTCTTTTTAAATATCTTTGCTATAATGGCTCTTTGGCATGCAGAAGGTGGGGGAGTACAGCTGAAATACATTTATTTGCACTAACAGATTGTCTGATCACATTAAGGAATCAAATCTAAAATATTAGTAGAAAGAGATCTTTCCCCATGAATCACCAAGTGGTCAATCTCAAATCTCTTCCCCAGAGAAAGTTGAGTTGAACTTTTACCCTAAATAGTTGTTCTAAAACCTTAGCCTACTCACTTAAAATAACTCTTAATCATGAAAATAGCCAAAAGCACAAGACATTATTTACAGACTTAGATAATTTATCTCATTTAGAAAAAGAAAAGCAAATCAAAAGGGAACCAGGAAAAAGATAAAATGTGCACATATAAATCACATCCTCACCACGTGTATTCTTCATGCAATACATCATGTCAGAAAGCAACCACGGCTCAGATCACTTTCCTGCTTCTCTCTCAACTTTTTACTGATGTATGTGGTCCAGAATGATCCTTTTCATTTTATTATTACTCTCCTCTTTCCATTTTGGCCTAAGCATTTTTCTCTACAGTTGTTCTCCATTTCCTCTGAGACTCTTCCTAACATTAATTTTGTGTAATACCATTCTCTGAAAATTTTACGTAAAATTACAATGAGGAGGGAATCATGAAATCTCTTATAGTGCAGGTATTTACTCTCTCTTTGCCAACATGGTTTTGTATTGGGGTATATATTCTGGGGAAGGCAAAGCAATGATTGTGTAGTGTGCTGTCCATGCACAAGAAAGCAAAGCCATTTAATCATACACTCTGGCACTATCTTTTTAAATGTCCAAAGTTCATATGAACTTTTTTTCCCCAGTGAAATCAACTACTCAACCACCCCAGCCAGTTGCTTTAAGAACAGGGACCTTATCAGAATTACTGTATGAACAGTGCTTTCTTTTCACATTTTAAGTCACTACCACATTTGGAATGTCAGGACAACATAGATCTGAAAAACAAAGCACTGTTTTCCTCCACCAATAAGAAAAGTAACTTACAGAAGAAAACATCAACTAATCTGAGTTGAAGAAACTATACAAATAATAAAATCTTCCTAGAAAGAGATAAGCTAGATTTCTATCAGTGCAACTGGGGAATATAGAAAAGCATCTGTGGAATTTTAGGGAGGATGGCAGTGTGTTTGGGGAGGGTGCATATTTAGTAGTCTTCCTTCTTTATGATTTTCCTTTATGCTGTTTTAGGTATCCATGTTTAAATATGGTCAGAAAACATTAAGTGGAAAATTTTGGAAGTAAAATTTTCTAAATTTGAAATCTTTTCTATACACTGCATACTATATACTGCATACTCATTCTGCATAGGCTGTTGAAATCATATTTTGTTGTTATCCATTCAGCTAGAGGTATGAATCATTCATTATTCTAATATACACCTGCTGCACATATTACCTTTCACAACTTAGTGTTCTTGCTTATCAACTTGACTCTTGAAATATGACAATGCTTGAGTGTAAATAAACTCTTTCCCACAGTAGCCTAGTGCTATGTTACAATTCCTAACATTCACCTGCCTTAAAGTCTGTATATCCATGTAGGTAATTTATCATCTCACATCATGACAAGATAAGCAGAATGCAGTAAAATATGTTGAGAGATAGAAAAAAGGTGGAATGCCGGGCGGTAGTGGCTCACGCCTTTAATCCCAGCACTCGGGAGGCAGAGCTAGGCGGATCTCTGTGAGTTCGAGGCCAGCCTGGGCTACCAAGTGAGTTCCAGGAAAAGGCACAAAGCTACACAGAGAAACCCTGTCTCGAAAAACCAAAAAAAAAAAAAAAAAAAAAAAAAAGAAAGAAAAGAAAAGAAAAGAAAAAAGGTGGGAGAGAACTCCCATGAAATTTTATGTTATAAATTTTCTACCTTAGTATTAATTGCTGACTTTTTCTGTGAATATTTTTGTTAAACAAAATGTATGTATTAGAAAATAGTATACATAGGGCTGGAGTGATAGATCAGTGGTTAAGAGTTCTTATTGCTCTTCCAGAGGACTAGTGTTTAGGTCTCAACATCATGTCCAATTATCTTACAATCACCTGCAACTCCAGCTCCAGAGGATTCTTTGCCTTCTTCTGGTCCTTGTAGTACTCACACAGATGTGGCATATTCTCATACAGACACATACACAAAAATAAAAATAATAAAATACCTTATTAAAAAAGAAAAACAATCACATATCCAGATTTATTACTATTGCTGTTTTCTCACATCCACTGGAAATATTAGGAAATATTCCCAGTGGACAAGAAGATAGATCTATCCAAATCCATATCTCTATCTCTATGTAATCAGCTCTAAACTGGTTATCTTAATATATCACTGTATTAAAAAATTATTAGATAGTATAAAGTTGTTGACCAGATAACTGAAAATTCAAAGTCAAAAAAAGGAGAAAAAGAATTATGACATTGATAACAAGAAAAGGAAACATAAATCTTACTTGCCAGCTCTCAAGATCCAAAGCAGCATCAAATAGAACATAACTGTCAAAGCATCAGTAACATCCAATACAGTTTTGGAACCAAAATAGATGTGATTATTAAAGTAACTTAACTTCCTGCAGGGAACTGCTATTTTAGTGAGGGAATGCAGATAATTAAAAAGCAAGCAAATCAACATGAACATTATCAGATACCAGTGGTATGAAGCAAGATAAAACAAAAATGACAAGAAAGAATAATCACAGAAAGAATGCTGGGTAGATTGGTCCCAAAAGAGTTTTCCTTGGAGAGGAGACATTCACAGTGAGGATAAACGTTTCCTATGCAGAGTATTTTAGAGAGGTGCACAATTGTTAAGGCAATACTCTGATGAGCAAATTCCCACATACTCTAGAAACAGACTTTTGCATACATAGCAATAGAGACACCCGTAGAAGAAGGTTTGGACAGGGGAGAAAGAAGTAGCCTCTGGAGGAATGTGTAGGGACTTGATGAGCACAAAAATGAGGCTGCAATAGAGATAATGAGACAAAATACAGAAGATTTAACAACAGTGCAATATAGTGACACTTACCTCTTAATACTTTAAGCCAGCCAACCCATCAATACCTTTTCTGTGATTTTCATATATGTGTTTCATCGTCATGTGTATATGTAAAACGTTGAACAGTAGTTTTGGAGAAGTCTAGGGTTCCTTGTGTGGCTGTACAAGAATCTGCATTGGCATGCACGTTCATTCTCAGACTAATGTGTGATTTTTTTTAAAAAGATAATTACTTCACAAGCAGAGAGATCTTACATTATGAAACATCAACAATTTATTTACATGATGCATCACAATATTGAATATCTCAGATGACACTGTTGAAAGAATCACTAGACACTGAAGATGGTAGATTTGTTTTTATATTACTTATTTCCCCTCATGGATAATCACCAATCATGGATATTCTGCTCAAAGTGTTTGAGAGACAAAGTTTCTTATATTGAATGCCATTTGTTTGGAGATGTAGGTCATTTTATTTCAGTTATATTTTTTCTAGGAGCTCATAATTAGAAATCACACAGAACTCATGTTAGCTAACTTAATTACTTTGCTTTACAAAGAAAAGAAAGGAGATCAATATATCAATATATTGGAAGAAAACATTTGTCAGTGTATTAAACAAAGAAGGGTAGAGTTAATCTTTGGATAGTTAGAATAAGTTATTTCTGGCCAAATAAATTTCTGTATTCATACGGATGTAAAAACTATGTTTCATGGAAAAATAGCTTTAATTTTAGGCAAGAAGGAAGCCTTTAATATGGTTGTATAGATGGCAATAATTTCCTTAAATACAGAAAAAAAATTGGCATAACAGAAAAAGGAACTTCTAGGACTTATATTTAGTTTTAAATTCATGTGCTTTTGTCCCTATGTGTCCATGTGTGTCTATGCCATATGTAGATATCAGATCTACATGGTGCTGGGCTTAAGAGGTTGTGAGTTTCTAGATATGGGTGCTTTCAATCAAGCCACGTCCGCTGGGAGAGCAGTAAGCACTTTTAACTGTCCAGGCACATTTCCAGTCCCTGAAGAGGTTTTAAAAATAAAGGAATAAACATTTTAATTGTGTTAAAATATAATTAAAAAATATACTGGTCACCATTTCAGTGATGTTGCGCATATCATTGTTATTACGGAGATTAGTTACTAGAGAGATCAGTTTTGATTGATTTCAGTTGTATTTTTTTATAGTTCTATGTCCTGAAAAATACTTAGGATTCCTGAGAGAAGATTTTTTTTCTGTTTTACATACTTGTTCCATATGAAACAGAATAACTAATATCTGAGTATTTTATAAATACACAAAAAAGTTAATAAATTACCAGTCACACTAACATTTGAACTGACTAAAGATGAAAGAAACAAATATTGTGAGCTGGCATGAAACTAGTTGCTAGCAATGGGACACAAACAGTCCAGTTTTCTCTTTTCCAGTTCTGGAAGAGAAAACACAAAATCACCTTACTCTCATATGGAAATTGGAGCTACGCTGAGTTTGTTTCTTATAACTTTAGGTTTGGTTCTTTATTTATAGTTCCAAATCCTGCAGCTTATAGAAATTCAATAAAAGGGCATGGCTACACAAGAACTGTCCTGTCACTTGGATTTAGATGTTTATCTGAGAGGAAAACCACACTCCTCTCCTCTCCTCAGTTCATCATGCTTGAGTTCTGCTGGAATAAATTCCGTATCAACCAAACTGAGTTCTAAGAAAAGGAAGTGTTAATGCAACTTATCCAGTTGAAATATCATGAAAGTCACAAATGAGAAGTGAGAATGATTTGAAATTTTCTGGTGACAACTTTAAAAAGTAAATAGAAATAGTTGAATATTTAACAATTGATTTTGTTCATATAAATATACTTAATTACAAAATTCTATCTCTATTTATATAACCTGTGGCATGCAATCTTCTAAACAAGAATGTGTTAAACATAGAACAGCAAACTTTAAATATTTCACTATCTGTGGAAATTATCTTTGGGCATTTTCAGGGCAGTGCTAATACATGCTGAAGTATTTTAATTTGTTATTATGACTTTTAATTTTGTGACTCTCGAAGATTTTGCCTTCACCTGAATATTTGACATAATTTAGAGGCTAGGTAGTAGAGGATCAGAGAATCTTACAAAACTTCCCATCATATGTAAATAGATAAAGTAGATTCTTCAGGTGTCTCTCTTTAAAAATCTCTTTACACTTTTCTGTTTAACTCACTACATAATTATAAATACAGTTGTGGTCATACATTTTTTCTTGCCTAATAAAGCAAGTACTTATGGTCTTTATATTAAGAGTCATGCTAATGTAATATGTAAGTCAACTTCTACAATTTTCCATAATGGTGGAAAGGACTTCTCAATGGCACAAAACTGTAAAACAGCATTTTTCCACTTTCCAAAATGAAAATAAACCCTAATTCTAGCTCAAGCCCCAGATTTAAAATATTATGTTTCTGCGCACACTCCATACTGTTCTCCATCTGCATGTTGTAGAGGCAATAATGACAAACTCTGACCTCTGAACATTTCCTTTTATTAATGAAGAGCATGTGTGGCCTGTTTGTGGCCACACATGATTATTAAAGATAAAGCAAACATTACTTCCCTCAAAGATTCTAATTTTCTTATGTCTGTGATCATGGAGAATTCCTGAAGGTATAAATATCACTAACAAAGTAAATCTCAGGACTTAAAGTCTTCCTAAACCATTTGTATATTCCATTTGCCAATGTTCACAGGAAGAGGCAGGTTCACAGCTCCTGCATCCAATCCGTGTTAAATGTCTTTCCTTGACTGTAAGACCAAGTGAACATACCTATTACCCAGGAGTCAAAGACAAAGCAGATAATGTGATTATTTGAACAGATTATTGAAAAACTTTCCATCATATATATTTTTAATTCCCAATTTTCCTTTAACCCATACTTTGGTGTCATGCTTTGTGTCCAACAGCTTTAGTATGTTCGCCTTTTTATTTCTTTCAGTCTCTCTACTCAAATGTTCTCTGTATAAATTCCCACCCTGTCATTTCTAAATTTGACTGTGTGTGTGTGTTTGTGTGTGTGTGTGTGTGTGTGTGTGTGTGTGTGTGTTGCTTTCTCCCATATGTGCACACGTGGAGGCTAGCACAGGTATCTTCTTCTAAGCTTTCTGCTTTAGAGCCTTAAGAAAGAAGTTCTCACTGAACTGGAAACTTGGGATGCTGGTATTGGAGGTAGTAGTTGTTGTTTGTTTTTCTAGATAGGCTGGCTGGCCAGTGAACTCTATGATATACTTGTCTTTGAACTCATTGCATGGTTACAGGTACACACAGACATTTCCAGCATTTTACATGGGTGCTGAGGGTTTTATCTCAGTTTCCAGTGCTTGCAATGTAAGGACTATTATGCTGAGCCATCCCTTGAGACTTAAAATTGGTCTTCATTCTCCAATTTTCTGCTTTGTCTTCAGATAAAAAAGCTCAGTATTATAATTAGTGATGCTAAACACTATGCATGCACATGTTTTTCATCTCCTTTTACAAAGTTTACTAAGATAAAGACCACATGCACAATAGTTGCTCCAGTATGTAATTTCTGGTAACATGAGGGTCAATTTTCAATAATGGAGATAGTAAGTAGCAATATGTATTGAATGTTTTCTATAACACAACATTTCTTGTATCACATCATATTTTTAAGCAATATATGTCAAAACACTGTGAATTAAATTCCAGAAGTCTTGTCTTACAAATGAGAAGGCAGATCAAAATCTTTAATCTTTTCTACTACACTATAACAACATCATGAGAGTGTATTCAAACATCATTCATAGTCAGAGACGTGCAGAAGGCAACTCACCATAATAACTTAGTGGTGAAAACTTCAAGTATCACCAATCACCAAAGGTATACATTAAACATATAACATATGCATATAGTATGTTCTTGAGTTGTCTATTAACCATAATATAGCATGGTTTAGAGGAATCATCCTAAGATGGTAGCCTGTAATCTTGACTCTAGAAAATAAATTATATAATGAATGAACATATAAATAATATGTACATATTATGTATTTTTAATTGAGCTCTCCTGACTTCTCCTTGTCATTTTATTCTTGTATCTAAATATTTATTTTATAATCAGTTTGTCTTTGTTTTACTATATTTGCCATTCTCTCATCCCAGCCCCTTCCATCATCCCCCTGCTGTTCCCACCACCCTCAAATCCACTCCTCTCCTGTTTCTGTCTAGGAAAGGGCATGTCTCCCATGAGTATCAACAAAACATGGCATATCAAGTTGCAGTAAGACTGAACACCTCCCCATGTATTAAGGCTGAGCAGGACTCCAATATGAGGAGTAGGGTCCCAAAATCTAGTAAGACAGTCCGAGATAACCACTGTTCCCACTGTTAAGAGTCCCACAGAGGACCAAGACACACATTGTAACACACATGCAGAGGACCTTGGTCAGACTCATGCAGGTTCCCTGGCTGTTGGTACAGTGTCTGTGAGCTCCTATTAGCCAAGGTTAGTTGATTCTGTGAGTTTCCTTGTGGTGTCCATGACCTTTTTGGCTTCTACAATCCTTTCTCCTCCTCTTCTGCAGAATTACCCAAGCTTTGCCTAATGTTTAGCTGTGGGTCTTCATCTGTTTCCATCAGTTGCTGGATGATGCCTCTCATGACACTTGGTGGCCAGGCACCAATCTGATCACAGGATCTGGCCAGTTCAGGATACATATCTGCTACTGTTAGGAATATAAGCTGGGCTCCTCCTTGTAGATTCCTGGGAGATTCCCTTGTTCCAGGTTTTTACCTAACCCCAAAATAGTTGTAATTCTTATACCTCCTGTTTTGAATTACCTAGTAATTCAGGATGAGACCTCTCTTTATTCTGCCAACTGAATCAGTCATGTGATCAGTCAATATGTGCTCCTGGCCCACCATCATGTCATTCATTCTTGCTATAGAAATACAGCTCCGTGACAGCAGTCCTCATCTAAAAGTACATTTATAAAATGACTAGGGTATCAAATATTTATTTCACTTAAAAAATCTAATATGTTCTCCTGGGGCCTGGTTTCAGAACATTGTAATGCTTACAAATTTCTTCAGTGGCACAGAACTGGTTTGTTTCCTTGGAAACAAACATACTTATACCAAACTGCACACATCCTTAATCACTAAATCCCACAATGTCTCTACGAAGAGACAATTTTTAAAGACTGTTTTTATAGGAGTTACCAGCTACAGTATCACTGCAGGTAGATTTCCAAAAGTGCTACAACTGAAATATTATTTCAACCTAAACCAAAATCTAAGATACAGATTTTGTGAAGCAGTCTTAATTTGGAATAGTACATTCCTTAATGAGGGGAACTGCATGTGTATATCTGAAGTGAATTTGAGACATGCACTCACTTGCTTCTACTGTTATGCCCACATTTCCTCCTTTGTTATATGGAAAATCTAGATTACTTATTATTCCATTCAATAACAACTTTGGTTTTGGATGCCCTTCTTAACTAAATCTTAACTGAAATCTAACTGAAGCCCAACGAAGGGACAATGCTTTTTGCAAGTGGTATTTTAACATTCAAACCGTTCATCTTCTTCAATGCGAATATAATTTTTTATCTAAATGATTTCTGAAGAAAATGCATTCATTTGAATAGTGCTTCTAAGACCAGTGGGAAGCTCATCATCTTAATATTGAATCTGTAAATCCTTTCCACTAGGGATGATTAACAGCTTGGTCAAGTGTTTATTTTACTTTAAGGAGAATATGTAATTTCCTGGAATAACACATATAGATTTCAGTCCATTTCCCCTTTCACAAGTCACATTTATGCCTTAGACTCGGATGATGTAGCCTACCTCTACATCAGACTTCCTTCTGCACAGTAAGATGATAGCCTGGCAAGTTTTTGTAGTTTAATGAGCATATATCAGTCTGCTCCATGATTCATTTATACTTGCTACAAAAAAACCATGCTCAGTCATGCTGATAAGAAGCAGTAACAGTGAATTACTTCCAGATGGCACCTTTTCTCACTACACGTGTGGGCTAAAATACCCCTGGGATAAAAGTTTCTGTTAGTGCAGAGATGCTCTGGTCATTTTGTATCACGTGTTTAAAGCCTTGGTCACAACTATGTGAGATAACTCCAGCTATTAGGCAAAGTGATTAGGTAATGAATATGTTTGGTCATTTACACATTCAGTTTGCACTTGTATTCTTTAATCAAACAACAAGATAAAGTCAATGGTGGATGACCCACATAAATGGGCTCATAATCAGAATTTAATGTGATGGCCCACTTAGAGTATCCAAAATATTTATAGATCTATAACACACGGTGTCCAAAAAGTTACTGGAAAATTTCCTGTATTCTATTTATCCTTTCTTCCTAAATGTTAAAACAAGCCACAACATTTTTGCATTGATGAAATAAATTGAAAGTCCAAGGAAATTATGTTTTTAACTATAATATTGTAAATTTAATTCATTAGTGTTACTTTTTCCATAAAACGATGAATAAATAAATTCCAGTCAAAATTAATCTTCAAATAAATAATAGATCCATAAAAAGCTTATATATATCATATACATATATATATATAATATACATATATGTAGCATATATATGCATACACATACACACACACACACACTGGAGGAAAAGAGAAAGTTAAGAAAGGACAAATTGTATTGAGACTTTGCTTATGAAATAGCTTCTCAAGAACACCATAGAGTTCTACTTTGCAGCCCCATATTTTCATCTGGCTTTTACAAAATTATTATTCATGCTCAAGGTTATGATACTAAGATATTATTTGAAGCAATAAATGGCCAACAATAATTGAGTTAAATTTAGAATAGGGAATCT
This sequence comes from Peromyscus eremicus, assembly GCF_949786415.1. Classification (NCBI taxonomy): domain Eukaryota; kingdom Metazoa; phylum Chordata; class Mammalia; order Rodentia; family Cricetidae; genus Peromyscus; species Peromyscus eremicus. The sequence continues at coordinate 25,712,483 of NC_081419.1, read as the reverse complement.
TAAAATAAACAAAAATATTTTGAAAAGATTTCTATCATTAAGATTCACTATTATATGCATCCCAATTTTACCAAATATGCAGTTAAACAGAGTACAATTCAAAAATTTAAAAACTCTACTCATTGACACTTTTCTTCACATCTCAAATTGTAGGCCAAAGAAGAAAATAAAACCATTTTCAGATTGAATTTTATTCTTTGTATAAAATTAATGAAAGTGGAAACCAAAACATAGTCATCATGGAGTTTAGTTGGTTCGAATCTCAATGATCATTTTAGGCAGGGGGAATTTGGTCAGACTTTTGGATATGTCTACTATCTCTTACAGAAATCTCAATGTAAGATTGTTCCATTGCTTGGAAATCACAAATATTTTTCAAATGCCATCTAATTAATAACCAATTATGAAGTATATTCATTGTTTATGTATAAATAATATAAATATTTTCTTAATAATTCAAGGAACATATATCCACTCTACTATTCAGAGCATAACAAGTATTTTCATAATCAGATGTCTTATTTCTTTTGAATCTCTTGGTCAGTGATGAAAACGCAAATTGCAAATTAGAAAATCTTTTGAGAATAGATAGAGTTCAGTAAGGGAAATGTTTCAAGGTAAGTTTTATTTTAATTTCACTCATTTTAATTAGCCTTTGCTAGAAATGATGCAAGCAAATATTGACTTAAGTGTCACCTACAGAATATCTTTTAAATAAAGCATCAGAGGGGCTCAGGAAAGTAGCTCAGTGGCTAAGAGCATTATTGCTCTTACAGAGAACCCACGTTCAGTTCCTAGTTACCCACAGAGTGATTCACAACCATCAATAACTCCAGTTCCAGAGAATTCAATGTAAAATTAAAACTAAAGAAGCCATCCACCAGAAATCAGAACCTCTAACTCTATGTTTATATTACCAGGTTTTCATAACAAAGACATAGCCTGTACTCAAAGGAGATAAATTTTATTAGGAAAGAAAACGGATTCAAATTTTAATATCAACTTAAATATAACATTTGAAGTATGGTAGGTATATCCCCAGTTGACAATGCATTTCAATTTAAGTTTTAAAAAATTGATGTTCTGCTTCAATAGATGATGATGAATATAGGTTTCAAAGAGATTATTTTTAATACATATATGATTTTCTAGGAAAGCACATAGACACCTGCATACAGAAGACCACATAGAAACATCTCACTTATTAAACAGAATTGGATGAGTCACTTAAGTTCCCAGGAAACTTGGAGGCATTAAACAACCTTGGATTTAAGGGACTGGTTTTTCTTATGGCTCACTAACCTTCGGCTGACTGCTGATCACTACAAATTGTCCTTAGCTTGCAAAGAGCCTTTTAATATTTAAAATTGTTTTTCTCTGGGATCTACTTTGTATATGCAGCCATAGAGCTTCATTTCTGTTGACGTGCATCAAGGCTCATCTGCCATTGCTGCTATTCATGCTGTCCTTTAGCCCTGGAAAACTTTTCTTTCTCTCCAAAACTTAATCAGTGACTGACCTCCAGTTCTGAGAGGTAATCATTTTCATTTATGTAATACATGGGACTCTTTGTTTGACAGAGAAATATACATTTCAATGTGACTGTTTCATCACTTTTAGCTTTTTTTTTAGTCTTTTGGAATTGGATGTATTCCAGCAAGAAATGTCCCTAAAACAAAATTGCATTAAGTTTAGAGGTGTTTGGGCAGTGCCAGAACCTTCTGTGTGATAAAATAGGGAGTCCACACCTGGGACCAAGTTGCACAAAACATTTTCTAGTAATGGGAACAGTTAATTCTGTATTACTCAACTATTATTATAAAAGAAAGAAGAAAAGAAAACAACCCAAACACTTAATATCAACCAAAAAATAACACATGGAAAACATAATAAATGAAGTATGTTACACATTCTTAGTATAAGATTAGTAATAAAAATCAATTGCATTTTCATATTTATAAACCTTTTGTGAAGAAGAAAGGTATCAAAAATCTCAACATATTAGATTAATGTAACTACCCTGTGGGTTTTTCAAATCATGAAATAATTTCACAGTTCTAAAATAGTATAGTTTTATCTAAACTTGCCTTATATACTGTTTTAAAGTCATCTGTTCCCAATTGGAAAAATCCAATTCAGTTTATTTTATTTTTAATTTTGAGAAAATCATACAAGTGTACCTATTTACATTATATCCAAACTCCACTCTTCCCCTGAACTCATCTGCCCCCCAACTCCCTCTCTATTCGTAAACTTTCTTTCTTCTTCTTATTATTGTTGTATTTATATGCTTGCATATGCTACATATATATGTTAGTATATGTAATGCAACCATTAGCTGAGTGAATTTGGTGATATTTGAGGGTATGCACTTAAGGTTAGCCTTTTAGAATTGAGTAATCTAGAAAGGGACTTGCCCACGGAGAAGACTCATTCTTCCTCTTTCAGCAAGGGGTGGAGCTTTGTCAGATTTCTCCTTTATTTTGATATGTCTACTGGTGCTATCACTGTGAAAGTCTTGTTAGGTGATCATATTGTTGAAATGTCATGAGTTCAGCTTCCCTGTTACATAATAGAAGATAATACCTCTCTAACTTTTACTATCTTTTTGCCCCCCCCCATATCCACAAATCTCCCCGAGCTTTACATGTAAGGGTTATGTTGTGCTTTTAACCAGTTAGAGATTTCTGTGAGAGTCTCAATCTGCAAAATAAAAAAAAAAAATTAAAAAAGCTGCTTTGATGAAGGCCAGCAGCTACACTTAGAAATTAGAAATTATGTTGGTTTAGGAACATGGCAGATGTAGGTTCTCCTCTAGGGTCCATGACCTTACCAGCCACAGGTAATTGGCTAGATTTGCAGTAACAGGCATGAATTCAATCTGACTTCAAGTTCGATTAAACAGTTGTTGGTTACTGACAAAATGTAGGTGCTACTATGATACCCTTGGGGATAGTTTGTAATGCTGGCCATGGCTATAGTTCATAGACTTTACCTCTGATTAGGACTATTGATTGTTTTCCTCCCTGAACAGATTATAGAGCAACTTCGTATACTTCTAGGCAGGTTCTACCTTGATTCCTCCAATTCATGTGTACAAAGTATGTCCTATCTTCAACAAAAGTTTTACCTGCAAGCTCTGCAAAGCAACCAAAGGCAGTGGCAATAGTATGTATCATTTGAGGAGTCTCTTGGGTTTAACAACTTGAAGGGAAAATTTTCATGTCTGATACTGGAGGTTTGGTTTTCTTTTTTTCTTTTTTCTTTTTGTTTAGATAGTCTGTGGCTCTTGAGGGGAGCATTATCACCTCAAATGATAAAAATTTCATTCAAACTATATACATATAAAAATTATGTAATATATAATAGTACATATATATATATATATATATAACTATACTTACACTTATATATGTGTTTATTTTTAAAACGTTTGTTACTTTAGGTACATGAAGGTTTGTTTGCTTGTGTGAGTGTCTATACTACATGTATGCTTGGTACATCAGAGGTCAGGAGAGAACACTTGATTCACTAGAACTGTAGTTACAGAATGTTGTAAACTGCCCCATGAATGCTAGGATATGCACCCAGGTCCTCTGGAAGACCAGTAAATGCTCTCACCATTAGGAGCCATCACTCCAGCTTCATTTTATATGTGTTTTAAAAGGAAACAAATTGACATGTTTCCCTGTGGTTTCTTTAAACGTCGCTATTTTATACTTGCCCTACTTACTCCCTCTCCATTTCTATTTACCTTCCTCCTCTTTTCCCAGTTAAATTCCCCCCACCCTGCTTCCACCCCCAATTCCCTCTCCATTACACCTGTATGCTCCTATTCCCCTCCAGATTGTACACTTACATCTAAATATTTGTACCTATGGTTCACAAATGAAAAAAAAAACATAAGCTGTTTGTATTTCTGGATCTGAGTTGCCTCACTCAATATAACATTTTTCTAGTCCATATAATTACCTGTAAGTTAAATTGTTTAATTTCTCTTTACATCTGTGTAATATTCTGTTACGAATATGTACCACATTTTCATCATCTGTGCAGCAGTTGAGTTAAATGGATTACAGTTCCAGCTATTCTGAATAGAACAGTAATGGCAAAGGGTCTGTGGACTAGGATGTCCGGTTCTTTGTTCATATTCTGAAGAGTGCCATAGCTGGATCATGTGGTAGAACTCCTTTTACCTTCTAGGGAATTCTCCACACTTATTTCTGTAATAATGGGACCAGTTTTCAATCCCACCAACAGTGAGTGGTTTCTGCTTTCTTCACATCCTCACCAGAAATGGTTGTCAAATTCTTGACCTTAGCAATTCTAATGAAATTTCAGAGTAGTTTAAGTTAGCATTTGTCTAATTGCAGAGAGAGTTGAACACATTTTCAGATGTCACTTTGCCATTTTTATTTTATCTATTGTGAATGCTCTGTTCATAAACACATCATACTTTTTAATTGAGTGACTTGTTTTCTTTACTTTTTTTTTTTTTAGTTCTTTGTATATTATGTGTATTTTTTTCTCTGTCAGATGTATAGCTGGAAAAGATCTTTTCCCACTCTGTGGGCTTTCTTCTCACTTGAATAGTGAATCCTTTGGCTGTGCAGAAGCTTTTTAGCTTTTTGTGGGCCTTGTCTTTAGGCAAATGGAGTCCTAGTCAGAAAATCCTTTCCTATACCTATACCTTGTAAGGTACTGCCTGTATTTTCTTCCAGCAGTTTCGTTGATTCAGGTTTCACTTGAGATGTCTGTTTCATTTTGAATTGATTTTTGTGTATGATGATAGATGTGAGTCTAATTTCATTCCTCCACATATGGACATGAAGTTTCCTAGCATCATTTGTTGATAATGGTATCATTTATCTTCTTCAAATATTAAAAATTACTGTATTCATGTGCATTTATGTTTGAATCTTCTACTTTATTTCATTGATATACATTGCTGCTTTTTATGACAGCACCATGCTGATTTTATTATGACAGCTTCACAATATATTTAGAGTATACATAGATTTAGATTATATATAGATTATACTCTAGCACTGTTCATTTTGCTCAAGATTTCTTTGCCTATCTGTAGTCTTTTGTGAATCAATATGAATTTTTATTTTTTTTATATTTATGTAAATAATATCCTAGGGATTTTAATTAGGATAACATTGAATCTGAAAATTGCTTTTGATAATATATTTATTTTCACTGTATTTATTTCACCAAATTCATCAGCATGTGAGGTCTTTACATCATCTAGTGTTTGTTGTAAATCTTTTTCAGAGATATGAGGTTTTCATTGTACATGCCTTTCACATCCTTATTTATGTTTACTCATATTTTATTTTTCTTGAAAGTATTTTGAATGGGATTACAGTATATCAAGATATCTTTCTTGGCATGTTTGTTATTTGTGTATAGAAAGTCTATGGGTTTTTGGAAGTTGGTTTCTAATCCTGTCACTTTGCTGAAAGGGTACGTCATTTCTAGAGTTTTTCCAATGGGATTTTTGAGATCCCTTATGAATAACATCATTTTCCTCTGCAAATAGGGAAACGTTCTCTTCTTTTCATATTTGTATCCCTTTGAGTTCCTTCTTTTTTCTTAGAGTTTTAAGTATTTAATTGAAAAGGAGTATGGATGATGGACAGCCCTGTCCTGTCCTGACTTTGATAAGGTAGCTTCAAGTTTTTCTCCATTTAGAGTGATGTTTGCTGTGTGTTTGTTAAATACCATTTATTATGCTGAGGAATGTTCCCTTCTGTCTATCTAGGACTTTTTTTTTTCATGAATGCATGTTTGCTTTTGTCAAAGGCGTTTTCAGCATCTGTAGTGATCATATAAAAATTCACTTGATTTTTGTGATTTGTCTTTAGGTAGATTTATGTAACTTATTACATTCATATACTCATGTGTCTTGAACTATCCCTTAATCTCTGGGATAAAGTCAACTTGATCGTGGTAGATGGTTTGTTTGTTGTTGATGATGTTTGCATGTATATTCATCATTTTTATTATCCTGTAGTTTATTTTTTGTTGTTTTGTCTTCACCTGCCTTGTATATTAGAATGAAACTGTCTACATACAAATATTCTAAAAATGTTTCTTCTGTTTCTTTCTCTTCTTGATAACTTAAGAAATACTGATTGTAGATATTCTTTGAGAGATTGGTGAAATTCTGATGTGAATCCATTGGGATCTGGAATTATATTTAGTTGGAAGGCTGTTTACTGCTCCATTTTCCTTAGTTGTTATGGGTTGAAGTTATTGCACTTTTCTTGGCTTAAGATTGGTGGCTTGGATGAACCTAGAAATTTATTCATTTATTTTATATTTTCTAACTCAATATATTTAATGTTTTAAAAATACTCCCTTACAATATTCTGAATTTTTTTGTTTCAGTTATAATGTTTCCCTGTACATTTCTAATTGTGTTAATTTGGGCATCTCTTCATTTCTCTTGGTTAATTGGGCCAATGGTCTATTGATTTCATTATCTCCCCCAAAGAACTAGCTCTTCGATTTGATGATTTTTGTATTATTTTGTTTCTACTTCATTGATTTTTGTTCTGATTTTCATTATTTCTTTCTGTCTACTGGATTTGAGTTTGTTTGTTTTTGTTTTCCAAATTCTTTTTTTTTGTTTTTTTTTTTTGTTTGTTTTTTTTTTTTGTTTTTTGTTTTTTTTGTTTTTTTTTTTTTTTGGTTTTTCGAGACAGGGTTTCTCTGTGTAGCTTTGCGCCTTTCCTGGGACTCACTTGGTAGTCCAGGCTGGCCTCAAACTCACAGAGATCCGCCTGGCTCTGCCTCCCAAGTGCTGGGATTAAAGGCGTGCGCCACCACCGCCTGGCCTGTTTTCCAAATTCTTCAGTTGTATCATTAAGTCATTCATTTATATTCTTTCTGATATTATTATTATTATTACTATTATTATTATTATTATTATTATATACCTTTATTAACAGTTTCTTTGAGTTTGATGACTTTTTCATTTTGAACAAAATCAAGGTGTAAACTTTTATTACAATTTAAAATGAAGTTATTAAAAATCTCAATTTGACTAGATATGAAACAATTTAAGAACAATTAAAGGTGTTATTGAGAAAGAATAGGCCTTTAAAAACAAAACAAAAAATGTGTTTGTCATTACCAAAAATAGACATCTTAAGGCAAAAATAATGAAAACCTCTTGATACATAGACAATGCAGATAGTTCTAGTATATCTGGTCAATGCTCAAAAAACAAGCACTTGATCCTGCCCCGGACTTCCCATTTGGACAAGAGGTGAGTGCCTGGGCTCAGACTAGAGCCCATCCCTGGGCACCAGCCACTCTGGGGAAGACCTGCCCAACTTGGCCCCAGGTTCTGGCCACCGGGCAGGTTCCCTTCTAGCCCTACCGGGAAGGCTCCCATTCTCCAAGACCCCCAGCAGACCTTGCAATCTCCAAGCCCTGGCCCCACACCCATCTGCCCAAGACTCCAGCCTCTTCCTGAGACTTAGAGACCAGCCTCCAGCTCCCATCCTGCCCCGGACTTCCCTTCTGGACCAGAGAGAGAGAGAGAGACAAGAGCTCCCATCCTGCTCTGGACTTCCCATCTGGACAAGAGAGCTCCCATCTGTTCAAGAGAGAGAGAGACACTTCCTGAATCTGTCAGCTTTGTCTGGACCAAGTGTGCTGATAAGACCAACAATAAACCACAAGGAGATGGGCAGATGTCAAGGCAGAAGTACATACAACAAAATGAAGAGCAATACAGCATCACCAGAACCTAGCCCTCCTCCAACATCAAGACCTGAACATCAAAAATTGGAAGAAGCAGAAGAAAACAGCCTTATGAATAACATCATGAAGAAGGTAGAGGCTTATATAGAGGAAAAGACAAACCAAAAATGTGAAGAATGCTATAAAAAACTAGAGGAAAGGACAAATAAAGTAGAAGAAAACAGTAAAGCCCTGGAAGAAAACAATAAAGCCCTTAAAGAAAATCATGAAAAAGCAATGAAAGAGATGAAGGAAATAGTCCAAGACCTGAAAAGGGAAATAGGAAAAATGAAGAAGACACAAACTGAGGGAATGCTGGAAATAGAAAATCTGAGTAAACGATCGGGAACTTCAGATGCAAGTATAACCAACAGAATGCAAGAGATGGAAGAGACTATCTCTGGTGTTGAAGATACAGTAGAAGAAATAGATTCATCCGTCAAAGAAAACACTAAAGCCAACAAAGTCATGAACCAAAATGTCCAAGAAATTTGGGACACCATGAAAAAACCAAACCTATAAATAATAGGGGTAGAAGAAGGAGAAGAATACTAACTCAAGGGCACAGAAAATATATTCAACAAGATCATAGAAGAAAACTTTCCCAACTTAAAGAAGGAAATGCCTATGAAGATAAAAGAAGCCTACAGAACACCAAACAGACTAGACCCCCCAAAAAAGTCCCCTGGCCACATAATAATTAAACAACTAAACGTACAGAATAAAGAAAGAATATTAAGAGCAGCTAAGGAAAAAGGCCAAGTGACTTATAAAGGCAAACCTATGAGAATAACACCCAATTTCTCAATGGAGACTTTGAAAGACAGAAGGACCTGGACAGATGTAATGCAGACACTAAGAGAGCATGGATGCCAGCCTAGACTAATATACCCAGCAAAATTTTCAGTTATCATAGATGGAGTGAACAAGACATTCCAAGACAAAGCCAGATTTAAACAATACTTATCCACAAACCCAGCCCTACAGAAAACACTAGAAGGAAAATTCCAACCTAATGAAGTCAGATACATCCTCGAAAACACAGGCAATAGATAAAGCCACAGCAGTAAACCCAAAAGAAGAGAAGTACACACACACACTACCACCAAAAATAACAGGAATGAACAATCACTGGACATTAATATCTCTTAATATCAATGGACTTAATTCACCGATAAAAAGACATAGGCTTACAGAATGGATATGAAACCAGGATCCATCTTTCTGCTGCATATAAGAAACACATCTCAAGTTCAAAGATAGACACTACCGAAGAATAAAAGGCTGGGAAAAGACTTTCCAATCAAATGGTCTTAAGAAACAAGCGGGTGTAGCCATCCTGATATCCAGCAAAATAGACTTCAAACTAAAATCAATCAAAAGAGATCAAGAAGGGCATTACATACTCATAACAGGAAAGATCCACCAAGATGAAGTTTCAATTCTGAACATTTATGCCCCAAACACAAGGGCACCCACATATGTAAAAGAAACATTACTAAAGCTTAAACCACATATAAAACCCCACACATTAATAGTGGGAGACTTCAACACCCCAATTTCACCACTGGACAGATTTCCCAAATCGAAACTTAACAGGGAAATAAAGGACATAATTGATGTCATGACTCAAATGGACTTAATCGATATCTACAGAACATTCCATCCTAACAAAAAAGAATATACCTTCTTCTCAGCACCCCATGGAACCTTCTCTAAAATTGACCATATATTTGGCCACAAAGCAAAGCTCAACTGATACAAAACAATTGGAATAACCTCCTGTGTTCTATCAGACCACTATGGTTTAAAGTTAGATTTCAACAACAACAAAAACTACAGAAAACCTACAATCTCATGGACACTGAATAATACCGAACTGAATCACCAATAGGTTAAGGAAGAAATAAAGAAAGAAATTAAAGACTTCCTAGAGATCATCGAAAATGAAGACACCACATACCCAAACTTATGGGACACTATGAAAGCAGTGCTAAGAGGGAAATTCATAGCACTAAATGCCCACATAAAGAAGTTGGAGAAATCTCACACTAGTGACTTAACAGCACACCTGAAAGCTCTAGAACAAGAAGAAGCAAAGTCTCCCAGGAAGAATAGATGCCAGGAAATTATCAAAGTGAGAGCTGAAATCAATAAAATAGAAAAAAAAAGAGAATAATACAAAAAATTAATGAAACAAAGACTTGGTTCTTTGAGAAAATCAACAAGATAGACAAGCCCTTATCCAAACTAACCGAAAGACACAGAGAGAGAGCATCCAAATTAACAAAATCAGAAATGAAGAGGGGGACATAACAACAGACATTGAGGAAATCCAGAGAATCATCAGGTCATACTTCAAAAACCTCTACTCCACAGAACTGGAAAATCTAAAAGAAATGAATAATTTTCTGGATAGGTACCATATACCTAAGTTAAATCAAGATCAGATAAACTATTTAAAAGTCCAATAACCCCTAAGGAAATAGAAACAGTCATTAAAAGTCTCCCAAACAAAAAAAGCCCAGGACCAGATGGTTTCAGCGTAGAATTCTACCAGATCTTCAAAGAAGAGTTAATACCAATACTCTCTAAATTGTTCCACACAATAGAAACAGAAGGAACATTACCAAACTCCTATGAGGCTACAATTATCCTGATTCCTAAACCAAACAAGGATACAACAAAGAAAGAGAACTACAGACCGATCTCCCTCATGAACATTGATGCAAAAATACTCAATAAAATACTGGCAAACAGACTCCAAGAACACATCAAAGCAATTATCCATCATGATCAAGTAGGCTTCATCCCAGGGATGCAAGGGTGGTTCAACATACAAAAGTCCGTCAATGTAATACACCATATAAACAAACTCAAAGAAAAAAACACATGATCATCTCACTAGATGCAGAAAAGGCATTTGACAAAATTCAACACCCCTTCATGATAAAGGTCTTGGAGCGATCAGGAATACAGGGAACATACCTAAACATAATAAAGGCAATTTACAACAAGCCAATAGCCAACATCAAATTAAATGGAGAGAAACTCAAAGCGATTCCACTAAAATCAGGAATGAGGCAAGGCTGTCTGCTCTCCCCATACATATTCAATATAGTACTTAAAGTTCTAGCCAGAGCAATAAGACAACATAAGAAGATTAAGAGGATACAAATTGGAAAGGAAGAAGTCAAGCTTTCCCTATTTGCAGATGACATGATAGTATACTTGAGTGACCCCAAAGATTCAACCAAGAAACTGATACAACTTATAGACACTATCAGCAACATAGCAGGATACAAGGTCAACTCAAAAAAAATCAGTAGCCTTCTTATATACAATTGACAAACAGGCGGAGAAGGAAATCAGAGATACATTACCCTTTACAATAGCCACAAATGACATCAAATACCTTGGGGTAACACTAACCAAGCAAGTGAAGGACCTATATGACAAGAACTTTAAGTCCCTGAAAAAAGAAATTGAAGAAGATGTCAGAAAACGGAAAGATTTTCCATGCTCATGGATAGGCAGAACTAACATAGTAAAAATGGCAATCTTACCAAAAGCAATCTACAGATTCAATGCAATCTCCATCAAAATACCAACACAATTCTTCAAAGATCTGGAAAAAATAATATTCAACTTTATAAGGAAAAACAAAAAACCTAAGATAGCCAAAAGAATACTGTAAAATAAAACAACCTCTGGAGGCATCACGATCCCTGACTTCAAGCTCTACTATGGAGCTATAGTAATAAAAACAGCTTGGTACTGGCATAAAAACTGATATGTTGACCAATGGAATCGAATTGAAGACGCTGACATTAATCCTAACACCTATGAATATATAATTTTTGACAAAGAAGCCAAAAGTGTACAATGGAAAAAAGAAAGCATCTTCAACAAATGATGCTGGCATAACTGGATATCAATATGTAGAAGGCTGCAAATAGATCTGTATCTATCACCGTGCACAAAACTTAAGTCCAAGTGGATCAATGACCTCAACATAAATCCAGCTACTCTGAACCTGCTAGAAGAGAAAGTAGGAAGTAGTCTTGAACGCATTTACATAGGAGATCACTTCCTAAATATAAAACCAGTAGCTCAGACACTGAGAGAAACAATCAATCAATGGGACCTCTTGAAACTGAGAAGCTTTTATAGAGCAAAGGATATGGTCAACAAGGCAAAGCAACAGCCTACAGAATGGGAAAAGATCTTCACCAACCCCACATCTGACAGAGGACTGATATCCAGAATATATAAGGAACTCAAGAAATTAGACATCAAAATGCCCAACAGTCCAATTAAGAAATGGGCTATAGAACTAAACAGAGAATTCTCAACAGAGGAAACTCAAATGGCTGAAAGACATTTAAGGAATTGCTCAACATCCCTAATTATCAGTGAAATGCAAATCAAAACAACTCTGAGATACCACATTACGCCTGTCAGAATGGCTAAGATCAAAAACACTGAAGACACCTTATGCTGGAGAGGATGTGGAGCTAGGGGAACTCTCCTCCACTGCTCGTGGGAATGCAAGCTTGTACAACCACTTTGGAAATCAATATGGCGCTATTTTAGAAAATTGGGAATCAATCTCGCCCAAGACCCAGCTATACCACTCTTGGGCATATACCCAAGGAACGCTGAATCACACCACAAGGTCACTTGTTCAGCTATGTTCATATCAGCATTGTTTGTAACAGCCAGAACCTGGAAAAAACCTAGATGCCCTTCAACTGAAGAACGGAAAAATAAAATGTGGTACATATACACAATGGAATACTACTCAGCAGAGAAAAACAGTGACATCATGAGGTTTGTAGGCAAATGGATGGATCTATAAAAAATCATCCTGAGTGAGGTAACCCAGACTCAGAAAGACAAACATGATATGTACTCACTCATAGGAAGATACTAGATGTGGAACAAGGATGACTGGACTGCTACTCACATCACCAGGGCGGCTACCTGGAAAACAGGACCCCAAGAAAGACACGGGGATCACCCAATGATGGAGAATTGGATGAGATCTACATGAACAGCCTGGTCATGAGTGGGGGTAATGAAGGGGGAGGGTCGAGGGAAAGAGAGCTTGGGGGAGCGGGAGATCACAGCTGGATCAAGAACAGAGAGGGAGAACAAGAAATAGGAGACCATGGTAAATGAAGACCACGTGAGAACAGGAAGAAGCAAAGTGCTAGAGAGGCCCACAGAAATCCACAAAGATACCCCCACAATAGTCTACAGGCAACGGTCAAGAGAAAGCCAGAAATGACCTACTCTGGTGATAGGATGGCCAAATACCCTAACTGTCGTGCTAGAAACCCCATCCAATGACTGAGGGAACTGGATGCAGAGATCCACGAATAGGCCCCGGGTGGAGCTCTGGGAGTCCAGTTGGCGAGAAAGACGAGGGTTTATATGAGTGAGAACTGTTGAGACCAAGGTTGGATAAAGCACAGGGACAAATAGCCAAACTAATGGAAATACATGAACTATGAACCAATGGCTGAGGGACCCCCAACTGGATCAGGCCCTCTGAATAGGTGAGACAAGTTGATTGGCTTGATCTGTTTGGGAGGCATCCAGTCAGTGGGACCAGGTCCTGTGCTCAGTGCATGAGCTGGCTGTTTGAAACCTGGGACTTATGCAAGGTCGCTTGGCTCAACCTGGGAGAAGGGGACTGGACTTGCCTGAACTGAGTCTACCAGGTTGATCTCAATCCTCAGGGGAGGCTTTGCCCTGGAGAAAGTGGGAATGGGGGGTCAGCTGGGGGGAAGGGGAGGGGGCAGGAGGGGGGAGAATAAGGGAATCTGTGGCTGATATGTAGAACTAAATTATATTGTAAAATAAAATAAAAAATAAAAATAAAAAAACAAGCACTTAAGGTCTTCAGCTCCAATCTTTGTTCATTTCTTATTGCTGGTATTTCATATTCATTTCTTCTTGATAGATGACCAAAATGGATGATGGTAGAGATGGTATTTAGCCCCACTCTTCTCAGCTGATGGATCAGGTGCCTTTGTCTCTTTGCCCTCTGTGGTTTAGGGTTCTCTGGGCATCTGCATCGGTAATTAAAGTTATAACATTGAGGTGGCTGCTGACCTTGGGTCTTGTCTCCTGATTTTCCTTGTCCTCTTCATTGTTGTCCTCTCTTGGCTATATTTGATGTGAAGAGCTCCTGTGGAATCGTGGTCTGTAACCCCAATACATATTCTGTCTCACTGGTCCACCTTGCTCTGCTGCACCTTGGTTATCAGCACCACCCGTCACTTCTCCTTGCATAGGAATGTTGGAGTACTGTGGTCGACTCCAATAGGGTCCCCACATGCAGTAAGGTGGGAACCGTCATCTATGATAGGGCCAGAGTTGTTGGGCTTGGAATTCAGGAGAGCTTTCTGATCCCTCGTTCTTTTCCCAACTCTTACTCTTCTGGTAATTGCATGGAGGACTACTATGATAAAAATAGCATCTACAATGGTTACTGTCTACTGTGTATTAATGTCTTGAAGTGGAACTCCACCAGGGCTTGCAACATTTGCTACATCCGCATCCTTTTCTCTGTCAACAACATCAAACTCCATAGTCTCTCATCTACATTGCACAGTACTTCCGAGAGTTATTCTTTATGGCAGTCTTCTGTACTAATTAATACATCTTCCTTGGTGCCATTCCTGTTGATGAAACCATATTAATTCCTTACATTTGACCATTTTACTGTTTCCAAACCTTCACTGCAATGTCCCTGGGTGCCACAGATGTGAGGCCGCCTGAGTTGCCACTACTTTCATTCTGACTTTTAATGTAGGCTCTTAGAGCTATAAATTCCTCCATTAAGAAGACTTCTTTTAATTTGTCCCAGAGTTTTTGTTGTGTTGTTTTCATTTTCATTGAGCTCCAGAAAAATTTTAAATTTCTTTCGTGACCCATTTATCATTCAGTTATGTATTATTTAATCTCCCTGAGTTTGTATAATGACTAGAGGTTTGTTTGCTGTTGATCTAAAGCTGAATTATGGTCAGATACACTATAATGAATTATTTAAATTGTTCTGAATTCGTTAACATTTGTTTCGTGTCCCAGTATAATGTCTGTATTAGAGAAGTGTCCATGTGTTGATGAGAAGAATGTATTATCTTTGGTATATGGATGGATGTTCTTTAGATATCTCCTAGGTTCACTTGATGTATGATGTTATTTAATTCTGACATTTCTATGCTTAATTTTTTTTTTTTTACTCAGATGATCTGAGTAACTTTTGTCTATTGACAAAGTCGGTTATAGTAATCACCTGGAATTACTGAGTTGAGATGAATCTGTGTCTTTTAGTCTATGGTGTGCTCTTTATAAAACCAAGTGAGTCAGAGTTTGGTCTACATATGTTTAGGGTTACAATATCTACTTGGTTAATTACCTTGATTAGAATGAAGTATTGTATTTTATTTCTGCTGATGAATGTTACATTAAAATTTATTTTGTCAAACGTTAAGATAGTGATGCCTACTTCTTGGTCCCCATTAGCTTGGAATAGATTTTTTTTCTATCTTTTTACTTTAAGGTGTTGCCTGTCACTAAAATTAACATGACTTTGTTGTGGACAACAGTGATACAGATTTTGTTTCTTTATTCATTTAATGGACCCCTGTCTTTTGATTGAAGAGTTGAAGCCATTATATTTAAAGTTATAGAAATATACGTGTTGATCATTTCTTCCTGTTTTCAATCTTAGACCTATTTCTTTCTTCTGTAATTTTAGCTTCATTTCTTTCTATCATCTCATGGTTATGCTTATTCTTCTTTTTAGACTTTTTATTGTTTCCAGTATTCTCTATTAAACTGTTTGATAGGCACGAATTGTTTTACTTGTTAATATGAAAATCTTTCATTTTTCGTTAACTATGAGACATAATTTTGTTTGGTATTGTAGTCTAGGTTGGTGTCCATGGTCCTTTAATACTTTAATTATATTGGTGTACATTCTTCTGGCATTTAAAGTCTCCATTGAGAAGTTAGTCATTATTTGGAAGGATTTTCCTTTACATGTGACTACTGTTTTTCTCTTGTAGCTTTCAATATCCTCTCCTTATTCTATGTGTTTAATGTATTAAAGATAATATGCTATGGAGAATTTGTTTCTTGTCACGTCTATTTTGCCTTCTGTGTGCTTCTTGTATCTTTATGGTTATGTCTTGCCTTTATTTGGAAATGTTTCCCTCTATGCTCTTGCTGAAGATCTGTTCTATGCTACTGACCGGAATTATTTTTCTTCTATGTGTATAATTTGAATATTTGAACTTTTCATGCTACTTATATTTCATGTATGTTCCTTTTCTGATTTTCTCTTTTAATTTTCTGTATTTGTTACTTTACTGATCGAATCTGTCTACTTTATCTTCAAGTCTTGGTAGTCAGCTATCCCCTTGATCTATTCTACTTGTACGGCTTTCCCTTGTTCCTTTTTCTAACTAGAACATTGAATTTTTCAATTCCAATTTCATTTCTGCTTGAGTTTTCCTCAATATTTCTACTAAATTCTGTTTCAAATTCTGACTTGTTTTTGTCATTCATTCCACATATATAAATGTTTTCTTAGACAATACTTGAGCATTTATTACTGTCCTCTGTATGTTCATTGAGCTGTTTGTGCCCTCTTTAAACTACCTGAACTCCTTGATCAAGTTTATAAATGTTCTTTTTTATTGATTTCTTTTAATATTTAATAATTTCTGAAGAATTTTGCAACAAAAACTTCTTTTAAATTCTGTCTCCTAAGATTCATTTAGCAATTCTCAATAGAGAGTATTTCTATAAAGATAATGAGTTTGGGGAAGGGAGCACTGCTTTGGTCTTTTAAATGTTTGTGTTATTGGTGTTATATCAGCATGTAGACTCCTTTCCTTGGTTGTGTGTCTGACATTGGATTCTAGTCTCTATGAGGCTGGGCAGGTACAAAACTTAAATGACATGACGTAGCTCCGGCTGCACAGCTATTGCACCAGTTTAGCCTGGTGAGCTCCCAACAACCAACCACATCAGCATCATTTCTAGATTCCTGGACCTTTCTCTGGCCCTGGGTCTCTATATCTGCTTTGTATAATCTCCTTCTCTCAGGTCTAGTTCCATACTTCTGGCTTACACACCCAAAGCTTTGTCTGGTCAGCTGCTCAGAATCTTACCACCAGCACCATCCCCACAGTCTCAAACCTAGTTTTGATGACACAGATCCTACATAGGTTTTCCCTGGTAAGTAAGTGCCCTCAATCTTCACATTACAAAACCTGGCTCTGGATGCACAGCTCACACACCAGCCTTGCTTGGAGTAATCTTCCAAACAATGCCAAAAATTTTCATCTCAACCTGAAGTTGTTAAGAGTACAGAAAAGCATGCATTTTATGAGAATTTTTATGTTAAGAAATTTTATTTACTTGATATTTCACATGACTCCTAAAAATAAAATCAACACCTAAGTTTAAAATCAATATGTTAAGAAGCGATATCAAATTTAAAAAAACATATTTGAGATAAAATAAGCATATGCAAACAGTTTGATCACTGCATTCCTGAATGTAGACTCATAAAAGAAATAGTACCTCTATTTCACCTATCATCAGGTGAACCCTGACTGTTCTGATAATACTTCGTCCCAAGAATGAAGATTAGATGGTAATTACTGTCATCAAAAACCAAGAAACAAAGCCTTCAATCTTATAATCCAAATAAAACCCAGAGGAATGTGAAGATGCCTTGAAGTCAATCCTTCAGTTGACGAGAAATCAATGCATGGATAAGATTGCTGTGATAACTCTGGTGTGACTTCATATTGAGTTAAAAAAAGGAGTTAAACATATTCCACTAACTCTTGAGGTGATTGCTAACAAGGTCAGCAGATGAGGCTTGTAATAAATACTGTATTGGCGAGAATTAATTTTCTGCAGATCACATTATGAAATAGTACTATTATATTAAATTATCTAAAATATTGCTTTTCTAAATATGGGAATCCAAATTTAGAAGAAACTCTTAGTAAGATGTAGATAAAATTATTTATTTTTATATCTATCATAAACAATATGAACAATATCATAAATCTTTAATTTAGAATATTTATATAAAATTTATTGTGTATTATATTCATATAATATATGTTAAAAATTTGTAATTTGAAAAAAATTACCTTGCTGTGTAGAATGTCTTCCTACCATGGCTGACTTCAAACCTCCAGTACTTTAATGCATGCCTTGCCTAAAACCTGAACACATAAATATCATATCTCACACCATGATGAGACAACTCTACATACTACATGTCCTTGTTAGGATTATCATTGCTATGATGAAACATTACTGTTCATCATGGAATGAAGTCAAAACAGGAACCTAAACAGAGCAGGAACCTGGAGACAAGAAATGATGCAGAAGCCATGGAGGAGTGCTGCTTACTGGCTTGCTCCCCATCGCTTGCTCAGCCTGCTTTCTTATAGAACCCAGGACCACCATTCCAGGGATGGCACCACTAACAATAGGCTGGACCTTTCCCCATTAATTGCTAATTAAGAAAATACTTCTACAGGCTTGCCTATAAACCAATCTGATGGAGGTATTTTCTTAATTGAGATTCCTTTCTACCACATGACTTGAGCTTATCTCAAGTTGACACACAACTATCCAGTACACCATCCAATTATATATACATGCTTGATATTTTAAATAATTTGTTATGATATATTTGATCACAGGTACAAATTCAGCCCTCCTATCTTTCAGCAATATGCACATCAATATTCTTCTAATACTGAATTTTATTATTAGAAGACTATTATTATTATTTTATTATTATTTCTTTGTTTTTGAAGCTGTTTTGCTGTATTTGTCCATTGTCCATGTTCTTAAACTCATAATTCTCATACTTCTCCTCAGCAGTACAAGTACAATAGGTCTGAGAGTCTATTTTGTCTCTATTTAACTTTCATTCAGGATTGGAGAGATAGCTTACTCTGTAAATTAACTGTTTAGCAGGTGTAAGAACCTGATTTTAGATCCTCAGCACCCACATCAAAACCTGGTTGTTAACAGCAGAGTATGTGACCTGGTGTTTTGCTAGGTGCAGGGATGAAAGTGGGGACATGTAAATTCCCAGTACCCACTTATCAGTAAGGAAAACTGTCCTCAAAACCAGTAAAGTGGAAACAGAAGCATCTCAAATGGCTGAAAGACACATAAAGAATTGTTCAACATCCTTAGCCATCATGGAAATGCAAATCAAAACAACTCTGAGATACCATCTTACACCTCTCAGAGTGGCTAAGATCAAAACACTGATGACAGCCTATGCCGGAGAGGATGTGGAGTAAGAGAAACACACCTCCAGTGCTGCTGTTATTGCAAACTTGTACACCCGCTTTGGAAATCAGTATGGTGGCTTCTTGGCAAACGGGGAATCAATCTACCTAATGATCAAGCAATACAACTCTTGGGCATATACCCAAAGGATGCACATTCATACCACAAGGACCTTTGCTCAACTATGTTCAAAGCAGCATTATTCATAATAGCCAGAACCTGGAAACAACCTAGATGCCCCTCACCTGGAGAATAGATAAAGAAAACTGTGATACATTTACAATGGAGTATTACTCAGCCATTAAAAAAAGTGACATCATTAAATTTGCAGGCAAATAGGTGGAACCAGAAAAAAACATTCTGAGTGAGGTAAGCCAGGCCCCAAAAGACAAACAAACACAGTATGTATTCATGCATAAGTAGATATTAATTGTAAAGCAAAGGATAACCAGCTACAATTCATAACCCCAGAGAAGCTAGGTAACAAGAAGGACCC
This sequence comes from Peromyscus eremicus, assembly GCF_949786415.1. NCBI lineage: Eukaryota > Metazoa > Chordata > Mammalia > Rodentia > Cricetidae > Peromyscus > Peromyscus eremicus. The sequence goes on along the minus strand of NC_081419.1, from coordinate 25,692,868 downwards.
TAAGAGAGATATTCATGGATCCCCCAGGAAGAGGAAATAAATAAGATCTCTGTAATAAATTAGGAGTGTAAGTGGGGGAGGTAAGGGGAGGTGACAAGAGAACATGAGGGAACAGGATGGTCCAGTTGGAGAAGGGACAGAGAGGGAGAGCAAGGAAAGAGCTATCTTGATGGAGGGAGTCATTAGGGGTTAGGAAGAAACCTGGTGCTAGGGAAATTCCCAGGAACCCATAAGGATGAACCCAGTTAAGACTCCAAGCAATAGTGGAGGGAGTCCCTGAACTGGCCTTCTTCCCCTGTAATCACGTTGGTGACTACCCATATTGTCATCATAGAACCTTCATCCAGTAACTGATGGAAGCAGATGCAGAGATTCACAGGCAAGCACTGGGCAGAGCTCCTGGAGTCCAGTTGAAGAGATAGAAGAGGATTTATATGGGCAAAGGGGTCAAGATCATGATGGGGAATTCCACAGAGATAGCTGACCTCAAGCTAGTTGGAGCTCACTGACTCTGGACTGAAAGCTGGGGAACCTGCATGGGACCAAACTAGGCCCTCTGAATATGGGTAACAACTATGTGGTTTGAGCAGTTTGTGGGGCCACTGGCAGTGGGACCAGGATTTATCCCTAGTGCATGAACTTGCTTTTTGGAGCCCATTCCCTATGGAGGGATACCTTGCTCCGCCTCAATACTGGGAGCAGAGGCTCAGTCCTGCCTCAACTTCATATGCCAGGCTTTTTAGACTCCCCCATGGGAGGCCTTACCCTCTCTTGAGGAATGGATGGGGGGTGGGGTGGAGAGAAGGTGGGAAGATGAGTGGGAGGAGGGGAAGGAGGGGAAAGTGTGGTTGGTATGTAAAGTGGAAAAAAAAACTTTTAAATAAAAAAGAAGGTATTCAGTATTTACCTTTGGCCCACACACACATATGCAAATAAGACTATATATACATATATATATGTACATATATATATATAAAACACACACATAATCTCATCTAAATTAACTTACAATGATTCATGAAATATGTCTTCATACTGATGAGATCAAACTGTCCATGGTTACCTCACAGATTATTCAAATGCAAGTTTAAGTAGAATGGACTATTATTTTGACCTTTGTTTCCTTTACTCTTACCATTAAAATCTGTCATAATCATCTTTCCTTTAATCTTGTCATCCAAGAAAAACTGAGTTAATTAGTTCAGTATAATAAATGTGATAACTTGAGAAATAAGGAATGAATCAAAAGGTAACCAGAACTGTAGTGTTGTAGCATCAAAACAAATGAAACTCTACTAAATACGATGCAGATAAATAAAAGATTATTGCACCATTCTTTTCTCACTGAGGCTTTTTATTGACAAATGTTTTACATATCCAAAAAGTCCCAGGATTTGTTGTGGAATACTATTCTAAGGTATGTTGTATTTGTTTATGCTGTGGACATGTATTTAATGATGCAAAGATGTGTTACATTCTTTTATGTTGCATTTGTTAAACTCTGTGAAGCTGTTACTGTGCCTATTTAAAACACTTGATGGTCTAATAAAGAGCTGAACGGCCAATAGAGAGGCAGGAGAAAGGATAGGCAGGGCTGGCAGACAGAGAAAATAAATAGAAGGAGAAATCTGGGAGGAGAAGAAGAAAAAGGAGCAAGAGCAGTGAGAAAATAGGTGGCCAGCCACCCAGCCACACAGCCAGCCACAAAGAGTGAAAGTAAAATATACAGAAGTAAGAAAAGGAAAAAGACCAGAGGCAAAAGATAGAAAGGATAAATTAAGTTAAGAAAACATGGCTAGAAATAAGCCAAGCTAAGGGCAGGCATGTATACTTAAGAAAAATCCTCCATGTGTGATTTATTTGGGAGCTGAGTGACTGACCCCCCAAAAAGAAAAAAACAACAACAACAGGACTTTCTCTTCTGAGTGTTTTCCTGTTGCATCTTTGTGGTTTGTGGTACCATCAAGGTTTAGCAGTGCAATGAAACCAAACTAACAAGATGGGAGCAGATTATTCTGTTACTTCTTTAAGTCTTTGAGCTGCATGTCAGTCTAGGGCTGATCACGTCACACTGGTTCAACTTGCTGGTGATGTTCAGTGATTTTCTTCATACTGTTAGCATCAATGACTTGAGTAACTAACCATGCTTCATCTTCACACTTAGGAACAATGCAATGACTTTGGAGTGTATCCTGGCAAGTATCTGGCATTACTATTTGGATGTAGGGTCTCTTAATCATACCCAGAGATCCTAAATAAGAATAGACATTTTTAATTTAAAGATTTGTTATTATTATTTTATATTTATGGGCCTTAATTTTTTGTACAGTATCTTTTGTTCATATTATTTCCTCTTCCCCAATTACATGTAGTTCCTCCCCAACTCCCAACCCAACTTCATGTTTTTTTTTCTTAAAAAGCAAAACAAAAGTCTAAACAACAGATAAACAAAAAACACAAAAGACAAGAAAAGTACCAAACAAAAGGTACGGGGTGGGGGGGAGCACAAAAAGCCCTCAGAGACCATTTTGTATTGGCCAACCACTCCTAAGTAGTTGCTCTGAAGTGTGATTAATATACTCAGTGACTCTCCATTGGAGAAAATTGATTTTTTTCTTCCTGGTACGCATCAGTTAAAAATAGTTTCTTGCCTAGGAGAGGTTCTTAGTGCCAAAGTGGCCCATCTCTGTTCTGGGATTTTTGTCTACCTTGAACTTTGGGAATCTTGAGAGGGCTGTCATGTATGTATATCAGTCCTATTTTATCTGGAAGATACTGTTTCCTTTGGGTCATCCATCACCTTTTTTGGCTCTTACAATCTTTCCAACCCCTATTCCTCCGATATCCCCTCAGATGCTTAAGGGGTAGAGTTTAATGAAAACATCCCAATTAGGACTGAGTATTTCAAAGTCACTGACAGAATGTATATTGCCAAGTTGTGAGTCTCTGTGTTAATTATCATTTACTGTAAGAAGAAGCTCCTCTGATGAGAGCTGAGTAAAGGACCAATCTATGTGTTTCACAATATATCATTAGGAATTATTTTATTGATGTGCTCCTTTAACAAAATAGTACTAGTAGGCTTTCTCCCTAGGTCCATGATCTATCTCATCTCAAGTTTTTGGTCAAGTTAACAGAGTCAGGTATGGGTTTTATCTCATGGAGTGGGACAGAAATCTGATAAAAAGTGATTCTTTATTCCCTTAACATTTGTGCCATGACTGTATTAGTGTATCTTGCAAATAGGTCCCTGTTTTAGGTTGCAGAGTTTGTAGCTTGGTGATATTAATAATATCTTTCTCCTCTTGTTTATTTAAAAAATATTTATACACATGCACTTATATATACAATATTATATAATACATATATGTGTGTTAAGTATATCTGAACTTTATATTTACATAAAAATTATATACATGTATATATTATAAAAATACGAAATGCTGTGTCACCTATGACTTTTCAAACATCCTTAGAGTTATTTATATCTCCTTCTTTCCTCTCTTTATATCCCCCTTCCTCCCTTATTCTTTCTTTTAAGATACTTTTAAAAATTAATATAAGTACATAATATTTTATCTTCCTTTTCCTATCTCCAACTGCTCTCATGTACTCTGCCCAATTTTCTCACTCTTGAAATCATGATTTCCGCATTTAGTTGTTATTATTAAACACACACACACACACACACACACACACACACACACACACACACACCACCTTAAAGCAACCTCTCCAGTCCATTTAGTGATTTGGTTTTACCTGTTACTATATGGCTTCAGGACTGAGCATTAAAGTTTAAATAGACTTCAAGTCTTTATTTTTTAAAAGCTAAAATTATGTCACCAAGCAAAACCTCCAATGCCAGGAATGGGTTACATCTTGTTGAGTCACTGGCCAAGTCAATGGGCCCATTGAACCTCCCAAATACAACATACTATTGCCAATGCTTTGGATTATGCTGTATAATCTGATGGTTATGCCCTATCACTGAAGACAACACTTATACTTACTTATATGATTAAACTGAAGAAGTTGAGGTGGTGCCTAACTTGAAGTCTGACCCCTATTGATCAGTATCCATGGTACCTGTAGGTACTCGTCTATTCCTGAGAGGGAAAATCATCAATATCACCCAGATATAAACCCTGCAACAAACAATAGTGACCTGCCTGCAAGATACACTGCTGTAATAATAACAGCACAAATGTTATGGAAGTAATCAATTGTTCTTAGATTAGATTGAAGATCCCCTTAAATGTTCCAAGACATGGAACCACACACTAGTGTGTCCAAGTACCTGAGACTAGATAGGTTACAGACCTCAGAGAATTATCAGTTCCCTATTATTCTGGGGAAAGACACAGCAATAAAATGACTTCTAATGCCATACTGCTACACCCATGTATAAGTACCTTACTGAACTCTCATCAGAGAATCTTCTTCTTGCAGTAGATAGAACTTAACCCTGAGACCCAGAACTGGGCAACATGCAGAGTGAGAGACTTGGGAGCACTCAGTTAGGTAGGTAGACATAGGGAGATAAAGAAAATTAAAATAAGGGACTTCTTGTTCCCAGAATACAATGTTAGGAAAAACTGTGGAAAACTTGGTGGTAGGTATCTAAATTGAACCAATATTGGAAATGGAAGGACTGGAGGGACCTATGTTTTTTCAGGCATTAAATTCTTCATCAGTCCCATGGAAGGAGATCAGTGATTCCAAAGAGAACTACCAGCATTGACATTATGGCCCAATAACTATCTCTTGTTTTGAGTGTATTACCACACTGTCTATTGACCTCAACTTTTCTTCTTGATAGGTCCTTGTTTAATGTCCAAACTCCTTCTACAGGAGAGTCATGTTCTGAAATTCCAAACTTCTCCATTTGTTTTGGATGATGACAGCTTGACTGTGTTTTGTCTATGTATGTATTGCTTTTTATCTTACTTTAGATAGAGGTCGTTGTGCTACTTTGGTGTAAAATTGAATACTTTCCATATAATTTTATTAAATATAAGCTATTATCTCTTTCAGATATATTCCTTTTATACTTTTTTCTCTCCTCCTCTTTTTATATTTTTTTTTTGAGACAGGGTTTCTCTGTGTAGCCTTGGCTGTCCTAAAACACACTCTGTAGACCAGAGTGGACTCATACTCCTAGATGTCCACCTGTCTCTGCCTCCTGAGTGTTGGGATTAAAGGTGTGTACTACTACTGCCTGGTTCTCCTCCACTTAAATGCAGGGCATATATACAAAGCTGCATGCTAATTTTTGCAAGTATTTTCTTGTCCTATATTGGGTTTACCCATGATATATTATAAAATTTGCTGATGATTTCTTCTTCTTGATCACATTTCTTACTTAACATTTGAACCTTAGGAATTACATATCAAATTTTAAATCTTATGACTAGTCTGTATACTTAATTTGATGATGCATCATTTTCATCTTTTTGGCTATTACTTTGAACATACTGATAACAGCTCTTTCCCCATGATGTTTATCATCATCTTATATCCATCATCTAACTAATTCAACATCTAAGCTTTCTTAGGGACATATTTTTTCTTAACCACTTTTTTTTCTCCTGTATGGGTCAAACTAGTGTATTTCCAAATATCTTCTGTTGGAAGATGCATATATAAATGATGAATTTGCACCACTCCCTAATCAAATTCTTGTCAACCCCAATTTTTTTTGTCATTTTTATAATTGTTACTGTTTTTAAAATGATACCCATGAACTAAAACACCAACATTTGAGTATTTTTTTTTTTTGTTGCCACAGAATACTTCTCAGTTAGCTCTGTGGCTGTCTAATGATTGGGCCAAGATTTCTGTCTACTACTTATATCATTTTTGGTAACCTCTTACAAAAGCATTTCTGATACAATATACTGGCAGCCAAACGAACGGAAACACATGAAATATGAACCAATGGCTGAGGGCCCCCCAACTGGATCAGGCCCTCTGAATGGGTGAGACTGTTGATTGGCTTGATCTGTTTGGGAGGCATCCAGGCAGTGGGACCGGGTCCTGTGCTCATTGCGTGAGTTGGCTGTTTGAAACCTGGGGCTTATGCAGGGTCGCTTGGCTAGGCCTGGGAGGAGGGGACTGGACCTACCTGGACTGAGTCTACCAGGTTGATCTCAGTCTGTGGGGAAGGCTTTGCCCTGGAGGAGATGGGAATGGGGGGTGGGTTGGGGGGAAGGTGAGGGGGGCGGGAGGGGGGAGAACAAGGGAATCCGTGGCTGATATGTAGAACTGAATTGTATTGCAAAATAAAAATTAAAAACAACAACAACAAAACAACAATATACTGGCAGCTGCTGTTTCATATCTGTACTAGTTTAACAACTCCTCAACTATGTACTAGGCATAGAAAAAGCTGCATAGATGTGGATGATATTGTACGTCTATAAGCATATAATGAAAAATCTCAAAGTCCCCGATGAACATCCTACACTACAAATTTTACCTTTAAGTTTGGGCCATTTGTTCTATGCTCTCAGTAACAATATTGTTTCTCTGAGATCACAGATGCTAATGGATTTAGGTTTTTTTTTTATAACTTTTTTAAATTATAATTATATAATTTCATCTTTTCTTTTCCTTCTTCACAAATATCCCATATACATTTCTTTGTTCGCTTTCAAATGTGTGGTTCTTTTTTCAATTAATGATTGTTATATGTATATACATACATGGAAGACTAGTTTTTCCTGTTATCAGCATTTCTTAGTTGTTAGTAGTTCCTTTTTGGGGTGGTGGTGAGGCTTCATGGTATTTCTACTATCCACTTTTTTAAAATTTAATACTTATAAAATATTTTTTCTAGGGTTTCCATTCAATCATTATATGTGTGTATATATATAGATAGATAGATAGATAGATAGATAGATAGATAGATCTTTGAGATATTCTTACCTCAAAATTTAAAATATATACTCAAAAAATTATAAAAATTATTCCAATGAAATGTGCTATTCAGCATATTTATTTATTTATTTAATTGTATTTAAAACATGGGTGTGGTGGTATTGTGTTCCCCAAAATATTTTGTACCCTAATGAACTTATCTGGGGTCAGAGACAGAACAGCCACATTATTAAACATAAAAGTTAGGCAGTGGTAGCACACGTCTTTAATCCTAGCATTCCAGAGGCAGTAATCCATCTGTTCAAGGACACAGCCAACCATGGTGACTCATGCCTTTAATCCCAGAAAGTGAGTCTTTAACGCCAGGGAGTGATGGTAAAAAACAGAAAGGTATATAAGGCGTGAGGGCCAAAAACTAGCAGCATTTGGCTGGTTAAGCATTTGACTGGTTAAGCTTTTAGGTTTTGAGCAGCACAGTTCAGCTGAGAGCCATTCGGATATGAGGACACAGAGGCTTCCAGTCTGAGGAAACAAGATCAGCTGAGAAGTTGGCAGGTGAGGTTAGCTGTGGCTTGTTCTATCTCTCTGATCTTCCAGAGTTCACCCCAATAACTGGCCTCAGGTTTGATTTAATTAATAAGACCTGTTAAGATTCCTGCTACACATGAGATTACTAAATCTCTTCTTTTACAAACCAGTACCAAGGCTTTGCTTCCTATTCAAAGTGGAATTTGTATATAGCTAAACAATTTTGATACTGTTCTGTGTGCTGGTTTGACATTTGTAAGCTTTACCACTTGAATTTTATGTTGAAAAAGCTGTGCATATACACATAAGCCATCTCCAGATGAAGACATATTTGTGCCTGTTGTATACATACATGGCTACAGAGATCTTTAGGCTGTATGTGACCAGTTGTGTCACTTTGCAATGAATACAGCTAGCATTTTGTAGGCAACAAACACAAATTAATAAACACAGAAACAAGAATCCCATCCTACCAGAAGCTGAATGTGCTGAACTTGCTTCATATGAGCCATGGCTGACACAAGCAAGGTGGAATCAAAGGATGAAAAACTTTTGACAAGCCATGCTTCACAATCCTGGCCACTGTGGATGGCCATGATTATCTTCAGACAAGATGACTGTGTGTAAATGGCTTATATACACTTAAATTAAACACAGCAGGGTTGTAGTAATCTCTGTTTGCATTTTACTTTCTGTGAAGAAGGAAATTGCTTGGACTTGGAACATTTCATTTAATGGCATTTTTAGTTACCTTTTGTACTTCTAATGCCAGAGTTGAAATTCATTCCAAATTACCCGGTAAGACAGAAGAAACTTTGGTCTTTTTTTGTTTATTTTTTTTTAATTGCAGTTGCTTCCTTACCAATTTTACTAAATTAAATGTGTTTTAAAACATCTCGGCTCTTGAAACTTAATTATCCAAATCTCTGGGTGAAGTGTAACAAACAATGCAAACCCCATTTATGTAATTTATTTTGCAAAAGAAAATAATGGAATGCAGTTGTGCTAATGATATACACGTTTCTGTATTTTTCTCCCTTTTCGACAACAACTTAGCAAAGCCCTATCATTTTGAAACAAAAGCTTTAAGGGCATTTTGAGGCTTGGATTTGTCCATTCTCTGCTTTTCAAAAGAGGTAAAGTGCATAATGGTGTATGCCTTTTACAATCACGGAAGATTTTGATTCTTTCATTTTATCCTTCTATCAGTGAGTATTATTGACAGTTATACATAATAAGCTGTGAATAGAGATCATGGCTTGTAATTGTAATGTGTAAAGAAGAAGAAAAATGTTTAGATATTCAGTAGCTAAGGCACCATCAATTACATCCCAGAAGAATAACATCTGACTATCAGACCACTTAGGGTATACAACTTTAGTTTAAACTCAAGTATAATAAGAACCTCTTTCATGTCCTTTGTATTTTCTAGAATAAAATATCTTTAGATCCATAATATTGCAGTACTATACACTTACACTTCTTAACACCATCATCTAATGGTATTACTTTTCTGATTTTTTTCCTGCTGCAGCACTTACACTGAAGCATGTTTCTTTTCTTCATTGTGTTCTTGGGTGGTGGGTCCTGAGACCCTGTCTTTGGGATAGTAAATCCTCACCAACCCCCATGAGTGATTAGGGATGCAGGCATGCAGAAATGCTCGAGCCCAAACTAAACAAAACCCCTTTCTTCACTAAACAAATATACAAACAAAAGCCAAATGACAGTAGATCAACTAAAGGAGCTTTGCATAGGAGCAAACACAGAAAAGTATGTTGTTTTTATCCATCTTTACCATGCCTACAAATGTCTCCTACAATAAATATGTATACACTTAAGTTTTTATTAGAGAGGCAGATAGGCAGTCACATGAGAGGGTTTTGAGTCACTAAAAGGCAGGAGGCTTTGCTTTCAGATAGTGTATAAAGCAAGAACAAGCTAAACGCCCAATTCCAGAAAGAAGCAAATGTGAGAAAAGTGACTCAGGGTTTTCATTGCAAGACCCTCAATGGGCCAGGCTGGTCTAAGTTTCAGGGTTTCTCATGATCAGTCTGTGTGACTCTGAATCCCATACTCTGTAGCTCTTATTACTATCCTGCCCCTAACTTTAATTTAAAAAAAAAAAAAAAGCCTTGTAATTTGGCAATATGGATCTCAGTTTGAGAAAGCTGTGAATATGACCACAACATAAGTAAAGTATGGTGGAGCATTATCCTAAAGGTTAGGATGTCATACTGTCATTACACTTGTGTGTGTATGTGTGTGTGTGTGTGTGTGTGTGTGTGTACCACAGCGCGTGTATGAAGGAACCACAGGACACTTTATTTGAGTCAATTCTCTTCTTCCATCAAATGGATTCTGAGGATTGAACTCAAGGTATCAGGCTCAGTGACAAGTGTTTTTACCCTTGAGCCACTTCCTTGGCCATAGGACATTCTATTGTTAATTGTTACTGCTTTTTTCTGCCTTCTATGTACAGCTGATTCATATTTGATCATTGAAAGCTAATAAGCAAAGTGTATTAATATTTCTATGAAAATATTTTTGCTTTACTGACACATTTGTACTTCCCTTTATCCTAATTAACTGATAAATAATTTTGGAAGTCATCATCCCATTAATTTTTTTAAAATCAATGCAATGCATATGATTCATTGCTGCAATTGTGAAGAATATTTTTGGTTCTTTACTGTTGATTTCCTAGAATAGAACACTTCCCATTGAAATAAATCACAATGTGTTGCATCACGGGCCTCCTGTATTCTCCTGCCCCCTCTTTGTTTTGTGTGTGTGTGTGTGTGTGTGTGTGTGTGTGTGTGTGTGTATGGTGCTTGTGATATGGATGGTATGTGCATGTGATATGCATGTCTATGGTATATGTGCACATATGTCCCATGAGAATGCTTTCGGAGGGCAGAGGAAGACATCAGGTGATTTCCACTCTCACTCTCATTACTTTACAGTTTGAGACAGGATATCTTAATGAACCTCGTGATTTCAGCTAGACTGGCTGGTGATTTTTCAGGATCCTCCTGTCTCACTTGCCACTGCTGGAGTTACAGGTACATGTGGCTACTGCTGGCTTTTACATGTTTTAAGCTCCTGTCCTTGTGCTTTCATAGCAAACACTCTTAATGTCTGAGCCATCTCCCCACTTTCCTGAGCGAGAACATTCTAGACAATACATTTTAGACAATGGAAATTATCAGCCCATTTTAAAATGTTATCTCCTGTGATTATAGACATACATCATTCAATACCTATCATTCATATAATATATATAATCAATCATATATATATATATATATAAAACTATACGTGTATATACAATTTTGTTTATGATCTTTCTTGAGGTTTTGGAAGAAGGAAATCTGGTGACAAGATCTTAAAACTTTCCCCGTGCTTCTCTCTGAGAAATAGACTCTGGGTCCCTGAGGCAACGTACATCTTAGGAAAGCTGTCATGAAATTTAACATACACTGTTGTCACACTGTGGAACTTCATTTAACATTTCACTTTGACCCACTTTCATAACTGAAATCACTGTTAAACAATAACAGTTAAACCATAAATTTTTTAATGAAGCTGCACAAAAGATGAAAAACATAAATGTGGGCACTAAAATATTAGCATGCTTATGTCATATAAAGGAAAGTAGCAATGTGTATGATTATTAATGTATCTATCACTTATGCATATTCACCACATATCCATCACAGAATTACAGATTATACCTAGAATAATTAATTACAATTAGTTTTCCCCTTACTAGCACATGCTTATTTATGCAGATCTCAGAATAACTGAATTTCGACTTATCCTCTCAGGTTTCCAGACATTTAAGTATGTTATTAGGACTGTGATTATTCGGCACCCCAACACTCAGGTATCACCCAACTTCATTACTACCTGATTAATTAACCTGTTTAAAGTGTGAAAGTTGGCACCTTGTCATTAGAATCCATGGGAATAACTAATGAGAAACTATGAAATAATTTGTACCTCAATTAAAAAAACCTGAACAAGGAGGTTTTATCTCATTATTCTTGCTTCCTGTTATCACCTATACAAAGCCAAGAAGATTTCGCAAAACCTACTGTCTACAGACAGCAGGCTATGTAACATCTCAGAGAACATTTCACAGATCTTTAATAAAATGTGGTGTTATTCAACAGCAAAAGGTAAGGCAAGCAGTTTCCCTGGATAACATTCATTACAGAGCATCAGTGTGAAAACCAGGTACTTTGATCTCATACCTGACTCAGGTTTAAATGAGATTTCTATGTAAGAAAAAAAAGGAAAAGGAAAAGACGTAATCTAGTTCAATTTAGTGTGCGTAAAGGCTTTGGGAAAAAATATCACAAGAGGTAATTAGTATTAAAGTACTATTAAATTATGACATTTCCATATATTAAGAAATGCAGCCCCAAGGCCAGACTCCTTTCAATAGGACTGATTTTATTCAGGGGCCACATCATAGCAGTATTCAAATAAAAAATTAGAGAGTTAATTTCAACTGTATTGTTTCCTCCTGCCTACATTTATAAGGTCATACGTATCATAGAACAATACTGAAGAATCAAAGGGACTGAAGGAGAGGTCTTTGTAACATCTATAGGTTCACTCTCCCAACTGTTAGTTGCTCACAGAGTTTAGAGGAAGAAAGGACACAATGTTTACAATTTAACATTAAAGAAGTCACTGATTTTCCTCAGAGTTAAGGTTATTATCCTACACACATCTCTCCCTTTAGTACAAGTGCCATACTCTGAGTCATGGCAGGATATTGGCTATAAAACCCAGCCAAGGTAAAATGAGGCATAGATGAATTCAGGTAATAATTAATTAGATAACCCTTTTAGAACTTCTTGAAATACATTCTGGATCCTGTCTAATGCTCTTTTGTCTAACTCTTCAAGGCAAGGCCACCCACATATAGTTTAAAAATATAGTCAAACCTTTAAAAATGCATATTTTCCAAATCAAGACTTTATAAAGATAAAGTTTAAAATGACAAAATTTAATTAATCCACTTTAGCAAGAATGTTTCATACCTATTTTAGATTGCAAGCATTGCAGTTTTACTGAGTTGCAAATCAGTGTTGAAAATAAAGAACAAAGTTTCATTGAAAAATTTTAAAAATCTTTGTTTTATTTTTTCTAAATATTTTATTTTTACTTTTTATTTATTCTTCTCACACACAATACATCCCAACCATAGTTTCCCCTCCTTCCACTCCTCCAAATCCTACACTGCCCATCTCCCCTTTCTCCCAGATCAGCTTGGGTTATCAATGGAACACAGTATTACAAGATACAATAAGACTAAACCCTCATATCAAGGCTGGACCAGGCATTCCAGTAGGAGAAAAGGGTCCCAGGAGAAGTCAAAAGAGTTAGATACACCCTCACTTCTGCTGGTAGAAGTCCCATTAGCGTACCAAGCTAAACAACTATAATGTATATGCAGAGAACCTAGTGCAGACCAATGTAGGCTCCAGGATTGTCACTTGACTCGATGTGAGCCCCTATGAGCCCTGCTCATTTTATTTTGTGAGCTGTGTTCTTCTGGTGTCCTTGACCCTTCTGGCTCTTACAATCCTATTGGGAAGGTTTCCCTGAGATATACCTAATTTTTGGCTGTGGGTCTCTCTATCTGTTCCCATCAGTGGCCTGAGGAAGCTTCTCTGATGACCATTGGGCTATGTACCCATCTATGGGAATAGCAAATTTTCTTTGGGAAGCATTTCATTGATTTCTTTCTTTCTTTCTTTCTTTTTTTAACCAGTCATGTTTGGTTCTATCCTAGGAGTAGGCTATCCTTTCTCAGGTTCCTGACCACTCCTGGTGTGCTCCCCTAGTTAGACCAGTCATTGGTTGGCCACTCCTGCAAGTTCTGCGCCACCATTGCCCCAGCACATTTTGCCGGCAGAACAGATTGCAATGTTGAAGGTTTTCCAATCCAAGGATATTAATTACACTCATGTAAACATGGGAAATAAATAATGCCACATCAGCAAAAGCAAATGAAAGGAAACACAGAGACACAGACACCACTACCACCACCACCACCACCACCACCACTGACATCAACAACAAAATAGCAGGCATTAACAGTCAGTGGTCATTGCTATCTCTCTATATCAATGGACTTAACTCCTCAATAAAATGACACAGACTAACAGAATAGATGCAAAAGCAAGATTCATCCTTCTGATACAAATAAGAAACTGATCTCAATGTCAAAGAAAGACATTACCTCAGTAAAAGGTTGGAAAAACATTTCCAAGCAAATGGAAGCAAGTTGATGCACTCATTCTCATATCTAACAAAATAAACTTCAAACCAAAATTAATCGAAAGAGATAGGGAGGGATACATCTTTGTTTTATTTTATGAAAATTTACTGATAAATAATAAAATACAAATGAACAAGATATTTGATGTTAATATTTAACATGTGTTTAGTATCAATACTACATTAAACTATATGTACGTTAGAAATTTTCATATGCAAACAACTTTCACCTATTTTGATGGTTTGTAGAATTATGATAATTTATTGAATAAAAAAAATGAAGTCCAGTGGGATTCAGTGAGTTGGCCAATTTTATGTTGGGACTAAATTTTATGTATTATGTTTTGATGCACTACAATATTTCTAATCAGCAAATAATATTTTATGAATATTTTTAAATCTAATAGGCTTCATTTGCAAATGCCTAACTACACTTTAACATGAGATTATATAATTGATTATGATGAAAGTTAATAAAATTTGAGAGTAAAACAGGTAAACACAATTTTAAGATAAAATAGTAAATCTACACTTAAAAAGCAAATCTCAGAAATTCTTCAGAAGTTAGATCAACAATAGTTTAGTATCACTAACAGGTAGCATATCAATCATTAAAGTCTTCCCAAAATAAAGATGTAAGAAAATAATTTCCCAAACTTAAAGGTATCAGGAGAAAATAGTCCTTTTTTCACCAAGAATTGCCTACTGTTGAAAGAAGAGAGAGAAAAAGAGAAGGGAGATAAAGAGGAGGAGGAGGAGGAGGAGGAGGAGGAGGAGGAGGAGGAGGAGGAGGAGGAGGAGGAGGCGGCGGCAAAAGAGTCAGGCAAAGAAGGGAAGGCAAGGAAGAAGAAGAAAATTAATAAAAAAAGAAATTTTCTGTTAGGAAAAACTGCCTTACTTGTTTGAGAATGACATATTTAAACATACATTATACTCTGAAGTGAAATAAGAAAAAATGCCAAAAATTATCAAAATCATTTCAAAGTAAGCAAAACAGCTACATCTAAAATAATTAGATTACTTATGTTTTATGGGGACGTGAACATTTAAGCTTATAAAAATAAGAATATTGAAAGCAAATGTATAAGAATAACTATTTAGACTAAGTGAAGGTATTTTTAAAAGTGGTTGAAATTGGATATGATCTTTGAGTCTAATTATGTGGCATGAGAAGAGAGTAAATAACAAGACTGTGAATTCTGAAAATGATTTTTAGATACTTTATCTTAAAGACAGAGGAGTGACTCAATGATGAAAAGCCATACATGTAACTGTGTGCTGCTGCTCAAAGCCATACACACCTTTGATAATATTATTTTTATCTTTATGCACTGGGTAGTCAATGAATGTAATATACAAACTTGAAAATTTTTGTACCTTTCCTATTTTGTTCAACAATGTATTTATCACATAACCGTAGTTAAATGCAGATTATACATATCAATGTTGACAAGCCTCTTGTCAATACACAAAATAGTTAGTGAGTGTTCTAAAACAAAGTGAATATCATTAGGGACTGCATATAAATGTTTTTTCCACAAGTTAGTAGTCTGTAGTCAGTAGTTTCCTGCAGCAATTGGACCCTTTCTTGGGAAGCCTCTGGATCTCAAGGAAATGGGCATCTGTATTAGGAGCTGATGGGGAAGTTCTGAATTGGTGGCATTCCTGGCAATGTTTTTTAATTTATTTTTATGCCAGTAGTGAAAAGCCTTACTATTGTTTAATTTTATCTCTGCTCCAGAACTAATGGAGTACATTATTTGACTTCCTTCCTCTGAAGTCCACCATAACAGAGGTCAGCTTCTACTCTATTCAGAACACACTGGAAAGGAACACAAACAAGAGTAAATCAAGCTAAAAATAGCTATTACCTCCTCTCTTCATTATTTCTGATCCTACTAGGCCTCTTCCACTGCACTTCAAACAATTGCTGACTGGGGTTTGAGTAACCTTACAGGAAACTCCAGTTTTGGGTTTCTGACTTGGTCATTCACTCACCAAGCACCAATGTTGATTTCTGAAATCCAACTTAGTAGCTATGAAGTATAAACCATGATAACATGAAACTCTCTTAAGCCTGCCACCCTGTCTTTATGATCAAGTCACATAAGAATAAGACTTGTTCAGTTGTGGAAAAAAGCAACTCCTACTGTGTAAGATATTAAAATCAACAATCATACTGGATGTTAGAAAAACACAACCTTAGAATATTAATCATTACTCAACTCTTTTAAAATCAGTAATGTGTACTATGGAGAAATTTGAATATATGCAAAAGTGTTGATATAATTGTTGCTCATTCACAGCCACAGATGCTGTGGTTTCATTTGTACAACGGTCATGCCTTGTCCAGAGGACACTGTTTCACTCAGGTCTTCCATGACTTCTGGCATTTATACCTTTCTGCTCGCTCATCCACGATGGTGCCTGAAATCTGATGAAGGGATATGATCTAGATGTCTTATTTGTGGCCGCTGAGCGTTGCATTGACTATTTATTCTCTACACTCTGATCAATTGTTAATTTCTGTGTTAATCATTCCACTCCACAAAAATCTACTCTGATGTGGTCTGAGAGCTACACTAATCTGTGTGTACAAAGATGCAAATTTAGAAGGAAATTTTTTTATACTTTTAAAAATTTTTATTAGTTCTTTCAAAGTTTAATATAAAATATTTTTACATTAATATCATTATATTGCTCTCTTCCTTCTTCTCTCACCAAACCCGCCCATCTAGCCCTCCTTATTAACTTTCAAATTCATGGCCTTTTTTCATCAATTGTTATTGTATTCATATATGTATTTACATATATATTTTTACATATAGCCTGCTCAGTATGTATAGCATTACTTGTATGTATATTTTCAGGGCTAACCATTTGGTATTGGAAAACCAATTGGTATATTCTTCCTGAAGGAAATTATTTCTCCCACTTTCAGCATCTTAATTGCCTGTGGTTCTTTCTTTTCACATCTTAGTTATTGGAATAGAGCAGCTATGAACGTAGATAAGCAAGTGTCTCTGCAGTAGGAGATAGAGTCCATTGGGTATATGTTCAAATGTGCCAGAACTGGGTCATATAGTAGATCTAATTTTAGTTTTGAGAGTAACCACCAAACTGATTTCCACAGTGGCTGCACCAATTGCATTCCCCTCAACAGTTCATGAGGCTTCCCTGTTCCCCACAAACTCCCAAGACGTTGTTCTTTTATTTTTCTTTCTTTACTTTAAAAAAAATAAATCATTTTCAAAAATCATACATGCTAATTAGAGGTTTCCCCTCCCTCTACTCCTCTCAGTTCCTCCTCCCTGCCCTTCCATCTGGATCCACTCACTCCATTTCTGTCTCCCATTAGAAAAAAACAGGCTTCTAAGAGATAATACCAAAATGAAATGTAGTATAATAAGATAAAACAAATACTATCACTTCAAGTCATTGAACATAGAAAAGTCCAGCTGGTGTCTACAAAGAGCCTTGACTTCTACGTTCTAGTGCCTTTGGTATAGGAAGGTACTCTGTACACTACCCAAAGTGAAACATAGACACCATCCAGCCACAACCCTAGCTCAACAATGGCACCCTGCCTGCAACATATGCTAAGGCAATGGTGGCATAAAGCTTGTGGGAGTAACCAACCAATAACTGATTTGACTTAAGGCCCACTCCACAAGTTACAACCCATATCCAACACTGCTTGGGTAACTGAGAATCACAGACTAGTTTTTGTTTGCTTAATCTTAGCCATTCTGATTGTTGATATGAATCATAAATGTAGTTTTTATTTGCGTTTCTTGATTGCTAAGGAGAGTAAACACATAAATGTATTTCTGTTTTAAATTTTTTTCATTTAATTCTTTCATAGAATATACCTTTATCATATTCTCCCCCTTTCCCCATCTCCTTCCACATCCTTTCATTTCTTACCCACCCATCTTCATGTTCTTTTATCTCTATAAAAGAATAAAATCAGCAACAACAACAAAAGTCAAAACAGAAAAAAAAAACCAATAAGGCAAACATACATAAACAAAATAAAATAAAAACCACACAAAAAAGCATAGGAATTGTTTTGTGTTGGCCAACTATTCTTGTGCACCATTAAATGGGGTTGATATACTTGGTGTCATTCTATTGGAGAAAACAAATTTTAATTTTGCAGTAGGAGTAATTTCAAATAATTTTTGGTTAGGGATAGGACTTTATTTCCAATTCCCCTTCTCAGTACTAGGAATTTTTTCTGCTTTGAACCTATGCATGTCTTCTAAGAGCTTTCACAGACTTTGTGGGTTTATTTGTGTATTAGGCCTACTGTGTCTGGAAGATAATGTTTCCTTAGAGTCATCTACCAACTTTAGTTCTTACACCATTTCTGTCTTCTCTTCCACATAGATCCCTGAGCCCTGAGGGAAGGCTTTGGATAGAGACATCCCATTTAAGACAATGTGTTCTAAAGTATCTTACTTCTTCACATTGTTCAGTTTTTATTTCTGTGTTAGTAACAACTTACGGCAAGAAACTTCCCTGATGTGGTTTGAGCAAGGCACTGATCTCTATGTATGTCATTAGGAGTCATTCTATTGCTGTATTCATTTAGCAGAATAATGGTACTAGGTTTTCCCCTAGATCTATGGTCTGTCTAGTCTCCATTCTTGGTCACCGTAGCAGTGTCAGGCACAGGTCCCGTCTCACAGATTGAGCCTTAAATCCAATCAAAAGATGGTTGGTTAGCATATAAGACTTATGCCACTATTACATCAGCATATTTTGCAGAAACATCTCTTCTGTAGGTTGCAGGGTTCATAGTTATAAGATATTGATGAGTAGTTTTCACCTCCAATAGGGTACCTTGTCACTTCTAGCACCATGAAGACCAGTTATAGTGTCGAAGCTTCTAGTTGGAAACCAGCTCATTTTCTCTATTTTATACTATATATATACATATATATATATATATATATATGCTGTGTCTTCAGAAACAGAGGCTTAATTATTAGGTTATGGAAAGTATCCATAGCCTTGGCAATAACCTGTGATGCTTAGGGTTTCTATGTTACGTTTCTGACAACTCTACAAGATGCAACTCATTCCTCGCTCTGGATGTTTTACTTTGTGGCATAAAGTATCTAGTTAGGGCATTGCATCCTACATTGTATACTAACTCCATTTAAACTCATTTAATATATGAATATATTAGAAATCTTCTACAATAGTAGGTTTTAATGTGGCTTTTCAAATGGTCTTTAGTCTTAGTTGTTAATCCCCATATTCTATCTTTTATCCCAGCTTCCCGTTCCCCTCTGAATTTAATTTCTCTATTCTAGTTTCCCTTTATATCTTTATAATGATACACTGTATTTCTCCTTTCTTCTCCACCTTGGTCTCTCAGTAGCTACCTAACCTCCATGTTTAGGATTGGCAAACACACACATATCTAAAGCTTAGAAGCTAGCATCTGTATATAAGAGAAAACATGCAATTTGTGTCTTTCAGGGTTGCTTCACTCAGGATGACTTTTTTCTAGCTCCAGCCATTTACTTTGCAAATTTTAAAATTATGGTTTTCTTAATTGCAGAATAATATTCAATGGTATACATGTACCACATTTTCATTTCCCATTCATCAATTGATGGATGTTTCCAGTTTCTAGCTATTGCAAATATAAAAGCAATGAACATAGATGAGTAAGATGTAGATCCTTTGTGTATATGCCCAAAGTGGTATGGCTGGATCTTTTGGTAGCAGCTGTACCAGTTTGCATTCTCACCACCAATAAATAAGTATTCCCCTTTCCTTGCATCATCTTCAGTATGAGCTGTCATTTGTTTTATTGTTTTTGGCTATTCTGACTGAGGTAAGATAAAAATCTCAAAAAAGAATCTCAAAGTAGATTTGATTTACATTTCCCTGAGTGCTGAGGCTATTGAATATTTCTTTGTTCCTCGGCCATTTGTTCTTCATCTTTTGAGAACTTACTGTTTGGTTCTATACTTCATTTTTAATTGGGTCATTTATTTTCTTATTGTTCAATTTTTGAGTATATTCAAAGACTCATGCATAATTCCACACATTTGGAGACACCTGATTTTTGACAAAGAAGCCAAAAACATACACTGACAAAAAAAAAAGGCAGCATTGTCAACAAATGGTGCTGTTTAAACTGAGTAGTTGAATGCAGATTAATGATGACTCCATTTCGACAATCAGGCAAAATTTAACTCCAAATGGGTCAAGAACCTCAAATAAGGCCAAATGACCTAAATCTAAAACATGAGAAAGTGCAGGATAAATTTTAACTCATTGGCACAGAAAAAAATACTTTCTGAATAAGACTCCAACAACTAATAAATTTAAGACCAACAAATTCATGAAGCTAAAGACTTTTTTACAGTGAAGAGCACTATATTTGAGCAAAGTGATCATCCATAGAATATGGGAAAAAACTTTACCAATTATATTTCTTGAAGGTATATTTCTGGTATACTTCTGGGTACACAGGGTTACTATATTTCTTAGCCATGTTAATTTTTCTTATGAGAACTCTGTCAAATTCCGTAGCCCACTTTTTAGTTAAGTCATTGGTCTTTTGTGTTCATAGTTCCTTATATATTCTGGATATTATTGCTCTTTTAGATGTAGAGCTGCAAAGATTTCTTTCCTGTAATAGACTGCCTATTCCCTCTATTATCTTAGAGTTTCCTTTGCAGTGCAGAAGTTGATGATTTCATGAAATCCCACTTATTGATTGTCGTTCTTATTTCTTGGGTGTTGTGTACTATTCATACACTCTTTCCGGGTTCCTAGATCCTGAAGTGTGCTCTTTCTGTTTCTTCTGAATTTTCAGATTTTTAGGTGTAATATTAAGATCTTTGATCCATTTAGAATTTATTTGTATGTGGCTGAGAGAATTGCATCCTGTTTCATTCATCTACATGTAGAGATCTTGTTTTCCCAGCATTGTTTGTTAAGCATGTTGTCTCTTTTCTGATATGTGTTCTTGGCCAACTCAGATGGCTGTGTATCTGCTTATATTTTGGCCACAGCACTTTGAATCTTAGAAAATACCCCTCAGTTACACTGATGAAGATTGAAACTGAAAGGGATATGCATCTGACTCATGAACACTACAAGGTTATGTATTCTACATATTATATTTGTTTTACAAATTAGATGTTTGTTTTCTCTTTACTAATATGTAGCATGAATCTTAAAAGGTCTTATTAATAAAAACAAACCTGGAACCAGGTATTGGGATGAACGCTGAAACATCAGAGAAACAGAACCAGCCACAGCTAACCTCACCTGGCCAATTCCTCAAATGATCTCGTTTCCCAAAAATGGAAGCCTCTGTGTCCTCATCCGAATGGATCTCAGCTGAACTGCTGCTCAAAATCCTAAAAGCTTAACCAGGCTCTAGTTCCTGGTCCTCAAGCCTTATATACCTTTCTGCTTCCTGCCATCACTTCCTGGAATTAAAAGTGTGTGTCACCATGCCTGATTGTCTCCAGTGTGGCTTTGAACTCACAGAGATCCAGATGGATCTCTGCCTTCGGAATGCTAGGATTAAGGGTGTGTGTGCCACCATTTTCTGGCCTCTATATCTAGTGGCTGTTCTGTTCTCTGACCCCAGGTAAGTTTATTAGGGTGCACAATATATTAGGGAACATAATACCACTACAATGATACCTAAATACTGTGCTGTCTTCATGGAAGTTATTCTTTCTATTTGGCCAATTAGGTATGAATGAAGGGATGTAACCTCTGAGTACAGGTGTTCTGTGACTACTAACAATCCTCCAGGTGCTGAGCAGGAGCACAGAGGTCTGGCAATGCAATTAACTACTCCAGAAGCTTTCTGCCCACTGCAACTCTGACATTTAAGATTTTTGACAAGTTATTACCTCTCTACTCAGCTGTATAAATGCTCTTTTCCAAAGGAACTTAATCCTGAGGTCTACTTCATACTCTGTTTATTAAACAATCATGGACATGTCAACCAGGATATCCACTTGTACTTAAAAACAAATTAAAGTATTGAACATTGGATGTCAGTGTTGTCATCCACAAACAAAATCTCAAACTGTATTTATTGATAATAAGCTCCTTTTAATGTTTCAAAACTGCTTTCATGGTTTGAACAACTAAACAAATGTATTTATCTCTCAACTTCTTAGGATATTTGTATACGATGTCATATAGATCAATGTGTTCTTTTAAAATTCTCACTTGCGTTTTCCTTTTCTGTAGTGAAATATCTTCATTTTAATTAGTGAAATTTCAAAATAAATTGAAATAGCAAATCATTCTCCAATAGAGAAATGAAGAATGTGCAGGGAAGCTGGAAATGTCTTTCAGAAAGGTGCTAGGTAGCTACATTGCTTAGTTACCCATGACCACTCACACTGACAGCATTATGAACTTCCAGGCTGAGCTGGGTATAATTACAAACCAGATTTCCATTTCATTAAGTTTTACTTGCAAATCTTAAAAATTTTGAAATGTACAAACTTAACAGTTCTCACCACTGTAGATTAGGATAAAATTTACTCATTTAAATATATAGTGACCTATACTGTACTTGTGAGCAACTAACTGAAAACTTTAAAAGGTTGAACTGAAGGAATTTTGACAGCAAAATTATATTGCTAGAGAAATAATTATCTTTGAAGAATCAAGAGCCACAAATTTTCTTTTCCTGTTTTATTTTAATCATTAATTTGATTTTCATTTTTCTTCCAAAACAGGTAAATCAATAATGGAAATTTTAGAGCTATTTTATCTTTCTAAATTCTTCAGAACATTGAATTTCCATTGCCATAAATGACAATCTTTTCACACTTCAGTCTCTATCCTAATGTTTAAACAGAGAATAATTTCTCAAAAATCTTAGATGGTTTAGCAGAATCCTGTTCAGAGAATACAGTAATTCAATTTATCAGACAACAAAGATCAATAGCATATTTCTAAGGCACTACTCAAATGCAAGAATAAAGAAAATAAAGACTCATACCCCTTCATAATTAACAAAGCTTCGAGTGTAGCTTACAGTAAGATTATGATAAATTAAAGAAATACATTTGATGCCTATTTTGCAGATCTTATTACTTTTTACGTTTATCTGCAATATATATGCATTCATTTATTACCATAAGCTTGTAACTCAAACAAATAGCTGAAATCCATTTAAAACATCTGAGTCTAAAACATTAGGTCAGAAGAAGCACATTGTATCCACTTTGAATCCAATAAACTGGACATTTTATTTTTCCATTTCCCCTATTCTCTGTAGAAAGAAAATTTTGCTGTTATTGGCTCATTTTGTGGTATTTAAAAGTTAAACACTTAATAGAATTATTCAAGCATAAGGTAAAGCATTTTATAGCATACATATATTCTTGGTAAAAATCAGTCCTCTGTGGCTTCTTTCTGTCACCTCGGTTCTAAACTCAGCTTTGATTGCTGAGCCTTTTTAATGAGATGAAATTCACATAACATAAAATTATCCATTTTTAAGCAGACCATTTAGTGAAATTTAGTATAATCAAAGTGTTGTGAAACCAGCATTTACCCATTCCAGAATGTTTTATGCCCTATAAAGGAGTCTCAAACTTCTGCAAAGTTGCCATGTGTTCTTTACCCAAGAGGCTGAGTTCTGTCTCTGTGAATAGATTTAAGGTGATTATTGTATATTGAGTCTTTCTCCTTTCATTTAAAATTATGTTAGTTACTATTTTAAACCATTCTGATTTTTTTCATAATTTATGACAATATATCATGATTTCATAAAATTCCAGAATTAAAATGACTATTCTGTATTTACAATTTTCCACCTGCATTTCATTATCTGATTTATATATTTAAAAATTTCTCCTTTGATTACACTTATAATTCAAATGATATATCTAAGCCCATATTTTTGTTACTCTTTCAATAGTATATCTAACTCCATATTTCAAACATCTGAGTTATTCAAGTTAAATTGTATCTCAGCATTTCTAAATCACATGAGTACTTTCTAACTTCAAGATTCAAGTACTTGTCTTTCTTCAAATATGCACTGTGTCATTTTAAAGCTATTAATTTATCAAAATGGATCCTTAAACTGTGAATATAAATTGCAATAGTAGCTTTGGCCCTCCAAATTTAAACTGTCACTGGACGGACACTAAAATAAATAAACATTGCTTACATAACAATTGATTAATTTAATTATCCAATAATATAATGAACAATGTCCTCAATTTATTTTTATATCCTATGTATATAGTATCATTTTCTCAAGCCAATTTAATACAAATGATTCTAAATTTGAGAATAAAATGCACTCTCCTTAATTTAAAGTCTCTCTCACAATAATTTAATTTATATTGATGTCATGATTTTCTTATATATTTCATTTACACATTTGTATTTCTTGTCATTTCTAATTTTCTTTTAAGTTACCACTTGAAGATCTCAGATCCTCAAGTTTTCCAAACATCCAGTGTGGATTCCTGATTCCTTTTTGCCCTCTTTTCTTTAACAGCCTTTCACCTGGTGGTTGCAGTCCTTGCTCTGTCCGGAACAGCTGCCGTCTCGGCTGTATTTGATCTCGGTCTATGGCACAGCCTTTCACAAACATGCACAGTTGCTGCCACGGTTCCTAGGATCAGTGTGTTCATCATTTTGTGTTTGTTCTTTCATTAGGATACATAGTCAAATATTCTTGTATGAACAATAAACAGAGAAAAATATCTAATGACCTTCCATGTCGAAACCACTTGCTTTTATTTGACTAGATGAAAATCTCTCTGGGTATATAATAATTTGTGGGCTTTGAAATTTTTCCATAGAGCACCAGTATTACTGAGAATTGTGAGACTGTAAGATTTCATTTCTTCAGATTCAGTCTTTATTTTCTAACAGAGTCCAAGAGCTTCTTTTTGTCTTTAGGTGATGAGATTTTATGCTTTTATGTCTATTTGTTTTGTTGTTGTTGTTGTTTTTTGTTTTGTTTTTTGGTTTTGGTTTGTTTGTTTCCTTTTTCGAGACAGGGTTTCTCTGTATAGCTTTGTGCCTTTACCTGGAACTCACTTGGTAGCCCAGGCTGGCCTCGAGCTTTTATGTCTATTTGTAAATAGTTATACTATTGTTGCATACCATAACCAGGGAGACTTTTAACACTATCAATGTATATATGTCTCACATTTCTTTTCTTTATTTATTTTTGTTTAACAATTTGGATGTGAGATCACTAAATATATATGTTTATCTTCCACGATTCCAGTATTTTGGCTCTTGACTATTGTTTTATATCACTTACTCTTTATAATTATCGACCCTTCTCAAATCCTTAAGAGTATTCTTTTTCTTCCAACATAGGAAGAATTTTTTAATTCCACATTTGTCTTTTCTGGATGCATTAGAGCCTCAAGTAAAGAACCAGGGTGTGCATTATTTCGATGGATTGCTGGAAGAATTGTTG
Source organism: Peromyscus eremicus (assembly GCF_949786415.1). NCBI lineage: Eukaryota > Metazoa > Chordata > Mammalia > Rodentia > Cricetidae > Peromyscus > Peromyscus eremicus. The sequence continues at coordinate 25,667,694 of NC_081419.1, read as the reverse complement.
TAAAGATTCTTATTGAAAGTGGTGAGTGAATTCCCTCTCTCCCTCCTCTCTCAGTTTAATAGACTTTGGAGCTGCAACTCAATGGACATGGCAAAAAATGGCTTTTCTCTAAAGCATCAGATTACACTAGAGAACTTAGGGCTGTCTGTGTTTACAGCTTTATTTGGCTGATGTCCTCATATGCATCATAGCACATGAACCCTAGTCATTCCATTATCATGAGGTCCAGAATGCCTTACGTTTTGTTCAGAAGACTTTTCTTCAATGTAGGTATGATTTGTCCTTTGCCTCTTTCAGGTTCTTTCTTAAATGTTAGGTCTTCAGTCATAATGCCCTAGGTATCATATTTAAAATTACAATCTTTAGTCCTACCCAATAACCATAATTGTCTCTGTTCTTTTTAAATTTTATGCTTCAGTCTCTATCTTTGATAAATGAATGGAACATTGTTTTACATAGTTGAATTGATATAAATTTAAATAGGCTGAAGAAGAAATGTCTATCTATTAATTTTGATACTAGAGAAATTTTAATGAAAAGCATCAGTTCATTAACCCATGATTTAGTAAACCAAGCAAACATGTTCAGACTTCTGTAGAGTAACACTTTCTAAACAGCAGAAGAGAAGATCACCTTGAAGTTTAGCTGTAAAGGAAATGCAACTCCTGTTTGTATTCCTTGCACATCTCTTATCTTCCTGTTGGTTCACGACTCTACCATAATGACTTTTTTAATTGAACTCTTCTGGTTAATACTTCCTTTGGATTCTATTTTTCTTATTTAATTGATTACTGCAATGTATCCCAAAAAAAGAAATATCTGGACTGAATTAGCTCGGAAGTAAAAAAAAAAAATTATATCAAGAGGAATTCGATAATATTCCAGTGGGATTACATTGAAAATCCCTAAGTATTAATATTTTTCAATGCAACAAGAAAGGAATCTCAGTATGTCAGCTAACTGGGAAGGGGAGGGAAGGTTCTACACATTTCTATACCCCTATGGGAAGAATGAGTTAATTACAATCCCTCACTTAGAGTCAAAGAAATTGAATTTCTGTTAAAATATTGGAAGATGTTAACAAAATGTGCAAAGCTACCAGTTATTTGCAACACTTGGTTTCTTTACAGGAACTCCACAAGGTATTCAGTAAAGAAAAGAGTTCAATTGTAATAGGTACATATTGGTGGGTTTATTTCAAAATAATTCATCTCTATGGATGCATTGCTGATAAATATCAATCTGTAAAAAGTTTTGTTCTAAGGAATAAGAAGTTTGCATGTGTGCACATCTATGCTTTCAGAATGTATATTATTTTCAAACAGTCTTTATTTGTTTCTATGTAACTATATACCTTTTCTCACATGTAGCAGTTGATCAATATTTATATGCACACCTAAATACAAAGCTATGACAGTCTGTCACTTGCTCAAAAGAATATCTAGCAATATCATGCAGGTAAGTAAATTTGGCTTAATTAATTTCCATAACATTCACTTGTTCATCTCTGAAACTTTTGTACAAAATGATTGTTTGAAAATGTATTATACATGCCGCAAGCAACTACGTTTAAAAATACCTCACTTTGTGTTGAATGTATATATGCATATAAGGATAATACAAGGAAGAAGGAAAGAACATTGAAGGGTAAGTTTACCATGATAAAAGGAAAATATTCTGTGATGCTTCCCCAAATAAGAAATTGAGATAAGGAATAATAATTCTAATTATGAATATAGCTAAAGAAAGATCAATAATATTTAACTTGTTTTTAAAAAGTGCTAAGACAATAATAAGACAAGATAATTCATTTCTCAAGAAAATATTTATAACAGATATAAAAAAGATACAGTAAAGCAATGCTCTTATAAGCTCTATATTTTTATCATGTGTTCCTCTTAGGATGACAAACTCCAAGCTTGTAAACTCTTGAATCAGCACTTTTTGTTAGGAGAGTATGATATTCATATGCTAGAAATTTATTTTTTCAAATGTATTTACCGGGTTTATTATCTTCTAACATGGTCCCAGTCAAGTCAACACATGGACAAGACTTCAACTGTGGTGTCAGAGTAAGCATTGGCCTTTAGGAGAGCAAAGCATAGAACCTGTCATCAACTTGACTGCACTGAGCCTGGGTCATTGAACAGCAGCAAAGATGTCACACATGGCCTTCATCATGGACAGTACGTAAGTTCCCCATAAAACTGATTTGCTTCTAACTTATAATAGCTTAAAACTTACTTTAGAAGTCAGCATGTGTGTTTTTTTAAAGAAATTCAGAATTTGTTAAGAAAATTGGACTAAACTCACTCTCCTGTGCCAGTAATCTTTCAGTGTTTATTATTTTGTTTGTCCTGTAATAGGGATGTGGGGTCAAAGTGAGCATTTGTACAATAAATCTATTTGCAATGCACACATACCCTAAAAGAAATCTAAAATCATACTTGATGAATGTACAACAGACATTTTGTAGTGTTGTTGTAAGAAAGCTGTCCAGTATACTATTTCCTAAAAGTTTTTATTTGCTTAAGTGTATGAGTATGTTTGATCTCCCAGGAGTGTTTCTTTAGGTTAGATGTAAAGGTCAGTAATGCAGTGCTCTGATGGGAGTAGGGCATTATGGTAGTAGGGTGTGATGAGAGTGGGACGTGAGTTTGATCAATGAACTCAATTATGGCCCCATTCCAAGGATTTCTAGGCTTTGTTTACAATGATGCATAGCTGCCTGCACACTAGACACTGTTTTCCAAATCCTTCCAATAAATAAAAATGATACGTTGGTGTTGATGCATATTCACATGCCCCATCTCTCTTTTCCTTGCTCCCTCCCTCTCTCCCTTCTTTCCTCAGTCTTTCATCCTTTTATAGCTCTTGTGGGTCCCCAGCTGATTTCTTCGCAAGGTTAGCTGCTAATACATTCCTAGCACCCATGCATTATTAATGCTCACCGCTATCCAAGCTGGCAGTGACAAATAGAAAGTAAAATCTACTGACTAGTGGGGAATGTACGTTTTAGTCATGCTTGAATTTTCCAATCCGTTCTACCTCTTCAAGATATTTCAGTAGATTCTATGTTTGAATGTGACTTTAATTCCTTTCTACATCCTTTCCCACCATCTTAGGTTTTTAAATCTAAGAGCCGTGCAAAGAGGAGAGGTATGGTTATTGGAGAATTAATCACAATACAGAAAAATGCTTCAAAACATATATGTTTTCAAGTAGCTTTGAGGCTTCCCAAAGTAGGAAGGTCAGAATTCCTTGGGTATGGAATAAATGGCAATTTTATTCTAAAATTACTGTGCATGTACTTAAGTAAATTATACTATTTTAACTAGGTTGTGTCAGAAATAATAGGTGTGTGTCATGATAACCATTGATTTTTTAATGTGAAGATTTGTTTCTTCAAATAGAATATCTTACTTATTTTCTAATTATAAAGAAGAAGTCTGTGAAGTGCCTTCTGGCATGCATGGCCCTTGCCTGTTGAATCCAACTGGCATCTCCATTTCAAACTTTATGCTTTTACATATATATTTCAATGTATATTTAATTGATAAAGAGCAAAAAATGAAAATTTATTTAGCCATGAGGAGTGAAAATGTTCCTTTTTACTCTACTCCTTAAAGTAAGAAGTAATCATTATGAACATCAATTGTTACAATATCCATGTTCATAAGTTTGGTAGTTATTCTTTTGACAACATCACTTATCCTAGAATGATAGAAGTTGGGAATTGAGCAAAGTAAAGCATAGACTATGTTAAGAGGCAAACCTTGGCAATTTTCTTTTCTATATTTTGAGTGAAATATGTCAGAGAAGGACAACCTCCATTTAAAAAATAGAGCTCTCCCACTAGGCAAATCAAATAGTAGGTTTTATGAAGAACGAGCAAGGAAACAGAGCAATTGGGGGAAAATATAGCAATTGTTTAATGTAATGTAACTTCAGGTTACTTTTTGTACTGGTTGAAGTAGAAGTTACATCTTTAGAGTTAACTCAGGAGATTGGAATTTTCTATCTTCAGAAAACAATTTGTCTGTTATAGATTCCTCTACGTGTCCTTAAACTTCTAGCTGATAATGTAGCACTCAGCATGAGTCATCCCAGTTGAGTTTTACCTGGTCCATTGGTACCTAGTGGAGGAGTATATTCTAAAGCAATGCCCTCCTGCTCTTTAAACATGACCTGAGAAGTAATAATATCATTATATCTTTGACAAGTACTTTTCATTCCTGTAAGATAATAGAAAGATCCAAAACTTTTGGGGTGTTCATATTTTCTACATAATATTTTATCAAGTGTTTTCAATATTTATCTCACATGAATATGAAAGACACTCTATGAGGTATGTCTTATGTACCTGCTTTATGATTAGAAGTGTAAACTGCAAGTCTTGTAATTTGATTTGGAGCATGCAAATCCATAGCACACATAAACAGAATAAGTTATGGTGAAGATGATGCCCTTTTTCTGTTGCCTATACAACATTGCTTTTTTATCTTAAATGCCTTAGGTACATGAGGCTGGAAAGATAGAACAAACAGTTAAGAACACTGCTTGCTCTTACAGAAGACCCAGGTTCAACTCCCAGCATCCATGAGGCAGCTCACAATGTAACTCCAGTCGCAGGGTTTCTAATGCCCTCCGCTGTCTGCTGCAGATACTGCACACACAGAATGTACAGACAAGCATAATGACAAACACAAAGAAAAAATAAAAACAAATTTACAAACATCTTATATATTTGCCTGTGAGCCTAGCCTTCAATGACTGAGCCTTCTCTCCAGCCCTGAAAAACTTTTTTATGTACAATAGCATTATATTTAACTCCAGGAGTTCCTTAGTAAGAGTAGTGACATATGAAATTTAGAAAAGTGTCCAAACATGGATTTTTGGCTGAAATCCATGCTTTTAAGCATAAATTATGTTAGAACACAGTATGTGTGGAGATCTACTACATGTACTGAACCATGAAAGAACTAACCTGAAATAATTAGGGCTCTGTTACAGATGAATGTTGAAATAACTCTTATACATAAGTATGTTATCACATATTTTGTAAATTAAATGAGCAAGGAACAGAAAATTCTTTGACTTTGCAGCATGTGGGACAAATAATTTGTGCATTTTACGTTATATTGAAGTGATCAGTGTAGAATAGGTACAGAAGAGTAAATGTTAAAACACTGCTTTTCTACTGACTGAACTGGGATATTTCCATGTGCATTCACAAATGTTTCATAAAGTTTCCCTCTATTAAGGTGATTTAAATACAATATATATACAGTTTATAGTCAGCATATTAAAGACAGGCACAAAATCACTCCTACTTATATGTAGGTGCAAGGATTACATGAGAGTAATAACTGGTGGTATGACACCCTCAAGGAACACTTTGACAGACTTGTCATAGTTACATAGAAAAGAGGAAACTACTCAGATGTCAAACAATTCAGAAAACGTTTTAATAGCAGTACCTGCATTGGCCTCATTTCCAATTTTATTTGCATACACACTTCTAGGCAACCAGGACCAAGATGACAGCTCCACAGTTTTGGGCATTCTGTAGCTTCAAGACAGAAGAGGAGAAATACTCCATGAGAGAGGAAGAAAGAAGCCACCTGAGATGGATGATCTGACTATCCAAGCTTCTCTAGCCTCCAGGTCTCAAACAGCTGCTATAGGCAGAGGAGCTCATTCCTTCCTTAGCCACCAAGACACCTGCACTGCTGGCCTTAGAGACTGTCTGGGGACAGAATAGCTGTCCTAGCCATTGATTAACTGCAGACTTATTCTGCAAAACACTGCTCCATGCTGGTTCCCTAAAGACCTAAAGAGCCCAAGGCTGTAATGCCTGTACCTCTCAGCTAGGTACCCCAAATCCTGCTGAGGACTTAGAGCAGAATTATCTTGCTACCAAGAGATAGGATATTTGGTTCTCAAAGATAAGAGATAATCATGGCTGGATGCTTAATTGTAATTCACCTCTCACCCATATTCCTCCTATAAGTAACCCCAATAAACTCACTGGTTATCCAAGCTAAATTTTATGGGATTATTTCTTTTGCCTGGGACTGATGCCTGATCTAGGATGAATAGACATTTGTTCACATTTTAGGGAAAGTTATAGGATGAGAAAAGGAATGACATACTTAGAAAGCAAGTCAGAACCAGTTAGTAGTCAATATAAAATTGAAATAAATGGAAGAATCTACAAATGAATTCACTTAATCTAATAGATAAATTTATTACAGAAATTGATCTCTGTGGATTAAATAGGATTAATTTGAAACTAGTAAAGTACTGTATTAGTAACTTTTCTCATTGATGTGAGGAAGTACCTACCAAGATTTAATTTTGACTCATGCTTTATGGGTCCAGGTCTTCTTGGCAAGGAAGGCAGGGTGGTAGGAGTTTGTTCATATCTGGACAGTTCCAAAAACAGAGAACAGAAAATGCTATGATTCATTTAGCTTTCTGCATTTCCCTTTTGTCTTTGCCTAGGACATCAGACCATGGTAAGGTACTGGCCACATTAAGAAAAGGTCTTTCTATTCCTATTAATCTTTTTTGGAAATAGCCTCACAGACTCATATAAGGTATGAAACACTAATGTCCCTGATGGTGTAAAGTCACTGGGCCTGACATCCTAGGTCCTAATCTGAATCATTTATTAAACTTACACAAACTAATACTCCATTCAAATTGAACTTTTTTCCTTCTGCTATACCTAGATAAGAACAGCTGGCAGTTACAGTAACAAAGCAAGGTGCCCTGGTATTTTCTCTGCCAAACAACCACTCCATGACTTTTGAATTCAATATCACTCAGATTGTCAAGGTACAGGCAGAATAAAACCACATTTTCTATCAGAATAGGACTTAAATGGTCTCTTTCCCACCTCTCCACATAGTCCTTGTTTTTTTGTGGACCTTCATGAGCCTGACATCCACTATCTTTCTTTTAAAATTCTGGTCTTCTAAATTCCTAACATGATGGAACGTTAAGCACTTCTCACAGCAATCTAAGGCTTCTGTAGTTCACAGTTCAAAACTTCCCATGTTACTTCCATAAACTAGTTCCAAAGGTCTAAGAAAAATACAGTATGTCATAGCAATAATACCACTAGCTAGTACCAGGTTTCTGTGATAGTTACTAAATACTGGGATGAACTAGCTGACAAAAAGTAATAAGGAGGAAAATCTTTATTTTAGCACATGCATTTTACAGTCTGTCATGGTCCTAAGGTGTGTCAGCAGTAACATGAGTGGCTGGTAACATTGTGTTTGCAGTCAGAAAGCAAAGAGAAAGGGGCTAGTATTCAGTGATTTTTCTATTGCCCTTTTAAAAGATATCTTTATATTTGAATTATTTGTATGTGAGTATCTCTGCCAGAAAGCATTTTTTATACAAGTACAGGTGCCCAGAGATACCAGAAAAGGGGATAAAAATTCATTGACAGTGGCATTACAAGCAATTGTGAGCCACCCGATGTAGGTGTTAGCAACAGAACTCTGGTCTTCTGTAATAGCAACAAGGATTCCTAAGCATTGATAAATCTTTCAAGCCACACCTTCTACTTTTTTATTTAGCCTGAAGTACAAGCCTATATGATGGTATGTTCAGTAATACTCTGTTTATAAACACACCTAGGTAAGTGGCTCCTTTGTGATCTTCAATCCAACCAAGTTGACAATGATTACCCAGCATGATGTCAAAAATATATACTGGAAAAACCTTCCTCAACATGTGGTGTGAGGAAAATTTGGCATCCATGTGTAGAAGAATGAAACTTTGAAGCTCCTGGAGGAGAACGTGAAGATATCAGCATAGACCTAGGGATTTCGAAGAACTCCAATAGCACTGAAAATAACTTCAAGATTAGGAGAATGGAACTATATGAAACAGTACAGGTTTTTTACAGTAAATGTATCAGAATGATACAGCCCATAGCGTGAGAAAATATCTTGTTAACTGTGCATCAGGGAGGATTTAAATATGAATAGTATATAAAGAACTAAAGTATAAACAAATAAAACATCACAAAACCAGTAAATCAGTTAGTGACCTGAACAGACAGTTCTTAAAGAAAAAATAAGGACTTGGGAGATGACAACATTGGTAAGGTGCCTGCATCTGTAATACCCACCAGGGGTGAGACAGAGAAAGGATTCATGATACTTATGGACCAGTCAGTCTAGCCAAATCAGTCAGCTCTAAGTTCAATATAAGACCCTCTATCAAAAATTAAGGTAGACAGTGATTGAAGGAAGCAATGTCTACCTCTAGATATCACAATCACATGCATACATGCACACTTGCAAACCCAGTTATAACACAAAACACAAAATATACGCATGCATATACACATAGGAGGAAGAAGAAACACAAGTGATTAGTAAACATTATTAAGAGCATAAAACTTCCTTAACTATAATATAAATGCAAATTAAAACTGTTATTGAGATTTCATTTCACCTTAGCTAGAATGTCTATCATCAAGAAAATAAATGACAAGAAATGATGGACGTGGGGAAAGAGAAAGGGATCTTTTACATGGTTAATGGGAATATAATCTGGTGTAGTCACTATGGAAATCAGCAAAGAGGTCCCTCATATGACTAAATGTATTACAGTTTGATTGAGTTATAACAGTCCTGAAAAGTGTTCTAGGTCTAGATTCAAATTTATTACTGTACTACTTGCAATAGACAAGAATTGGCATCACTACAGGTATTCATTGGAAGATTAATGGATAAAGATATGGTTCAAATATATTAGAGAATTTTATTTAGCTGTAAAGAAAAATAAAGTTATGTAACTTATAAATGAGAAAAAAAATGGATGAATCTTATAATCCATATTCTAAGTAAAGTAAGCCAGAATCAGAGAGACAAATATGGCATTTTCTTTCATATGTGAACCTTAAATTTTATATAATTTTTGTGTAAGTATGTGCATGTAGGTCATAAAACTCGAAAGGAGATTATGCATGAAGAAGAAGAGATCTTAAGGAGGGAGTAAGAGAAGAGAGGATAATGAAATGCATGTGACATGAAAGCAGAAAGCAAGCTATGGGAGGGTGCAGCCAAGAGGGGATCAAAGGGATAGGGAAAGGTTGGGGAGAGGGCGATGAATAAGAACAAAGTGTAAAAATGCCATAATGAAATCCATTATTAGTATGCTAACTTAAAAAGCTAATGAAAAATAAAGATAAGAGACAGTATTTTGCAAGGCTGATGGGTGAATTTGCTACATAGCGAATTCTGATCTTTATCTTTTATTTTAAGGAAATTTTACTAATTACACTATGCCAAAATGTGGAGTTACATAGTGTTATTCATGTTACATAAGCAATGAACCATAGAAATGCATATAAAAGCATAACAATATACTCCCAATGTGATTGCATTCACTATACCCTCCTGGGACCCAACAAATATCATAAACATTATATTTATGATAACTGTGTAACTTATAGCCCATGATACAACAATTTGAGGGATAAAATAGGACATTACTAATACACCAAGAAAACAGACATTCCCTTGTAGATGAATTTCTAAACAGTCTTATTAAATAAGAAACACAGAGCCAAATACAGGGGTAATAGCCAAAGAGATCAGAGCGAATAGCCATGACTACCCTTAGCTTATCACCACCAGTAGCTTCCACAGAGAGCTTCTTCCTGTCGAACCTGTGTTTTTATTGCCTTCCTGTCCTGCCTTCTCATTGACTTTAAGCCCAGCCACATGACTGCCTCATCACTGCCTGTCTATATGGACCTCCAGGTCTCTATGGTTGGTACTGGGATTAAAGGCTCATGTCACCACACTTGGCTGTGTCCTTGACCAGACAGAGACTCTGCCTGCCGTATGATCAGATTAAGGGCATGGGCTATCATCACCTGACTTCTGTTTATGGCTCCCTGACCTCTGATCTCCAGGCAAACTTTATTTATTAACATACAAATAAAATATCACATTTCAGCACATATAAAGTATCACCACATCCCCTGGATACATCTCAGACAATTAGATGCATGGTCACTTATTTTGATCTCATAATACCACCATCCTTTAAACTAAATGCTGGCTAAACTGGAGAAAATGCAAAGTTCAAGAAAGAAGCAAGGTGGACCATTCGCAGATCATTAGTCTCTAGATGAGACCCGGGGAAAGATGAAGACATTCTAAAACTTTATAAGCATAAAAATAAAATCTATAATTTATAGATAAATTAATTTAATTTATTGTTTTTATTGCCTTGATATCTATATAATAAGAAAGACCTTACAATCTACAACATGCATTATGTAAAATTTCACACAGCTATTAACTAGGAAATTATTCATTTTAGCCACATGTGGTAACAATTCCCATGTGTAGGAACTACAGCAATGGATAAAATGAAAGAAGTGACTATTCTCTGGAGTTTACAAAAGATTAGTGTCATTACACAGAGGCAAGCAATGTAATGCTGAATGATTGTCTACGCCTTGCATTGTGGAAGTTCCCTGAAGAAAGAGAGGACTGACATTTGAATTCATATTTTATTTGTATGTTAATAAATAAAGGCTTGAAGTCAGCACTATACTGCTGTGGCCCTTTACTCATGCAGAAGAAGGTCAATGTACAATTTACACATATCTAAAGAGAAAGGACAACAATATAAAGAAATTGCTGTGGGTCAACAAATAAAGAATATTAGTATAGCTGGCCTAGTTCATGTGAGGCCCCAAGTTCAATCACTAAGAATGAAAATCAAACAAATGGCCAGGCGATAGTGGTTCATGCCTTTAATCGCAGCACTCGGGACATTCGGGAAGCAGAGGCAGGTGGAGCTTTTGTGAGTTCAAGGCCAGCCTGGGCTACAGAGTGAGTTCCATGAAAGGCTCCAAAGCTACACAGAGAAACCCTGTCTAAAAAAAAAAAAAAAAAAAGATGTACACTGGGCAAATAGGCTACTGTCTTAAGCTACTATGTCTTTAACAGTGTTTCATTTCATCAGCCAATACAGGCATAAACAGCTTATGTGCATAAACATGTATCTGTATTTCATTTTATTGTCCTAAAACTATGCAAGAGGATTCATAATAGGCATCATACATGCTTTATAAAAAACATATTTAAATAAACACATGCATTGTTCCATGTATGCAGTAAGATGCACATTGCTTGAGTGTCTTGACCTCTGTACTCATAAATTACTCAACAAGATAAAGAATTATATGATTCTTTTGGAATTGCAAATTATATAGTAAACTGTTAACTTAGTTTTTCATCACAGGATTCCATGACACTTTTCATTTTTTCAAAAGATCTAATTCATTCTGAAAAATAAAAATGAATTTTAAAATGACACCAGAGTCTTGCATTAATTTTCTTCTAGTAACTTACAAGGAAGAGGTTCCACCAGACACAAAATAGATTATGTAAATGACCAAAGAATTTATTTCATCTCTGCGTATGAACTTACGTAAGTATTGTGAAGATAATCGCTGTAAGGTACTCCCCAGCTCCCGTCCATTGTTGGCAGAACTTCAGTTGAGACAAAGGAGTGTTAAGCAGCTACAGCAGGATCTACAAGGGCTGCAAGGGAGAAATCAGCTGGAGTGGTGGATTGACCCCCAGAGAATCTGAGCTGATTGCTTCCTTTTCTAAAGTTCATAGGAAAACAGTGTTTCCACACAGCACACCTTCAGATACATTAGGTTTAGCGTGTATATTTATTGAGAAAGCTGTTTCTTGATGGCTCCTTATGAAAGTCTTTGACTAGAATAGCTAAACTGCAATCAGAGAAATAAAAAGTTTGACTGGGAGTTTGAGAAGAAATTGCATGTACATGAGGAATGGTGTGGTAGGTAGGTTAAATACTTCCTGTAAGTTGTGGCTTGGGAATAGGTAAGTTACAGTAAATAGGATCATAAGGCTGGGTATTTGAAATGTATCATCTAAGATTAGATGACCTAATGATTAAAAAATTAATAAAACATTAAGTAAATACAGAAAGGAAATGTGACTTTGGAATTACAAATGGCTTATTTGCAAACCCTCTTCCTTGAAAATCCAAAAATGACTTTCTTTCCATTACCTTTGAATTTTCATGACCTTCAAGTATGCATTCCTTTTATGTTTGATTTTATTTATTAAACACTTTTCTTTCATTTTGATCATGTTTTTCCCTCCCCCAATGCCTCCCAGATCCTCTCCACCTCTTTATTCACCATCCTTTGTGTTCTTGCTCTCTCTCAAACAAAACAACAAAAGACAAAATACACCAAAACAGAAGAAAAAGTATCCCCAAAACAAACAAACACAAAAATAAATCATGAAGTCTATATTGCGTTGGCCAGCTACTCCTGGGCAGGTGGCCTGTCCTGGAATATGGTTGATATTCTTAGTGACACTTCATTCAAGAAAACTGATTTCCCTTTTCCAGAAGACCAGGCAGTGTAGTAGGAGTGGGGGTTTGTGTCTATTTCCAATTCTTAGTGCTGGGATTTTGACTGGTTTGAATCTGCGGAGGTCTGGTGCTTTATGCCACAGCCTCTGTGAGTTCGTGCACGTATACATTCTTAGCCAGAAATCTCATCTTTTTGCACACATGTCCTGTAACTATTTCTTTTTTTATATGTCATGAAACACCACACATTAACTCAACAAGTATAATTAGAACTTTTATACTTGGATTTGAATATCTCATAATTTCCATGGCTGTTATTAACTCTGCCTTCCATCAAGTCCTGAGTTAGGAACCTAGGTATTGTGAATGATGTTAGATTTTCCTTTCTCTAATCTAATTTTATTTGTTTCTATCAATTGATTCTTTTGAGCCTCTGAAAACATACACTTACTCACATTACTATTTATTTCCCAGCCCAGTTACTCTTCTTTCTTACTTGGACCAAGACCTCCTTTTCATTAACCTATTCCTGTTCTTCTGCAACTACAGAGTGATACAATAATAAATGAATTTATTTTTCTGCTTTAAAAGGTTTACTAACTTTCTAAAACTAAGACAAAATTATTTATCATGTTGTAAAATTGTCTACCTAAACTGATATCTATCAACTTCACAAGTCCATTTCTTTTCCTTTGGATTTAGATGTGGGAGAGATAGGCTCGTGCAAGTCTCTGCTTAAAATTCTTACCTAAGTTATTTTACTTTCTAATCATTGTCTCAGTGAGCAATTGTACAGTTTCCTGATAGTTAATTTAATGTCTCTGCATATTTATGGCAAAATAATAGCATTAGTCACAAAATGACTATGAATAGCTAATTATTCATAAATTTTAAACGTTCTGTTCTTAATGAAACTTGTCACTTTTCAAAGGCTCAAGAGCCATGTATGGCTACTGGCTACTATATTCAACAGTACCATTACTACAGAAGATCTGACTAGATATCATTGTGTTTGCTTATAAATTATATGAAGGTATAGATTAGTTCTATTAGTTCAACATTAAAAGCTTGTTCCTAGTTGTTAGTAATTATTGACCTATGTTTGAAGAGAATTTTTTCCGAGTATCTTTTCAAGTTTATAATTCTACCTTGTTGAATTGCTTTCATAAAATCATTATTGTGCCTGCTATCTAGCTACTCAGAAGACTGAAGTAGGAAGAGCAATTGAAACCTAAAAATACAAGACCACCCTGACCAACATAGTGTTACCTTCATGCCAAAAGAAAATCGTACTGGATTTGTTGACCTCCATAAAGATTAATGAACTTATTCATGTGCTTAATGTCATCTTATTTTAACATAGCTCCCATTCATTGACGGCATCATCGTTATTTCAATACTGTTTAATGGACCATTGCTAAAATTGTCCTAAGTCTGACTTAAGTTATTAATGATTTAATAACATCTCAAGATTAAGACCCTCTCTGGTTTAAGGGCAAACAATTCTCTTCAAGTGTTCCTAAATCATGCCTCTACTTTAAACTGCAATATCACCTTTTCCTCATGTGGCTTGACTATGGGCCAGTTGGATTACATCCAAATCTCTAAATCAAATGTACATTGGCCAAGTTTGCAGGTAGACACAGGGATTGGAGATAAGGCTATGAAACTCATTTTAACTAACCTTGTTATAATTTTGAAAGGGGATGGTGAGTTTTTTTTGTTCTTGTTTTGTTTTGTTTCTTACTCTTTGTTATTTGAGGGCCTGTCCACCAGCTCCCAAATAAATACACAGAGACTTATTCTTACTTAGGAATGCCTAACCTTAGCTTGCCTTATTTCTGGCCAGCTTTTCTTAAATTATCCCATCTCTCTTTTGCCTCTGGGCTTTTAACTTTCTCTAGTCTATATTCCTTTCTTTCATAGGTGGCTGTGTGGCTAGGTAGCTGGCCCCTGGCATCCTCCTCTCCTCCCTTTCTCACTCCTACTTCTCTGAAGTCTAGATTTCTCCTCCTCTTTATTGTCGCTGCATGCCAGCCTCACCTAATTCTCTCTCCTGCCTAGCTATTGGCCACTCACCTCTTTATTAGACCAATGAGGTGTTTGTGGCAGGCAAAGTAACACAGCTTTACAGATTTAAACAAATACAACATAAAATAATTCAATACCTCTTTGTATAATTAAACAAATGTTTCACAAAATAAATGAATATGACACATCTTAAACTAATATTCCACAGTATTTTCCCCTTTTGTATAAATATAAATGAAAGGTTTAACTTTAACATAGAAAACTATGTACAACAAAAATAATTATCAAGTAAGAATTACATTTACATTATTCAGTCCATTTTTGATTAGCAAATTCTGAGAAAATACTCCATTATCTATCTTATTTTAGTGATTCCAAAGTTTTATACCTAATTTATTTCCTAACCTAACTAAGGAAAAATTAACTCTATTTAGTCTTTAACTCCATCAAAGACCCCAGATGGATGTAATATTATCTAAAACAGAGACATCTGGCTGCCTGTACAGTTGCCCAAAGGTCCTTTGCAACATTGAGGCATCTATCTTCAGCCTACAGGTCTAGAATACCCAGCAGACTTTTCAATGAAGTGGGAAATTTCAAGAACTTTCCTGCCTTGTATTGGCAAAGTTTGTCAATCATTTTCCACTGTGTGCTGCAGAATATCTGAGAGAATTTTCTGTGAGTCAGGAATTTTGAAGGACTATCCTGCCTTGTCCTGGCAAAGCTCAACAGCCTTTTTCCTGTGTGCTACCCTTACCACAGTGAAAGCAAATTCTATATGGAGTTTTTTCAATGCCCATCACCTTTTATGAAGTAAATTGGTGCTGCCAAGAGCAGATTTGTCTCATTGTCATGAAAAACCTTGGGTTATTAAACATCTTACATGCTATATTCTGTATGTCTTTGAAGTGTTTAAAAATCATCTGTCTAAAATATACCTATTTAACCTTGGAAACATACCTCATGTGACTATAAGTTTGATTATTATAGATTAAGTACCAACTTTATTTCTTAATTTTACATTGCATTTTTAAATGAGCTGAATAAGCACAATACCCCACAAAAGAGTAGAAACATATATACAAAGTATAACAAAAATAACTTTAAATTTGTATCAATATACCAAAATCCATGCCAATGAAAAATATCTGAAATTAGTAGTTGTCTTTTTATCCTATATTCCTCTAAATGATAACAAACATCAATAACCCACCAAATAACCAACAAGCACCCACCCCACCTCTTGGGAATGTGGGAGTCATTTCTCTAGACTGCTTCCAGTTGTCTGTGGGCAAAGGCATCTTTATGGGTCCCTGAGAAAATTTAGATAATGGCCAAGTTCTTCAGAAGACCAGCTATAACCTTTATTAATATATATCACCTGGATCTGGCCCCGGACTTCCCTTCTGAAGCACAGGTGAGTGCCCTAGCTTGCCCCCAACCCCATTCCTGGGCACCAGCCACTCCGGGGAAGACCTGCCCAACTTGGCCCCAAGTTCTGGTCACAGAGCAGGTTCCCTTCTAGCCCCACCAGGAAGGATCCCCTTCTCTAAGACCCCTGGCAGACCCTGCAGTCTCCACGCCCTGCCCCCACCCCCATCCACCTGAGCCCCAAGCCTCTTCCTGAGACTTAGAGGCCGGCCCCCAGCTCCCATCTGGCCCCGGACTTCCCTTCTGAAGCACAGGTGAGTGCCCTAGCTTGCCCCCGACCCCATCCCTGGGCACCAGCCACTCCGTGGAAGACCTGCCCAACTTGGCTCCAGGTTCTGCTCACCGGGCAGGTTCCCTTCTAGCCCCACCGGGAAGGATACCCTTCTCCAAGACCCCTGGCAGACCCTGCAGTCTCCACGCCCTGCCCCCACCCCCATCCCCCTGAGCCCCAAGCCTCTTCCTGAGACTTAGAGGCCGGCCCCAGCTCCCAGCTCTCATCTTGCCCCGGACTTCCCTTCTGAAGCACAGCACAGCACAGCACAGAGAGCTCCCATCTGGACAAGAGAGAAAGACTTCCTGAATCTGTCAGCTCTGTCTGAACCAAGTGTGCGGATAAGGCCAAGAACGAACCACAAGGAGATGGGCAGACGTCAAGGCAGAAACACATACAACAAAATGAATAGCAATACACCATCACCAGGCCCTAGCCCTCCTCCAACACCTAGACCTGAACATCAGAAATTGGAAGAAGCAGAAGAAAATAGCCTTATGAATGTCATCATGAAGAAGCTAGAGGCTCGTGTAGAGGAAAAGACAAAAAAATGTGAAGAACGCTGTAAACAACTAGAGGAAAGGGCAAACAAATTAGAAGAAATCAAAAAAGTCCTGGAAGAGAACAATAAAATACTGAAAGAAAATCAAGAAAAATCAATGAATCAAATGAAGGAAACAGTCCAAGACCTGAAAAGGGAAATAGAAAAAATGAAGAAGACACAAACAGAGGGAATGCTGGAAATAGAAAATCTGAGAAAACGATTGGGAACTTCAGATGCAAGTATAATCAACAGAATGCAAGAGATGGAAGAGAGAATCTCTAGCGTTGAAGATACAATGGAAGAAATAGATTCATCAGTCAAAGAAAACACTAAAGTCAACAAAGTCATGAACCAAAATGTCCAAGAAATTTGGGACACCATGAAAAGACCAAACCTACGAATAATAGGGGTAGAAGAAGGAGAAGAATACCAACTCAAGGGCACAGAAAATATATTGAACAAGATCATAGAAGAAAACTTTCCCAACTTAAAGAAGGAAATGCCTATGAAGATACAGGAAGCCTATAGAACACCAAACAGACTAGACCCCCAAAAAAAGTCCTCTCGCCACATAATAATTAGACAATTAAACGTACAGAATAAAGAAAGAATATTAAGAGCAGCAAAGGAAAAAGGCCAAGTGACATATAAAGGCAAACCTATCAGAATAACACCCTATTTCTCAATGGAGACTTTGAAAGCCAGAAGGTCCTGGACAGATGTAATGCAGACACTAAGAGACCATGGATGTCAGCCTAGACTAATATACCCAGCAAAACTTTCAATCAACATAGATGGAGTGAACAAGACATTCCATGACAAAGCCAGATTTAAACAATATTTATCCACAAACCCAGCCCTACAGAAAGCACTAGAAGGAAAATTCCAACCTAAGGAAGTCAGATACACCCTCGAAAACACAGGCAATAGATAAAGCCACAGCAGTAAACCCCAACGAAGAAAAGTACACACACATCACCACCAAAAAATAACAGGAATGAACAATCACTGGACATTAATATCCCTCAATATCAATAGACTTAACTCACCTATAAAAAGACATAGGCTTACGGAATGGATACGAAAGCAGGACCCATCTTTCTGCTGCATACAAGAAACACATCTCAAATTCAAAGATAGACACTACCTAAAATAAAAGGCTGGGAAAAGACTTTCCAATCAAACGGTCTTAAGAAACAAGCGGGTGTAGCCATCCTGATATCCAGCAAAATAGACTTCAAACTAAAATCAATCAAAAGAGATCAAGAAGGGCATTACATACTCATCACAGGAAAGATCCACCAAGATGAAGTCTCAATTCTGAACATTTATGCCCCAAACACAAGGGCACCAACATATGTAAAAGAAACATTATTAAAGCTTAAATCACATATAAAACCCCACACATTAATAGTGGGAGACCTCAACACCCCACTTTCACCACTGGACAGATCCCCCAAATCGAAACTTAACAGAGAAATAAAGGACTTAACTGATGTCATGACTCAAATGGACTTAATCGACATCTACAGAACATTCCATCCTAACAAAAAAGAATATACCTTCTTCTCAGCACCCCATGGAACCTTCTCTAAAATCGACCACATACTTGGTCACAAAACAAATCTAAACAGATACAAAACAATTGGAATAACCTCCTATGTTCTATCAGACCACCATGGTCTAAAGTTGGATTTCAACAACAACAAAAACTACAGAAAACCTACAATCTCATGGAAACTGATCAATACCCACCTGAATCACCAATGGGTTAAGGAAGAAATAAAGAAAGAAATTAAAGACTTCCTAGAGATCAACGAAAATGAAGACACCACATATCCAAACCTATGGGACACTATGAAAGCAGTACTAAGAGGGAAATTCATAGCACTAAACGCCCACATAAATAAACTGGAGAAATCTCACATTAGTAACTTAACAGCACACCTGAAAGTTCTAGAACAGGAAGAAGCAAAGTCTCCCAGGAAAAATAGATGCCAGGAAATTATCAAAGTGAGAGCTGAAATCAATAAAATAGAAACAAAGAGAACAATACAAAAAATTAATGAAACAAAGAGTTGGTTCTTTGAGAAAATCAACAAGATAGACAAGCCCTTATCCAAACTAACCAAAAAACAGAGAGAGAGCATCCAAATCAACAAAATCAGAAATGAAAAGGGGGACATAACAACAGACATTGAGGAAATCCAGAGAATCATCAGGTCATACTTCAAAAACCTCTATTCCACAAAACTGGAAAACCTAAAAGAAATGAATAATTTTCTGGATAGGTACCACATACCTAAATTAAATCAAGACCAGATAAACTATTTAAATATTCCAATAACCCGTAACAAAATAGAAACAGTCATTAAAAGTCTCCCAACCAAAAAAAGCCCAGGACCAGATGGTTTCAGTGCAGAATTCTACCAGATCTTCAAAGAAGAGTTAATACCAATACTCTCTAAATTGTTCCATACAATAGAAACAGAAGGAACATTACCAAACTCCTTCTATGAGGCTACAATTACCCTGATTCCCAAACCAAACAAGGATACAACAAAGAAAGAGAACTACAGACCGATCTCCCTCATGAACATTGATGCAAAAATACTCAATAAAATACTGGCAAACAGACTCCAAGAACACATCAAAACAATTATCCACCATGATCAAGTAGGATTCATTCCAGGGATGCAAGGATGGATCAACATATGAAAGTCTGTCAATGTGATACACCATATAAACAAACTCAAAGAAAGAAACACATGATCATCTCACTAGATGCTGAAAAGGCATTTGATAAAATCCAACACCCCTTCATGATAAAGGTCTTGGAGTGATCAGGAATACAGGGAACATACCTAAACATAATAAAGGCAATTTACAGCAAGCCAACAGCCAACATCAAATTAAATGGAGAGAAACTCAAAGCAATTCCACTAAAATCAGGAACGAGGCAAGGCTGTCCGCTCTCCCCATACTATTCAATATAGTACTTGAAGTTCTAGCCAGAGCAATAAGGAGATTAAGGGGATACAAATTGGAAAGGAAGAAGTCAAGCTTTCCCTATTTGCAGATGACATGATAGTATACTTGAGCAACCCCAAAGATTCCACCAAGGAACTGATACAACTTATAAACACCTTCAGCAACATAGCAGGATACAAGATCAACTCAAAAAAATCAGTAGCCCTCCTATATACAATGGACAAAAAAGCGGAGAAGGAAATCAGAGATACATCACCCTTTACTATAGCCACAAATGACATAAAATACCTTGGGGTAACACTAACCAAGCAAGTGAAGGACCTATATGACAAGAACTTTAAGTCCCTGAAAAAAGAAATTGAAGAAGATGTCAGAAAATGGAAAGATCTCCTATGTGCATGGATAGGTAGGATTAACATAGTAAAAATGGCAATCTTACCAAAAGCAATCTACAGATTCAATGCAATCCCCATCAAAATACCAACACAATTCTTCACAGACCTGGAAAGAATAATACTCAACTTCATATGGAAAAACAAAAAACCCAGGATAGCCAAAAGAATCCTGTACAATAAAACAACCTCTGGAGGCATCACGATCCCTGACTTCAAGCTGTACTATAGAGCTACAGTAATAAAAACAGCTTGGTACTGGCATAAAAACCGACATGTGGACCAATGGAATCGAATTGAAGACCCTGACATTAATCCGCACACCTATGAACAAATAATTTTTGACAAAGAAGCCAAAAGTGCACAATGGAAAAAAGAAAGCATCTTCAACAAATGGTGCTGGCAAAACTGGATATCAACATGTAGAAGGCTGCAAATAGATCCATATCTATCACCGTGCACAAAACTTAAGTCCAAGTGGATCAAGGACCTCAACATAAACCCAGCTACTCTGAACCTGCTAGAAGAAAAAGTAGGAAGTAGTCTTGAATGCATTGGCATAGGAGAACACTTTCTAAATAGAACACCAGTAGCACAGACACTGAGAGACACAATCAATCAATGGGACCTCTTGAAACTGAGAAGCTTTTGTAGGGCAAAGGATACGGTCAACAAGGCAAAGCGACAGCCTACAGAATGGGAAAAGATATTCACCAATCCCACATCTGACAGAGGACTGATATCCAGAATATATAAGGAACTCAAGAAATTAGACATCAAAATGCCCAACAGTCCAATTAAGAAATGGGCTATAGAACTAAACAGAGAATTCTCAACAGAGGAAACTCAAATGGCTGAAAGACATTTAAGGAATTGCTCAACATCCCTAATCATCAGGGAAATGCAAATCAAAACAACTCTGAGATACCACCTTACGCCTGTCAGAATGGCTAAGATCAAAAACACTGAAGACACCTTATGCTGGAGAGGATGTGGAGCTAGGGGAACTCTCCTCCACTGCTGGTGGGAATGCAAGCTTGTACAACCACTTTGGAAATCAATATGGCGATTTCTTAGAAAATTGGGAATCCATCTCCCCCAAGATCCAGCTATACTACTCTTGGGCATATACCCAAGGAATGCTCAACCACACCACAAGAGCACTTGTTCAGCTATGTTCATATCAGCATTGTTTGTAATAGCCAGAACATGGAAACAACCTAGATGCCCTTCAACTGAAGAATGGATAAACAAAATGTGGTACATATACACAATGGAATACTACTCAGCAGAGAAAAACAATGACATCATGAGGTTTGCAGACAAATGGATGGACCTAGAAAAAATCATCCTGAGTGAGGTATCCCAGACTCAGAAAGACAAACATGGTATGTACTCACTCATAACAGGATACTAGATGTGGAACAAGGATGACTGGACTGCTACTCACATCACCAGGGAGGCTACCTGGAAATCAGGACCCCAAGAAAGACACAGGGATCGCCCAATGACAGAGAAATGGAATGAGATCTACATGAACAGCCTGGACAGGAGTGGGGGTAGTGAAGGGCGAGGGTGGAGGGAAAGAGAGCTTGGGTGAGTGGGAGATTCCAGCTGGATCAACAACAGAGAGGGAGAACAAGGAATAGGAGACCATGGTAAATGAAGACCACATGAGAATAGGAAGAAACAAAGTGCTAGAGAGGCCCACAGAAATCCACAAAGATACCCCCACAACAGACTGCGGGCAATGGTCGAGAGACAGTCCGAACTGACCTACTCTGGTGATGGGATGGCCAAACACTCTAATTGTCGTGCTAGAAACCTCATCCAACTACTGAGGGATCTGGATGCAGAGATCCATGACTAGGCCCCAGGTGGATCTCTGGGAGTCCAATTAGCGAGAATGAGGAGGGTTTATATGAGAGAGAATTGTTGAGACCAAGGTCGGATAAAGCACAGAGACAAATAGCCAAACAAATGGAAACACATGAAATATGAACCAATGGCTGAGGGGTCACCAACTGGATCAGGCCCTCTGAGTGGGTGAGACAGTTGATTGGCCTGATCTGTTTGGGAGGCATCCAGGCAGTGGCACTGGGTCCTGTGCTCATTGCATGAGTCGGCTGTTTGAAACCTGGGGCCTATGCAGGGTCGCTTGCCTCGGCCTGGGAGGAGGGGACTGGACCTACCTGGACTGAGTCTACCAGGTTGATCTCAGTCTGTGGGGAAGGCTTTGCCCTGGAGGAGACTGGAATGGGAGGCGGGCTGGGGGGAAGGTGAGGGGGGCGGGAGGGGGGAGAACAAGGGAATCTGTGCCTGTATGTAGAACTTAATTGTATTGCAAAATAAAAATTAAAAAAAAAAAGAATACAAAATATATATATATATATATCACCTGTCAAGATTCAGGAGGTCTCCCCCAATCAAACCTGATCCATATTAATCTGGAAGAAACTCACAGCCTCTCATTTCCTATAGAAACAAAAGCAAAACCTCTTTGCAGAAGCATTTTTGACTTTTGAAAAATACTTTTTTTTTTTAACTTCCATTTTAAAGTTAAGGCATTCCCAAAGTATATAGGCTGGTTTATTTCAGAAGTCCCTCTTTCGATCCCATGTCTCTTAGCTGCTGTCATTTGCTTATCAGCAGTCAAAATATTCCAAATCAACAAAATACTACATAGGATCCAGACTCCCTCTATATTTTTCACCATTATGTGACTTTTTTTCTGTTATATTACTTTTACTCTCTCTTTAAAGATTTTATTATTTTTGAACTACTTCTTTCTATGGCTGTCTATATCCTTTCTCTTCTCTTTTGTAAGCCTATGTACATTGTTAAGCACATGGCTTTGGTGGCTAGCTCTGCCTACTTCTTGGGTCTTTGAGAGCCAAATGTAAAGCTCACAACCAGGTTAGAGGTAGGTGACCAAGAACTGCATTCAAACTTCCTAGCTGTAGGAAGCCAGTGCCTCTACTGCCACAAGCATTTCTACTTAGCTTTTTGTTTCTATTTAGTATGGAAAAGGTTGTTTAAGTGCTCTGTTGTGTGGCAGTTCTTAAAGGAGCTGTTTGTTTTTAGCCCTATGGAAATTCCCACACTGGGCTCCAAAATATAGTATTTTTTGTTTGCTTGTTGTTTTTGGTTTTTGTTGTTGTTGTTGTTTTGTTTTGTTTTGTTTTTACTCTTTGCTGTTTGGTGGCTCACCACGCAGCTAGCAAATTAATACACAGAGACTTATTGTTACTTAGGAATGCCTAGCCTTACCTTGCCTTATTTCTGGCCAGCTTTTCTTAACTTTAATTATCCCATCTACCTTTTGCCTCTGGGCTTTTAACTTTCTCTACTCTATATTCCTTTCTTTGCTTCTTACTCTGTAGCTGGCAGTGTAACTGGATGGCTGGCCCCTGGCATCCTCCTCTCCTTCTCCTTTTCTCACTGCTCCTTCTCTCAAGCCTAGATTTCTCCTCCTGTTTACTGTCTCTGCAAGCCAGCCCCACCTGTTTCTCTCTCTTACCTAGCTGTTGGTCCTTCACCTCTCTATTAGACCAATCAGGTATTTGGGGCAGGCAAAGTAACACAGCTTTACAGAGTTAAAAATGCAACATAAAAGAATACAATACATTGTTGCATCATTAAACAATTATTCCACACCATAAATGAATGAAACACATATTATACTAATATTCTACTACAGGGAATACCTGGTAGTCTGTACCTTGCAGAAGAAACTACAGAGGGTTCACCTGAGTACTCTCAGCTCCCCTAGAGTTTACTAATACTTTTATTCTATCTTTCTGAGTTTAAAGTTTTGTACCTGACTTATTTTGTATCATAACTAAGGAAAACTATAACTGTGATTATCTAGTCTTCAACTCCATCAAAAACTCCAGAAGGACATAATACCTTAGTAAACAGGAAGTTTAGATCAAGCAACTTCCAACACTAAAAGAAACAACAGAAACAGCTGCTGCCTGGACAGTCACCCAATATTCCTCTACAATATTGAGGCATCCATCTTTGGTCCATAGGCCTAGAATATCTGAAAGATGTTTCTGTGAAGCAGGAAGTTTTGAAGGACTGTCCTACCCTGTCTTGGCAATGTTTGGTAGTTATTTTCTTTTGTGTCTTACTTGCCCAGTTTATACAGTATATTGTCATTAGTCAAGGCAAGGGTAGTTTTTTTGCCCAAATGGGTGGCTTTTTCCTCAAAGAAAGCAAACTCCATATGGAAGTTCTTTGATGCCCATCATCCTATTTTGAAACAAATTGGTG
The DNA here is from genome assembly GCF_949786415.1 of Peromyscus eremicus. Lineage (NCBI taxonomy): Eukaryota > Metazoa > Chordata > Mammalia > Rodentia > Cricetidae > Peromyscus > Peromyscus eremicus. Next base: position 25,643,348 of record NC_081419.1, on the reverse strand, counting down.
CTGCCGTGAGCAGATGTGTCTCACTGTCAATAAAAGCCTTATGTTATTTAAACATTTTAAATGTCATATTCTGTAGGTCTTTGAGGTGTTTAAAGACCATATATCTATCTAAAATATATTTCTGTATGCCCTTGCAAACATACTTTACATGACTATAAGTTTAATAATTATAGATGTTTATTAATCTGTATTTATTATCCTAAATAATTTTCAAAGACTAAAACTTTACATAACCTTTTTAAATGAGCTGCATGAATACAACACCTAAAGCAATAATAGAAACACACAACAAAATATAACAAAAATAACCTTTTATGCAAAAATCCATGCCAATGTAAAATATTTGAGCCTACTTGTTATTTAAAAGTACATTTAACCATCCACCCTTTTGTCTTATCATTTCTACACTAAATCCCCCCATTTTTTTTCATTCAGAAAGAGATCCTTGAATCTAACACCTTTGTTACTGACCATGACCAATAACAATTTATGACCAACCCTTCTAAACAATGACAAACATCTATAACCCATTGAATGACCAACAGCTATCCACTCTACCATTGGGAATGTGGGCATCATGTTCTCTAGGGCTGCTGGTATATTTAAAGGACCCTGGACAAATTAAGACTATGATCCAGTCCTAGGGTAAATAGCTATTTTCCAGTCTTGATGTGATGGGATAATGTATGGCTTATCTAAATTTCTGGCTAGAGTAGTCTGTGAGGCTGGACCATCTCATCCAGCAGTCTTAAAGCTGTCCTGGATGTAGATCTTTGAGGAAACTGAACAGAGATATTCTTACAGGCTGGATCACCTGAGCCACCCATTTCCATTGGTGTCTAGTCCTTTTGTTCTAAAAACATAAACTATCAAAGATTGCATACATATCTGCATAAACCCAAGTATGGAATGTGCAGTTGCACAAGTCCATTAAAGATGATTTTTTTGCTTCATGTTTGAGCAGGTAAAAGGCATTTGTCAACTTTACAAGTCCATTTGAACTGAATAATCAAATTGTAATATAAATCTCTGTCCATGCTGTATGAAGGATGGCATGTAATAATAAGTAATGAGGACTCTATAGCCAACAATATTTGTTATATCTCACCTCATTTCAGAGCTGTTCCCATGTCAAGGGATCAGCTTACACATCACTTGCCATTTAGTCTTTTTTTTTTTTTTTTTTTTGCTTCCTCACTCATGTCTATAGCCAAGATACTCAGGAAGTCTTGCCCAGTCAATTCTGATCTCTACTAATCTAGAAGGAATCCACAGCCTTTCATTTCCTGTATACAAAATCATAACCTCTCCCCTAATGCAACACATTATCTGACTTCCATTTTTAAGTTAAGACATTATATTTGTACACATTTAAAATATATTGGTTGATTCAATTGAGCAATTTCCACAATCCAGTGTCTCTCAGCAGCTATTATTTTTTGTGCATTAGCATTTAAAAAATTGAAAGTTAACAAGATACCATATACTATCCAGACTCCCTGTGTATTTTCCATCTTTACATGGCTTGTTTTTTTATTATGTTACTCTCTCTTTAAATACTTTATTATTTTTAAATTATATATCTTTCTTTTCTCTTAAGCCTATGCACATTGTTATACACACTAGAATGTGTTTAGAGGTCTTTTCCATCTGAACCTGCTTCTCTGTATATTTGAAACCTTTTCTGTCTACATGAGCATCACCTTAAACCTACTGTGAAGCTTAGCTCATGGTGCACTGGAAGTCAAGCATGTATGTAGCTGCTGGGAGATGTTTCTGTACTGATGGGTGATGTCATTCTGCATGCTGTGAATATGTGTTGCCCTGATTGCTAAATTATTTAGCAATTTAATTAACAACAAATTAAATTTATTGTTAAATAAAGCTGTTTGGTCAATAGTCAGGTAGGAAGTATAGGCAGGATAAACAGACAAAGAGAATCCTGGGAAGAGAAAGACTGAGTCAGGAGTCGCCAGCCAGACACAGAGGAGGCAAGATGACAAGGCAGAACTGAGAAAAGTTACCAAGCCACATGGCTCAACAAAAATAAGAAAGGGTTAATTTAAGTGTAAGAACTAGTCAGTAATAAGCCTGAGCTAATGTCCATACAGTTTGTAATTAATATAAGCCTCTGTGTGTTTATTTGGAGGATGTGAGTGGGAGAGATTTGTCCTGCTGACCACCAGCAGGCCAGGACACAGGCAAACTTCAAGCTATATTTGGGGCTCAGTATGGTAGCAAGAATTTCCACCCAAAACCTGAGAAGGCTTTAAAAAAGGGGGGGCTAAAAACAGCTTCCTAGTGTGTCTCTCAGGCCAGCCACAGTCTGTGGACTTGAGCTACAGTATGGCGGGTTTGTGGCATGTGGGCTTGACCTGCAGCATGGCTTATTCCTGCTGCAGTATGCAGAGACCTCTCCAAGCCATGCAGTATGCTGCATGGTAGATTTAGCTTTAGCTAGTACAGACAAGAGAGAGAGAGAGAGAGAGAGAGAGAGAGAGAGAGAGAGAGAGAGAGAGCGAGCTTTTTAAGCTACACGCTGCCGGATGGAAGCATAGACCCACTGCTTCACAGAGTCTGCAATGAGCATTGTTCCCCCAGAGTTGGCAATAAACATAGTTCTGCCATATTGGGAAGCTGAAGTGGGTGGAGTCAGCAGCCAAAGCTGTCATTTCAGTATTAGCCACTGCAGTTTAAAGCAATAAATTCACAATAAGACAGATTCAGATGGGATAAACCCTAAACAGTTTTTATAATGTGTGTAAAAATGTATGTAGGCTTGGAAGAGAGAGGAAAAGGAATATAGACAGTTATATAAAAATAGAACGTTTTAAAAAATAAAGTCTTTAAAGAAAAAATGAAAGTAATACATTTTGAGCAGGTTTAACTATTAAATATATCATTAACTACAGAAGGAAGAAATGGTGAAGGAGCATGAATCAATGAAACAAATAATGGAAAATCTAGTCCCCTCCAGGTAACCACCTCTCAACTTCTGTATTAATATCGCACTTATACCTACTACATTTTGATTCTATTGGTAACTAGAAAAATTGCTCAATCTTCATATCTATAATATAAGGCTGCTTAATTTGCAGGATGCTTATCAAGAATTGAATAAGGTGATAAATGCAAAATATACCCTGTATTATAAGCTTGTAATAGCTTTGCTATAAAATATTGTATGATGGTTTACAAAATAAGGTCCCTCATAGGTTCAGTTATTTGAATATTTGGTCCCTAGTCCGTGAGGCAATTTGGGTAGGTTTAGGAAATGTGGCTTTCCTGGAGGACATACATTATTGAGGGTGGGCATTAAGCTCTCAAAGTGTCTTTCCTTCCCAGTTTGATTCCTCCATTCTGTGCTCATGATCCAAGTTGCGTTCTCTCAGTTTCCTGCTCCCACCAACATGCCTTTTCTCTGCCGTTATAGATTCCAGCCATTTAGAACTGCAAGCCCAGATAAATTCTCCCTTCTATGTAAGTTGCCTTGGTCATGCAGTCTTATCACAGTAACAGACAAGTAACAGATACACAGGAATTGTTTCCCTAGTGGTAGTTTATTAGATAATAACAACAGGTATCATTGTCAGAAAAATTGGTTTACATACTAAAAATACTTTAAGAGGTGCTTCAGCATGCTTGTTAACCACATATTTGAAATTTCTTAGAGATTATTTACTAGCACAAATACAATATCCTCTTTTGTATTCCTGTTGTATGGGTAAATACTCTAACCAAAAGTCACATGGTAGAAAAAGTTTCTTTGGTCCATACTTGCAAATAGCAATCCATTATTGGCATTAGAACAAGAACTTAAGCAGGAACTGAACTGCCTTGGATGAATGCTGCTTATTGACACACTCTATGGCTAGCTGTCGGGTTCATACTTCGTTTGCTCTATTATACAGCAGTGTTCCACCTACCGTGGGATGGTGCTGCCCTCAGTGTTCTAGACTCTCCTGCACCAATTATCAACCAAGATATTTTCTCACAGATATGACTACTGACGAAGATATTGGAGGCAATTATTCAATTGAGATTTCCTCTTTGCGGGTGACCAGAGGTTATAACAAGTTGGCAATAAAAACTAATGAGGACATATAGTATACCAAATCTGAACAAGAATTTATGTAATATCATTGTTGTTGATGAGACATACTGTCACTGAGCCATCCTGGATGATCTGGAACTCACTATACAGACCAGGCTGGCCTCCAGTTCACATAGATCCTCCTGCCTCTGCATCCTAGGTACTGGAATTAAAGGCATGTGCCATCTTACCCAACTACTTTACTTCTTATTGTTTACTTTTAATTGAAAATAATTCCATACATTATTTTCTGATCATGCTTTCCCCTACCCTAGCTCCTCCCTAAGGTTAAGTCTGAGAATCTTCCCAATTTTAACAAAACTGTTTTTGGTTTCATTTTATTGTTTCAAGTTTTCAGTCTTGTTTTGTCTAAAACTTAAGAAAGGATAGGTATAAATCATGTTCTATCTATTGATATTAGTATCTTTATTGGCTTTTTTGAGTTACTAAGAATAAATATGTATTTTTTTGTTGTTCATTTGAACTACTAAATTTTCCATATGCAACTACAAACTTATTTGAGAATAATATTGCTATTAACTTCTAAGAAGATACATTTCTATCTACATGGTTAAAGTGAGTGTGTGAGTGTGTGTGTGTGTGTGTGTGTGTGTGTGTGTGTGTGTGTTGTAAACAGTGTTTGCCACAGTCCTGGGTTTTGCAAGGCATATTATGCCCTCAGAAGTTGAGAACCTCAGATTTATGCAATATGTAAAAGTGAATTGCATTGAACTTGACTTGTGTTGAAAATTCCAACCCCTTCATCTGATTTCATAAGACACTCAAATAGGACAGGGTTTTGGCAAAATAATAATTTGTGTTTTCTAAATGAAGCCAGTTTGTGCCAACTGAGTTTTCCTTTCTGATTCTTTTCTTGGTAACTGAAGAAGGCCAAATACATTTCATGGTTTAAAAAATAAACAGTGCTACTGGCTTGAGACCAAGTCCACCAAGGGCTGGCTTGTCATTAGTTCCTTTTCTCAGTCCTAGTAAACCCAGAAAATGAAGCTATGCTCAGGTACAGCATCACTGACACAGCTTTATGATGCAATTCTATGCTACCTGCCTTAAATTTATCACATTTTAAATTTTAGACTTAAAATCATCCAAATCTGTTAATTTCTGACTGTCAATTTCCACATAGCCACCTTTACTCCCTACATATGTCACCCACCTATGACAAGCTCTAGGTCTCTTGTTTTGTTGAGCCAACATTAAACTTCTCCAAAGACGCCTACACTGAGCTGTCTGCCGTTCACTGATGATGTGGAATGCTATCAAAAATCTTTACAAATTGCAAGTGCTTCATGTGAAGCTGTGTGGTTCATCACAAAACACTTTGATAGCCAGTTACCACTGTCTTCACTTTCAAGTCTTCAGGTAGAAGCACACATTTTGAATGGCAGCAAAAGAGACACTATATTTTAAAGATGCTAAAATCAAATACAAGGTCTACAGGTTACATCCTCCACTGAAATGATTGAATGCTTTACACTGGATTGGGATTTGACTGTACCTACCCCCCACCCTCTAACCATCCTTTGTAATTCCCTTTCCCTGGTTCCCACTTTCTCATGCAAATAGCTTCTGTACTTCATCCTGCGCTCTTTTCTTGTTGTTTGGGGAGGTTTTGTCTTGTTTTGTTTTGTTTTTATTGTATTTTCCCCAGTTGAGAGAAAACATACAATACTTGTTTTTCTGCATCTGGCTTACTTTTCCTTATTGCTAAATAATGGACCAAATGTATGTACATACCACATTTTCTTTATACATGCATCCAGGATGATTCCTAGTTAATCTGCTATGAATTCTACTGTAATAGCATAAATATTAAAGTGTCTCTTAGGTATACTGAACTTGTTTCCTACTAGTATATATCCAGGAGTGGGTGAGGGAGAGATGCCCTCCCCCCTAACCTCTCACCAATTGTAGCAGGTAGGAGAGGTGACCCTAAGGTCCTGAGAGTGGGAGAGCTGTCTCTGCCCCTCTCCAGCTGCAGCACATACAGCACATAGTAGAGTGGGCCCGGCACCTCACCTAGACAGCACCCTAGAGCTGACCCTGTTGGGAGGGGCACAGATGAGGTGGCCCTGAGGGTGTGAGAGCAGGATTGCTGATATCTCTCATCCTTTTGCCATGTGGTAGCATGGGTGAGAAAAGATGTCCCCCATTGCCACCTGTGGCAGACAGGAGAGCTTGCCTGAGCTGGGAGGCATTACAGTGGGAAAACTGGCCCTGTCACTCACCAACTGCAGCACTCAGGAGAGTGGGCCCTGTACCTTGCCTAGGCAAAACAGTAGAGCTGGCCCTGCTGGTGTGGGTGTAAGCATGCTGGACCCCAGCATGAGGGTAACAGAACTGGCTCTGCTCCTTGCTGCCTGCTGCAGTGCATTAGCTAGCCATGGCTAGAGAACTTGATCAGGTGTTGATGGTGATGATGAAGGAAAACTGGTAGACTGACCAATCCAGCCACCACCCAGGCCCAGAACCAGGACAATGAGTAGGCCAATCCCAACACTCATGTCATCTATGAACTGCTGGAGCAGGTAAAGGAGCCAGACCGGCAGATCCAAGATGCAGGATCTCCATGACACAAGACAACAGCAGGATATCCAAGAAGAGTCCCAGTGAGGGCCCAGTAACAATAGCATAGCAGAAGCCAGAGGCCTTGAACCAGACCAATGACTTGTTATAATGAACACTTACAAGTGAAGATGTATGGACTAAAGAGTATACTGTGTGACTCACTGGGCCCATGCCAAGATTTTTGTTGCTGTTGTTTTGGTTTTGTATTTGTCTGGTTGGTTGGTTTTGGTTTTTGGTTTTTCCTTTTAAATTTTATTTTATTTGGGGGAAGAGTTTGCAAGGGCAGAGGGTGGATACAAAGAGACAGAGAGATGAATGGAATCAGGATGCATGATGTGAAATCCACAATGAATCAATAAAAACTTAAAAAAAAGAAATTTAGCTGAATAAGCCATAAGGAGCGTGCAAATGAGCAGCACCTTTCTATGGTATCTGCATCAACTCCTGCCTCTAGGTTCCTAACTTGAGTTCCTTACCTGACATTCCTTTGTGATAGACTGTAACCAAGAAAGCGTAAGACAAATATACTCTTCCCTCCTCAAAAAAATAATAGAATAATATTGACTATTTATAGGTGTGTAATATATAATATTTATTTTGTATGAGTATAATCCTTAAATATATACATTATTTAATACTTCTGTCATGCAATGACATTTAATTTTATTAAAGACTTTTCTAACATGTATGGAAATAATTGTATTTTACTCTTGATTCTACTTGTAAACTGTATACATTTGTTGACTTGTGCATATGAGAAAATCTATGCATTGCTGCAATTTAAACTACCTTGATCACTATGGATAATCTTTCCAATGTACTTCATGTAATGAAGCTTTCTTGTCAACTGCCAGCCCCCAAGTAATTACATAAAGACTTAGTATTAATTATAAAAGCTTGACCTTTATGTTAAACTTGTTCTCAACTAGTTCTTACAACGTAAATTAACCTGTTTTATTAAACTGTGTTCTGTCATGTGACTTTACCTATCTTATATAATGTATGTTTGGGTCCAACTTCCTCACTGTCTTGCAGGCTTCTCTTGTGCACCTAGATTCTTTTCCAGTTCCTCTCTCTCTCCCTGGAAGTCCTGCCTATCCTCTCCTGCCTAGCTATTGACCATTCAGCTCTGTATTAAACAACATTTGCTCTTACAATCCTCCTCACCCTCTTGTAAGACGAATCACAAACCTTGCTGTGGATTTAGTGAGATATGTACCATTTAAAACTAACCCAGTTGTAGGCATCTGGTCTGTGTTAGTCATCATCTACTACAAAAAGAATCTTCTCTGATGAGTATTGAGAGCTGCATGAATCTATGGGTATAAAGGTCAGTGTTTAGTTCATATCTCTTTAATGCATATCTCATCAGACCAGTCATTACTGTAGCTCACATGGTTTTCAGCTGGGTAATATTGTTAGTATTAGCTGTGATGTTTCTTAGTTTATGTTCTTGTTTAGATGTATGCCTATATTGAAAATTGGGTTTGGAAATCATCCCTACTTATTGGATAGGGATCACTTTATGTACCTTTCATGTTACTTTTATAAAATTTCACACTTTGACATTCAATGCATGTATGCTTATAATTATATATTCTTGATGGAGTATTGCCTTTATTGATTTATAGGAATTTTTTTCTTTTCTAATCAAGTCTGTTTTACTCTCTACTTTGATGCTTATGATTGTAGATCTCTTTTTTGCTCACAAATTCCATTTGTTTAGAATATCATTTTCATTTTCAGTCTGTTTATGTCTATGTGGGTGTGATGAGTTTCTTGCAGACAGCAAATGGTTAGAATTTATTTTAATCCAAGCTGCTAATTATCCAACATAAAATTTGAAAACTAAGGCTATTTAAATCAAAAGTTGTTATTGATAGGTATATACTAACTACTATAACATTTTTCATATGATTTTCTATAATCTATGTTAATTTTTTAATCTGCATGACTTGCTGAAATGATTCCAACTGATTCTCTCCTATATGTCATTTGTCCATCTGCTATTCCACTGAGGTTTATCCTTTTTCATAGCCTATTTGTTCTGTATGTTTTGCTTCCTCTTTTGTGTGCAGCATCCCTTTAAGTAATGTTGGTAATTCTGGTTTAGTGATCATGAAATTTTTAATTATGATTGTTTCCAGAGGTTTTATTTCTCCTTCAATTCTGAAGTTAATTCTAATCTTTATTGGCATATATTGTCTTTAAGGCTCTGAAATATGTTATTGCATATACTCCTGGCCTTTTATATTTTCTTCACATAAATCTGTTGCTATACTATTGGACTGGCCTTTAAAAGTTGCTTCAATGTTCTCTTTGGCAGTTTTCTGTTGTATTTTTGTATTCTATACTTTTAGTAGTTTAACTACAATATAATACAGAAATCATTTTTTAGTCATTTCCATTTGGGGTACTAATGCTTCCTCTACATTGATATCTATGTATTACCAAAGTTTGGGTGAAGTTGGTGCTATCATTTCACTAAATGGGTTTTCTAGGCTTTTAAGCTCCTTTCTTTATGGTGATTATTCATTAGCTTTGTCTTTTAAACACATGTTAGGTGTTGTATGCTCTTCTCATAATGTCTTTACATTTTTTACTCCTTGAATTTGATAACCCATCTACCTTGTCTTCATCCTGACATTCATTATTCTGCCTCATCTAGCCTATCATTGGACTTTTGGTTGACCTTTTAATTTGACTTATTGAACTTTGACTTCCAGGGTTAGGGATTGATTCTTCTTAAGATCTCTAGGAACTAGAAAGGAGAGGGATGAAAGATATGAAGTAGTTAGGATGCAGTATAAAATTTGTGATATTAAGAAGAAAAATGAGATTCTTTAAGTGGAGACAAGAATGGAAAGTAGGACAGAGGACAGGGTTGAAGGAAAGATAATTACCAATAAGGCTTTTGAAAACAGCATATGGAAACCTAGTATTTTATAAGCTTTCTAGCCATATACATATGACCTTAACAGTTGTTACCATACCCAGGGTATTGTGCTCTTCCAAGAAATAACAATTTGCAAATAAAAAGCCCAGTGTCAGAATTGCTATCTTCCTTTGAGTTGTTGGATGAAGGTGTCCTGGACACTACCCAAAAATACAGACTATTGTTATTGACCTTGCCTGTCCATCAAAATTTGATGGCAAGACCATATTGGTGAAGACATCATATGTTTGATCATATGATCTAGAGAAATCAAACTGGTAATAAGCAGAAAATTTAATACCTGTTGGCTTTAAAAATTATGGCAGGCATTGTGCAAGTTAAAGGGATATACGTAATCAATAGTGTTACCCAGCTTTGAAACTGTTTAATCTCAATGTTGACATGAGTGGCAAGATATGTCTGTGGGTGTGATAAAGGCATGAATGTCATAGAAACAACCAGTTGCTTTTTGCTTGTATTTAAGGCCCATTCCAAAGGAAGAAACACATGCCTGGTACTGTATATTTGGTTAAGAACCCTTAATTGGGAAGTTCAGAATATGCAGGGGTGAACACTACAATTGTTTTGTTAAAAGGACATAGTAAAGAACTGTACTCTAAGTTCACATTTCTCTGCATTAGATTAATGCTGCTCTCAGCCCTTTTCAGGGAAATTAGTTTGTGTAGTCAGTGGTGGTAAACACAAAACTTCCAACTACTCAAAAAGCAGAGAATAAGTGTCAGAGGAATTTGAAGCCATTAATAAGACGTCTACATTACACTTCTGACCAAGGCTCATCAACCCTTATGGAAGAGAGAAAAGAACTCTTTTAAGGGCCAGAGATGATAGAAGACAGGAGTAAAACTAACCTCTGAACATGACAGGACCACTGCAATGATGAAATTAAAGCAGATGTGGTTGCTTGCACAAGATCAAGCCAATACACATTCTAACATGGAATACAAAGTGGTTCCTGAGTCCCTAACCCCAAAGAAGTAGCTATGGACAGACAATGACATCTATGGAAGGGAGAGGCAGTTTTCTTCAAGGATATGGCTTCTGATAGGTCAACCACAGTCCAGTAAATGGTCTCATATCCAGGACTATATGGGCAGCATAAAACTGGAGCCTTGTAGGTTTTTTTTTTTTGTTTTGTTTTGTTTTTTGTTTTTGTTTTTTTGTTTGTTTGTTTGTTTTTTTAAGGAGGACATAAAGCTGGGTAGAGTGGAGAGATGTGATGAATCTAGAAGGAGTGAAGAGGAGAAAAAAGGGGTGAATATGATCAAAATATATTATTTTGAAATTATCAAAGAATTAACAATTCTTTTAAAGAAAAAAACTCTATTTTTTGTTGTATTATCATGACCTATATTCAATTTCTTAGTTAATTAAGCAGTCATATCTCTCTTTCACTTACTAACATTTTAAAAGTTAAATCTTTCAAAATTACATCCACTTTGATATCTTTAGAGTCAGTTTCTACAGTGTTGTTAGGAGAGTCACAATGACTTATTTTTTTCATTTTTCTTGTATTTCTATTTCTAAAATTGCATGCCTTTTGGGATGGCTATGTTTTCCATTTTGCATTGAGTGCCTTAGTGGCCTCTTAAGGGTTCAACCTTTAGTATTGTTGAGAGATGAAAAACAAATCACTGTTGCAACAGAAACGTAAAATCTAGCCTTATAAACTCAATTAAAAACTAGCGCTTCCCTAGAAACCAGAGCAAATAAAGCATCAAAACAACATGAAATAAATAAAATAGTTAGAACTTTATAAAGAAAATAAATAAAAATAATTTTAAAGAGAGTAAGGATGGTGGAAAGGAAGAATAAGTGAAATGAAATGTAAAAAGAGTAATTTAAAATACATAAAGAAAAATAAAAGTAAAACCAATTAAATAATAATTTAAATAAATAAAATTAAATTAAGAGAAAAGGGGAAAAAATTAAAATTCTCTTTCTGGCCAAGATACTCAGATTGGATGCCTTTCTTTCTGGGCATTCTAATATTGCAATATGCCTGGTATGGTGACAACTAAATTGAATCTGTAGCCTGCTTTATTTCCTATCTGTTATACCAAACTGATTGATTCTTTTTCTATGTCCACCCCTGTCCTGCATTTCTCATGAAGCCTGGCTGTGGCATGGATGTATTCACCGAAGAGGCTTCTTAGTATTCATACCTAGAATTGCTGCTAATCACACTTCAGGGATTTCTGCTAATGTATAGAGTAGGCAGGCACTTGTTTGTTCCAGAGGCTTCCGGTCTCTATATTGTAGGGCTGTATAAGTCATGGCATGTACCCAAATGTCTCCGAGACTGTGGAGGAACAAATAAATTGTTGTGTTCTGTGGTGGAGGGAAGAAACCATTGGGAGCTAAGCCTTTTTTTTACCTTAGTCTCAGTGTTACCAGACTCCAACCCCCTTGCATTAAACCACATGAAGTCAGTCTCAGTCTTGCCACAGGTGGTGGGGCCAATATACCACTTTGCTTTCACAGCCCAAATTCTCAATGAGTTTGTGATAGATCCTTGCTTTCCCTGAAATTCTGGACCATCCTCAACCTAGTAATTGTGTCCCCGAAGCAAAACATCCCCAAGGATGCTCAATTGTGATCGTTCCTTGTTTTCCTCTTCCTAGTGGTAGTTTATTTCTACAATAAGAGAATTCTGATGATAGCTTCTGCTTATGATTTTCTGCAAGATGAAGAACTACACTGTGCTTTATCATAATTCCTTATGAAAATTTTGTAACAGTAAATTTTATAATTGTTGCTAATTCATGATTAAGTCATATTACAGAAAGCCAAAGTATGAATGTTCAGTCTGTACAGGTGATTTATGGTTTAAATAAAATAAAGCTTAGAATAAAGCTAATTTGAATTTTAAGTAATATAGAACAATTAATCTTCAGGGATGAGTTTAAATCATAAGCAGTTAAGCAGATTCACTAATGAAAATTACTTTAACATCATAAAATTCTAAAAAATTGGAAAATTGTCCTGTTTATTATCCATTACTTATAAAAATTTACTAATAGATTTTTATAACTGTTGTTAACATTTAACTGCTGCAAATTTTCTCAGACATGTAGGAAGAAAATAAACTATCCACTTTCTAATCACAGTTTATGAAAGTACATTGCTTATTTTCTTAGGATCCTTGATGCACATTACAAACTATTAAGGTACTAGAGCACTGCCGTCTACATTCTTACACAAGAGGGGCATAATTCTGAAAAATAAGTATTGTTTGGATCTTATAGATGATGGAATTTATTGCAACATCTTATATAGAATAGAGATTATGCCTACTTTTACAAAACTGATTTTTAATAATCTTTAATAGCAATGTGGTCAAAATCTCCAATATGTTCATCAACATATACAGATTATCTAATGCTACAAAGGTCTATGCTGAAAACCATAACTTAAAATGTTTTCAGGAATATCTTTTCTTCCAATTTGCAGGTGATGCCAATGTTTTCTTAATGCCTTTTGTCCTTGTCCTTTCATTTGCTGTGATAAACATAACCAAAAGACACTTAATGAAAGAATTTATTTCAGCTTCCACTACCAGATCATTCTCTTACTGAAGCAAGTCAGGAAAGGAACTCAAATAGAAACCATAGGGGAACATTACTTATTGACAAGCTCTCTGGCTAATGATCAGATAACTTTCTTATACAGTAAAGGAAAACCTGTCTAGCGATGGTCCAAACCACAGTGAACTGGGCCCAACCACATCAAACAACAATCAAGATAATGTCCCACAGACTTGCCCACAGGTGAGTCTGTTCAAGACAGTTCTTCAGTTTAGGTTCTTTCTTCTTGGGTAACACTAAGCAATTTTAATTTGACCATAAAGGCTGACCAGCACACCTTGGCACACTTTAGGGAGATTACTATCTCTTTGAAGTCTATTTTGTCTGATATTAAAATGCCTACACCTGCTTAGTTCTTGAGTCGATTTCTTTGGAAATCAATTTTCCATCCTTTAACCGTGTGGTAAAGTCTTATCATTGATAGTTAGGTGTATTTTTTGGATGCATCTGAAAGGGGAATTCTATATCCTAATCCAATTTGTTAATCTGTGTCTTGGGAACATTTATAGTGAGAGGTATCAATGAGGATTGGATTTATATTGGGAGTTACTAATGAGTAGTGTTTATTGAATCCTGTTATTTTGTAGTTATATTGTGGGATTTCTCCCTTATTTGATCTACTCTTTGGGGATTATTTATTCTTTGTATATTGGGGAGTATGATTTACCTCTTCAAACCTCTACTATCTTCTGTAGAGCCACCATGTGGTTGCTGGGAATTGAACTCATAACCCCTAAAGAGCAAATAGTTCTCTAAACCTCTGAGCTATCTCTCCAGCCCTTAATAACCTTTCTGTGTTCTGTACACTTAACATTTTGATTATTATGTGCCATGGCGAAGTTCTTTTTTGGTCCTTTCTATTTGGTGTTCTGTGTGCTTCTTGTACCTTGATAGGTATCTTCTTCTTTAGGTTGGGAAATTTTTCTTATGGTTTTGTTAAAGATATTTTTTAAAATGAATGCCATGAGGGTTTTGCTTTTATATTTCATAGTTAATTTCAATTTAGCAAACCTCCTTGACACATAAGATAGGTCTAACATTTTGTTCCTGTACTATTATTTGGAAAATGGTTGCACATCTTTAATCTTACATACTAGAAAAAGAAATGATTGTTGTAGAAAGTTTCTAAACAGTCACACTATAGCTCGAATTTATGAAGCATTTGGTGTAATTGAAAAGCACCAAAGACTTTTAGGAAGCACTATTTTTTTCTTTTGAAAGTAGATGCCCATGGTTTTCACTAATTGAATTTCTTTCTTTATCAAAACAGACCTGTAGGCAGTCTGTTTGTGGCCACTAGCATGAACTGCACATCACTATGACTTTTTACTTTCAGAAACTGAGTAAGAGATCAATAGAACTTGATGCTGACAATTTGAGATAGAATTCACTAATTTATAATGACATGAGCATGTAGAGAAAGCAAGTAATTACTTAACCATTATTTTCATAGTTTCAAGTGCTACAATTGACACTATCATTATCCATGAAAAAAGAAAAAGGCAAAAAAAAGAAAGAATAAGAAAAAATGCTCAGTGGTCATTAACACTGAAAATAATCATTCATTTTTATTATAAAATTTTCAGTATAGCACCTTTCACAAATTCATTGTGTATGTGTGTTCATGTGTATTTATCATGGCTGGAGACATTACAATGTTAAGTCCTAGAACATGCTTGTTCTTAATACTAAGACTGTCACTAGATCACATTTAATGTTGTTAAAATGTAGTATTAATTGTAGCCATCACAAATATGCATAAAACACCAACAGTGGGGAGAAAACCGTACTATCGTACATAGGAAGTTGTTGTTTACACTGAATTAGAGCTGTAATTTTTGTGACTATCCATGGGAAAGAAGAGGGAAGCCTCTTATCTCTCTGTACAGTTTGAAGTTTTCTGTTCAGTGTATTTCAAAATCCTTCAATAAAAATATGTAGACATCATTTCTTCGCTGATATATGCAAATTGATTTTTTGTTGCTCTTGTGTCCAAAATGTCCTTTTTCATTATATTCAAATAATATACTCTGAATTCCTGATCAAAGTCTGGATTTTTGTCCCTCAGGATGAAAAATACAGAAAAGAGAATTTAGCTTTTAACTCTTTTCAGTTGGTTTAACTGTGTTGTAAACTTAGATAAAGAACACATTTTTTTAACCTTACATTTAATTAAATGAAAATACCTTTTCTCCAACACTTTATATCATTAGGTCCTATCAAGAAGCCTAATTTTAAATAAAAAAATTGAAATAGTAATATATATTTGCAAAATTCAATTCTATAATTTTAAAATGTGTCAGATATGGTGCCATATGTCTTTAATCAGCACTTTCCAGACAAAAGAAGGAAGACTGCAAGTCAGAAACTAGCCTGGGATACTGGGAGATTCTAAGCCAGCAAAATCAAACAGAAACCTCCTCACTCAAAACTAACAATAAAATATTTTAATGCAGTCACATGGGGAGGAGTAGGCATTTGTATTTTCTGTGTGACCACTGAGAAAAATTCTTCATACCATATGGAAGCATATAACTCAATTCTGTTTAAGAAACTTTGCTTGAAGCCAATTCCCCTTGAAGGAAACACCAGCATTTCTTCCTCCTCCTATAAAACCCCAAGTGATCTAACTGCCCAGCCATCTATGACTCCAGGACTTCCACAAACAGCACCGTGAGGACTCATAGTCCCATAAATTAGCCTACTGGTTATTTGCACCCTGACCTTCAAATTTCTACTTTAGCACCATTTGGGATGACCAAGATTACCCTTGTTTTAAACCTTCAAGGCCTGAGGACCACCCTCAGAATTATGTGAGCAGTGTACTCTTTGAATAGGGTTATTAATTATGCTCTTACTGAGGTAGTAATATAAACATGCTTATTAATATTTGATTGATAATAGTTCTTAACTCAGTAAAGTTTTTTCACAGTATGATTTATTGATATTAAATTTCCTTACTGATTTTGAATGTCATCAACATTAACAAAAATAAAATACATGACACATCTAAAGACCAGTTTCAGTTTTTGATGATCTGTGCTCATTCTTCAGTCTATGCATCTATATTAGCAATAAGGTTACACAATAAGCCCAATATCAAGGGTGTGAAGCCCACAGCTAACATTTTCATTTGCAATGTTGCATTTATTCATAGTTTTCAGATTAATTTTAAGGTTATTTTGACAAGTCATTAAAATCATCACAGAAATAGAACTTTGAGTCTTCAAGATCGTGCATTGTACTTCAATAAAAAATGCTGATAGTTATGTTGAAGTCTTTCACTGAGGATCATAAACACAACCATGTCAATTTTTTCAAATTGTCTATATGATTTTGAGTAGTGTATTAAATAATATTTATGAGTGGGTACAAATAATTTTAAAATCATATTAAAATATTTGCTTTGTTAATTTTTTTGTGACAGGGTTTTGTCATGTAGCTAGGTTGAAGCTTTGGATTCACAATCCTGCTTCAGCTCGCAAGTGCTAGTATCACAAGCATTCAGCACAGGACCCAGCTACTTTGCACTGAATTTTTTTTTTTTTTTTTTTTTTGGTTTTTCAAGACAGGGTTTCTATGTGTAGCTTTGTGCCTCTCCTGGAACTCACTTGGTAGCCCAGCGTGACTTCGAACTCACAGAGATCCACCTGCCTCTGCCTCCCGAGTGCTGGGATTAAAGGCGTGCGCCACCACCGCCCGGCTCGCCACCACCACCCGGCTTGCACTGATTTTAATAGGCTTCCCACTGATTGCTTGGAGCTGTTTCATTGTATAACTTTAAAATAAGGCATTTCCTTCCAATATTGATCATTTTTCTCATGTTATTTCTTGGACTATGATTATGGTATTGAAAGGATATAGAACTATCTTTACAATGTCTCTCCTTTTTATGCCATAAATAATTTTAAGTTGACTAAGTTGCATATGAAGACCAAAAATGTGGAACAGTGGTGATTTTCAATTACTGTAATTTTTTTAAAAGTAGTCTCTTCAGAAGTGTTTTTTTTTCTTATTTGTATTTATCATTATTTTTCTATAGATAGAGACTCATATTTAATGGGTTAATAGGTTCTACACAGGTAGAGAATTTTCTGCACTGTAGATAAGCTCTGTCAACTAGGTTAAAGCCCTGCTGACTGGCACCACTGATACCCAACCTTCAATTCTGTGCATTCTCCGTATGATCACTTGAACTTGTCCAAGCAGCAAAGTGTGAAGCTCCTCTGGTGAGAGACCCCCTCTGTTTGTTAATCTTTTTTGCACCTGATTTCAATATGCCAGCAAATCCTGAACTACTTCCTTTAAATTCATGTGTCCTTTTTCTAAGGAAAATTTCCATGTTCAAAATCTCATTCAGTACATCAATTTATATATTTGAGACAGGGTTTCTTTGTGTAGTTTTGGTGCCTGTCTTGGATCTCGCTCTGTAGACCAGGCTGGCCTCGAACTCACAGCAATCTGCCTGGCTCTGCCTCCCAAGTGCTGGGATTAAAGGTGTGCACCACTGTCGCCCAGCTTCATTCAATACATCTTTTAAGCATTGAGTGTCAAACTGAAAAGTCAAATGACTACAAGGGATTCTAGGAGTACTGAGCTAAATCAAGCTAACATGTACCTCTGTGATGTGTGTAGGGGGTACAGTTACATCTCAGACAGGTTTTATCTGCAGAGCTCTAGGTGAAAAATACCCCAGTTAAGGGCAAGTTGTGAGATGATTCAGGTGCTTGAATGTATGATGGAACAATGTCTTACACAAAGAAGAAATAATTGGTCACTCTTTATTAAGTTACATGGGTATCATTTATAAGGATGATTAGACTGCAGATTTATGAATGAGCAGCAACAGTTTAAATAAAATCATAGCCATAAAGATTTGGTGAATATAGATGCATAGCTCCAAAGATGCTTAAGTATTATGCAAAGTATCAGTATACTAGCTAAGAACACAATGAGAAAATCTAAGGTGCATGAACAAAGAGATAAGGCTATATGAACAATAATGATGTTGGCTTTTGAGATCCCTCAAAAGCCTCATGGTCTGCAGAAATTTTCCTTTCTTCTCTAGCAAGAGTCAGCCCTATTATTGCTGGTAAATCTCTGAGGCTCCTATCCTGGCAGGACAACAGGTACTCTGCTAGAATGCTCTCCCCACCTCCTCTGTTCAATGCTAGACAGAAAGAAGAATTCAAGTGCATAAATGAGGTATTCTGAACTTCACAAAGGAGGGAACAGTTATACATGTATCGACACGTGTGTACAGAGGACAGATATTGATATTTCCATCTTCTTCAATTGCTCTTCACTTTATTTACTCGCAGGGTGTCTCACTGAACCCAGAGTACACAGACTTAGTGAGTCTACCACATCATCTTGCTCTAGGGATTGACTGTCTCTACTTACTAACTGCTAGGATTACAGATAGGTCTCCAAACCCATACAAATTTTTTAGGTGCTCAAGATCCAATCTCCTGATCCCATGTTTATGTGACAAGCACTTTATCCAAGGAATCATCTTTCTAGTCCCCTGATGTTTCTGTTCTAGTGCCCTATTCATACAAGTTGTATTTAGCCCTCTTATCTTGCCTGTATCATAAAGAGGCACTTTACAAAAAAGAGTCATCGTAAGGGTGCCATGTAGGTAATTGTAACTGGCTGACCAAAGACTATTTCAAACTATTTCTAATAACATTGAAAATATTTGTTAATGTCTATATGACATATTTTGATTATGTTCTTTCCACTCCCCAGGCTCTTCCTAGATCCTTACCCCTCTCTACCCACTCAACTTCATGTGCTTTCTTCCTCTTAAAAAGAAAAAACAATACAAAACAAAGCACATAAACAAGCAAACAAAAACATTGATGTTTTGCATTGGCCAATGAGCATGAGATCTGTCCCAGAGTATGTCACTCCATTAAAGAAAACTGATTTTCCCTCTCCCAGCATCATTCAATTACGAATAATGTCTTGGGTAGGAGTGGTACTTTTGTGCCCATTTCCCCTTCTCCATGATGAGATTCTGTCCGGTTTGAATCTGTTGGGAGAAATGTGAAATGCATGCCAAAGTGGATAATAATATAATTACTTTCCATGTATTACAGCAGGAAAATTATTTTAAATTTTCTTAAATGTAAAATCTTATGTATAGAGCTGGGGAGACAGCCCATCGATTAAGAGCAGTGCTGGGGAGATGGCACTGGCTGTTCTTTCAGAGGACCTAGTTCTGATACTCAGCATCCACATGGCTGCTCAAAACTGTCTGTAACTCTAGTTCCAGAGTATCTAAACCCTTTTTCAGCCTCCATGAGTGCCAGGAATGCAAGCGGTGCATAGAAATACACAGAGGCAAAACATCCATACACATAAAAATAAATACATTTAAAAACAGTTATATTACCAGTAGCATACCTGCTAAAATTGTATTTTAAAATCAAGCCACAAGATTTCATAGCTTTTAGATAATCAACTTCCATCATTTTCTTTCTGCAATGAGAATGAGGCTTTTGGTTTGCTTTTCTAATTTATTATTGCTGTCATGATTCAAATACAAAGTTCTATTGGATGTGAAGTTTGAGCATTTCGATTTTATAAGGAAATATATTTGTGGCCTATCAGGTGGACCATGAAGTTGATAATAATAATCATCAAGCCCAAATAACAGGAAAAAAGTTATTGATTACTGTTAAGCCAAATAAACACAGTATCAAATTGTACATGATGATGGTTACTGTGTAAACATGCTGTACCTGCATATTTGGGAGGTAGGAAATGATGGAATCAATGTTTGCAGTTGATTTTTACAATTAAACGAGTTTGTTTAAGATAAGGTACAATTACATGCTGTAAGAAATAATACACAGAGACTTTGGTCTTACTTTATCAAGTTGTCCCAATGATGATATCTTTCTATACTATATACTGTCACAGCTGGAACACTGGTGTAATTAATTGTTATCCCTTCTAAATGCCAACATTATTAGACCTAAAGATGAAAAGAGAAGCAGTAATGTTTACTGACTGCTGTTTCACAAGTATAACTAGCACCAATGCTATGGCAGCTGAGGAAGGTATATCCATCTGGGTAGCAGACATGCTAAGTACTCAGTCTGGCCTTTTTAAATAGTTATAGGAACACAGAAGGGAACATATTATACTGTTAGGCAAAGGAAAAATGTATTTATATTAGTTTTACTTTTCAAATTGAGTTAACAGCTCTAACTTTTTCATGAAAAACAGTCACTTGATTTTCTTTTCCATTCAGAAGCACGCCTTCTCCTTGACTTTCCCTCTCAAAAAGTGAAAGTTCTGCCTGCTGCCTGGCATACCTGGCACAGGAATGGTTGAACTCTGTTTCTGACTTTATTCCTGTCTCACTCCATTTCTTCTTAACCTTTAACAAGAAAGTGGAAAGAGTCAGTTCTCCGAGGAAAATGGAAAAGCAACTTGCCCCTTACATGCATTTTCACAATCATATGAAAGCAGTTAATTTAGTTCTTAACAATCTGAAAACAGATGGGCACTAAATAACAACAGGATATTGCTATATTGTCAATCATATCAATGGAACTCAAAGTTGTTGATTTGCTTCCCACTTAAAAAATGAATACGAATTAAAATGCAAATGAAATAATAAATGCAAACCCATTTGCAAATTAAAACACTCCCCTATACAAGAAAATTGAAATAATGATTCTGTCATGGGGAAGGTAAGGTAAAATATCAGTCAATCAGTGCTTACTTTCAGCTCATCAGCTCATCATGTCCTCAGAATAACATTCAATATGACAGGGCTTAGGAGCCACAGTTGAAAACCATAACTTTTTTTTTTCTCTGAAAAACACATGACATAATACCAAGTATCAGTATCTTGCAGACTGAATGAGCTACATGCAAATTAGTCAACAATTATGGTTGACTAAGAATTATATTTAACAATTGAATGTCATTTCATACATGAATTATCATAGGGCAATTGAGAAGTAGTATCATAAGGCAATTGAAAAATAGTATTACAAAGCAATTGAAAAGGAACAAAGTATGTGTGGAGAAGTCAATTCTAAGAGGGCAAATTTCACTTAAAATAGACTTGACTTTCAGAGTCAGAGGAAAACCAAAATCCCTTACAACCGTAATATGAATAGAGTGAGGTAGTTAGTACCTCCCTGACCATCTTCAGATAATGGGCTTGAACAAGTACGACAGGAAAGGCTTTCACAAATTGAACTGTAATTTCTCAAGAAGTTCCTAAGATTATTTTCTACTATATAAAATTCTAAAGAGTACAATTTATATATTCAGTGGTATCTCATCAAGTTTAATTGCTTAGCCAAATGACCCAAAAGTAATTTCAGATTTTTACTATTTTATCTCTTCTCTTTTATGTCCAAATACATTATTATTGACCTACTATCACCTTTAACTTCTATTTCTAATCAAACTTTACTTTTGAAAAGAAACACCTGTCATTTGGAACATCTGTCTGATGCTTTCTGCTGTTCATTAAGTGGAATCTGGAGATAATATTTTCTTTTGCTTCTAGCTCCTTTGCAGAGCTAACTGCATCAAACACACATTTTCAGCTCCTGGGATTTTAATGACTATTTCAAAGAATTTAACCCTAATTATTCATGTTTGAACTGAAATTCTATCCTGGGCATTACCAGAAGTACAGTTTTTAAATAGATTGAAATTGCAAGCATCTAGGAAAACTGAAATTTTATATAATCAGAAATTTATGCATATTTTTATTTTCTGAAAGTAGCTTCCAAGTTGAAATTGATATCTGAATTGTGATTGAAAGTCCCACTGATCCCATTATCTTAAAAAAAAAAAAAGTTTTCAAGAGCTTTCCTGTGATATCATGTCCTTTATATTACTGTTATCCTGATTTATATCAAAACTTCTGTAATTATATAATCCCCACTAGCACAATCCCAGGTGATAGTTTGTTCTATGAGTTGTCCTCCATTAAGCCAAGGTCGGACGTAAGTGAATGAGACTCAGGCCTGGGCCCTTTCTCTCTTCCTCCAGGAAGAATATAGAATATTAGGCAGAAGAAGTCCTTTTGAACACCAATAATAAACCTTGGTCTTCCAAGGAAAGCTCAGAATCATGCAGTCACAGGCTTGGACCATACAGAAGAAGCAATTATAAAACAATGTTGAAAGCCCCTGGAGGTCGTCTGTATGTATAAAGACTGAGATGTGGAGAAAGAAAAAGGAAAGAAAATCTACTTTGACAGTAACTACTACTCCATTTCCCAACTTGACAAAAGATCCCTTCTCCCATTCAGATGCAATCCCTAGCATGTGATATGGGCACATTGTCTGCTTCACCATGCAGCTCTCTTAACAGAATTTTATATTAATTTGAAAATTAGAAAGAAAGTAGGGAGTATAAAATGACAGAAGTTGATATATTTTCAATATGGCGCATCACTTTGAAACATCTTTGAGGCAGAGACTGTTTCTCCTCTATATTTGTATTTATAGTATTGTGTTATAGTACTGTCAGGGAATGAGAGCATATATTGAGTTTATAACTAGGGCAAGCAGTGCATAGGGCAAGGATCAAATACTTATGACTTTATTAGAACTAGGCAGCTACACCGAGTTTTCCTTTAAGACGTAACAAATACTCAGTTGGAAGTAACTTAGAAGCAATCATGATTTATCAGCACATCCTTAGGTATTTTGATGAAATAGCACCAGGCCAAGCACTTGGTTACTGAAGTAAGGCCTCACCCCAAGCTCTACCTCTCTTACTTTCTTCTTGAGTGTGAATGGTAGAGGAAAGATGTGGACCAAGTTTCCATGTCATGCACTTAAGCTTTAGAAACTTGCTCTCCTTATCTCTTCAAGATTGATGAGAGAAATCACACTGGCCAGTACAGGAACAAGACGTGAGGGCACTCACTAGGGATGTGGAATATTGGAATGGAGGTGTGGAAAGGCAATTCATAAAAAACAAGAGTCTCCCTGAACGAGCCAAAAGTAATTATCACTTCATGATTTTTAACTCAGTGTTTGTTAAAGCAAGAAAACAGAGCAGAAGCTGAACCTGAATAACTTGAATCATGTTTCAATTTGAGGAATAATTGCTAGGAAATGGATAGTAGAAAATAAAACTTTGAAAGCAGAGCACAATGGTTTCATACTCATGTTCAACTCTTATTAATGATGTAACTTAATTAACATGATTTGTCTAAGGCCTTAGTTATCTCATTAAATGGTAACAAAAACCATGTGTCTATGTAGGTGTAAATTCAGTGGTCTGCAAAGCCACTTCAAACATATGTCACAATGTAATTGAGATTATTGCATTATATTAAATCAGTATTAATAAAATACCCAGCAATATACATGAATACAATTCCTTCTTGATATGCTTCTTTAAACATATCTGTTTGGGGCTGGAGTGATGATTCAGCATTTGTTGCTCTTGCAGAGAGCCCAGATTCAGTTCCTAGCCAGCAACCACAGGAAAACTGTGCTGTTACCACAAACAATAGGTGAACTGTCTTTTTAATATTCTCATGGAACTGATTATTTATTCTGCTTGTAATTACACTGGTGAGGTTGTTTATCTTGTATCTGTCCCCTTCAACTACATCCAACTTGAAGCTAGAGTTATCCTGCTCTGTTCACAATTGAATAGCCAGCTCTTAGAAGAGTTTCTTCCCAGAGATGAAAATCTCTTAGTAGTTGTTTGAATACATATACAAATTAAAAGAATGTTGGATATATGAATAGATATACAAATGTATTGGGATATTGGTGGATGAATGGATAATGAATATTTCCCAAAGAGATAAAGGAAAGGAGCAACCCAGGCATATCATGAACAAAGGTGGCAGAAAATGGCAGGTGTGGGTGGGTATCTAGTGCCAGGGTTCTAATCCTGGAGCAGATGTGACTAGAGGGATTATGGGGAACCTTGTTTGTCTAAATAAGAAACTTAGATTTCTCATCTTATGGGTCTTGAAGATTTAGCGCAGGCTGTTTGAATGAATGGTATGATCCTATTTGCTTTTGATTAAAATGGCCCTAGCAACATTTGGGAATGAATAACTATACATAGGGAGATTGTTTAGAAGAAAGATAGCAAAATGCAGGTATGATTATGAGGAATTGTTATCCAAAAAGAATGCAAACAGAGCAGCAAAAGCAAAACTTGGCTCCCATCAGGCACTTGGGGACGAGAGCCTCAGAGTGACTGACATATGCAGTGGGTGAAGAATCTTAAATATAATGGTAGAAAGAATGACTGATATGTTATGATCATTTGGCAATGGAAGGATAAGTCAATCAGGGATTGTGTTTTAGTCTTTACTAATTTTTTTCTATTTATTAGTAGTTGTAGAAATATGGCTAACTAAACTAAGGAAATGGAAATATTTCAAAAACTGGTTGATGGTAAGAAAATTTTAAGTTATGCATTCATGAAAATGATATAAAAAAAAAGCTTGTGCCGACTTGTTTGATTGTGTTTAGTGATTATTTCTTGGGTTATTTCAAAACTATTTGAACATTTTAAGTATATATTAAACTATAAAATAAAATTTCTAGGCAATGTGTTGTTAAACACTGTTTGAGGAGAATGTCAACGTGATAACTACTCAGTTCATTTCTAGGGAGAATTTTAAAGATTTGTTTATTTGTTAGTGAATGTTCCTGAGCATATGTCTGTGCAGCATGTGAGTGCAGGTACCTGTATAGGACATAAGAGGGTGATAGATAGCCTGGAACTGAAGTTACAGACTGTTGTGAGCTGTCTGATGTGAGTGCCGGGATTAATGCGTATGAAAACTATTTATATTTAGTGTGCTTTGTTAAATACTTTGTGACTGTCTTGCCTTTCCTTTGCATAGTAAAATATAGCCAAGAAATAGGTCCCGGCAAGCACGAGTGGCTCTATTATATAAACATTGAGATTCTCCTTGATATTGAACTTGAAAAGTAGTAGTCTGTGCTCATCCTCCTTCCCTACCACTTGTCCTAACCTATTCTCTGCTTTTCTTTGTTCTGCTTTGAATCCTGAAATATTGACTCATGATAATAATGTCCCTTAAACTATTCTGTAAGTTGGCATCTAATAAGATCTAATCAATTAGAACACATGAGAGAGTTTGGAGAGTGTGTGTGTGTGTGGGGGGGGAGTATCATTACTGAATCCTAGGTGCTATGGGTCTTTCTGGAGTTTCACTCCTGGTTCATTTCACTCTGTATAATAGTCTGTGGACTTTGCTCTTAATATCCACTCTTTTGGGGGGCAACTGGTGTTTTCCATTCTTCATAATCTGAATATGAATAGAAGTTGCTGCATTGTTAAAACTTTTCCTAAAACAAATTTTGTTTCCATGTAGAACTTGTCATGTTCCAATGTTACAGAGATATGATTTCAATAGTTACTCGATCCTTGTTACCCGGAGGACTAAAGCAAGCTATGACTTTGGGTGTTCCCACATCTAAAAGAAGTATGATAAAGAGATGAGGTTCATAGCAGTCCTCTGAAGACCAAGTGAACAAAAGCATATAGGGTACCTTAAATAGAGAGTAGTCCTTAGTAATATGACCAATAGTAGGGAAGAAATAGAGTTAAAATAAGGTTTATTGTCATCAATTCTTCTAAGCCAAATGCTTGCATTCTCTTTTGATATTCTGATGAGGAGAGATGGGATGTCCTAGATTCTTTGCTCTACACCAATATTTTCCTTACTGGGCAAAAGAACTATAGGCCTGACAAGATGAGGTCTACAGTTCAGGACGGAACCACCTTCTTCATATTCTGATCTCTAACAGTTATTTGTATGTTCTCATATTGGTAAAAATTACATTGCTTTATATCTGTACTAGGTTATTTGTAGTTTTTAAAAATTACTGTTTTAACTACAGATTAATTTCTCAGCTTTTAGAGTCATATTATCATTATATATATGAGACTAATTGCATACACTCTTATTTAGAAGTTGTTATAAATGTATATTGGAAATATCACTTATTCTCAGTGTGCAGATTTTCTACAGGTCATAGAAGAGAGCAACATTAATTAATACGTTATTTAATGGACAATTCATCTTAAATACATGAAGCAATATAGTATAAAAAGAAACCTAGAGTAAAGAAAAAAAGGACAGAAAAATAGAATATATACACGATGCCAGATCAAAGATTATAGATGACAACAAAGTCTAAGAAAGACTGTATTATGTAGTGGCCAAGAAGGCAGGGAAAAAGAAAGTGCTCTAAGGAATGTATCAGTTCCTCTTGAGCCGTCCATCTACATCAGATCAATAGCTCTTCCAACCATGGGACATTCAAGCTTTCAGCTTGAGAAATTGAAGTTCTCAAAATAAGTCAGGGTTGCAACACAAGTCCATCATGGTGTGTCACAGAAATGAAATGAGTTGTCTCTTGCTCGATTGATGACTGACATCAAACCAAAAGGAAAAACAGAATAAAATAAATGAGACAAGGTTTTTGAAAAGTTGTTTCTGAGACTTCTGTGTGCAAAGTTTACACTAAGGAGCTGTGCTATGCTTAAAGCACATGCATAACTTGCCTCACAGTAATGAGCATTCTGAGTGGTGCCCACAAAACAGAAATGAGAGTAGTCCCAGGAAAATGGTTTACTGCAATGATATTTTTATACAAGATCTGCACAGGAAACCCAGAAATTATCAGAGTGGGATACTTACAGCCAGCAAACACCCAATGACTCGGAGAAGATGAAAAAAGCAAGGGTGGGACCAGGTGATTTTTAAAGGTGACGTGATGACATAGATCTTACATAATGGCCAGAGCAACACACACTGTCAGTGGCCTATCCTGTAAAACAAACTTGTACGGAGAAAAAATCAAAGGCTGTTCAGCATATGTCTCCACTGTACAGATACAAAGACCCCTGTAGTGCCTACAAACAGGCCAGTGAAATCAATGCTTGGTGCAATTGCTAACTGAGCTTCATGTCGATAAAAGAAAAGGGAAGGGGGGAGACAGACTTATCTGCCGTGCTGCAAGTTCTCCTGATCCTCTGTTTTCCAGGCTTCCAAGGTGATTGGATTGAAAATGCTTTCCACCAGTGTACACAGATGCCCTGGATACATTGGAGACTTACGAATCACAATGCCTTAAATGCACAGGCTCTTTTTTCTTTAGTTATTGCCCGGGGCAAAGAAAGTAGAATGGGAAGCAATGAGCATCCTTGGATCAAAGGTGAGGGATGCTGTGTTCAGAGGTGAGATGGCTGAATTGCCTCAGACCTGCTCAATCCAAGCTTTCTAGTTAACAGCCTTTTTTTTTCTCCAGGAAATTCTAAACCTTTGACAACTGCTGGGAGGCCTAGATCGAAGCTCTTTAAATTAGTCTCTTTATGCTCTTGATATGATATTATCTTCATATATAACTTTTATTTATCACTAAGGCTAATATAATGTCTCAGTCAGTTAATCTCTAAAATGGTCCCTTCTCGTCTTATAGCCTATGGTATCAGGGAACTTCTCCAACTGATAACTAAAATGATTGTCAGGGAATTGAAAGGTTTGACCTCAAAATATTAATGTATACAAACACCCCTCTTCCATGTACCTGCTGTGCAAAAATCAGGGGTTCTACTGTGAATAAAATGCAGCTACGCTATGCTGACTGAATTAGCCCTCACTGTTATCAAATATATAATTTTGCATAGAATTCCTGAAACATATACAGTATTTACTTCAGTGTAGCTACAGTAAGCTTAAAGTACAGCTGTAAATTAGTGTTCAGAAAATTGCAATTGGAATATAATGGAGCACACTTGGAAACACATGCTAGCAACTCTATGGCTTAATGTGTCCATGATGCAATTACATATGTGAACACATGATTTCTAAGAAAGCACCTAGCAATCACTTCCAACTATTTGTTTAAAATGGACATTTGAATCACAAAATGTTTGTTAGCCCTTAAGCTAATATTAAATGAAGAGATAGTTATCTCTCCCTACCCCCTCACCTTTTCTCTCTCTCTCTCTCTCTCTCTCTCTCTCTCTCTCTCTCTCTCTCTCTCTCTCATTTTCCTTCTGACATGAGCAAATGTTATCCCCACACATATTCACAGATACTGTCATGTTACAGTAATGGAGAATAGTCAATGTTATTCCAAATTTTAAGATCATACTAATAAGTTTACAGATGTAAATTTTATGTTTAAAATGAAGTGATCCCTTGATATTTGAGACCAATCTATTTATATTTTTCCTAATTTGTTCATTTCCATCTTATTTATTGAAACACTACCATGTAGTGCTTAACGAACATGTTAGTTTTAAATAATACCTTATGATATATATATATATATATATTCATTAAATGACTTGATTGGCTACAGCAAAGGAAAATAATTATTCCCTCAAGGAAACAATTCAAGATTGTCTTTATGCTTTGACAGTTTAAAAATACAACTTTCTTCTTCCAGTTCATGACAGTCATCTAGAACCATCTTTGACTTTGTTGGCTATGGACACACATGGTTTACTATTTTAGCATTGTCAAGCAGTATCTTGGAAAAAGTCTTATAGGAACACATGTGAGCTATTCTCATTTTACATGATTAAGGTTGTGGCCATTTCTAAATGGGACGAAGTCTGTGTTAGTGGCATTTCAGACTTGGTCCCTGAACAAAAGTGATTTGCTATAAGAATGAAGAGAGAACTTCCTTAGAAAAGTGACTATCTCTAGTATTTCAGTTTATCTGTTACAAAGTTTTGTGTGTGGGGTGTGGGGATCGACAAAGACAGAGAGATGAAGAGAAAGAGAGAGAGACACAAGTGTATATTGTATGATGTGGTGTATGGTGCTTTCACCTGCATGCCTGTGGGGTGTCCAACTTAATTGCTTCTGTCATATTCCTTGGCAACAGGATAGCTCACTGGTCTTAATTGTTGGTCAGCAAGCACTGTGATCCTCCAGTCCTCCCAACTCAGCACTGTCACTACAGTAGAGGCACTCAGCCATATCTAGTTTATGTGTGTGATGAGATCTGAACTCAGACCTCCATGATTGTTCAACAAGCTCTCTTACCCATTGAGGAATCTCCCCAGCCCTGTATTAGTTTACTTAAGCAAATTGATTTCTCTCTTCTCAGTATAGCCTGTTAGGTAGATATTAAAAATATGTCATCACTGTGAAAATCTCTGAACTCAGTTTCCTGAATCTGTGCTGTCTGAGCAGGAAGTTCTCTTCCTCCCTTGATGCACACTTGACATTCTCAGAATCCAGGTGTGCTAAAGAAATCAAGTGTTCTTTGGTGTGTGCTTGCTATAGCTTTGGATAATCTGATTATGTGAAAGACCTCGATGCACAGTGGTAACCAGTATCTGAAAAATTATCCTGGCACAAACCCATTTAAGGCAAGAAACAAGACTGTACAAGTTAGGCTCAAATTTTTAGCCAGCTGTTTGAAATAAACTGTTCTCAGTGTGGAGTTTTGTATTCCGTGGGAAAGGCTATTTTTGATGTAGATGGTACCTTCCTTCCATTGAAAGTTACTGTAAGTTGTTAAGTTTGTTTTCTCCCCTTGTTCATTTCCGTGACTTGATAATGAGCCTTAGGAAAGATTTCAATCACTTGATATGGCTCATTTTATATTGTCCCCACCTGCCAACCTCCAGCATGGACTTGAGCTTGTTATAATGCTCTTTTGCATGCCCCAATGGTGACTCTAAGGACTTGTATGCATTTTTAGTTGCTATAGCCATACCAAAATCTCTCTCCATCCCTGGGAAGGGCTCTGCTCACACATGCTGTGTTCTTCTGCTCACTGAGAATGTTTTCTTTCATTTCTTCAACTTCTGCTCTCTCTTTTCTCTTTAATTCTACCAGATACCATGTTTCTATTTTATCATCTATTCCATAAAACTGTGTGTTCTTCATCTGCTATCATTCAATAACTTGGCTGCCACATCCTTGCTGAGAATGTCCTTTCTTATCTAGCATACTCTGCCCTGCTTCTTTGATTGCTTATCCACCTCAAGTAAACACTGAGCTGTGGGAAACGGCTAAGTGTTAAGACCTGTATGACATCATCTGCTGCAGACCCTGCTTAGAAAAAACAAAACAAAACCCTGCTTTTCAGTATGTTTAGTAACATAATGAATTACAGCTTAACCACCTTCCAGAGTCATCCCTACCCCACTGAACTGTTTGCTTCAATAAAGGAAACTAACCAGATTAAAAGTGATATTTTGTAGATGGCAATTGTCCAGAAAAGTAGATTAGGGCAGAAAAGCACATCACTGAGGTTAAAAACTATTTTCTGAATTAATTCAAACTAGGCACTCCATATTAGGGTGATGTTCTATCTACAAACAAGTTACTCAGATGTGAATACTATACCAATTAAATAACACTTCCTGCTATGAGCCTTAAGATATATAAATAAAACTCAAAGCTGTGGCTATACAGAAATATAAATTAAACATGGATTCTACAGAATTATGTTAAATCAGGAGACTTCACAATTTCTCCTCATGATTCTTAGGTCAAGTATAGCATTTTAAGTTTTGCATAGTTTTTTACTGTTTTAGCAGATGATTTAGGACTGTAATAATGAGAAAAATAAAGACAGGGAGATAGACAATGCAGCTTCAGGGTAAAGGGTTAAACATTGCTGGTTGTGAATCACTTAATTTTTTTCACTTGTCTCTTTGTCTGAAAGATCCTTGTCCAGTGGATCAATTTGTCATCAAGGAGGTAATCTATATTTACTTTGCAGCAGGTACTGTAGCTCTTAACTCTGCATTTAGCTGATTCAGCTCCTAGCGAAACTACTTTGACCTCAGAAATATTCCCTGCTAACTGTCCTCCTGTTCACTCCAATTTGTACTGTCTAAATGCTTACTGCTGGGTGTCCCTCTGGCCATTTTGAAAGGTGTTTCATCACACTACAATAAACGTGAAATACTGATGCACTCAAAGTGGCACACACACACACACACACACACACACACATACACCAGCAGCAGCAGCTGGATATTGACATGGGTCTGGACAGGAGCATTTATTACACTTTACTTTTCTGCCATTGTCTACCTTTGGCAAAGGAAGATTGTAAGTGTCCCTGGTGGTCCATGCCGGTCAATACCACATGGGAGTTAAATTAGGCCTCAACTCAAGTACATGTCAAAGTTGGCTGAGATACCTTCAACCTAAAAATCCCTGGAAAATTTGCATTTTTCCACTAAGTTGGCCAGTAATGGAGTGAAATGAGTGAGAAAAAAAAAAAAAAAAAAAAAAGGCTGTCTCATTTGGATCTTATATCCTTGTCCAAAAAACCTGGACCTATATTTTGCGTTTATAAATGTAAAAAGCTAAGACTAAGGTCTCAGTTTAGAAACATTGTTGACTTAATGTTTTCGGTAATGAAAACAGCCTCATGATATAAATTTAATCATTTGAGAAACTCTGACTGGTTATCAATCTTTTCTGTGTCCTATTTCAAAATTATCTTCTAAATCCTGAAAGTGAATTGGAAACCAGAGTACTTTTTGATGACAGAAAAAAATACTGACAAAACTTTCACATTTATTAGTTCTTAATTCTGAGTTGCAAAGTCAAAGGTAAATACAGGATCAAAGTAGATTTCCACTCCTCTAAATGAGTAATTCGGCATTTGTTCTGGTAACTGTTAACTTTATATGTTACTTAGAAGTCATTTGGTGTCACCTACAGACTTCACTGTTTATCTCCAAGTTTGCTCCATTTGGTGCTTTTCATGTTTTAAAGTTTATTTTATGTGTGTGAGCCTTTGGCCTGGGTGTTTGTCTGTGCACCGTGTGTGCGGTGCTTGTGGACACCAGAAGAGGGCATCAATATGCTGGAACTGGAGTTGGATGGTTTTGAGCTATCTTGTGTGTTCTGGGAATTGAACCTGTGTCCTTTTCAAGAGCAGCCAATGCTCTTAACTTCTGTGAATTCTCTCCAGCCCTGCAGGGTGTTTGTTTTTTTGTTTGTTTTAAAGCAGGTCAATCTTACCCTTCAAAGGACCTTTCCTATTTTTATGTAGTGGTCTACTTGTCTGTCACATAAACAGAACCCTGGAAAAGTACAAAGTCTTGACCAAGCTGTTCACATGTCTACTTAAAATGTTCATGAGGTGCTCTGCCTTAACTTTAGTTTCTTCTGTTATAATAAAAACAGGTTAGTAAGTTGACCAAGTATCAAATGGGAAAGAAAACAATCATTCATTAATAGGGTTAGCAAATGACCTAATAGGATTTTGAGAAAAGGCTTCCTGAGAATGTTGGCCGTCAAAAAAGCAAAACAGTAAGTGAAAGCCATTGAAAACTGTCTCTGTTTATTGTTTACTGTGTACTGCCTATGGGAAACAGAACACAGAGTTTCAGTTTCTCTAGTAGATGTAATCCCATCAGACCTGATTTTAATCTATTAAAATCATGTCACCAAAGGTGAGTCAAGAGAAGTTGGCCATTGGCTCTGTTAGATGGGCACACACACACACTGACCCTTGCCAACCTCCAGATACCTTGTCCACTTCACTTCCTGACCCCAGTTTTATGGCTGACATTGTTTCTGTCTACTCCCGACATTATTTCTGTTTACTCCCAGAAGAAAATCCAGAACTTCTAATTATGTCACTTATTATAATTAGTTAATAAACCAAGGTATGCCCTTGAAAATAAAGTTTCTCAAAATATCACCTCGCAAGCAGCCCGTAATCTTTAAATAAACTCTTTTTCTAAAACGTGAAATTAGTATGCTATGTACTAGTCCATAGCATTTAAAAATGGTTTCAAAGAGAGACACATGCAAGATTTAAAATAATATGTTTTAAAACTACAAACAATTGACCACACAGCTAGAATGAAAGAAAATTATTTTGAAATCTAAAGCAGGTAGAGCCCACTTTCCTTTGTAAGCAATTTGAATCCAATTTGTGGCAGAAAGTGCAGCTTTCCTGATCAATAGGGAGCATTCAGTACAGCTGACACACTACACCTGACCCAGAGCCAACCTGGCTGGGGACCTATTATTTATACCTGAGGGACTCTCCCTGGCTTTTATCTCCAAGCACATCTCCTAGGATTACAGGTACTTGAGGCTAATTAGGTCTGCTCTATTACCTGCCATGAAGGTCCTCTGTTTCTACAACATCCTGCTTACCTCCCAATTTCAATGAGATAATCGGGGTTCCACAGTGCACTAAAGGTAAAATGATAGCCCAGTGTGCTGTTCTGACTGCCTTTATCTGATAATACCATGCACTGGTGCACACGTGCCTCACACACAGACACACACTGGAGGGTTGCAGAGATAATAGCTGGACTGACCTGCTACAATTTTACCTGTTTGCTTTGTTGCTTTCTCTCAGAAGTCAGTCCCCTTTCCAATGTAATTATGTAATTAGAGCTAAAGACTACAAACAAACAGAGATTTGCCCCCTCCCTGGGAGCTCTGAAGTGAAGCCTTTTAAAGCTAAGCTCCTGGAAGCCTACAGATCCTGACACATGGTGGCAGACCGGACTTACCTCCTGAATTCACTAAGCAAAGGAAGCAGTAATCGACAGCAGGGTCTGCCCTGTGTGTGGCATTTGTTCAAGATTTTGAAGTTGAGGTTTTGGTTTCCTTCAAATTAGCACTTTCCTTAATTGTATAGCATATTCATAATATCATAACAAGTTATGATCATGGATCAAAATGGACTCTTTGAAAATATGGGTCTCCTCTTTATAACTACCCTTCATTATAGGAGTGCCCTTCTTGCTTATTATATGTGAGTTACAGAGTAATTATATTTGTGTACAGAGTCAAATGTTCTGTTACAATGAAGCTCGCTAAGGCCAAACCCAAAGATTTTACACTTAAAACCTATTCTTTCAGTTCATAAGGTAAATGACCTCGTGAGTCCACTGTTTGGGAACAGCCTTGCAAACATCAACAATATCGTTGTGTATTCTAGCTTTGCTGATCCTTTCGTGGCTGGAAAGGAGCAAAATCCCAGGAGAAATCCCAGGCTCCCTTTTATGTGCTTAATTTTTAAGATTCGTTCTTCCATAATTATTTCCTCTGTCCATCTTCAAAGTCATATCACCCTGTTAAGGAATCCTGTTAAAGAAGTGGGAGTGGAGCCAGACATCACCCATTACATAACCTAGGTGGGTAAAAGCAGGCACACTGTGGGAGCCACACATAATTCTCTGCAGATTATTTGTTTACTTTTTGTTTTTAAGTGCAACACATTTGAAACAGTCTAGAGAAATCCCATGCATACTTAACCAGTTCCTCCATAGTATATCTTATAAAATATGCTACAATGTTACCACCAGAGCACTGATGCTAAGACAATCTGCCACTCCCATCCCTATTTCCTCAGTGACTTGCACTTGGATATGCTTTTCTGCAAGTTGTAGCAGTTGTACATTATAGTTGAAAGTTTTCTTCTATCCTGTACCCCTACCCCTCCGCGCGCGGTCCTGCAGCCACTTATAAAATAATCACTTAGAGGCTTAACATTATTTACAAACTGTGTGGGCTAGCTCTTATATCTTAAATTAACCCATTTCTATTAATCTATGTTTTGCCACATGTTCCCTGACTTTACCTGTCTGCTGGCATGTTGCTCCTTGGATGGCAGGCTGGCGATTCCTCTGCCTCTGCCTATCTTCTTTTTGTCTCTCTTGGATTTCCTGCCTGGCTATAACCTGACTCACCACAGGCCTGAGCAGCTTCTTTATTAACCAATCATAACAACACATACTACAAGACATCCCCCAGCAGTACATGTTTATGTTCACCCCACAGCTGAGGTGCATCCAATACTGTTGCATCACCCTAGAACCCTATAGTTATTCTTGGGCAGTAATTGTCTCCATTCCATCTTTCCCTCTCTACTCTTGAGCCTCATTGTCTCCAGCCACAACTCAGCTATTTTTATAGGGTCACTCTATATGCAGTTCATGATCCTCCTGCCTCTGTCTCTAGACCCTCTATAACCAGACTGTGTACTATGATTTCTTTACTCATTTTCCCTAGGTGTCTGCTGAACTCTGTGTGTGTGTGTGTGTGTGTGTGTGTGTGTGTGTGTGTGTATGTGTGTGTGTGTGTGTCTGTGTCTGTGTCTGTGTCTGTGTATTCTTTCAATATGACAGTGCCTAATGGGCTGATTTATCAACAATTTTTATAGTTGTACAAAATCTTAGGAAAAGTCTTCTGAGATGGAACTGGAGGGATGATGCAGGTCTGCACTCAGAGAGGGCTGAAAGAGACTCTCAGAATCCTCATGTCGGCTGACTCGGAAATATGAGGCCAGTCCTACATATTTACATGTAGGCCAGACTACAAGAAGGTCAGGGAGCTCTTTGCTGCCTACAAGCCATGACTTCTTGGAATTACCCACACACATAGCTGGATTGGTTGGCCACTCAATTCATTATTGTCATACTTTTTCTGTAAGTGAAATTAATTATGGATGATGATGTTCTGTCCTGGCATCCAGCTGGAATAGTTCCAGGGAATAAGGCAGAGTTAAAGTGAACTTGTAATCCCATGTTTTTTCATGTTTTTTATATTTCTGTTGCACCAAAGTATTTTGGCTTCTCAACTGGACTCCAAGACACTTACACAGGTAGTCTAAAGTAAGCATTTGCAAAAATTGATAAACTGTGGGAGATGATGGTAAAAAATTCAAAATCTGTCATATAGATGATGTCACAGACTCCAGGGTGTTGGGTGACACTAATTCCTTCCCTGGGCATAATGTTTTCTTCTGGGAATACTGGAAGCCTGGTGCCAGTCTGTGTTCTTACTTTCTTCTTCTGGGGCATGTGTTTATAAAAATACAGATGGGAATAAAAGCAACATATGAATAGTTTAGTTAAACTGAATGGTAGACTTCACCGAAACATTTGATTCTTCTCATGGGAAAAAAAGATGTTCTTCATTCTCTGTCTTATTTAATTTTGGTTGCTATAATAAAACACTGACCAGAGAAGATCTGGGGAGGAAAAGATTTATGTGGCTTATACATCCCAAATAAATCATTCCATCACTGAAAGCAGCCAAGGCAAGAACACAAGCAAGAATCTTATTCGTTCATTCTCCATGGCTTATTCAGCTTGCTTTTTTATATATCCCAGGGACACCTGCTCAACAATCTGCAGTGACCTCGGCCCTCTCACATCTACCGTTAATCAAGAAAGTGCTTTATAGACCAGTCCAGTGAAGGAGATTTCTTATTGAGGCTCTATATTCCCTGATAATTCTCATTTGTGTTTAAGTTGACATAACCCAATTTTCCAGAGCCCTGTAGAGCCTAGCACAGGCATTCAAGAGGGGTGAGTGTTCCTGGGTTTCTTTTCATTGTTGTTGTTTATATATTCATGTGTTTGTTAAAATCACACAGCTTGCACATCAATGAACAGTCCGAAATGGTTGTACTTAGAGTTTATAGGTTTCTCAGACAAATGTCCAAGTAGATGTTCTACATTCTAGATTAAATAAAATCTCATTGCTACACACTGATTGCTATAGGTATATGGGAATGAGGAGAGCCTACAACTTGCCAACATGGCTAAAATGTGGTGTAACTTTTTCAAAAAGAGTAAATTTTAAGACATTGTTTGCTTATAAAGTGATAGCTTTTAGCACATTCTTTTCTGTTTGAATTGGTACACTGCTGCTTAGATCATTAAAAAGCTAGAAAATTATCAAATCCCAGGGCATTATCAATGTACTTTTCTCCAGATTATGACACTGAGTATCCCAATGTTTTATAATGTTCTGAAGTTTGTAAATCTCAAGAGAGTGTATAAATGATCTTGATTGTTTTCCTTTAACTTGTTACCTAGGGGGAAAAGGCTTCCCCTTAACCAACAAACAGCTGCTGAAATACACTGTTTGGTCTACACATGAACTAACCTTGTAAGGAAAATTTGTTCTTTTCTGTTCATAACCTGGCCTTATGACAAGGTGAAGAAGAAGGAGAAGTTGCCTAAGGCATTTACAAGCCCCACAAAGACTTTATTAAGAAGAAAAATATCCTCAGCTTTACTGCGGATCCATCTAGGTCTTTTACCATGTTGGTCAGCTCTCAAGGGAAACCAGTAATATGAGAAATTTCAGCACAAAAAGCCACAAAAGGAACTTTATAATGCAAAAGATAAAGTGTTTAAAGATTTTTTTTTCTTCAAACATATTTAGCTGAACAATTAGCCTTTAGGAAAACTGAATTTTTCTTTATTAAGGTCAAATAACTCCCGTTCATCTTGCCCAGTCAGGTTTTTTTATGTTTGTTGTTGTTGTTTGTTTTTGTTTTTGTTTTAAGATAGGGTCTCACTGTGTAGCTCTGGCTGCCCTGTTACTTACTATGTAGATAAGACTGGCCTCAAACTGACAGAGATCCACTGGCCTCTGTTGAACTACCACGCCCAGCTTCACTCACATTTTAAAAGCAGAACTTATACAATACATATTTTATTATTATGAAGTATATTTAAAAAGTAAGTTTACTACACAAAGAAAATGAAGTTGAAAGTGTTTAATTATGAAAGAAAGTCTTAGGATAATTTGCAGACTTAATATTTTATTATCCAATGTTTAAGATGTTATATCTTCTTACGACTGAATTTTTATGTGGAAAAAGAGAAGTTGAATCAAACCTGTCATTGACCATATATATTTCCTACTAAATACCCTTCTTATTAATTTATTTAGAGTGTCAATATAAAGCTTACCCAGAAGAGAAAGGATTCTTCTGATTAAATTTTAACCCATTTTCGAGCATTTTATCCTGAGATTTGTTTAAATTGCTAAATATGTAAGGGTTGTGAATGTAACTTAATGGTAAATGGCTTTCCTAGTAAATACAAGTCCTTTGGTTTACTGTACAATTACACACACACACACACACACACACACACACACACACACACACACACTACTATATTGCCATTTTGCATGTCTGAAAAAAAGAAGTAGGTGTAGCACCAATCTTAGATGGTCTTATTAATAAAAGCAAACCTGGAGCCAGGTATTGGGGTGAATGCTGGAAGATCAGAGAAGCAGAACAAGCCACAGCTACCTCACCTTGCCAATTCCTCAGCTGACCCTGTTTCCTCAGACTGGAAGCTTCTGAGTCCTCATCCAGATGGATCTCAGCTGAACTGTGCTGCTCAAAGCCTAAAAGCTTAACCAGCTAGTTCCTGGTCCTCACGCCATATGTACCTTTCTGCTTTCTGGCATCACTTCCTGGGATTAAAGGCTCTTGTTACCACACCTGGCTGTTTCCAGTGTGGCCTTGAACTCGCAGAGATCCAGACGGATCTCTGCCTCTGAAATGCTGGATTAAAGGCGTGTGCTACCACTGCCTAACCGATATGTATAATATTATGGCTGTTCTGTTCTCTGACCCCAGATAAGTTTTTTAGGGTGCACAATATTTTGGGGAACACAATATCACCACAAGTAGGACTTCCACAGTACAAAAATGAAGAGTTAAATCATTGTAGTTACACCAAAGGAATATAAATGGAAAAAATACTGAGGCTTGACTGTTGCAAGCTCTGTTAGACTGGACATTTCTTTGCCACAAATTTTCTGCTCTCTGAAGTCTTACATACTTAAATGAATTATTCTAAATGATTAATTAAATTAAATAAGATAATAAATATAGTTTTGAAAATAGTTTTCTCTATTTAGCAAATTGACTAGTGAAACCCAATTACTCAATATACTTACAATTGAGGAATCTAAACATTATTTCCCCCTTACCAGTGTTTTAAAGAGCTGGGCATAGTAATGGATGTCTATAATCCTTCTACTAAGGAGTCAGATGAAAGAATATTGCTAGTTTGAAAGAAGTCTGGACTAGGCAGGTAAATCAGGCTAGCCTGGACTATAGGAAGAATCTGTCCCCCCAAATCCAAAACAATAACAACAACAACAACAACAACAACAAACGAGTATATAGTAGTGTTGGAAGGACCAGTCGTGGCAACCTTCCACAGCAACTAAAACTCAGGAAAAAGAGAAAAAAGAAAAATTTATTGATGTTTACCAATGGAGTCACAGGCAGAGAAACACATCAACAAGTAAAACCAGGGGAGACCTGTGATTTATTAAGAAAAGTTCAAGCAGATACTAGGAAGGAGAGTTCTAGCATGGTAAGAGTGAATTGGTGGATACTAACTGTGCCAGACCTAAGAGTTTCAAATGTGCACCTCCACATAAGCTTTTCTCCCCTTGAATTCCATTCTGTGCCCAAGGAAAAGAGAGGTGGAAAGCTGCACAAGCCTCTCTTCAGGGCACAGAAATGGGAGAGGAAACAGTTGCCATTACTTCTCCCTAAAGCCCCTGAGGAATAAACACCTTCTCCTGTGAGCTAACAACACATTACCTCCTTTGTGTACCCATCAAAAGTCATTTTAAAAAGAGAAAGAAAACAAATTAAGAACCAAGAGAAGGGCCTGAAACTGTGAGGGAAATGGCAGCAATGAATGCTCGGTTCAGAACTTGTCTTATGCTAAAAAGAAACACTGAAAATGCTACCCCAGCAACAAAAAAGGCACAAGTCTTGCCTAGAATCGAGAGTTCATGAGAGTAACAAAGAACACCCACACTTTCTTCCTACATTGACATGTGTCCTGTTATTGGAAACTTGCACAAAAGTAAATAAATAAACAGATCATCTTTGACACTTGGGTCAAAATAATAACAGAAATTTGGGAAGAACAGTCAGTTTTTAAAATGTCTGGGATATTAGCCTCCAATATACACAAATACATTTCTAGATAATATGGAGACCTTTTGTAATCAGAGAAGTAACAAAATCAGACTCACCTTTATTTGTAATTAAACTCAACTCTATTTGTAATCAACTCAACTCTCTTACTCCAGCTCCATGGACTTAGTCATTTTTGTATGCCTGTAATTGGGTTCTTTTACCTCACTAAGGAAAACATTTAGTGGACATTTGCCCCCGGAATGAACTGTTCCAAAGAACTTTCCAATCTTCCAGGGGAGGCTCTTGTATCAGGAACCTGTCAGCTTTCTGCTTTGTCTGGATTATCAATCACCCAAGACACTGCAAATCCAACAGTTCCATGAGAGAAAGTGACTTCATGATAGTTCCAAAGACACCACCATCCCTGACCCTCAGAGACTCTGACACCATCTCTGTATGCCTTTACCTCTTTGTGCTTTTCTCTGCATCTCTGTGTCTATCTCCCTTGGTCTTTCTCTGTATCTGTGTGTGTGTGTGTGTGTGTCTGTCTGTCTGTCTGTCTGTCTGTCTTTTTCTGTGTCCTCTGTGTCTCTCTCTGTGTATGTCCTTCTGTCTTTCTCTGTGT
Organism: Peromyscus eremicus; assembly: GCF_949786415.1. Classification (NCBI taxonomy): domain Eukaryota; kingdom Metazoa; phylum Chordata; class Mammalia; order Rodentia; family Cricetidae; genus Peromyscus; species Peromyscus eremicus. The sequence continues at coordinate 25,602,787 of NC_081419.1, read as the reverse complement.
TGTTCTATGTGTCTGTATGTGTGTGTGTGTCCCTCTGTCTTTCTCTGTGTCTCTCTGCATCTCTGTGATTTCTCTCTCTGTGTCTGACTCCCTTTCTCTGTCTCTCTGTATCTCTGTGTGTGACTCCCTCCCTCTATCTGTCTGTCTCTTTCTATCTCTGTCCCCTAATTACTTTCCTTTTGGATTGTGTGTGACTAAGGGAAGGTCCACAATGCTCTAGGTAATTACCCACACCCAAAAGTATTTGGTTAGTTCAAACTGGATATTTTGATTTGTTTGTTTGTTTTTTAAATAAGACACTAAGAGCATGGACAGGAAGGTGGGGATGGATCCGTGAGGAGTCGATAGAGAAAGGGTGAATATATAAGAATACATTTCATAGAATTCTCAAAGAATTAATAAAAATGCTATTTCAGACAATACTGAATGCTGAGATCTTATTTTTTTCCTTTTTTTATTGTTTAAATTGATAGGGGAAAAAATCTGTTCCTGCAACCATAGAGGACATCCTGACAGCATGAGTTTGACAGCATGCAAAACAAACTACTTTCAACAGAGAGATGAAAACTGCAAGAAAGAAGCACATGAAAATGGCGGACGTGAGAAACAGAGAAGTCACCGACTGAATGTCCTCCTGAGAGCCCATCAACAGATACAGCATGAACTCAGAAAAAGGCAGAGAATTTGAAAGCATGAGCTCTCAAATTCAAGGCTGAAATATATGTAGAAATATTCTGGGAAAAGACAATAGAGCCATCAAGAACTAAGGGTATAATCTAACTTTTTAGATACATCTAACAATGTATCCAAGAAACTCAGAGATACCACCTTGTCAACCTGTGTAGGAATACACACACACACACACACACACACACACACACACACATCTCTAAAAACTCAAACTACTAAAAGTAAACATCAGACAAGGAAACTGTACATAAGAAAAAGGCATATACTTACTAAAGACAATAATTTTGGGAATGTCCCTCTGAAGACATTTTTTCTTATGTTGAAAGAAAGAAACAAAGAATCAAAATAGTCACAATAAACATGGCTATGATGTTCATATCAAGAAATCAGTTTGGAAATCCATTTTTATCATTTCTTCCTCCCACGGACTAATTTAGAAGAGACTGAAGAATAAGATCACACACTACAACAGAAGTCTAAAGACTTCGTTAGGGAACAATATTTTTGTATTAAATAATGTTATTATTTTCTTTTTACATTCCCATGTTTCCTCTCCTCTCAGAACCCCTTCCCCTAACTTTCCCCACCACTCCTCTTCCAAACAGAGAAGAACAGGCCTCCCATGCATATCAACCAAACATGGCATATCAAGTTGCAAGAAGTCTAGGCACCTCTGCCTGTATTAAAACTGGACAAGACAAGCTGGGCAGTGGTGGCACACACCTTTAATCCCAGCATTCTGGAGGCAGAGCCAGGTGGATCGCTGTGAGTTCGAGGCCAGCCTGGACTACCAAGTGAGTTCCAGGAAAGGCGCAAAGCTACACAGAGAAACCCTGTCTCGAAAAAACAAACAAACAAACAAACAAAAAAACAAAAAAAAAAGACTGGACAAGACAACACAGTAGGAGAAATAGGGTCCCAAAAGTCAGCAAAAGAGTGGCAGAAAGCCCCTGCTCTCAATGTTAGGAGTCTGACCAGAGGACCAAGCTACACAACTGTTCACATATATGCAGGGGTCCTAGGTCAGTCCCATGCAGGCTCCCTGGTTGTTGGTTTACTCTCTATGAACTCCTGTGAGCCCAGGTTAGTTGCTTTGTAGGTTTTCTTGTGGTGTCCTTAACATCTCTGCCTTCTATAATCTTTTATCTTCCTCTTCTGCAGAATTCCCTGACATATGCCGAATGATTGGCTGTGTGTCTCTGGATCTGTTTCCATCAGTTTCTGGATGAAGCCTCTCAGATGACAGTTGGTCTAAGCACAAGTCTACGAGTATAGCAGAATATCATTAGGCATCATTACACTGAGATTTTTTTTGTGGCATGCATCTCAGGCTGGACCAGTCATTGGTTCTTGTCTTAGTTAGGGTTTCTCTTGCTGTGAAGACACCATGACCACAGCATGCTGTGGATATCACTCTTTATGCTGTGAATGTATTGCTCTGATTGCTGAATAAATAAAGTGCTGATTGGCCAGTAGCCAGGCAGGAAGTATAGGTGGGACAAAGAGAGAGGAGAATTCTGGGAATAGGAAGGCTGAGTCAGGAGTCGCCAGCCAGACACAGAGGAAGCAAGATATAAAGATACCAATAAGCCATGAGCCACGTGGCAAAGTATAGATTTATAGAAATGGGTTAATTTAAGATGTAAGATCTAGCTAGCAAGAAGCCTGAGCCATTAGGCCACACAGTTTTAATTAATATAAGCTGCATACCTGGGCGGGACTGGAGAAAACTCCAGCTACAACAGCAACTCTTATAAAGGAAAACATTTAATTGCACTGGTGTCTTACAGTTCAGAAGCATGGTGTGGTGCAGGCAGAGATGGTACTGGCTACATTTAGATCATAATGTAACAAGAAATGAACTGAAATACCTGGTGGTATCTTGAGCAAACAAGACCTCAAAGCCTGCCTCCACAGTGACATACCTCCTCCAGCAAGGCCATACCTACTCCAACAAAGCCACACCTCTTAATAGTGCCCCTCCCTATGAACTTATAGGGGTCAATTACATCTAAACTACCACAGTTGGACACTCCTATAAATTCTGCACCACATTTACCTCAGCAAACCATGAAGCATGAAGGCAGGACAAGTTGTAGGTCGAAGCTTACATGACTGGGTTAGTGTCCCATTGCCTCCACTGGACGTCTTACCTGGTTACAGGAGATGGCCAATTCAGGCTATGTATCCACTATTGCTAGGAGTCTTAGCTGGATTCACCCTTGTAAATTCCTGGAACTTTCAATTGCACTAGGTTTCTGTCTCACCCCAAAATGCCCCTTTTCCAGTCATCTCTTTCAGTTCTCTCTCCCTCCATCCCCTGACCTGATCCTTCCTCCTCCTATTTCCATCCACCCCCAGTTCACCTATGAAATCTATTCTATTTCCCTTTCCCAGGGAGATCCAAGTACCCTTAAACCTTCCTTATTACCAAGCCTTTCTATATCTGTGGATTGTAGTTTAGTTATCCTTTACTTTATAGCTGATCTTGAACTTAAAAGTGAGTAGATACCATGCTTGTCTTTCTGGATCTGTATTACTTCACTCAGGATGATTGTTTTCTAGTTCCATACAATTGTCTGCAAATTTCATGATGTTGTTGTTTTTAATAGCTGAGCAATACTCCATTGCATAAATGTACCACATTTTCTTTATCCATTCTTCAGTTGAGGAACATCTAAGTTGTTTCCAGTTTCTGGCTGTTATGAATCAAACTGCTATGAATATAGTTGACCAAATGTCCTTGTAGTAAGATGGAGCATCCTTTGGGTATATGCCTAGAAGTGATATAGCTGGGTCTTGAGTAGATCAACTCCCCATTTTCTGAGAAATTGCCATATTGATTTCCAAAGTGACTGTAAAAGTTTGTACTCCCACCAGCAATGGAGGAGTGTTCCTCTTGTTCTGTATCCTCTCCAGCATGAGCTGTCAATTATATTTGTGATCTGAGTTATTCTGAGAGGTGTAAGATGCAATCTCAGAGTAGTTTTGATTTGCACTTCCTCATGGTTGAAGATGTTGAACACTTCTTTAAGTGTTTCTTGGCCACTTGAGATTCCTCTGTTGAGAATTCTCTGTTTAGATTTGTACCCCATTTTTAAATTGGATTATTTTTTTGATGTCTATTTCTTGTGTTCTTTACATATTTTGGAAATTAGCCCTCTGTCAGATATGGGGTTGGAAAAGATCTTTTCCCATTCTGTAGGCTCCCATTTTGTCCTATTGAGGGTGTTCTTTTCATTATAGAAGATTTTCAGTTTCATGCGTTCCCATGTATTAATTGTTGATCTAAGTGTCTGTGTTATTGGTGTTCTATTCAGGAAGTTGTTCCTGTGACAGTGCATTCAAGGCTATTCTCCACTTTCTTTTCTATCAGGTTCGGTGTATTTGGATTTATGTTGCGGTCTTTGATCAACTTGGACTTTAGATTTGTGCAGAGTAGTAGATACGGATCTGTTTGCAGTCTTCTACATGGCAGACATCACATTAGACCAGCATCATTTGTTGAAAATCTTTCTTTTCTCCGTTGTATGTTTCTGGCTTCTTTGTCAAAAATCAAGTGTCCAAAGGTGTCTGAATTTATGTCTGAGCTTCAATTCAATTTTGTTGATCCACTTGTCTATTTTTATGCCAATACCATATGGTTATTGTTATTATAGCTCTGTGGTACAATTTGAAATAAGGGATGGTGATACCTCTTGAAGTTCTTTTATTGCACAGGATTGTTTTAATTACCCTGTCTTTTGTTCCCATATGAAGTTGAGTATTATTCTTTCAAGGTCTGTAAGGAATTATGTTTGGATTTTGATAAGGATTACATTGAGTCTATAGATTGCTTATTGTAAGATGGCCATTTTTACTATGTTCATCTTACTGATCCATGAGCATGGGAGATTTTTGTATATTGGAGGCTAACATCACAATTTTTTTTAACTGACTGTTCTACCCAAATTTCTGTTATTATTTTGACCCGAACGTCAAAGATGATCTACTTCCCCCCCTCCAATTTCTTTCTTTGCTCATTTATCTCTACATATCTGTTCAATATAGTACCTGAAGTTTTACCTAGAGCAAGAAGAAAACTGAAGGATGCGAATTGGAAAGGAAGAAGTCACAGTATCATTATTTGCATACGAGACCCTAAAATTTCTATTATGGAACTCCTACAGCTGATAAACATTTTTATCAAAGTGGCTGAATACAAGATTAACTCCAAAAAACTGTGGCTCTCCTATATTCAAATGACAATCTGGCTGAGAGAGGAATCAGAGAAACAACACCCTTCACAATAGCCCCAAATAGTATAAAATATTTACGGGTCACTCTGACCAAGCAAGTGAAAGACATGTATGTTAACAACTTCAAGTCTTTCAATAAATAGATTGAAGAAGATATCAGAAGATGGAAAGATTCAGTCATATATTCACCCACCTATGGACGCCTGATTTTTGATAAAGAAGCCAGAAATACACACTTGGGAAAAAGTCTATAACACATAGTACTGGTCAATCTGGATGTCTTAGAAGAATGCAAATAGATCCATGTTTGTCACCCTGGACAAAACCCAAGTCCAAGTTGATCAAAGACCTCAACGTAAAACCAGACACAGTGAACCAGAAATAAGAGAAAATGGGGAATAGTTTTATAAGCATTGTGACAGGAGACAACTTCCTGAACAAAATACCAATAGTGCAGGCACTAGGACCCAGAGACCTAGGTTAGTATCAAATAAGACTCAATAAAAATCAATTAAGTGATTACTAATAATATTCTGCTATATTCATAGATCAGTGCCTTGTCCTGTCATCATCAGGTCATCGTATAGGCTTCCTCAGGCAGTGTATGGGAGCCAGTACAGATCCCCACACATTATTTGGAGAGAGAATATAAATTGGTGGTCTTCATTAGGTTCCTCCCCTCAGAGATCCGGAAACCCAGGGAAAGAGGATGAGGAAAGATTGTAGAAGTCAGAGGAGATAGAGGACACTAGGAGAACATGGCCCACTGAATCAACTAAGCATGGCTCATATGGGCTCACAGAAACTGAAGTGGTTAGCATGGGGCCTTCATGGGTCTACATCAGGTCCTCTGTAGATACATTGTGGCTGTTAGCTTGGAGGTTGTGTGGGACTCCTAACAGTGGGAGCTTGAGTGTCTCTGACTCTTTTGCCTGCTCTTGAGACTCTTTTCTTCTTATAGGGTTGCTTTGTTCTGCCTTGATATGAGGGCTATTGTCTTGGTCTTGTCTTATTGTGTCTTGTTTTGTACTGCTTGGCTGTTGTCTCTTGAAGACCTTCTCTTTCTGAAGAGGAAGTGAAGGGGGAGTAGAACTGGGGGAGAAGGACTGTGGGAGAGAGCTGAGAGGCATGTAAAGAGGAGAAACTGTTGTCAGTATGTATTTTATGCGAGAAAAATCTATTTTCAACGAAGTAAGTAAATAAGTAAATAAATGAATAAATGGAATTAATTAATTAATTTTTTATTTGTTTTTAATTGTTTGTTTATGTGGTATGTGTACACCCCCCGCCATGACATGAATGTGGAAGTCAGAGAAAAATTTGGAGGGGTTTGTTCTCTGTGCTACAATGTGAAATTTAGGTGGTCATGCTTGGATTTAAGCATCCCTACTCATTGAGCCATAGCCCTGCCCTTACCCCTTTTAAGCTTCTCTTTCTTAAATGAGAAGGATCATTGATAGTAAATATTGGCAATTTAGAAAAAAAAAAAACTACAAATATGCAGAAATGATTTCTATGGAAAAAGAAATCTGAGGGACAGTGAACTACTGGAACCAAAGTCATAGTTGACTCAAGACACACGTGGAAACGCTATTTTAACATAAGGTAAAGCTGGAAAAAGGGTGGCACATGTGATTAATGAACACTAAATCCATTTATATATATAAATATATATAAAATTTAACACTATATATATATATATATATAGTGTTAAATTTTCAGTTACAAAACTTTTGAATGGATCATGAATGCAAAAAAGATGTTTCAGAATGTTAGGATATATTTGAAGTGATCACTTGAAGAAAAGACTAGAAAAAAATGCAAATTAAAAAACACTCAATATTGAAGATAAGTACAATTCCAGTAACAACTTGAAGCTATAGATTTTGCTATTGTTGTGATGAATTTTTTCTTTTTAAAGGAATAAAAAACAGCACTGGAATTATCAAATTGTTAATAAAATAAATTATCCAGAAATGGGACATTGTGTAGCAATTTTCCCCTTTTGAGACATTCCCTCATGGAAGAAAGAGGAGGCTCATGAGACTCAGGAACTAAATAATTCAAAATCTCAGGAAATACTTAAAGCTGACAAGACTCACAAGGCCACTTCTCAAGGTTATAAGAACAGTGGAGTCCTAGAAAGAAGACTGCTGGGCTGGAAGCCTAGAGCAAGTTGGGCAGATAGTTCCTGGGCTGCAGCTTTCACCAAGTGGCACTCAGGTTGGGGTGGACTTTTCAGTGATGCAACTGCCTCTTGAGTTCTTCCTGCTCCTGCAAATAATATCCAGTAATATTCTTGTAAGTGACCCCAATAAACACATAGGTTCACCAAGCTGGACACTGGCAGAATTGTTCTTTTGATCTGTCACTTGTTCCCTATCTAGAATTAGTAGACATTTGTTCATGTCTCTCTGGGGAGGGGGGGAAGGAAGGGCATTAGACAGCATTGGAACATTTGTATTTTCAAATAAAAAGACTCAGTAAATGCCAAACAAGTGCAAACAATAACATAACAGAATAATTTCTTGTTAGAGTTTAGTTACAATTAAAGAATACTAGTTATTCTTTGGGACCATGTACTTTTTCGGGAGCACTGAAACATTAATGGATTGTGCTTATTAAGCTAAGCATCAATGTGCTTGCCCACAGACATGAGAATCCCTCAGTCTCTCCATACACTCTGTCCCTAAACACATCAGATTTCTAGGCACCCTCCTACATACTGTAGTGTGAGAAAAAAACTCTTCACTTCCAAAGATTTCTCTCAGATCTGTGCAAGTGCCATCTCTCATTGCCCTCTTAGAACAAGAAAGATGAAAATAAAAGAATGTATTTTACTTTAAAGACTTCTGGTAAGGAAGGACCCCCTTCCTTATTATGAGGCTTACCTAAAAAGAGTCCCCTTCATCATTTCCATTTGATTAACATAAATTGAACAGCTTAGTTAACATAAACACAGAGTGAAATGCCATTATATTCATAAGTATTGGTCCCATTCAATGGGAAATGGTTGTGAGGGGTGAGCTGCTGCCATTTAGTGTGTTTTCAATGCAGCTAGTAGATCCACATGATTGTAGAAAACAGTTGAAAGATGATTTCTTACCTGCAAATGTGAAAATATAAACCAATAAGGGCCATAAAACTTTAAATCTTAAGAACATCAACAACAAACATGGTATTATGTTCTTAGTGTTGGCATTTAACTTTTATCTAGCAGGCTGAAGCTTAGAATTGTCTGTTGTATAGTTAAAATGTTGAGAGAAAAAAGGGGAAGAGGAAGAATGAAAATAGAATGAAAGAGAATGGAAGAGGAGTCAAGATAATGAAGGAGTAGTGGAAGAAGGCAGAAGGGCAGGGGCAGGGAGTGGAAGGAGAAAAAGAGGACAGAATGAGATGAGAAACTGAGGCTTATAAACTGTAGAGCTAAAGAAGTAAAGTACTACGTAAACACTGCTATTAAAGCAAAAAGCAGACCTGTCCTGATTCTACGTGTGTGTTTAGCCTTGAAAAACAGAGCCAGGATCCCGCTTCTAGGCTGGGTATTGGATCTGGAGAACTGTAAGTGATAAATAGGTGTTATGTTACATAGGAACAGTAGTTTAAGTAATTTACTATACACCAAAAAAAAGTAGAACAACCAGCCCACTCAAATCTCTTCCCCATTGTTTTCTTAACTATTAACTTGTGTAATCCATCCTCTTAAAAAATAAGCCCTCATGTCTTACCAGCTTAAGGTAGAGATACCTGTGCCAAGGCTTGAGCCCCAGTAGGCAGCATCGTTATTTTCATCATATCTTGTTCCCTCCTTGAGAAGAAAACCTCACCAATACAGGGGCCATCCCTTGCACTCCTTCAAGTCCTTCAGAGGCCCTAGCAATCTATAGCTACAAAAATATTCACCAAATATTTGACAGCTCATAAATAGCTTCACATTCAAAGTATATCAATAATTTATGACACTACTCAGACGACCATATAACTATTGTCAGAGTAAATGAAGACTCTTTAGTCAGGAAGTCAGCTGGTTAGATGGGATTTGGGATTTTTACACATTATATTGGAAAATTCTAGTTTTACTGATCACATATAAGACTAAGATAGAAAGACTATCACATAACTTCTGCACTCACATTGCACACAATCTCATGTGAAACCTGTAACCAATTATGTCTCTGAACTGATCAGGATATTTCTAGATAAGCAGGCTAGGGAGAAAAATCACAAATAAATTAGGGCTGAGATGTGTACAGTTTTGAGGCAGACACATGCCACACCACTGGCTACCCAGGTAGACATATCATCTTTAAAGATGTAATGTTGAGCCAAATAACCTGCTTACAGTCTTTACAGCACTCTAACTACAGCCACCTGGCTTGTAATTATAGACTTTATGATAAATAGTTGTAAGTTTTGAGTGATTAGTTATTGTGCAGAAAGTATTCAACTGTGGGCCACCTGACTTTCACAGGCTCTGTACCTTCTCCTTCATTTGATTCATCTTGCCTATTAATAGAAAAACACCTGTTTCCTGATAGTCTTCCCAGTTATGGAGACATACATTCATGGAGAAACATCTGGGAGTAAGGTCCTTGTGAAGGACAACCGAATCTAATTGTTACTATCAGAAAACTTTCTCTTGTAGCTGCTGATGGAAGCACTTCAAATTGCTTCACATCACTCCTGAACAAGCTACAATAAACAAAGTAAACCTAGGGATAGTCTCTAACTACTGTGGGAGGATTAAGAAAATCCTGCAGCAATAACGTAAGGATTTTTATTTGATCCTACAGACAAAAAGCATTTCTAAACCCACAAGTGAATGGTGTAAGCTGAAAGCTAGGAACTGCGTTAGAAGTATTTAGTGCTTTCTTCTCACATTTTCTCAGCCCCTGCACACATCTCAGCCTCTACTTCTGATACACAGTGGCATGGGACACCCGGCTACTACGATAAACATGCAGTTAAAGAAAATGGGCTCCGGCAGGAAATGAAAGTGACAGTGGCAGTCTGTGGTCATTTGATTACTTTAATGCAATGGATGGTGACCACAGACTTTCCTGTCAACGGCGTGACAGTGTCTGGGTAGAAAAAATAAGAAAGCAATAAATATAGTAAAAGACATTTCAGAAGAGGACTCATTTCATAAGCAACAAAACCACCTGTTGGCTGCCTTGATTGGAAGCAACATGCTGAGAGGAGCTATCAGCATCAAGCCCATCCTAGTGTGTGGTATCATGCTTAGCATCTTAACCCCTGAGGACAGGCGGATGAGATACTGGAATACTGGGCCTAAGGAACCCTGGTCACATTCAGTACAAAGATTCTAGAAAAAAAATATAGCACAAGAAATTCAGATTTATGCACATCTCCTTCATGATTGAAATATCTGGCTTTAAATGCATTGGTTTTCTTCCATCTGCCTAATTCTCTATAATGTAGAAATTGTGTACTTACTTTTTCTCCTTAAATCATCTGAGGTATACGAAGATGACTCAGTGGGAACAGTGCTGGGAGTGAATATGCATTATATATAAGTATGTATCCAGCAAGAGGGAAGAGCAAGCACTTAATGAATCTATACACAGCGTTGTCATCTCGTTGTTGGCCTGAGACATCCTACACTTTTAAGCCAAAATTCTTACCATTTTCTCCTCTCGACCTATTGCAGTCTGATTTCCACTTCTAGCTAATCTAGTTAAATGCCAGCTCTCTCTTCTCCGGCAGGCAGCCTTGCCAATTGCCTCCTCCCTGCTAAGTCCCTCTCAGCTCAGAAAATTGTGAATCTGTATTGCCTGATGCCGCTTTTGTCCTTGAAATTTTCTCTCCTCTTTTTGTTTTCTTCTTTCAAAATAAAATACGTTAGAGAAATATGGTTGTAATTAGCAACTGACAAAAATATCTGGGCTTGAGCTGAAGTGGGAAATCACAAAGGTTAGTTACTTATTTTCTCATGCATTTACCATTTGTTCCCTATTCTCAGGGAAGTTGAAAGACCTGAGGTTCAAACTTAATAAGGCCCCATACTGTTTCTAAGAGTATTTACAACATGTAAAGTATAAGGCAGTGCATTGCTTATATTTAAATTTGTTTTCACTCATCTGAGCTATTACACAGTATGCCATCCCTAAACCTTTTATAATAAGGAGCACATGCTTCTCAGGAATGAGAGGAAATAAAATGTTCAGCAATTTGAGCTCTCTGGTACTGAGAAGGTGACAAAACATTTATATATACCGGAACCATTCCACTGATTTGGCTCCCGCATTAGGCAGGACTGCCTCAGGCACTAACCTCCTGCTACATTCACGTTCTTGGGAATTAGCAGGTGAAGCAAATGGCCCATAGTGATGACAGCAACATCTTTCAAAGGACTCTATTGCACCAAATGGATCCTCCAAATGTATACACTCTTTCTGAACAATATCATTCTTTAATGTTTAACTGATAGGACAAATATATTTTCCTTTGTTGGAAGAAAATTTCAAGCAACAAAAGACTAAGATAGAAACAAATATTCTTCCTATTTTTAATTCTCCAAAAGTAATTGCCTGCTTTATTTTCTACTAGTTATCTAAATACCTATTACTGATTTTAAACTCCCTCATCCATGGCAAGATAATCTAGAAGAACAATATCAAGTGGAGGGCGGTGTGACATAGAATTTAAAATTTTAAAACTGCTTCCTATACATGCAAGATACACAAAGAAGTTTTCAATCATTGGGTCCTGTTTCTGCCTGCGTTCCGTGTAGAATGTTCTTCGACTGTCGTCTAGATCTTGTAAACCAACAGTGGTGACTTCTACTGTAGGTCAGGTTACCTTAGACCTAAGTTTTGATACTATATAACAAAGATTTCACAAAGAAATATTTAAAATCTCTTCACCAAATTTCATTATTGAACCATGTAAAAATTATCTGATACTAAATATAAAAGAAAGTGTTCCCATACTTCAAAAACAAGAATTTTATCTTTAAATTACCCTTATAGTGCTACACTTTGGTGACAGTTTCACACCACTTAGAATATTTTAAGTGAACAAAAATGAACAAATATCACTTCCCAGTCAAATACTATATTTTGTATTTCAAATATTCTACATCAACTATTATACTGAAGATGATAATATGACTAGTGAGTCTAGAATTACTCTTCCCATGCTAAACATCACTTGTGTCCCAGACATAAAGAAGTAAGTGAAAACACAGAAGCAAGGTAATTTGAAGTTTGGTCCTACTATGTGTAATTCACATGACCATGTCCTTTTCAGTTGGTAGCTAAACAATATGCAAGCCACAAATGTCTCAAGTAGTATACCATTCTCTTGAGACATCAAGAACTGTCTTTGTGCCACTTTCTACCCACAACATTCCTTGTGAGTCATTACCACGTTTTTACAAGTTTCCAGAGTGAGTATGAGTGTATGCAGTCACTGGAAATTTTCTTGGAGTAGGCTGGGATTTTACTTTCATACAGCCAGACTCTGAAAAACATCTCAAATTTAATTACGTATATGCCCAAACAGTAATAAGAACAAGGTGAGGGAGACCTTCCATGATATCATTGTTGAACCTCCAGGAAGCACCTCAATGTGGCCAGGCAGACTTCAGCACTATGAATTCTTAGGAAAAAAAGCCCTGGATCAGAACTGTACTAAAATCAAAAGATATTTTGATTTAAGTCTGAGGCAAAATCTGTGAGGGTGTGCCTAGTTGGCGTTAAATGATTGTTGGTGTAGACATCAAGAGCCTTGTAGGAACACCAGGGTTGTATTAGGATGTACACTACTTCCACCTCACTCAACCCCCACGAAAATTTGAAAATGGCCTGAAATTATTATCTGTGTTCTTACAGACTCAACATAATTGAGGCAGGTATTTAATTGACTAGGACATTTAGTTTGCCCTATGAGGTGTTGAGAATCAGACTTGCCCATTGTTTTCTTTGTTCTGTATATTTTTTTGTTGTTGTTGCATTGTTTGTACGGAGAAGGCAGTGTCTTAGTGCTGATCATACTTTTTCAGTGCTATAGTTTAGAAGAATGAAAACACCAATGTAAGCAAGAAGAAAGAAGACAATTTCAGTGTTCAAATAAAAATGTGTTACAATAGTAAAGACACTGGGGTATGGTTGTATCTACTTGGCTGCCAAGGAACAAGAAGCCATCATAGAGATGTGTCACTTTTCTAAGAAAAGAAGAAAAAAGAAATCTAAATTCAAGAAGTTTGGGTTACTCTATCATCCAGAAATGGGACTGAGAGTGGGCTCTATCTGTCTTACTCTGTTCCCGTAGATTCTACCCTAATAATTTAGAAGGTATCTGCAAAGACACTACTAAGGAACACACCTGTTTAAGTGGAGCTGCCTCCAGGAGAGCCATCATTAATTCTAATCACTGAACTTTAGCCGTAGCTAGCTCAATAGATTTTTCTTTTCAATTTTGCAATCATATTTTGGATTCACTAAGATATAATTCACCCACAAAATACATTCCATGCATTTAGCTTATCATTACTTGCATTTGAAAAAAAATATATTCCTGTAGTGATGTTTGTAATCTAAGAAATAAAGCTTACCTGAAGATCAGAGGACAGAGCCAGCCACAGAGTTAAATGTGGAGGTCAGGCAGTGGTGGCACACATCTTTAATCCTAGCCCTTAGGAGGCAGAAATCTGTCCCAATCTCTGTGAGTTCAAGGCCACACTGGGCTACATGAGATTGATCCAGTTTAGGAGAGAAACAGAGCCAGGCAGTGGTAACACACACCTTTAAATCCCAGTATTTGGGAAGCACACACACACCATTAATCCCAGCACTAGAAAGGTTGAGATAGGAAGTGAAATGGCTAAGCAGAGAAAGGCATATAAGGCATGAGGAGACAAGAACTAGAGAACCCTTTTGGCTGAGAACTGAAGAGCTTTTTGGCTGAGGACTCAGGCATTCAGTCTGAGGATGAATGGTGGAGACAGAATCAGCTGAGGAGTTGGCGAGGGGAGAAGTGGATGTGGCTTGTTTCCTCTGATCTTTCAGTATTTACCCCAATATCTGGCTCCAGGATTTATTATAGGACCATTTAGGATTTGAGCAACATCTGGCATCCAACTTTTGGAGCACGAACTCACAAAAAAGCCTCTTGCCTATGGCTTTGCAGCCACAAGCTCAGGCCGAAGCTACATGAGGCAGGAGTCTCCACCTCGCCTGGGCCAGAGTCCCATTTCTGTTGCAGCCTACCTGCAGCAAACTCCATAGGCTTTGGGCCTCCAAAACCCACAGGAGTTAGCCACTTTTGCACATTTCCCTGTGCAGACAGCTGACTACAGAGATTAGGACCCAAGCCCAGGCTCAGGCCCAGGCTCAGGCTCAGGCTCCAAACAAGCAGGAATTAGCTGCTTTTACATATTTTCCCATGCAGATGACTGGCTCTTTCACTTCTTTCCTCTCCCAGCAGGCTTTGGCTTTCCCTGGACCTCCTCCTGGGGCTGCTGCCACACTAGGTGGTTGCCGCACTTCACCATCATCTGAACCTTCATTTGTCTGCAGATTTGGTGAGTCAATTTGGGATTTCTTAAAAGGGGGAATGAGTTTTTTTATAAAAAAAAAAAAAAGCAGTTTTCCCCCCACATTAAAAAAATGGGAAACATGAATATAATGGAAGGAGTTTGGTCTCTGTCTGATAATAGATTAACTGGCCTGAAAATGGAACAATTAAATAAGATGATAATTAACTTAGATGGGATTGATGTAATGTCAATTATAAACATTTTGGGTTTGATCATTCTTGCTTTATCCCTAAAAAAGTTGGTTTATATAAGTGCCAAGTTGGTTGATATGAGTTCCAAGATACAAGTCATAGAAAAACTTATTAGAAAAACTTATTAAAACAGATCATAGAGCTATTCAAACCCAGACAGAGAAATTTAACAGAGAACCAAACTCAAAATTGCATTATAACGTTACAGAGAAACAGTCTAAGGCTTTCAAACAGCCAACCTTAATTTATACAGTAACTTTACAGGAACCGCCAAATGATAGATATCCTCCCTCCTCCCCCCAGACTGTGTCAGAGCTGAGTGGACTCCTGTGCAAGTGTTAGATTTGAGGAGATTCAAAGAAGCAATAGTCTTATATGATGTTAAACTGGCAGTCAACTTGTAATAGAATTATCCCTCAAGACTGGAGAGATTTGGTGACAGCAGTCTTAGAAGTTGGTCCCCAGTAACAATGGAGAATCTGGTAGAAGGATGAGGCTAAGACCACTGAACAATGAAGTAGGGCTAGAGGTCTTGAAATCTCCCAGGATCAACTTAATGCTGATGTACAAATACAGTCTTTACATGATAACCACATCCTGACTTTAGGCCCTGTGGCAGCTTTGAATGCTTAGGACAGAATTGAAGAAGTAGAAAAGAAAATTGAGTCATTTACTAAAGTTATACAGGGCCCAAATTAAACCTTCAATGATTTCTTACAAAGAGTGACTTCAGCAGTAAACAGAATGATACCATATTCAGAAGCTAGACAAATAATAATTGAATCTCTGGCTTTTGAAAATGTTAACACACAATGCAAAAGGGTAATTAGGCCATTAAAGGCAAGATTAGCACCCTTGGAGGAATGGATCCAAGATACAATCAATACTGACTCTCATGACCATGATGATGCTTAGATAGGAGAGGTGATTTCCAGAGGTGTGAAGAAAAATAGTAATGTCAACTATTTCAATTGTGGTAAACAAGGCCACCTAAAAAGGGATTGTAAATAGAGCGTTCTTAGAAATAATGTTTTTTCAAGGAATTATCTCAACACAATGCCCCTCCCTTCTGGATTATGCAGAAGGTGTGGCAAAGGAAGACATTGAGCTAAGGAATGTAGATCAACAGGGACAGATAAGGTAATCCCTGATCTTTGCTGTCGGGAAATGCCCTGAGGGGCCTCTTGCAGGTCCCCCCATGTCAAAATCGGTTCAGTAGTTCCCTGCCATCATGGAGGGAACTCCTTCCCAGAGTAATTAAAAAAACCTATCACATATTGTAAAAAATTATACTGTTCTGGATGATAGAACAGCTACAGAAGAGAGAACAAAAAAATTTAGGAGAAACCATAAATCAAAAGAGAGAAAGATTAGATTTGGAAACTCCCCAAACTAGGGTTGGGGAATGGCTTTGTTTTTGTCTTTCAGGAAAATAAAAACAATCATCTTGAAGAATTTAAAGACCTTCAGACAGATAAGCATCCAAAGAAGGGAGAACAACCCTGAAAAAAAATTACCAAGAAAAGAAATAATCCTACCTAATTCAATCTCTGAAGTCTTGATGATAGAACACCACAATGGTGATTCCACATGGACTGTGATAAAGCTATTAAGCTGATAAACACCACCCAAAGATGACTGAGGAGTTGGTGAATTGAGAAGTGGCTGTGGCTTGTTCCTTTGTTTTCTCTAATCTTTCAGCATTTACCACAATGCTGGCTCTGGGTTTTTATTATAAGACCATTTAGGATTCGTACAACATATTCCTAAATATTGCTACTAAAACAAAGTCATCAAACATTTACAACACCTCACAATATTTCTTAATGCTCACATTAAGTAAATTTTGTTTGTTCTTTTCTTTTGTTGTTGAGATATATATATATATTTGAGCCATAGTCTTCCTAAACTGCTTGAGCCGACCTCAAATTCAGAATCTTCCCAAGAAGCTGAGGGTCACAGTTGGATAGCACTATCCCATACTGTTTTACTTCTTTTTTATTTTTATGTGTAAACTGAATTTTGCACTTAATGTATTTTTATGTCTGGCTTTTTTAGCTCTGGATGATTTTAGTTTTTAAAATATGGCTAAATATAATGATTATCAATTTTTAATTGCTGAGTACTGAGTACACAGAAATGATTTGATGGGAGATGGGAAAATTTTTTCATAATGGGATTTGGAGAAGAAACATGAAAACAGGCCCTGTACTTGTCAAAATGTGCTCTAGATTGTAGCATCAGTATTCCCAGGAACAGGCTAGAAGTATACATTCTTTGGTCCCACACAGCATCTCTCAAACTTGAAACAGTAAGGGTCCCAGGAGACATTTTTTTTCTAAAGAGACATCAAGGGAATTTAGAAATATATTAAAGCTGAGAGTGGATGAATTAGAAATTCTGTAAAACCATCATAAAACGTATTTGCAAAGAATTGGCAACTAGAGACTGTTTCACTTAGAAATCTTGAGATTCCAAGAAAGTGGGAGCAATGTTCATAGAAATGACATTTGTAAATTATCTCTAGAGTAATCCATGCCTTTGCTTGTAAGTTTGTTAGTCATAAATTATGAATAACTCATCCACAATCCAACCATACAACAGGAATGAAAGCTCTATGGTATTTGACAAGCGTGGAAAAACGTGGTCCTCTAGTCTCCACATTCCAAACTGCAGACTTAAAATGAACAGACATCTCATGGGATGTTGAAATATCTTTTAGTCATGAAGAGATAACATGAAATGAATCCTATACTAAAAGACTTGTTTGAAAATCATTTAATATTATGGGAGTATTTCTACACAAATAATTCATTTTCAAATCTATGCCAAAAAGATTATTAACAGTAAAGGATAACCATGTAAGTATTAATCATTGGCTTAAAATTAGAAAAAATAAAAAAAGAAAGATTAGCAATCTCCTTAAGGGTTTAAAAGAAAATTGTACTCAATTCAGATAAGAGTCAAAACTGAGCAAAGGGAAGTTCCAAGAGGCCTTGGATTTCTATAACAAAGCTTTCTCTATTCTAGAGAGACCTTGACTAAAGTTATCTGACACGTTAGTTGTTATTTAATTTAATTTAATTATATTGGGGTTAGTTTTATCTCTAGATAGTCCCAGAAATAAAGACATTAAATAGTGACAGCCTAGTGTTTTAATAAGGAAAGGCAAAATGAAATATATATATGTATTATGAATACATTACATTATATATCTATGACTACATGATGCATTTGCAGCATAAGATGGTATTTGTCTAAAACTCAGATGTTATACATTTATAGTCACTGAAAGCATAAATACCAGACAACAAAGCAGAGCTAATGAGAACATGAGTTTTATAAACCGAATTTTTTATATAAACTTTCTTTTTTTAATTTTATTTTTTATTAAGAAAATTTTCCATTCATTTTACACACCAAAGATCCCTCTCTTCCCTCTTCCATCACCCTAGCCTCCCCATCCCAACCCACGCTCCCATTCCCCCCTATAAGAAGGCAAAGCCTCCCACGGGGAGGCACATCCACTAGAGGCAAGTTCAAAACCCTCTCCCTGCCTCAAGGCTGCACAGGTGTCCCATCATAGGTAGTGGACTCTAAAAACCCCTGCTTATGATCCTACCACCAGGGTGCCCCCAAGCAGATCTGGAGTCTTGGCTCCAGACTAGAGGTAGAGAGGCAAATCCCCATTTGAAATATGCACACTCAAGTTGGAGGTGAACTTGAAACTATGAATTATTGTTTTCTACCTTGAATAATATTTTGTTGTTATTTGTTTGTTTGTTTTGTTGTTGTTAATTGAGTACTGGATGCATCTGAGATAGTGTTTGAACAATGAAGTCTTATTCTGGAATGACTCAAAATCCAAATACTCATTTTTAAAAATGCCCTTGTTTCTTAGGAATACGTGCATTTACAAAATGGTTGTTTTGAATACTCAGGGAAGATTCTAAGTATTTATAGCATCAAAATACCAGTTATCCACTATAGCATTCGGTCTTCATTGTTAATATTTATTTAAATATTTATTTGTGCATATATGTGTGCTGTGTGTATATATGTGTGTGAAAATTTCTATAAAATGGTATCTTTATGGGGGTCACATGACAACTTTCTGGAGTCTGTATTTCTCCTTCATCACATGGGCTCCAGAGTTTTAACTTAGACTGTCAAGCTTGACAAGTGCCTTTACTCACTGAACCGTTTCAATGGCTCTTTCTTGTTTATATTTCTCCAAACTTCCAGTATATTTGGTTACAGTAAAGCAAACAAATCCCATCATTTGTAAGAGCAGGAAGTAAAGAAAGGGCAAGGAGTGATAAGAAGGAGCCATGAGAAGCACAAGGCAGCTTGCCTGTTTATAACTGTGTGTGTCTTCAAAGTTTTAATTACAAACATAGGCAAATCCATTTCCAAGGTGTTTCAAACAGAAAATGGTTAAGACAAACTTGTTTCTTTCCAACAATTTTTTAAAACATCAATTTATCTTTATTGCCAAGATTTATAACAAATTATTTAAAAGTAAAGGCCAATTTTTAGTCCCCATTTAGTTACTTCCTCCATTTCACTCTAAGTATACTAAAGTTGAATATGTGAAAATACCTGTTAATGCTCAACATTATTTTTAATATATTTGATTTACGATGTGAAAATTAAACACTCAGTTGGTACATCAATTGTCAAGCAGCTAATTTTTATAATTCAGAAATAAGTTATCAGGACAGTCAAAAGACAAAATTTAAATTCAAGGACAGTCCATGTTTATCACCTAAAAATCTTGATTGACCAAAATTTAAAATAAAACAGCCTTGATTCCATAATGCTTACTTCAAAGAAATTTAATGTATGGTTTTTGAGAAATACTTACAAAGATACCTACATTGCTGGCATTACCATCTGATACTTTTATACTATCTTCTGGCATTACCTCTAATGATACTTTCAATCATAATTATGAAGGAAGTCAGGTATCTAATATTTATATGGTCAAAGTTTAGTTACTACCAGTTCAAAAAACAGTGGTTAGATGCCATGAAGTAGGTGGCAATGCCTTAACTGTATGTGTGTTGTTAGGCCCAAGGGCCGCTTCCATCCTTGTCAAGGGGAGTGCTAACCTTCTCTCCTTTCATACAACACTCCAACAATTTTTTATCCTTATAAACATAACATGAATTCTACACTTCCATCTGTTTTGTGTTTTTAGTGAAACTGTCTGTCCAAGGTTGGGTTCTTCGGAAAGATCCCAAGCTGATATTTATATGTAGTATTGAGGCAGGCAAGGTTAGGGACCAGTTCAACAACCTGCTTTTGGCTATGCACATATACCTTTTCTAACAATGCCCTTATCAGCCTGTGACTCTTATCCACCTGTACAATGTACATACATACACTTCTCTGAACAATGCATCTGACAACCTGTTGGCAATCCAGGATCTAGTCTTATATCAAACTGCAAGTGCCATCTTCTCTGAACAACTGAATAAGTTTATCCTCCCTTTAATGATCAACAAGTTTAGACAGATTCAACTGTACTCCAATTATGTCCGGGTATAATAGTATGGCATCAGGGTGGGGTGATCAGGCTATATTCATTTCAGGTTCTTGATCAATAAAGAAAAACTCTAACCCCAAGTGAACTTCAGGAGGAATTCCCTGTATTTACCATCTTGTGTCTATGTATAATTTAACAAGTATATGATTAAAATCAGATGTATTCTAGGAAGGGACATGTGCAGTAGAGAAATGGTTAGATAATTTGTCAACCAAAATATAACCTAAAAATTATGATCCAAAGAGAAGGAAACAAACTTCTCTCTAAACCCATGAAAAGTGGTTCCATATAATAGCTGGTACCTTTTGAGATGTTCACCATGGTCTGCTGCCAAGCTTGACAGCATATTCCTTCTGAAGGGTACTATCACTTTGCTTTGAATAAAGTTTCCCCTGCTACTTTACCCATCACGTGTGCCCTTATGTAGCATGAATCTTAAAAGGTCTTACTAATAAAATCAAACCCAGAGCCAGTTATTGGGGTGAATGCTGGAAGATCAGAGAAGCAGCACAAGCCACAGCTTCCTCACCTCTCCAATTCCTCAGCTGATCCTGTTTCCTCAGACTGGAAGCCTCTGAGTCCTCATCCAGAACAGATCTCAGCTGAACTGTGCTGCTCAAAAGCCTAAAAGCTTAACTAGCTCTAGTTCCTGGTCCTCAAGCCTTATATACCTTTCTGCTTTCTGTCTCACTTCCTGGGATTAAAGGCTCACTTTCTGGGATTAAAGGCGTGAGTCACCATGCCTGCCTGTTTCCAGTGTGGCTTTAAACTCACAGAGATCTGGATGGATCTCTGCCTTCCAAGTGATAGGATTAAAGGCCTGTGTGCCACCATTTTCTGGCCTCTATATCTAGTGGCTGTTCTGTTCTCTGACCCCAGATAAGTTTATTAGGGTGCACAATATTTTGGAGAACACAATATCACCACACCCTTATCTCATTCTTCAATTAAATGTCAAGTACTTGAAAAAACCTGGCCCAGACCTCAACTACTGTTAGCTGTATGTCTGTCAGGTATGTTGTTAACATCCCATAGGTGAGATAGGGTTGAAGGACACACAATTGGTGGATTTGAATCAAAGAGGTGATCTTGATTCCGTGACAGTAAAAGCCATTCTGTAAAAGGAACTGTAGCTGGGAGCTGGCAGGTGTGAACACTCTGCAGCTGGAAAAGTAAATGTTTCCATAGTGTGGGCAGCACAGAGCATCATTCCAGGGGAGCCACTGTTACTACATTTTCTGTTTTTACATCTCTAAGAGTCTGTCAGAAATGCCTGACGTCTGTCCTCATCCCGGAATTTTACTTAAAGAACAGTGTAGTTTCACAAGTGCTTTCTCGGTTTTTATGCTAGTTGACAGCTTTTAAACCAGTCTCTCGACATACTGATTGCTTAGTGTCTGCAGGGTACAGAGATGCTTTTGAAAAGCATCTACTTTATTAACAGATGAAGATTTTGTTTCATATATATTCTCTGAAAAGATATTTTCAAAGGCATCAAAAATTAACTAGATCTTTAGCAAAAGTTTGCATCATTTTAATACTATCTGATTCATGTCATTTTCTGAAGGTGCTGATGTTTGTGATTAAATTATTCATTTGTGTTTAATTGTGTATAAATTATGTTATAGGGAATGTGGTATACTGTTTTGTCTTAATTAATACTTTTATGCTTATGATTGTGGATGTGTATCTAGCTAGTTATTATGTTTTCTGCCTTCTGAACGTAACTAAGGATACGTGTTTTTGACAATAAAACAAATTTATATTCAAATTAAATGTAATTACAAATATTTTATCAGATGCAAAGCTAGGCAGTGGTGGCACATGCCTTTAATCCCAGAATTCCGGAGGCCGAGTAGGGCAGATCTCTGTGAGTTCAAGGTCAGCCTGATTTACAGATCAGGATACAGAGCAGCCAGCACTGTTACACAGAGAAACCTTATCTCAAAAAACAAAACCAATGAACTAACTTCTGATGAATGTGTGAGTGGACTTTTTCCCCACAAGTGCTAAACTACAGACTGGGAAACCTCTACATTTGTGCTTCTGATGATATTTCTTCTACAAGGAAAAGTGCTTTAGGTATGGACTACATTTACATAGAAAATAAGCCCATTCATCCTTTCCTTCTTTCAAAAGAGTTGATGAAGTTTCACACTTACGTAGATCCAGTAAAGCACATTGCATTCTATCAGCAGCTTCTGAAGTCCAGAATGTAAGTTTGCTTTTTTACTTGCTAAATTCACAATGAATTTTCAAAGGAGTTTTAAAACTATGTATAATACTTCTCTAAGGAAAAAAAAGATGGAATTACAAAGATAAATAAAACACAATCCCTGTCCATCAGGAGTTCAAATCTAGTGGACAACTTGTGTTAAGGTTCAGTGATAAAGAAAATTAATAGAACTGAAAAAATGTTCCATTTCCTATTTATCCCCATTGTCAAGAAGTAGCTACTACAGCAACTATGGACCCAGCGATACTATTTCAAGAACTGTTAAACAGTATATCTAGAGAGCATAATATTCACCAAAGTGAAATTTGTAATCCACATTCCCCTGTTTGAATAACGAAAACAACTATTTCAAAAAGCAAGAATGCTATCTAGTGGTACTAACTCTTTATTTGATGTACTACAAATACATTTTAAAGTAGTTTTAATTTTTTTCAGATTCTTGGGTATTCATTCTATATGTTAACTAGGTTATATGGAATTTCAATGCATGCATACAGACATTGATCATATCCAATGCCATTTATCCCTCCTTTGTGTCTTTTCTCGACCTCTTGGAATAATTCTATATTCATGCTGGGTTTTTGCTATTGTTTTAGATTCCACATAGGAGACAGAACAAGGTCTTTGTGCTTCTAAAGCTGTCTAGTTTTGTTTACCAAAATTTCTCCAGCTCTGTCCCTTGTCTCTAAAAAGAACTGAATTTATTCCTTTTCTGACTAATTCAGAATACCTTGTGACTATGTTGCAAACTGTTTTGTCCATTCATCTTTGACAGACACTTACACTGACTCTTCCTCTTAGCTACTGTGACTAGTGCTACAAAGAACACAAAGGTTAGGGAATTTCTTTGATATGTTTATTTTGTCAATTTAGAAACATACCCAGAAGTAGAACAGCTATATCGTATAGTTAACTTCTTGTGCCATCTGAATATAAACAACCGGGGTTGATATGGAAGAAACATTGCCTTCCCTTGATCCCAAATTTGGTACAATATTGGCCTTGGGTTTGTTATATAGGAATAACAGATTAAGTAATGAAACCCTAATTTTAGCTTTTTGAAAGACTGTACTGATTTAAATTTTACCAAAATTGTACTAGATGTCTTTTCCATCCATATCCTCCCAAGCCTTTGTTATTGTTTGTTTTTCAATAATCATAATCTTAATTGAAATTATCTAATTTTCATTTTAGTACATTTTTCTGATGGCTAATGATAATGAACATTTTTTCATCCATTTGCTAAGCATTTATCTTTCTTATTTTGTAATGGTTATTAAGATTCCTTGCCTTTTTTGTGTGTTTTTTCTTTCAGACAAGGTTTCACTCTGTAGTCTAGGCTGATCTTGCACTCACTGTATGGTACAAGATGCCTTTAAACTCACAACAATCCTCCTGTCTCAGCCTTCAAATTGCTTGTAAGTTATAAGTATGTCCCATCACATACAGCTATATAATTTCAATTGGGATATCTCTTTCCATGTTTTTAAGTTTTAAAAATTTACTCAAATTCTGAATATTGGTTGTTATAGTTCAAGATTGTTTTGGATCCTTGAAATCTTTTGCAGTACTATATAAGTCTTGGGGATACATTGTTTAACTCTACAAAGACTATCATAGCTAGTTTGATGAAAATGTCATTGATAATACATATTATTTTAGATAGAATATTCATTTTTAGAGTATCAGTTTTTTAACGCATCAACATGGGTGACCCTTCCCCTTGTGTGTCTTTAATTTCTTTAATTGGTGTTCTATATTTTTTATTGTAAAAGTCTTTTAGCCTGGTGGTTTGATTTATTCTTATGTAATTATTTGAAAAAATTGTGAAAGGTTTTAATTTGAAGATTTTTCATCAGTGGATAGAAAACTGAATTTTTTACGTTCATACTGACTACTGAAAACTAACAGAATGTGTTTTTATGTTTTTAGAAGTGTATTTGCTTTTTAAAATGTATATAGTCATATAATCTGTAGAAATTACTTTAGGAATGCTTTAACATCTTCCTTTCCTATTTACGGTCTTTCATTTAAGACTATTGTCTAATTCTACTGAGTCAAACCTCCAGTACTGTACTGAATCGGGATACTGGGAGTTGGCATAGGGGAAACACTGTAGTTTCCTTCCCATTTAGTATGATGTTGGCCTTAGATTTGTCATATACTATGAGTAAGTGAAGAATGGATCCCCAACCTCAGATTCTCATCAGAATATGTAAGTGCAAAACTTTACTAATGAATTTTTTTAGAAGAAAATTAAACTAAAGTTCAGTTTGGAACCAACTGGATGACCAGAATTACTGTGGTGGGTGGAGTGGAAGGTGGAACAAACCAGACTGTTAGTACTATACCAGAAGGTCAATTCCAAGTAACCAGTCATAGACTACAGCTAGGATACCTACAGCTTTAGGATAAAGTAAAATAAACTAGAAATATAAAGAAAGAAGCTGGAGAGGATCATTAAATTAAAAATCACTAAATAAGAGTTCCTAGTTGAAGGATCTATATTTTCTTTCTAACATATGATATATAATCTAGAAATATGGAGACTAACACAATTCTGATATAATAAAATGTAGTCTTACTTTAAACTAGGTGTGGAATATATTTTAGGGATTTAAGAAATGAGTAAAATGTAGCACTAGCAAGACTTTCAAAGTTTGAACATGTAGAAAGAAGAAAAAAATGAAGAAAAAGATGAATATTGAAATTTCTAACATTATTACCAGTAAGGTTATTACAACTATTCAAATAAGGGGACAGGGAATGCATTATCTAGAATTCTAGATAACACATTTTCTTCTGGACAATATATATATCTGTGTTAACTTGTGGTATAGACACAGATATTTAGATCACATAAGAAATGTCTGGATTAAAAAGAGAAAGAAACTCTATAGAACAAATAATAATAGCAAAAAAAGACAGCTATTATTATACACTTCTGGAAAACGAGAGTACAGACAAGAGAAAACACTGGATTTCTAACCAGGTTTCAAGATTACCTACCATGACAGGATAACTGTGGCCAGCAATGTAGAAGTAAGCAGGAGCTTAGGTAGACAGATGTGCTGAGACACTTTTTCATAAGAATCAGGAAAAGAAATGATTAATAAAACTTAAACATTCAGAATTGAAATATTGAATATTTCATTTTAAATAAGATACCTAAAATACTACATTCTGATATATATATATATTGTTCTGTAATTAACTATGCAAGTAGTAATGGCTTAAATTATATATTTAATTCACAATAAACTGGCCACTGAAAGAATTCATTACTGTTTAATAGCTCACAATTTGTAGAACTCTACTAGGGTTAAGAATTCACTGGGAAGTCAGCTTGGAAAGGAAATGTTGGCAGTAACCAGAGAGTGTGAGCAGAGCTGCTACCTAGCAGGGCCTTGCTTGGCACATGAGTTTTGTCAAGGACCTGCTCTGAGCTTCCTCACAGCATCCTGGCTGTGGTCCAGAGACATGATCTCAGTAAGTGAAGAGTGAGATTTGCTAGACGCTTAATGATAGGGCCCTGGAATTGTGCAGTGTACGTTTGCCTTATTATTTTTGTCAAGCAGTCATAGAACCTGCAGCGATTCAGATGAAAATGTTGTCGCTCCTATCATGGAGAGGGCCTTCAACGAAATGTATTGCCTTCTTTAACCTACCTCAGTGGAGATGCCCAGAGTGGACTGTTAGTGAAAAGAAGTAAAGGGGAAAAGCGGTCATCTATTTCAGTGTATAAGATGGTTTGTCTTGCTCTTTCTCCCCAATTATGCTTTAAAGGTATGAAGAGGAGGGGGAAATGTTCCATATGAGAATTCATGGGGTGTGAAAGAATCAGAAATTCCACTCAAGAAGAGAGTACCCTTAGGGGACAACCGGATTTTAGATAAGAGAAAACAGGAAACAATTTCCCGGAGAGGCTGGGGGCACAGCTGTGTTTATTGATTCTTAAATGGAGGATCTGGAAGACACAGGAAAGGATAGCTTGGGAAGTAGACCAGGATGACATTGTGTAGTTTTAGTGCTGTGGGACAGATTATGAATGTGCAGGGGGACAGCTGGCAACTTGCTTGTCCGTGAAGAAGGCCCTGATGGAGTGAGGAAGAGGCTGTTGGGCTTCTTCAGGGTCCACCAAAGCCTAAAAGGGACAAATTGAGCCTGACTGGATCACCTGGATTGACCGCTCATGTTGGTGATGGCAGTCTGTGCCTGTGGACATGCGGATATGCCCATTCACACTGCTGTGTGGGGACTGGGGGAGAGGTTTTTTGAGACCTTTAAAATAAATTGTCTGGTACAGGTCCTGCTGATCCCCATAAACACTTGTCACGGGCAGAGATATCCATACATATATAATATAGAACACAGGCATAAAGAGTGAACGTAAGTTCCCAACATTCCAACCTCTCTTTTAACTGTAAAAAAAAAGCACTGAATATTTACCTCGTGTAGGTAACGAATCCTAGTGAGTTTAGACTCAATCTTTAAGTCACAATAAAATACATGTTTATTCTACACTAGCAGTGCGTGACTTGTCCCTCCTAAGAAGAAGCTGACATCTTCCTTCCCTTCTTTCTCTGCCTCCCATTCTTTCACATATTCCCACCAACAGACATCTTGGGTTTTTCCGTTAATAGAAAGTTGTTGTTATGGTTAATCTTGACCGTAAATTTCTTCTATCTGGAAACAACTAAAATATATTCGCCTGGATGGTTCTATATGAGTACCTCCAAGAAGGACTTGGGGTGCTGGGAAAAGACACTTCCCAGTTGAGTGGCACTTTCTAGTGACCCAGATATTAGGGTGTGTGAAAAAAAAATCCATACTCTGGTTTGCCTTTACATCTTGCTGCTGGAAGTCTCTACCTCTGTGGCTGATGCTATCTCCATTTTTCACTGATGTTGTACTCCAGCTTTTGTGGGTTTCACTATGGACCAAAGACCAGTGATTTTCCAGTAATCTCCCAGACCTTTAGCCTGGTGAAGCATCCGTTTTCATAGACTTTACAACTATTCTGTTCTCAGTCTCTTCAGCATCCTAGGTGGCCATGGTTGCATTACTTAGCTCCTACCAGTTTTAAGCTGTTCTACTAAGTCCTTGTGTATATATTTTAGCCAGTAGAGAAATTACAGGCCTCTTATACAACCAAATTCTTAAAATGTTGCATTATTCTGAAATATGAGCATGTTCTAGTGACAGTCAAAAAGAAAATTAAAATTCTGGATACATGTACCTTTCTTTTCAGATTGAAAAACTCAAGACTTCACATTTTCCTATTTGTTGCAGTTTTAATTAAAATAATGACTGGCATTAGAAAGCAGTTATTTGGGTTTTTATAATATCTTAGATTCAAGCTGTGAAAGTGAAATGGTAATGAGACTGGTTATTTTAAATATAACCAGAATATTTCTTTAAAAACAAACAATTTCCAGATAACATCCAGTAAATTCAGAGATATTGTTGCATGGTTTTTTTAGGTTAAGTGTACTTTGTTTAATAAGGTATGCTTTATATTTATCAATGTAACATTTTTATTCAAATTATGATCAAAATTATATTTAATTTTATAAAAGAACATACTTCTTTAAGTTTTACTGTTAGAGAATAATATTATTTGAATCTACTACAAACACTTACATATCAACTATGGATTTATAAAGAGGAATATAGAAATCTCAAATTTGTTTCCGTGGGCTTCCTAAGTAAAAATTACTTCAAGACTGCTAGTTTTGTTTGTTTTTACTTTATTTCTTTCAGGCTTCGATGCATGAGCTCTTCGGACTTTTTTTCTTATGTAAATATTTGTGTTCTGTTAACAATAGGTGCTTGCAGATGGAGGCTTGTTATGTTTTCTTGTGGGTTTGTCCTTAGGGTCCTTTTTTTATGGGTTTTCTCTCCTTTGAAGCAGCATTGTTTCTAGGATGGCTGATGCTGTGACTTCGTGCTGTTCTAGTAATAGTCACAGGGCACCTGGAAACATTTTCCTTCATCTCTCTGACCTTATTGCCTCCTGATCCTATCTCAACATACATTTTTCCTAATACGTCATAACCCTTTGTACACTTAATTTGAATCCCACAACTTCTATAGAGACACAGGTATCCATCTGGACCTTGGAAATTGAAAATGTTCTAATTAATTTCTTAGAAGACATCTTAACTCCTGTTTTCAACCATTCAGTGTCAATAGATAGTAGAAGAGTATTAGGAGAAGGAGAAGGGTGGTTCTAACTTATGCACAGTAAACAAACTGATTAAAGAATTCAGAGAAAACAGCAGTATTTGTTCTCATAATATGGGGCTATTAGAGAATAGGCATTTTTATATTTACCAAGCTTTTTTTTTTTTTTATTCAATGCAGTTTCTCAGTGTAGCTTTGGCTGTTCTGAAACTTGCTCTGGAGACCAGGCTGGCCTCGAACTCACCGAGAATGAGTTCTGCCTCTGCCTCCTGAGTGCTAGGATTAAAGGTGTCTGCCACCATTTACCAAGCTTTTTAAAATAAGCTTTAGTTAACTAGTGATTGGTTTATTTTTCTTAACAAGGTACTAAATTACTAATGGTCCTATTACATCCTATAATTTCTGGCTGTCCTGGATCTCTCTGTTTGTCTTGGTAATTTATGTTGAGAAACAAACAGATTAAAACTGTATAAAACGGAATCAAACTGAAAGCATAGAGAATGGCTGGAAGACAGATATACAAAGAAAGACAGACAGACAGGCAGGCAGACAGATAGATGACAGATGATAAGGTAGAAATTCCTTTTGGACTTGATCCAGACCACAGCCCAGTTTCCTGCCAGGGACTCCATGGTCACCATCGGTGTTGTTGACATAGATAAGTTTAGATCTCAGTCCTCCTCAAAGAAGCTACTTTCTGCAGCAACAGACATAGCCAGAGCTGGTCAGAATGGAGAGGGCAGACCATGGGGGCCTGTTACTGTTGCTGCATCTATAACACAATCCCTGCACCTGCAGCTCAGGAACATCACAGAAGACGGGGCATGAAGACTGTAAAAGCCTGAGGGTTAACAAGTTTGCAGTGCAATTGTACATTCTAGCTCTGACAGGAGAGCTACAGCCATGAAATCTTATCAGCATGGCTGCCCAGACAAGGCATAGCAAGTCGACCAGAAGTGGACATGGAAAGTGTAGGAGGGAAGGTGGGGAGATTATATAACTGTCTCTCGATTAAATAAATTAAAAAGAGAAAACATAAATGGATAATGGTTAATAGATAGAAAATACATCAGCAAACAGAGTGGGAAGAGGAATATGATACTTATCTAAAAAGAACTTAAGTAAATAATCTGAAAAAAAAGTTACTGATTTTCATAAGACCGAAATATTGGTAACAGGGAAGGAAAATAAATGGGTTTAATTCTGATTGGTCTCACACTGAGCTCCATGATAAGAAGAAAGAGTTAATAAAAACAAAACCCCAAAGATAATATTATAAAGGCTTTCCATGGTTTTCAGACAAATGGAGAATAAGAGAAAATGAGGACAAGCATGGAGAAAAAATTCCCCTTTCCCAAAAGCTCTTTTTGAAAATTACTTGGAGACTTAGAGACTCTGTTGACTTTAATTAAGTGCTCATTAAATTGACAAACTTTTTAAAACAGTGTTCCCGCTTGCCATGTGGGTTTTCATATGCTCTCCCGGATTTCTCTCTAAATTACTTTAGAACCCTGTCAAAATAACTTGTTTATTCAAGGGAAATCACTCATAACTCTTTACAGAACTCGGATAGATTTTTGTCTTGTGGTTGCTGGCTTGTTATTTTAGCACAGTCCTATAATTTCCACTGAAATCTCTTAACTCCTGTCTGCAAAGTCAAAGTCTCCCCAAATTGGACTTAATTCCTCTGATACCAGTGGGGAAATAACATATAATCTTCAAAATCTCTGGAGTCAGAAGCCATTGCTTATATAATTGAATAGAGAAAGTCCTGGAGGTAGGGCTATGCCCAAACTAACAACCAGATAGCCCTTCCGCCTAACCACCACTTGAATAGAAAATAAAATGAGTTAAGCAAAATAGTATGGATATGATAATACGATTGTCTGAATTAACACTATATTTGAAGTTCATTTTGTAGATACTTGTCTTAAACAATTTCACTTACCAAGGTTCTTGGAAAGACTAGCCTTGATGAAACTTCTGGGGAAGGATTAGAATTAGGACATAATTTTGGGTCCAGCACAAAATATTGACTTGGAGAAAGTATCATTCTAAAATACTTATCATCAATTGAATATCATTGTGATCATCACCTTCTGTATGCTCTTTTCTTCTAATACGCTGCTTGTCATCTATTGCAATGTCAAATGGAGCACCTACTAAATTTGAAGGTTTTCAAACATGACCCAGAAACCACTAACATACTAACATTTTCCTCCTTTATATCTGTTGCTTTTAGGTCTTTTGATTCATATATATACCAATGAGTATTTGAGAAGACCCATCAAACAAGATTTACACCTACTTCTATAGTGGCAGAGTATCACTGGTGGTATAAATGCATTTCCTGGATAAGTTGGTGGCAGGTGATTTTGTTTTTTTCTAATTTTCTAATTGAGAACAATGAAACCTCCTAGGATATAAAGGGAAACATTAACTTAAAAGTTAAAATATGGAAATAAGTACTCATCATTCTTATGTTATCTAAGA
The DNA here is from genome assembly GCF_949786415.1 of Peromyscus eremicus. Classification (NCBI taxonomy): domain Eukaryota; kingdom Metazoa; phylum Chordata; class Mammalia; order Rodentia; family Cricetidae; genus Peromyscus; species Peromyscus eremicus. The sequence goes on along the minus strand of NC_081419.1, from coordinate 25,571,640 downwards.
TATTCCAATATAAATTTGCTATTATTATCTCTAACAACATTCCTCCAGAACACAGACTTGTCTACTGCAGAATGTCTTTCTGTATACTGTGAATATGTGTTGCTCTGATTGGTTGATAAACAAAGCTACATTGGCCTATGGCAGGGCAGGATAGAGCCAGGCAAAAAAAATTCAAGAGAGAAAGGAGAGAAGAAGGGAGTGTGGGGCAGATGCTGCTAGCTGCCACCAGTAGAAGTATGTTGTAATGGTACTGATAAGCCACAAGCCATGTGGCAAAGCGTAGATTTATAGAAATGGGTTAATTTAAGACATAAGAGCTAGCTAGCAAGAAGCTTGTCATGGCCATAGTTTAAAAATAATAAAAGCCTCTGTATGTTTATTTGGGTCTGAGTGGCTGCGGGACTGGGCAGGACATAGGAAAACTTTCAACTACACTCGTCTTCAGCACTTGAGAAAAAAAAAAAGTCCTAATAATGGAAAAAAAAGATACACCATTTCACATCAGTTATGATTGCTAAAATTCAAAGGACTCACATAGCCAAACACTATGATGGATGTGGATGAAATTAATCTTTTTGAACAGTGTTCACAGGAGTATGGAATGACACAACAAGGCAGGAAAATTTTGAGTAGACAACCGTAAATAATCAAGCAAACTTCTACTCCTGAAATCAGCAGTGCAATTCAAGGAGATTGGTACTAGGATAGGTTACAGCTCTTTCACTTAAAATTGAAGCAAAGTTGTCCAAAAAGAAGTTGAATAGGGAAACAAATTAGGGTTGAGCCATACAAATTAATGTTATCATGTAATTTTTTTATTTGCTTATTTATTATGGTACCCGGGATTGAAACTAAGATTTTGTACATATTTAGCAATTGCTCTACAATTGTACAAAATCCCAACATGTTTTTGTTTGTTTGTTTTGAGATAGGGTCTTGCTAATTTGCCCAGGCTGGGCTTGAATCCACTCTTACCCCAGACAGGCCTTCAATTTATGAAGTTCCTGTCTCTGCTTCTTAAGTATCTGTCTGGCTTCACACCACTGGGCTACCATGTTTGATTACTTAATGATTTATAACATGGATAGCTGACATAATTTTAAAAAACACAAAGTGGGGCTGTTGAGATTACTCTGTAGACAAAGGTGTTTGCTGCCAATATGATGGATGACCTGTGTTTGTTCCCTGTTACACATATAATGCAAGGAGAGAACCAACTCCAGAAACTCACTTGCACAAGTGAGCCAGGGCACACCCATGCACACACACATGCATAAACACACACACATGCATGCATATGAATGCATGCACACAGACACATACACAAAAATACTCATGCACACACCATACACACAAGCACACATGCACTCACACATGCACCCTCACACAAACACACACACAAAATAAATATAATTAAACAATTTTTTTAATTTACTGAGTTCAAAGAGTCATAGACAAGACATCATACTATATGATTCAATTTATACAAAATCCAAGAACAAATGAGGTTAATCTTTGGTGAAAGAAATCAGAAGCATTGTCCATAGCCTAAGAATGGTGTGGAGGAACAAGAAGAGAGACTTGGACTGTGAGACATGCCTGCTTACTTTCTGATATATATAATAATTGTTACTATTCCCTACTTGGTATATATGCTTTCTTTTTTTTTTTTTTTTTTTGGTTTTTCGAGACAGGGTTTCTCTGTGTAGCTTTGCGCCTTTCCTGGGACTCACTTGGTAGCCCAGGCTGGCCTCGAACTCACAGAGATCCGCCTGCCTCTGCCTCCCGAGTGCTGGGATTAAAGGCGTGTGCCACCACCACCCGGCTATATATGCTTTCTAAAAGCAATTTTAGGGACTCTTATTGTTTCTTAGTAACTTATAAATTAGTTTTAAAGAGGTATGTAAACATTTTTAAGTATCAGAACAGAAAAGTTTATCTGCTCATCTACTGTTTGATGATGATGTCACAATGCAGAATTAACTTTGAATTCCCCTCTTCCTCTGCTATTCAGTCAGTCCTAAGCTAGAATAAATAAGTAATTTCAATGTAATTTTATAATGAGGTGACTTTGATCAAAGAACACTTCATACATATATATGTATATATATATATATGAAATAGTAAAATAAAAATTAATTTTCAAAATAATTCATGTGCAGAATATGATATGGAATGAATGATTAAAATATATACTTACTACAAATATAATTAATACACTATATCATGATAATCTGAAATTGTAAGTGCAAAATTATTTATAATGAAATATTATAAATGAACATATGGTTTTAAAATTTTAAATATTTTGATGCATGTTTCCATGAGATTTGAGCTTGTACAACACTGATTTGTTAGTTAGATCATTTCCTTATCTCTTTTGCCTGTACCTACTTAGTTTCAGTGCCCTAGATTCCTTTTCAAAAAAAACAAACAAAACAAAAACCACTAAAAATTTAGTGAGCAATAATCATGGTATTCTGTACTACTTTCGTGATTTTTGCACATTCCCAATTCTTCATTTTGGGAATGGAAGAAGCACTGAGTAAAGTCCTGAGTGAAAGTGTGCTGATAGCAAGGCCATGTCTAGGACCCCAGTAATTCAGCCTCATGGGAAATGGCAAAGCCTTCCCTTCTGGTCCCTGTGTCAATGTTGACAGCATGTGCAGATAATTTCTACCTAGTTTTCTGCCCCCAGATGTTTAGCACCTGGTGACTGCCTCCCTGCAGAGACTGCTCCATCCACATAGGCTAAACCCGCTTTCTTTTTTTTTTTTTTTTTAAATTTTTATTTTGCAATACAATTCAGTTCTACATATCAGCCACAGGTTCCCTTGTTCTTCCCCCTCCCGCCCCCCTCACCTTCCCTCCAGTCCGCCCCCCATTCCAATCTCCTCCAGGGCAAAGCCTTCCCCACAGACTGAGATCAACCTGGTGGACTCAGTCCAGGTAGGTCCAGTCCCCTCCTCCCAGGCTGAGCCAAGGGACCCCGAATAGGCCCCAGGTTTCAAACAGCCGACTCATGCAATGAGCACAGGACCCGGTGCCACTGCCTGGATGCCTCCCAAACCCGCTTTCTTGATTCAGCTAGATTCTATAAGCCTTGCTTCCATGATTCAGCAGTATGCAACAACCCTGCCTCCCTGTTAAACTGCATAAATAAACATGCTAAGCTTCTGAGGTGCTGTGGTTTCTCCACCAACAGCCCAGACCACCTGATCATAGCTTTGATCTGTGTCCCTCTACCTGACATTTCTTCATTCCCTTATCAGCTCCAGTGAAGTCACTCCCTGGAGGCATGCAAGGACATGGCATCTCATCAAGGACATTGAGATGTAACCATTGTAAATTCATGATTCTGAGATGGAACACCCAACAACTGCATTAATGTAGATGCCCTCAAAAGACAGCAGCATTTGGTATTGTTTCTCTCTGATAACATGTTTGCCCTCAGAAGAGTCTACTAGCTCCAGGCATGAAAATTTGAAAACAATTATAGATAAAGTTTCTTTAATAGCTGAGTCCTAAAACATAATGTAGTATGTACAACAGTCTATTACTGACTTTATCTTGTAAATAATACCACTGAAATATCATTTCAAGTACATCAGCCATAGCATTGTTGTGATAGCTGGCACCACCAAGATAGTTCCTCTAAAGACCCGAATGCCCTCATCCATGCTCCTGCTTCTTTGATTTGGGTCACCATTTGAACTAAATGCATGTCGGCCTCCCAATTTACTTAGTTACTTAATGTTCATATCCTAAAGCTTCAGACATGTTAGGTTATGTGTGCATTTAGGTGTCAGACACTGAAGAAAAATACAAATAAAACACAAAGCCATAACATAATGTGTTTTTCTATGACAGAAGTCTGGATTAGCTGGAGGCAAAGTCATACTTAGTTTTGCTCACATTTTTCTACCAAATAATTGACTTTGGTTTATGTTTATAATAACTAGAAATTTTAATCGAGTTTCCAGACTCTGCAGTTCAATTCCTCACATTAGAGTTGCCAGATCAATCATTCTGTGGCTTGCTATGTTTTACACCTAGCCACATTCTGCAGAAAGTTTGCCTGCATATCCTATCCTTGCCTTAGGTACAAACTGATAAAAAGTTTAGATGAGATTTCCATACGGACAGCCACCACGGTAGGGAATGGGGTAGAAGGTGGGTAATAGCTTATACCAACATGCCTGGTAGACACAAAAGGGCCCGTTTTCCATAATTCGCTCCAACTCCAGACAGCAACTTAATTTTCTTTCAGTTTTCAGTTTGAGATGCACGGCGGGGATCTCCTCCCCAGGCAAAAGGCAATATGAGGTGAGAAGAAGAGCATGCTGCCAGCACAGGTATAGGCCTGCATAATGGAGCTGTGGTACTGGAAAAGAGGCTTTTCATTTTAACAACTGCGAGAGTGAGGAAGGAGGCATAATGAAGAGGGCATAATTGAAGTGGGAGAGAGAAACATTAGCTATGCACGGAGAGGAAGACTTCGGAGGCCTTTGACTTCAGAGTTTGAGCATGCATTACAGCTGGCTGAGAGGGGTCAAGGAACCCAGAGAGGTCAGTGCCTACATCACCACAAACTCATGAATTTTAAAAAGTTTATTTTTAATTACATGATGACAGTATTTAATGTTATTCCATGGCCCTGTGAGGATTTAAGTTATATGAGGGCCTGGTGGTACTTTGGCATATTTCCTTTTGACACATACGTCAATGTGCCACCAAAAGACTTCATATTCTACATAGTAATGCTTAAACAGAAAAAAGTTGAAACTATTAAACAGAACACAAACTGAGAGCATGAAAAGGTGTGGAAGAAAAAGAAAACGTAGTGAGATCTTAAGACAGTCCAAAGAGCAGGCACTAGGTATATGCATTAAAAATATTAAATTCAGAGATTGGAGAATCTTTTGCACTTTTCTGTACACTTATATAAATGACAGGCAATGTTAAAATCAATTAGTCACTGGTATATCATTCCTTAAGTTCTAATTCACATCAAAGTCATGTGATCAAGACTCTACATGATTGAGCATTTACTAACAACAATTGAAATATATTTGTTAAATACATCATTTTTCTTTCATTGAGACAAAGTCTGCTATGTAGCTGAGGATAGCTTCAGATTCATGATGTCACCCAGGCTGACCTCAAAACTGTGGCAGTCCTCCTACCTCAGGCCCCAGGGTGCTGGAAATAAAGACATGCATCATCATACTTACTTAGTATTTGTTAAATTACAATAAAATGAAATATACGCAAAATATATATCTCATTATTTTATTTATGAGTTTCAGCTAATTATATAGGCTGCAGCCAGTTGGTTTCCTGAACTTGTAAAACCTCTAAGAATTCTTAGGAAAAACAAACCACACAATCGAATGCACTGTGGGCTTAACTGGTGTTAGAGCATTCCTGGGGCATGTTTAATAGAAATAAGTAACAAATCTCTAAAGGAAAACGATATTTGTGTTCTTACCTACAGGAAGCTCATGAAGAACCCATCGAGGATAAAAAAAAAAAGCCACTGTTTATTGTAGTTCAGTTCTTACGTCTTTGACTCTATTGATCAATATCACACCCGAATAGGGATTACTATAGGATTGAGGCTTTACTCGATTCAATAAACCCCAAGTTTCTTAACCCCTCCCATGTTTTTTAAAGAAAGGTGAGCAAAATACTTTTAAAAGAGGGTTTATCTTTTCTTAGTGCCTTGAGAAATTCTTCAGCCATACTTTAAAGGTATGTGGATGCTTTTGAAATTCATCATGCTCTAATCTACCCATAGGCTGGAAAAAAACCTGAAAACCATTTATTTGTTTAGCTTTAAAAAATCAATGTAGGAAAAAAAATATGACATCCATGTACATAGAAAAAAATCTGTTTTATGGTGCAATACAAAAACACGTATCTTAAAAACAGAATCAACTGATACGTGATACAACCCAAACCTGAGGAGAGTCCTACTTATATAGTTTTATTTATTTAGTCCTTAAAGCAGTTTTGAGCATGTATTTCTTCAGCTTTACATGCTAAATATCAGAAATGTGTTTTTCATGTAAAATTGAGTCCTAGTAAACTTGATGTTCTGTAATTTGGTAAATCGCATAATTAATATTTGCAAAAAGGAGGATAAAATGACTTTACTTAAAACTCAAAGTAATGAATCTGTAATTTTTATCTTAAAATATAGAAACCAGTTTAACTTTTGTTGTAGAATATTATTTTAAGATGTGTTACGTTTGTTTATGCTGTGGAATCTTTGTTTGATGATGCCAAGGTGTGTTGCATTCTGTTATGTTACATGTGTTTAATTCTGTGAAGCTGTATTACTTTTCCTGTCTAAAACATGTGATGGTCTAATAAAGAGCTGGATGGCCAATAGTGAGGCAGGAAGAAAGGATAGGTGGGGCTGTAAACAATAAATAGAAAGAGAAATTCGAAAGAAAAAGGAGAAGGAATGAGAGAGGAAGGAAGAGGACACTAGGGTCCAGCCACTCAGCTACACAGCCAGCCACAGAATAAGAAATAATAAAAGATATAAAGAAGTAAGAGAAAGGTAAAAGGGCAGGGGCAAAAGCTAGATGGGATAATTTAAGAAAAGATGGCAAGAAGCAAGCCAAGCTAAGGCTGGGCATTTATAATTAAGAATAAGCCCCCATGTGTGATTTATTTGGGAGCTGTGTGGTGGCCCCCTCAAAAGAGTATAGAACAAAGAACAAAACAAAAATCAACAAACTATTAACTGTAAGATGAAAATTTTGTTATATTCCTGAAATTAAGTTAGTTATGTGGGTTGTATAGAAGATAGGGCCATTTCAATAAGACACCTTCTTTCCAAGTTATTAAGGATTAAGATTAATTGATATAATTTCTACCATTTATTGATTATTTACTATACTGAGCAGTGTAATATTCCTTATATGTTTTTGTCCAACATTTCACAGTAGCATTTTCAGGCCAGTAGAGAAATCAAGTTATAGCTTGCTTACTGTATATACATTATACACTGACTACAGAGAATGTATTCCTATAATCAATGGTTACTCCCATTCAAGTGGATGACAAGGCACTCTGTCACGGCTGGAGGTTGGTTATATATCCTTTTGTTGGATTCATTACAGTAAGGTCAATATTTAAAATTAGTTTGTATGTATGAAAGCCCTGACCATCAGCCCCAAACTCATCACTATATACTTCTCATTAGTTTTCTATCTGGTGGTAATTATGAATTACTAAACAATTGGGGTGTTTCATGTATTTCTGCTTCAAAGATCCAAATTCTAAAATGTGTAATTGATGCCAAAAATGGGCATAATTAAGTTAACAAAAATAATGTAATATTTAAATCATTGGCAACATTTCCTGTACAAACATAGCTGGTGTTTCTCTGTTCCATGTTATAGTATGTTCCCAAGATTGCACTACAGAGTGTTCTTCACTTAGTATCAGAACACATGATATCACCGTGTGTGTGTGTGTGTGTGTGTGTGTGTGTGTGTGTGTGTGTGAGAGAGAGAGAGACAGGAGAGAGAGAGAGAGAGAGAGAGAGAGAGAGAGAGAGAGAGAGACAGTGTACCTATTTAGTCAATGCAAATACTCTGTTTTACCCCTTGCTACTTGTCAACCTGAATATTTTTATAAAAATACTTACTCGTTCACAATTTGTTCAACAGACATTGAGCATGTCCCATGTCAAGAGGTGCTCAGGGCACAGCATCTATAGCCATAGACAAAACAGTTCAAATACCTGTCATCATGAGCATCTTATTCTGATGGAAAACAGTTGACATCAAGGAACTCTGCCAAGACAACCTGGTCAAATCTGACACCCTGAACTGCCCCGACCCCCTAGTCACTGTACTTACAGTTTGACTTTTATCTCTGAATCTTTATTTACAACCCTCCTCTATAGCAGGGAACTCCTTTGGGCAGTTTTCATCTTTTTCAGAAAGGTTCTCTCAATGAGTAGTCACCAGGTATGAATATACAAAGACCTGGCCCACTAGTCTCAACTAGGAGCAACCCTGAAGGGACTCCAAATTCCAGAGTTCTTTGTAAAGTGAACTGACAGCTCTAATGAAATTACATGAAAACTCAGTTTCGCCATCTGAACGATTTGACCTTCTTCACTTGAGTACAGGTGTATTTCCAAATAGCATTTCCTTTCTGTATGGTCTCCGTTTCAGAGCATTGCCAAATGAATTTTATCTAAGATATGAAGAAAGACAAAGATAAAGAAGAAAATCTGTGTACTTATGACTTATAACTTGGATGATTCTATCACTTTTTATATACTCCAACATGTTGCTTTGTTGTGTATAAGAATTATATTTCCTTACATCACTGACAGTGTCTCATATATGATTATATACTTATGTTTATATATAGTTTCTATAGAACTATATTTTATATATTATATAATTACATATAATTATACACACAAAAATGTGTGTGTGTGTGTGTGTGTGTGTGTGTGTGTGTGTGTGTGTGTATGAAACTTGTGACACTCCCATAAGTTGCTTTCAGCATTAGCTTATGGTTCACTAATTTGTTTTTGTTACCTTCTGCCTGAGTGACCAGTAGTCACCTGGACAGAAGTAACACTTCATCCTGGTTCCCAGGAAGAAATTCACACTCAGCAGAGATGAATGTGATCCAGATGTTCACACAGAATTTATGAGAGTTTGATTTAATGATTTTTAGGTGCTACAGTACATCCTATGTAAACCTACTTTAAAAAAAAAAAACCTAGAGATTGGTGCTTTTAAGCAAGGTAAAGCCAGGGAGAGTGTTCCGGAATACAGAGTGGGAGTGGGATTGAGTCAGTGACTTAGCGAATGCTTGGGAAGATGACGTTTGAACAGAGACCTGTCATATATCTCCTATTTCTCTTAAGGAATTGTCCTAGGAAGAGAGTGCCATGGTACAAATCCCCAGAGGCAGTACAGCCTGGTCGACGTAAACAGGAGGTTGTGTTTGAAAAATAAAGAATTCCAGGGTGCAGATTGTGGGATCACTGATGATATATGAGTGAGAAGGGAGGCTTCTGAGACTGTATGCCTGTCCAGAAAGAAGTCAAAATGTCTGGGCAGGTTCGGAAATTTGAATGAATACCCATAATTTCAGGCGGCAGGTAGACTATTTGAAAAAGGAGTTAAGAGTGATTCCTTGACAAAGCAGTTGGAAGAACGGAGTTGCTGTTTTCTAAGAGATTTAAGAACTATAGAATTTTGTTAACCTAGTTCTCCAGTCACATTTCTTTCTTTTCAACATGTTTTCCATACTTCTTTACTTCTCTGTTTTAATCCTCACTGCTCTCTGATCTCAATATGTTAAATGTTGTCGAGTCTTTCACCTTTCAGTCTTACGTTACTCTTGCCATGGAATCTTTTTGGTGAGCATCTCCATCAGAAGTATGCCCCTATTCTCTACCACAGTATTACTACTAGTAGTCAAGCTTGCTAGTATATATGAGTAATGGGAAGGAGGAGATTGATAGAGAAGTGATATAAATGAGGGAAAAAATCATGAACATGTGACAAACCTTGAAATGGAAATAACAAAGCATCACTAAGACTTACTGGCACCCCTATGATGCCAATTTACAGTCTAAATAACTGGATACTATGATTCATTTGATGAACTCTCTTATCTCATTTTTCAAATGCTACCTTGTTAAAGCAGTATAAACTGCTCCAAAAATTAAAATTCAATCATTGAAAAGTTAATAGTAAAAAATTAGCAAAGGAAATAGTTGTTCACATAAGGTATATTAGCTAAAATCACCTGTTACGATGTATCATGTTCAACAGTTTAAAAAGTCCAAATTCATTTTTAGCTTATTTATAAGCTGTTGGTAGAAAATGTGGTGAAAGCTGGAACTTGTGAGGACTTCTCATTCTGCTTTTTTATGTTAACTTAGAGATGCTTTAGGTCTTCTTAGTTTCAGCGTCTTTCAATAAGCAATGAGAAAATTGTACTGACTGACTCTCTTGACTTCCTCAGTAGTCACTCTTGAGAGAGGGCATGCCTTTATTTCATTCCAACAGGCTCACATTACAAATTTATTTATTACAGTTGCACTCTTATCAATGCTTTTTATATTGTCAATGGCTTTTTTGGACCAATTATTTGATACCATTAAAATGCACCATTATGCTGGGCGGTGGTGGAGCACGCCTTTAATCCCAGCACTCGGGAGGCAGAGCCAGGAGGATCTCGATGAGTTTGAGGCCAGCCTGGGCTACCAAGTGAGTTCTAGGAAAGGCGCAAAGCTACACAGAGAAACCTTGTCTCAAAAAACCAAAAAAAAAAAAAAAATGCACCATTATAAATTAAAAACTATGCTTTGCACACCCCAAACTTTTTCTTACTGAATATACTTGGCATTATTAACCATCCCACCTAACCTGAAAACGTGAGGCTACAAGCTTTTGTAAATTATCTTCTGTTCTGGAACTTGAATGCTTTCATTATAATTTCCCTGACTTGCCTAATGGGCATGGTTCTCATTTTTGTTTGCAGTTATTTCTTGCATTTGCCTCTCTTAGGCCTGGCCACTCAGATGCTCTTTATTTCTTGGATGATTTAAAATGAATGGACCTGGCCTTGGAGAAACCTTTCAGTAGTTAAGAGTACTTGTTTTTGCAAAGGACCTGGGTTCAATTCCTAGCACCAATATGGCAACTTAAAATTGCCCATAATTCCAATTCCAGAGGATCTGGTGCCCATTTCTGATCTCTCTGGGCACCAGGCATACATGTGGTACACAGACATACATGCAAACAAAATATTCAGAAATATAAACTGAAGTAAAAATTTAGAAAAAAATTTAAATGAAATTGGAAAAACCATTCAGCGTGTGCATTTATGCCTCCTTGTGTTGTGTGGCACAGTTCTTCTCATTTTCATTCCCGTGACTATCCCCAAATGTCAATTTGTCATCATGTAACTATTTCCATATGGGGAATTTTATTAGAGAAAATCAAAGACTGTCCTTGAAAATACTATTTTTAGTATTGTATGTCATGCACAATTTTCTGTGAGATAATATAATCTAGTCATAAAGTCAGTAATGAAGCTATGGCTGAGTCTTACAGAGAAATCTTTTTTTAAATCAAAGTTGCAGAATTCTCATGATGGGTTAGATCAGAAATAAGTCAGCATATTTATTAGACACTGTCTCTAATCTTAGTTTTCAAAATGTAGCCAAACTGGAATATGAGCATCTTTGGAATCTATGATGACTCACACAGGGCATTTGTGTATGAGACAGTTTTGACAGGATGCCAAAACAACTGGTCACATCAATCAAAAAAATTAGTTGAGCAATTCCTCCAGGCCATGTAGACAATGGCCCAGTTGTTTGTATTTTTCATTCTTCTACTAAATACCTTGGCTGCATGTTGCCATCAAGGCAGTTTGGCTATGCTTCTGATGAGCATGATATGTGTCTGATATGTATGACCTAAAGCTCAATGCTTTGATGGATATTTTCCACAGAAGTTTGACAGATTCCCAGCTATTCAAACTTCATGTTTCTTAAAATTCAAGATTTTTGTATGTTCTCCTAGAAAACTGTGATTCCACAAATCATGGGATCATATAGCACAAAGAGGCCCCTGAGAGTGCCTTCCATCCTACAGTTGATTGTCTATATTTATTTCTTGGAGTCACTTGTGTTTGTATCCACATATTTATGTTGGTGCTGCCTCCCTATTATGCCAGAAGGTCTTTAAGGACCTGCCCTGCCTCTTTCCTTGAAGTCCCCATAGTCCAATAGATTGCTGTACATCAACACTGGGCTACTTTCTCAGAGTAGCCAGTGAAAGATTCCTATCATGCCACATAACTAGGCAGAATTTACAAGGCTGGCAAAATCCTGGGCCCTCAATTCTCCAATAAATGTACTTTAAAAGTACAGATCATTTCATCAGCCACTGGATGCATTTTTAAATATCTCATGGTCATGGTATTCTGTTTTTGTTTTCAGCACAAGTGCCACTGTTTTTTAATTGTAAATCCATATAGCTTTAGAAAACGTGCCTGTTCATATAGCAGTAGTTTATGGTAAAGGCAGAAGCAAGATCCTTGGTTACTCTAGGAACACAATGAAGTGTGAATAGGAGATCTGGACTATTGGTTGTTACCTCCCACATCCAGTTCATAGCAAATGGACAGGCAATATAAAATACATCATTGTAAAAGGAAAGGCAGTGTTAACTATTATTTCTTTCATTAGAATTAGTAATACAGCTTAAAAATCTAAAATTTGGTTCACAAAAATTTATTTTGCTTTTAGAATGTTTTATACTTGGTTTTCAAGTTTTTCAATCTCTTATTTTGCTACAAAAATAATTTTAGTGCTGCTGGTGATTTATTATGTAATGTCAGACTTATACCAACCTAGCCACTCTCTCTTTGTTAAATATTATTTCAGTGTTTAGACTTGGAAAATATATCAAAGTAGAGTTGCTCTCAGTTCATAATAAACAATATTGCATATGTGCTAGAAAAATTTTCATTTTCATTTGTAGTATTCATTAATGTTTAAAAATCCACCAAAATGAAAATGCAATTACTATTTGTTTAGAGTTCTTTATAATGCAAACAAGACCAAGTACTGAGAAGCCAGTGAGATGGCTCATTAGCTAGAAGCACTGGCCACCCAAGTCTGATGACCTGAATTTGATTCTTGGAGCCCACAAAGAACAAAATCAAGCAAGCTGGATGCAGTGGCTGTATCTGTAATCCAAGCGTTAATACAGCAACAGAGAATAGAATCACCTAGAGTAGGAAGCACACCATCATAGATGCAAAAGACCTTTTGCATTGACAATGTGGGAGGCAAAACAGGCTCCCCAAAGTGGTCCTAGGTCTCCATGTAAACAAAAGAACTAATAAAACACACTGACACAAACACACACAGAATTAACTAATTCATTAAAAAATAAAGTGCTGAATTTAAAATAGTACTTAATCTTCTAGTATAAGCTTGCATTCCAGTTAAGTCAAAAAAATGTTGAGGCTACTGTTTCTGGGCGCACAGTCTCTCCAGGACACAGGTTCTGAATCTCTGTTCCAAGAGTGATAGCTCAGATAAACATACATGCTCAGATGAAAGTTACTATATAACATAATATTTATCCTTAGGATTAAAGAACAATTCTAACTGATAAATATCTTGTATTTTAATTTCAAAGAATTAAGAGTAAAAGTTTTTAGAATGATCTAGAAACTACCAGCTTGTTGAACTCACCTTTACTGGACAGATGGCAGGTAACCAGATTCATCTCAGCCAATATAATCTGTCAAAACAATCTGTCCTGAGCAGGTGTCAGGTAATTATCTAAATGAACAGATATGGAAAATAACAAACAAAATAGAAATAGACTTTAAACATAAAACTGAGGCACTTAAACTTGCAATTTAGTCTTATGAAGTGCATAAGTAATAAGAATTTCTTAGTACCTGAGGTGAGGCGGAGCTGTTGACAGAAATTCCTGTTTTCTTTACCCAATTATTGCTGTGGGAAAGCAAGTTTCATGATGCTTGCTCAAACAGAACGTTAGTTTCACTACTGTAATGTGGTAATAAAAACAACTTTTGTTTACAAAGGATATTTTAATACCATGTCTTATTTTAGGGCAATCAAATTTTGTTATAAAATATATGAATAAATATAGACAAAAAATAACTATATAGTTTACAATCAAATAAAACCATGTAACCAGACATACAAATTTTTTTCAAATAAATGAGTATTTGTATACATTTTGACAAATATCATATATGTATTGAATTATAAACATTTGTAAAAATGAGAATTATGTGATTCACTTTAGTTAAAAGCTCACACTCTCTCAATATATGTAGGAAGTTAGTATTTATCCTCAGAGATAAATGGCAACATTGTCAGTAATAAGAAACTTCCATTATTATTGTTGACCTGAAGTCAGTCATTTTAATTTTGGTAAAATTTGTCTGAATGACTTATGTTGAACTGGCAAGTTCAATGAGCAGCCTGGGACTCAGTTAGGTGTAACTTCAAGGGGGAAAAAAAAACAAACTGATATTTAAGTTCTCTAATCAGGACAGGGCATTTTTGTCTCCAAAGAATCACTTGGTAGTGAGATCTTGCTTACATAAATGAAAGAACATTAGGCTGCCACTCCCAGGTTGAGAAGATGTGTCCTGAAAGAACCCGCCTCTGACTGACTTCCAGTATCTTTTATAAAAGTGGCACTTTGGAACAAAAGCTATGACTCCTTGGAGAAGGTATACCTCGTCTTCTGTTCTGGTCCTGTCCTCTGATTAGCTGCCATGCATGGCACTGACTGTATTCTAAGTGATTCCTGGCAACGGTTCTCCAACATTTGGTCCGCAGCTCCATTTACACTCAAGATTAATCAGTGCACCCTAAAGAGCTGTTGATTGTATCTCTCAACTTTTCTCATATTAATAATGAAAGGGAGAATTCTTAAAAATATGTATTTACTACTTAAAGTTAGAGTAAACTCAAACCTGATAATGTTAAATATATTTTACTATCACTTTAAAAATAAAAATATTGGCACGGGCTCTACTTGTTTACATTTTGAAAATATACTCTGTATCTGGTAATAAAAAACACCTAAGTTCTGTATTTGCTTCTGTATTTGGTCTATGAAGACGTGGTCTTTTGATGGAAGTATATGAAAAAAAAAAAAGAATAACCACACAGATATGTAGTTGAAAAAGATAGGGGTAGTTTAGAATGTTTTAAACAATTTTTATATTCTTTAATATATCAATATTTTACAAATTTCAGTATTTTCAAAATGAGCTGAAAGTAAACTCTAAAATAATATTAATACACTATTTGTACTTTCTCATATTATTATCAATCTGTTTAGCATGAACTTCAAATGAGTCTGTTAATCACACATGGGTTTTGCAAAACCATACATTGAATCGCTAAAATACATAGACCCTCCAAATCTCATCTGATTAGGAAAATCAGATGAGAGAATGAAAATTATAAGTCATATAATGTCTCAATTTTACTAGGAAAATAGTGCTTACCTTATCCATATCTTGGACAGGATTCCAGGGTGCATGTTCTCCCTGCTTCCCATATTCAGAATCAGTGTCTTGAGAGAAGTACCACTTTAATGTAGAGATCACACACAGAAGCAGAGACCAGAGTAGCAGAATGTAACCAGAATCCAGAGAGAAGCTGCTTTTTTCCACCATTGTTATATAGGAGCATGAACCAAACATGTATCCGATATTCAAGGATTAAACAAAAGTCTGGCTTTTACAAGCTCTCACCTGGATTTGAAATACTCACTAAATGTGGGGATATTTTAGGGGAAGAGCAAAATCTCCTAGTGGATTTGGGCCTTAAAGTTGTCTGGTATACATATCAAACAGTACCATCTACACATAGCCATATGTCTAGTGTGAAAATTCTACTGAGCAGAAGTTGATTAGCAGCTATAGAAGACTATAAACTTGGTATCCTAAATCTGGATAGTTCTTGGCTGTCCAAACATGCAGAAATTATGATAGAATCAGCTTATCTTTATATGGATTAATCCGGAAAAAAACATCACTGTGTCAGTGGACAAGATGATTTCAGATCGACTGACCATTTCCAAACTGAATAAATAGTTTGTAAGTGACAGAACAAAATAGAAAATAGGGCTTACATGTGTAGTGAGGGAGGAAAGGATTCATTTCCTCTTAGACTTCTAGATCTGAGTCTATCATTGAGGTAAACCAAGCAAAATCTCAAAGCAGGAACCCTGAAGCAGAAGCCATAGAAGAATTCCACTTTCTGTCTCACTCTCTGGCTCATGCTTAGCTGTCTTTCTTGTAAAACTGGGATATTTGTTGATCTCACCTTTCTCTTTGAGACAAATTCTCTCAGTAAAACTGGAGCTCACCATTTTGGCTAGATTAACTTGTCAGTAAACATAGGATCTGCCTGTCTTTACATACCCACCCCACTATGGGCTTACAGGCCTGCTCCATCACACTAGTCTTTTATATAGATACTGGGCATCTGAGCTCATCTTCATGCTTGCTCACCCAACACTTTATCTGCTGATTCAACTCCCCACTCCTCTACTCTGATATAATTTATATATTATTTAAGTTTTATTTAATTTAGTGCTTTAAAATTTCATCCATGTATGTAGTGTATCTTCATTATATCTGAGCTTCACTGACCCCCAAATGTTGCAGAATATTTGCCTAACTATGCAAAGATGTGTTGCATTTGTTTAATTATGTAAAGATTTGTTGCATTTGTTTAGCTATGGAAAGATGTATTGCATTTGTTTAATTATATAAAGATGTGTTGCTGTTTTACCTTGCCTGCCTAAGGCACATGATTGGTCTAATAAAAGGTTGAATGGCCAGTAGTGAGGGAGGAGATATAGGTGGGACTTCAGAGCCCGGAGAGCAGGTAGGAGGAAGAATTTAGGCTTGGGAGAAAGGAAGAAGAAAGAAAAAGAGTGGCCAGGCAGATGCCAGGAAAAAAAAAGGGAGACGCCAGGGGCCAGCCAGCCAGCCATGAAGGAAACAGGAAAATAGGACAAACAGAATAAATTTTAAAAAGGTACAAAGCCCCAAAGCAACACATAGATTAATAGAAACAGGTCAGATTAAGTTAAAAGAGCTGGTGAGACAAGCCTAAACTAAGGTCAAGTATTCATAATTAACAAGTCTCCGTGTCTTTATTTGGGAGCAGCTTGGCTTCCCAAAGAAAAGTCTAACTACACCCAACTCCCACCAACACTTCCATCTCATCACCTTCCCAACTACATTTCTTCCTTTTATAATTATTTATTTACATATTTAGCCCACTGAATCTAAATAGTGCTGCTTATATTCCCATCGGTGTGGAATAATCCAACAGGACATGGGGAACGACATTCCTGAAAAGAAGTGCCTCTCCCCGACCAGCCATAATCTTTCAACAGCTCAATTAGGGGCAGGTTTTCAGGAGCCATTTTGACTGGAGTGACATGGAATGTCAAAGTAGTTTCATTCTGCACTCCCATGGGGGTTAAGGACATTGCACACTTTTAAAGCGTTTGCTACACTTGCATGTTTTTTTTTTTCCTTTGAGAATTTTCTGTTTAGTCTCAGAGCTAATTTTTAAATTATATAGCATGTTTTCCTGGAGGGTTTGTGTGTATGTATGTGTGTGTGTATGTGTGTGTGTGTGTGTGTGTGTGTGTGTGTGTGTGTGTGTGTGTTCTTTACATGTTCTAAACCTTAATCCTCTGTCAGAGGTATATCTGGCAAAGATTTTTCTCCCACTCACTGGATTGCCTCTTCATTCAGTTGACCATTTCCTTGGGTGAGGAGTGGGCCTGGAGGGAGGCAAGGGGCCAGCAGCCTGGAGGCACGTGGAAGCTAGATTGCTGAGTAGCCTGGAGGCCTACCGTCTGAGGCAGAGCATTGACTTTCCAGCTGCTAAAGGAGGGCAAAGATCAAGAAGCCTGGCAATTGTATACAACCTATAGGAGCAGGACCTATCTGGCTATGCAGGGAAGGGGAGTTCTAGAGGCACCAGACCTGGGACCTATCTACGGCACAGAGAAGCAAGTTCTCCAACGAGCTCAGCAGGTCTATGGGTGGAAGAGCAGGCCTGCTTGGCTGCTTGTAGTGAGAAGTCCTGGAAGAGCCAGGATGACCTCTTCTTTGTGTGGATTCATGTGTTGTCCTAACTACCCATGTGACTTAACTCTGAGGAATTCAAACACACAGACTCAAATTTCACATCTCATGGGTCATTTTCTGTGCCCAGGATGTAAAATCATCTGCCTGTGAAACAGTGGTGTAATACTCTTACAGTATTAGTTAGCTTCATTACACTTCCCGAACACTGGTTTTCTGTCCTGCCTTAGTAAAGGGTCTTTCATTGTCTATTCCACTTGTCCTTCTGTCTGTCTTCCTAATGATCAGTCCTCTTGTTTTCCTGTGTTAGTTGTTTTAAACCAGAGCAGAATTTGGCCCCAGAGGACATTTGACAAAGTATGGATACACTTTGTTACTAATGTAGATATTTGGAAGAGCTTCAGAATTCCATGGGCAAAGGTCAAGCGGGTGTCCAGTGTTCTTTATAGTCCAAGGTAGCTTCCCTCCACACCCCATAAAAGCATTACAGGATGTCTTAATGTTGACATTGGAAGCTTCTGCTCAATTTGATTTCTAATACCATATTTTGGCTAATGTTTTATCCTATCCCCATTTTTTTCATCTGAAAAATCTCTCATCTATTCTCATTTCAACTGCCACCTCTATTCCAAAGATTTCTAAATTATTATTCTGACATTTGTATTTTGAATATAAATTCTGAGCAGATAAATTTAATAATTGCATGTGCATTAGAACGAAACTAACGTGGCCAACGATATTGATAGATTTACCTTCCCTATAAGAAATCTCTTAGAGTTACCCCACAGCTGGCAACCTCACCATGATCACCACATGGTAGGATGATCACATAGCCAAGCCTCATCTGTCTCCCACATGTAATTCCCCAGATCCCATAAATTGCAGCCCTTTGCCATTTTATGTTCCCAGACCCCACTTACCTCATGTGCAAGTCAAGTTTCCATAATAAAATACTTGAGATAAGTAGCTTATAAAGAGAAAGAGTTTATTTGGCACATGATTTTGGAGATTTTCAGTCTGTGACTGAGTGACTCTGTTCTTAGGCCATGTGACTAGGAAACACAGCACACTGGGAGACTGTGGCAGAATGAGAATGCTCATTACACTGTGAGTAAGAAAAGGAGAAAGAGAAGTGTTTTAGGTCCTATCATCCCTCTGGGGCCATCCTCTAGGGGCCTCATAACATCCTACTAAGTTCTGTAACCTCCAAACAATTCCACAATTGAAATTACGTCTATATTAAACTTGTGGCCTTTGGGGTCATTTAACAACACCCCTAACAACTATTGACTTTCAAGTATCAGAAGAAACATTAGCCCTTCTAATGATTCTTGCAAAAGCAAGGCACAGTGGGAATGTTCTGGGCTCCATAAATATAGATACACGCTGTATGGAAATGGTATCCTCTAAGTAAATGTCTATATTTGACATCTCCCGTTCTCTGATGCGTTGAAATGAAAAGAGTAATAGTTAACATTGCAAGCTGAGAGAATATCTTTGTATTCTATCATTCTAAAAAATATTTGGGATACATATTGTTGCTATGTCCATTTAAATGTAAGTAAACAAAGCAATAAAGAAATCTATTTGGTAAATCCTATTAACAAATAAATGTTATAGTAGAATTTTAGAAATCCTATTTCTAGCTCCAGAATGCATCTTCTTAATCTCTTAATCTTAATGATGTATCTGAATTTGCTCCTACTGTTTTCATAGCCTAAGCACGAGACAAGTTAATACTAGTAAAATGGATTAAACAGCTAAGTTAATAAATTTATATATATATATATAAATTATAAAATGTTATAGCATTCTGTGTCACATAGCAGTATTATTATATAACAATATAATAATAATAGTAATAAAAACCCAATAAAATATACCCATTGAATAGTTTCTCAATTATTTAAACCAAGCTAAAATATTCTAAGAGCAGTTTTTTGTTAACTTTTTATATTTTTATTTATTTATTTATTTATTTATTTATTTATTTATTTATTAATTAATTATTTTTGAGATAGAACATGCCTGTGTATCCCTGGCTGCCCTGACACTCAGTATGTAGAGCAAGCTTGTCTAAAACTCACAGAGATCTGCGTGCCTCTGGCTCCTGAGTTCTGGGATTAAAGATGTGTGTCATGTTTTTGTGCAGCCTTCCTAAATCAGTGTTCCATTCATCCCCTCTGTGTCTGGTTGTCAGACTACGGAGGAAGGTTTAGTGAATTCAGACAAATTAGGAACAAATCAGTGTAAACATATTAGCACGGGCAGGCTTAAACAAGCTTCAGACCTTGCTACTAGAAACAAAGCACATGCGTGGACTGACAGAACTTTAGGTTCATAGAATACACCTTCCCGAAGCAGTGGTCTGAAACCACAACTAACTACAGATGGCCCGAGGAGCAAGGGACACACAAATGCTCCACTGAAGTCACACATTCTCAAGACTCAGGCAGGCCTGTGCATGACCCGTTTCAACTCTTCTGATGCCACTTTTCAAGGGTGACTTATTTCACATTTAAATGGATATATGCTGGTTCTATTACTGAGTACACAAATATCAGTTTCCTACTGTTTGGTGAGCAGCACAGAGGAGGCAGAGGAAGGATATAGTCTAGTTACTGGAGCAAATGCTATGCACCTGTTTCCTATAACCTGGGGAAGAAATACAAGCCCATTAGAGAGAAATATCCATGATATCTCTACTTCTTTTCAAACAATTAGACCTCTATAAGGATTTGTCTCCTCATTACAAATTTGCTCTGTTTGTTCAGTGGTCTTCTGCAGTGTGGAGGCTTAATAAATGAGCGATGTTCACAGAACACATTGGGCACTTTCCCTGGGGGACAACCGTAATCACAAAACAGACGAGAAATAACTCAATTATTGTCTGCTCCCTGCTCAGGGGACAGAAGGAGTGCTGTTAGGCTAAGAAACCAGGACAGAATATACCCCGGAGCTAAACAGATCTAGCACCTGGCTGCAAATACATAACACTCAACAGTATAGGATGGTTTTTCATTTCCTTTTCCTCTTGTATATTAAAACTCTGAAAATAGCTAAAGTAGCACACAGACAAGAAACCTGGTGACCTTCCTAGAAAGACTAACATTGCCTTGATTTTTAAAAATTCTGCTTGTTTGTTTGGGAAAAGATTTCATGTCATTGTCGTGGATGGCTTGGAATCCACTGTATTGCCCACCCTGGCTTGGAAGTCATGGAAACTTGGCAATTCTTCAGCCTCAGCCTTCTGAACGCAAGGGCTATTGTCATGAACTTCCTTCTCACCTCCTCCTCCTCCTCCTCCTCCTCCTCCTCCTCCTCCTCCTAATCCTCCTCCTCCTCCTAATCCTCCTCATCCTGCTCCTCCTCCTTCTTTTAATCTTGTACAGTCTGAATATGCAAAATGAAATGGAGTACTTTGCGAAGAAATAGAATACTTTGCAAAGACCTTCTGATTATTAAGTGTAGCACATGCAGGACAGCCTGCAAGTCCTGAGTAGAGCTTGCTGTGCTCTCCTCACTGACGCAAATGCATCTCCTTTTCCAACACTAACCCAGGAACACAGCAAAGGAAAGACATACCCAAGTGTCCTTAACTTTCAATAACTTTAAAAGAGAAAAACTTTTGTTATCTAAGTTTGTATATTTTGCCATGCTAATTCATTGGGATGTTCATGCTAACAGATGCATCAACAGAGTGCTAGACATATCGTGGGTGCTTAATAACGCCTTATGATTGACAAAATCACGGACTGATCTAGATAAGCCTTATTTCCTTGGAGTCCATTTTGCATTACTTAGGCGTCAGAAGAGTGACTGCCAAGTCACAGGCTTCTCTCAGTCTTTGATCTGCATTTTGTCAGGCAAGACTGAGATTGCGGCATGAAAAAGCTCTATCAACACTGGCATATCTAACTCATTTAAAAGGATACTGTTGCATCTTTTATAACCATAAAGTAATGTGGTTTCATACTGAAAATTTTAATTTATAGAAGGGCATAAAAATCACTTTAGTCCCTAAACTACAGAAAATATTTATTAAAATCTACCTTTTGTGAATTTTTTTCTTTAGTGTTGTGTCTGTCTACTTATTTTCTATGTACAAATACATATGCAAGATATTTTCATGTGCATCTATATGTCTTTAATATAATTTTATGATTTACTTCACATTGTAAGATAGTCATGAGACTCTTCTGTGGTATTAAGTACTGCTTTAAACTACCCTTCTGTGTCCATTGTTTCAGCATTTCATTCTGCATCTCCTATCTCATTCTCAACCCATTGAGCTAGTTTCTGTTATAAACTAATATTATTTGTACTAATTAACATAAATCTAAGAACATCTGCGTATGCTTTCCTAAAATTTAAGCAGAATGTCAAAATGACAGTATAAAATGTTTTAAAAAATAAAGCCCCATAGCTTACATATGCTCAATGATATTAATACCAAAAGCTTTATAAGTACTTTATCAATGGTTTCGTTTTTTTCTAGGGTTCTGCTTTTGTTTTGCATATAAAATCATCTTTCTCATCCTGAGTCTGTATACCTATTTTATATATTTATAATTTGATTTATTTTAAAATATTCAATTTTGTATACAGTGACAATTTTTTAAACATAGGTATAAAAATCAAATGTATTTTACTTTTATTCAAAGACCTAATCATTTTCCCAGTATCAATATTGGAATAAATCTTTGTTTTGTTATTAATTAAAGCACTAGCATTATCATTTCCTAAATTCTCATCTTTAAATTGCATTTTGTCATTCCATCCGGTTCTATTGATCTATTGATACATGGATTTGTCTTTTTGATCCTTAGCTGTTCACTCACCACCTAGCCATTGAAAAGATGGCCTTCTGGTGATTAGCATTGATATCCCATTTATAGAAGGGCATCCCAGGTGTAACTATTCAGGATCCTTGTCTACTTATACTCACATTAAAGTTAGAGAGGAACTTACACACCAAATTTTTTTGTAGAAATTATGTTGATTCTTGTTTTGATGGCCATACAAGGGAAAAGGAGTATAATGTAGACAAGAGACTCTGGTAAGCTAAATGTCTCATTGGACCATGGCATTGTAAAAGAGGCACTCATTAAACGGGGTGAATTTGTATACTACTGTTATCTTCAAGCAACTCATTTTGTACCATAAGATCATTTTTTTTTTATTTATTTATTTATTTTTTTAAATTTTTATTTTGCAATACAATTCAGTTCTACATATCAGCCACAGATTCCCTTTTTATGTAAACGGCTTTCCATTATGAGGGTCTGTTTTCTATGGTTAAGAGAAAAAAAAAACAGCTTTGAAAGAAAGGCTAACTAACAAGAAAAATCAGAGATTTAGCAAATCCAAGGATTCCATTGTAGGTATTTACATTTATAAAAGGCAGGGATTTTTTAGACATAAATTAAAATAGTTTAAAATGTTTCTAGTCATCTATGAAGTCAAAGTTGTTAAGGAGTTATTCTGGAATTTCATTTTCTTAGTGAACTAACCAGTTTGCCTGCTACAACTGAACTACAGCCATGAAAGCAATGAGAAGCTAGATAAACCCTTAGGGGGAAAAAAAAGAAAAAAAAAAAAAAAAAAAAAACCTTGCTTCTTGTCTTACCAACACTGCTATTATCACATAGTGTGTTTCACATGATAAGCCATTCATTAAAGCATCACCTACTGTTTTTTCCTTCCACAGAACCAGCTAGAACATGATCTGTCTCTGCATGAAGACATTGGACCTCTGACCTTTTTTGTAGCTATTCTGGGCAAGTATAATAAACAGAGTTCACTAGGTTTCTGTAAATCTCTGATTATATTTACTGTGGAATCCAAGTGTTCATCTCAGGCAGAAAAAAATTAAGGTTGATTTTCAAATATTATGTACAAACTGTAGCTACTAAGCATTCCATAATGAGCACTTTGGCAATTCAAAGCAAATTAGGGCTCCCACTAGGCAAGGATGACATGCACTACAGTCAAAGAGAGATGGTATGTTGCTAATGGAGAATATTCACTGAGAATTTAAAGCAAATCCAGACAACACTGCTCACTGTAGTTTTGGGAGAAAAAAAAACTTAGTGCACTTCATTAGTGTGATTTTTGTGTCTGTCTTAACTATCCTCCTCTATTTTTAATATTAGTTTATAGTACAACACTAATGAGTTACAGCCTAATATCAATGGGTGGTTCTTTAGAAAGATACAAAAAAATAAATAAATAAAAATAAAACAGTTTCTTCCTCATGTTCATCAGTGAGATACTCGTTCCATCTGCCAGAGCCTAATGCAGGAGTTGATTAAAATTGAGGAAGGAACTTTTTACTCTCAACCAAGCACAAAATCTAATCAGAACCACACCAATCACACATATGAAAGAACCAAGTTAGTTGCTAACTCATGACGGGCAATTTACTCACATTATTTAATTACACAGCAATGTGCATGTACAGAAAACATAAAGATAGGAGTAAGCATCAAGAAGTGTTAAATTCATCAACATCCCTATAACACTGAGATAATAGTGATTGATAAGTAAGATCTATATTTCTTAAGTTTTATGTATATATCAATAAATATATGTTATAAAAAACTATATGCAAATCTAAAAGATGTGTGTGTGTGTCAATGGGACTTTAAATGTCTTCTGTATTGGGGTTAGAGAAATGACTCAACAGTGAAGAATACTTGTTACGCTTGCAGGGCATCAGAGTTTTGTCCCCAGCACCCATGTCCAGCCACTCATAACCACCTGTAACTCCACATCCAGGGGATCCAATATCCTCTTCCAGCTTCCATTGGTATTGCACTCACGTACACATTCTCTCTGTCTCTCTGTCTCTGTCTCTCTATGTATCTATCTCTGTCACACACACACACACAATTTAAAAATGTCCTTTATGGATATGTGTTAAGACACAAATACATTTTTACATAGTATGTATACTTACTTACAAAACAATTTAACCAAACACATCTTTATAACACACATACCTATTTAAGTGTCAAGAGATAGAGTTCACTTTGGATGATATCCCATTATTACTATTACTTTTTTCACTATTATCGAACGTTGTTTTCAGATCATTTTATTATTGTAATCAACATTTTAGTGAAAATCATTTATATAACTGTCTAATAGGTTCCTTAAGAATAATGAAATTACTCAGTTAATGTCTGTTCTTTCTGCCTTAGGAAAAATATTACTAACTACAATGTGTCCAAAAAGTTTGTATTAATTTACCTTGCTATTAGAAATGTATTAGAATAGACTTCCTCTTCTAAGCCAAGATGTGTCATAATTTCATCTGTAAAAAATACGAAGAAAATTTAATTTTTTCATATGCTTTATCCTACTTTTCATCATCAAATTTATTTTGCCATTGTTTTGTGTTTTTTTTTTCAAACATTACAGTTGGAATGAATTTTTCTCTGTGTCTTTGTCTTTAAGTTGGTTATTTTGGTAGGGTTTCAGTAGTACTTCATCAACAAGAACAAGAATGCATTTTCTATATTCAAATCTATCCATTATGGTGCCACACTGTGCAGCAGGCACTTTACCCATAGCCTAGAAGGCTGATTATCTACACATGTACTTTTCCTCATCATCTTTTCTCCATTTAATCTCTGTTCACTCTGGAGCCAGTAATCCATGCTCACTAGAACTGCTGCTTTTCAGACTGGTTTTCAGCAGTTTGACATGAGAATCTACTTTTCATCTTCAGAACTGCATTCTTATAGAATTAAGATGTTTTTCCATTAAGCACACAGTATTTTTGTTTATTAAAGTAGAAATGAATTAATTTAGCAGGATAGGGTATCCCACTCTTTCCATATTGGAGAATAAAGGTCTCTTCCATTTATTGAATCTTAAGTCTCTCAATACAAGTGCAGTAGCAACTTGGGGAGCAAGAAGTTTATTTTGCTTATGCTTCCACATCACCCTCCATCATTGAAGAAAATAAGGCAGAAACTTAGGCCATGAACCTGGAGGCAAAAACTGATACAGACATCAAGGAGGAGTGTTACTTACTAGCTGACTCCCAATGGCTTTCTTTTAGATACCAAGACCACCAGTCTATGTATTGTACTGCCTATGGTAAGTCAGACCCTGCACATTAATCCTCAATCAAGAAAATGAACAGCAGGCTTTTCCACAGGATAATCTGACAGAGTCATTTTCTTGGTTGAAGTTCCCTCTTCCCAAATGACTTAGGCTTATGTCAAGTTGACATCAAATTAGCCAGCATAACTATAAAATAATTATTCAAACAAAATATGAGTTGAAAAAAAGTAGTAGCTTATGAAAAACTAGCTTTTAAATATTGCTTTCCCAAACACTGTTCTTACAATTTTATTGTCATACCCATAAATCGGTGCATTGCTCAACTTTCATTGGGGAAAGCTTCTCGCAGTAGATGACAATTAACAGAAAGACTCAAAGGTGGCCAATTTGCAGAGAATAAAATCTTTTTTTTTTTTTTTTTTTTTTTTTGGTTTTTCAAGACAGGGTTTCTCTGTGTAGCTTTGCGCCTTTCCTGGAACTCACTCTGTAGACCAGGCTGGCCTCGAACTCACAGAGATCCGCCTGCCTCTGCCTCCCAAGTGCTGGGATTAAAGGTGTGCGCCACCACTGCCCAGCTTGAGAATAAAATCTTTTGAATAGCTGAGTCCTAAACAGAATGTCCATATTACAACCTTCCTGTCAAGGTTCAGAGATTTACATAGAAGAGAGAACAAAGGGATTGAAGGAGCCAGAAGTGGTGGATAACTGCAAGGAAACAGTTTTCCAGACCCAACAGGGCAGATGCACATATTGAACTCACAGTGATTGTGACAGTTTGCACAGACTTGCACAAGCTCAAGACAGCCAAAATCCCAGCGTGGAGGAGAGGTGGTGATCACAAATCCCCATCCCTTGTACAGAGCTAGTGACATTTGATTTGTGCTAGGTGAAGGAAAGTCATATTTACCAATAGAGTGATGGTATATGAACCACACTCCAGGGTAGCCCCATGCCCAGAAGTAGTAAGCCAACACAAACTGGATCCTATTGGTTTTGTTCTCATTTGTTGTTTTACTGTTTATTATTATTGTTATAAGAAGATAATATGAAGTTGGGTGGGTAGGAGGTAGAGAGAATCTGAGAAAAGTTGGAGGAGAGGAATAAATATAAAATATATTGTATGGAATTCTAAAAGAATAAATAAAAATATTATTTAAAAAAGAATAGTGTTTATGTTTCAGTGAATTACCTAAGAATGGGTATTTCATGTATTTGCTACTATCCTTGTTATAAATTCATTATACTTTCAACAGTGAGGGCATCTATTGGTAAGAAGGACACTCAATGTCCTCTATATAATTTTATACAAATTAACGACCTTTTTATATAAAATTTATGAGCATAGGTCTCAACCAATTACTATAATTATTAATAACCATGTGAACACTGTTACTAAGCAGCAACACTGTTGCATAGCTATTTATACTGAATTGAAATACTTCACCCTGGGAAGGTGCTCCTTAAGACTCAGAAAGTGAACAAAAAAAAAATACCAAAACCAAACAAAGAAAAGCACACAAAACCATGGAGTCTGTTTTGCATTAGACAACAGTACTCCTAAGCATGGGATCTTCCCTGAAGCATGGTTTGTATACTTAGTGTCATGCCACTGGAGAAAACTGTATCTTTTTGGATTTGTTTGCTTGGATTTTTTTTAGAGAGAGAGAGAGAGAGAGAGAATATGAAGTTGGTTGGGTAGCATGGTGGGAAGTATCTGGAAAGAACTGGAGGAGAGGAAAGAATATGAAAATATACTGGACGAAGAAAAAAATCAAAGCCAATAAAAACCCTAAAAAAGCTCGGAAATAAACAGTATCCTTCTGGGGCAGGAGGGAATGCAGAGAAGAAACTAAATCCAACTCACACGTCTTAGGAATTCCCCAAAACAAAAAAAATTTCATGGACAATGTTCAAAGATATACAAGAGTATGAATAGCTGGAAAGAGGGAGTTCTGCTGGGCAGCTGCAAGCTGTCTAGGTAGTTCCAGAGGTGAAGCTCTCAGGGCTCATCACCCTGCTAGGGTGGGTTTTGATGGATACAACTTCCCTTGAGTCATCTATGCTCTAGTAAGTAACCTCAATAAACTCATTGTATCTCTAACTAGGATTGGGTAGTATCAGTTCTTTGCTGTCTCATTGGTGAGAGCCCCTATTCTTGAATAGTTAGGTTCCTATACAATGTTACATATTTCCTATATGTCAAATCTGTACTCTTTACTACAAGCTAACAAGCTTATTTTGGTCATCTCTAAAAGCAAACACTGATGTAGATAAGGATTATGCTTAACTTGCAGTGATCACAGTAGTAAGTGTAGTAAAAGGATGCTCTGCCCAGAGTGTTTCCATCTAATCAAGCCCAGGCAGAGCTTCAAGCCTAGTTGAGTTCAGTCCTCAACTGTGCCACCTTCTAATTTGATTATCCCAAAAAACGTATTTAACATACCTGTCTCGGCATCAAATTCCCATCTTCAAAATAGAGCTAAAAATATAGGTTGACCATCACAATTTAAAGTCGTAAATTAAAAATATTCTGAAATGTGAAACATTTTTTTGTAGAGGACCGGCACCCACCATTATTTACCCCAGGGGCACTTGAGGAATGAGAGATAAGAGACTTAGTTAGAAATAAAGAGAGGAGAGAAAACAGGAGACTCGGGTGGGCCTGGATCCTTATCCAATGGCCCAGAACTTTATTCCAAAGGTCTATTTATAACAGTGCCAAAGGGTGGAGCAAAAGACCTCCCCATTGCTAGTTACACCCACCTGGTACTCAGGCCAGTGGTCCAATCACCCAGTCCTGCTGGGTACAGCCACTAGGAAACCTAGTGGCTACAACAATTTTTGAGTGTTACCATGATACCAGAAGTGGAAAAGTCTAAACAACATTATGCTATTCACAGAATCATTTCATCTGTCACAAACTGTTACATTGGAATATATGAAATGGTCAGTGGTTAGAGACTGTCTCCAATCTCCAGCCTGGTTCTTGTGCCACACTCTGCAGAACAGAGTTGGGAGATGACAAAGAGTCCACATGGGAGATACTTTGTTGTTAGAGATTAACAACCTTGGAACCAGTAAAACAGCTTAAAATGGATTGCCACACGGGATTCACGGAAAAGAAGTTTGACCTCTGAGTAGCGCTCAGATGCTAGCCACTAAGGCTCTGAAAAGTGTTAATGTCGAAGCTCTTAGGGGCTCTGAGTGTGATCCATCAGCAGTTCTTTCCAGAGCAATTCAATGTGTTACCCTCTGAATTAGCAGGTGCAGATCTCTTGTCTCTGGAAGATTTTGAAATCTAGAGTCGCAGGTCACTGATGGCTGAGACAGGAAAGAATCCCTCTGCCTGAAGCTATTGAGAGAGTCCTGGATGCTGGCTACACCGAGCTCTCTGCCTAGGCAAAACATCAGGGGTACAGAAATAATGAATCCATCTCCAGCGAACTACCTGCCAGGCCCAAGAAGCCTCCCTGGCATCTACCTCCTCATCTTGGGTGAGTTAGTAGCCGAAGGAGCTTCTGGGGTTGGCCCTGGACAGAGAAGCAGCAAGACAGGAGTTT
Organism: Peromyscus eremicus; assembly: GCF_949786415.1. NCBI lineage: Eukaryota > Metazoa > Chordata > Mammalia > Rodentia > Cricetidae > Peromyscus > Peromyscus eremicus. The sequence goes on along the minus strand of NC_081419.1, from coordinate 25,542,316 downwards.
TCTGTGTCTTCCTTCAGTGTGGAGATCCTCAGCAAAAGTGGTTTTTAAAGTCACCCAACAGCCAAATGTATTGAGGATCGCCTGGGCTGACTCTTAGCTGCATCCAGGCAATCAGGGAGACCATCAGTTTTAGACGCTATAATGCTCTTTTCAGACTGCTGCTTGCTGCTTTTCCGGCTTGGTCACACTCTGGGATTTGGCTGCCAAAAATTGGGGACATTGTGCTGTCTTCAGTCTGGGTTTTGTTTGTCCTTTGGTCCCCTGCCCTCAGGGCTTGTGTTTCCTGCCTATGATGGAGCCTCACATCTACGGAGGTAGGAGACTCAGCACCAGGCGCCCTTCCTATACCCATCAATCATTGTCAGGATATAAGTGTCTGTTGGAAATTAAGCAAAGGAATTAAGATGTCCAACATCTGAAAACTCCACAATTAGAAACATTTCTGCTCCTGAACGTTTGAAATAGGTATTGTCAATTTGTAATTTAGGACCCCTATAGTTGGTTTATGTAAGGATTGAATTAGTTAATGCATATAAAATCCTTCCTGGCACATAGTAAATATTCAATAAATGTTAGCTATTAGTCTTATGATTACATAATTGAAAATATTATTGTATAACAATTATGCTAATTGTTACTAATTACATTTATTAACGCTGTTGCTAAATGAACATTTTTTTCATACTGAACATTCATTTTCTCTATATGACATGACTTTAGTAATATTTTCTTTTCTAGTTTCTTTAGATTTTGTCAGACAGAGGTGAATTCCTTTGGCACACAGAAATCAGAGCATCTCCAGGTGTGGCAGAAATAAAAAAAAAAATGAGAGCTTTATAGTTTGCAACACACTTGCACATTTTGTTACCATTTACCTATATATTCCCACAAGAAAGTATTGCAATAAAATGCTTCCTGAGAGCATTCATTTAAAGGGAAAATGTACTTGAGACTTTGGGGCTTGAGAATTGCCTTTTATTTATTGGTCCAATAAAAAATATCATATTATCTACATCATCTACTTTTCCTGCAAGGTGCAATATCATTATGGGTATATTTTCTATGCATTTGTGGATTTTATCTTTATCTAATTCAACTTAAATAGCAATTTAATTCAAGAAATCTGGTTCAAATGAGGAAAAAAACACGATCATTTTGTATTTCTGAAAATCTGCTGTATTTTATTTGGAAATGGCATTGCAGCCGTTACCAAAGCTGTGTTATTTGTTTGAGCCCGTTTTGCGGAACCGATTCCGATATAGATGCTTTTTAAATTTCATTTTTCTGTTTGATTTATTTACATTTTACCATTTCTCAAAACTCCCCATTTCTCATATCTAAACACTCCTTTTTCTTTCTACCAAATGCTGATCTAATTTCAAGTTTGATTTTAATTGATGCAAGCAATATTTCATTAATGAATTTGAATTAGTGTCCTCATTTTTATATAAGCAATAATTATTTATGGGGTTAAAACAGTGAGACATGCCTCTGTGGGTATCAATTAAAATCGACCCAACTTTTTCCTCCTACCCATAACTGCACTGACCCCTCATTATATAATATAAGTTTAACATGTCAGCATAAGACTTAAAGACAAGCTTTGTCAAAGAAGGTCAGGACCCCATTAAGGGTGGAGTTTTAAACTCAAAGGCTAACAAGTGCCAGTCAGGGAACTCAAATGGATGAAGTTAGCATGTGATTACACAAATAGGAAATGAAGATCTCAGGGATTAGAGGAAGAGATGTCTCATTTACAGGGTCAGCTACAAAATCCGGTGTGTTCCCCTTACTTCCAAGCAGCAATGTTTGTTTAAGATGTCTGCTCTTGGATTTGGGGTTTGGTTTTTTTGTTGTTGTTGTTGCTTGTTTGTTTGTTTGTATATTTGGATTTAAAATGTTAAATATTTCCAGTTTTAAATACTGGTACACAAGTCACACAGTAATTATCAAACGTCCAAGTCTCTGGGCCATCTCCAGCATGCCCGTATTTTTTTTTTTTTATTAGTAATTTTTTTTTGGAGGTAGCCTTTTATATAACATAAACTTACAGTCTGAAGGAGGCATCTAGACAACAAAAGTTTTACATTTTATAATTGAAAATATCTTCTCTCTACAATTCTCCTTATATCAAATAAAATTTAAAAAATTCAATAATTTACACAGAAATAGATGCATTTTTAAGCTATGTATTTGTATTACTTTAAATTTATTATTCTCTAGACTTCGATTACCTACCAAAAGCTAGCCGGATTAAAGATTTTTTTTCTGGTGTGTGTGTGTGTGTGTGTGTGTGTGTGTGTGTGTGTGTGTGTGTGTTTATTAGTATGGAACTAATTTTGGGGCAAAAAGCTTTCCTTCTTCCTTTGCTATATAGCTTGTTTTCAGACTTATACCTTACTGGAAGTTAGCTACAACTTTATATACAGAACTGTACATTTAAGACCCATAGTCAGTAACATCACGGAATAGATGTCAGGTGTTGTAAATAAAAGTCTATAAATTCTCAAAATATAGGCTCAAAACTACAGTTCACCACAGTTGTTTCAAGTAACAAAAGCGTTTAGCCTTCAACCATCCACGGCACCCACCCATGTGATGAGTCTGGGGACAAAATTCACTTATACAGAGAGTTTTTCAGATTGTTGCACTTTCTTTTAGACTTTGCTGATTAAGAATGGTGAGAAAGGCCAGGCAATGGTGGCCTGCACCTTTAATCCCAGCACTCAGCACTCTGGAGGCAGAGGCAGGTGGATCTCTATGAGTTTGCGGCCAGCCTGATCTGTAGAGAAAGTTCCAGAAGAACTAGGGCTACACAGAGAAACAGAGAAACCCTGTCTCCGGAAGAAAAACAAAACAACAAAATTGTGGGAGAATTCACTTGGCTAATTGAGGTCATTTGTTTCAATTTTATTTCTTACCAGTTCTCCAGAATGTAAGTGTGCCCATTTACCTTCTCTGTACCTCTTCTTGTACGCTCTTTCTGGCTTAGGTTTTGTGTAAGTAGCTTATTCTGTATGGTACTTTCTGAGCCTAGATTCCTTATTATTTGAGAAAAATCTTTATATGTCCTTTCTTGCTGTTTCATATATCATAAGGAGGTGACCAAAATCGTGGGAACATTCCTATCTCAAGGGCTGGTGCCAGATTGCCCACAGTCATTCAATAGCTAGAGCTGAAAGTTATTCTTTTCCCCTCTGAGTGCATTTTTTGGATTAAAGCAAAAGATTTGAAATAAATGTTTAGTTTTCCCATTAAATTAGTGTTTATTTATTAAGTAAATGAAGCCAATGTGTGTCTAACATTCCATCTATTTATCTAACTAAAATTGCAGATTTTCCATCTCACTTCAAACAATGAGCAATGCATCTAGAACATTAAAAGGAATTTTATGTGGATTTTTATTTCCATTATCAAACATTTTTAAGTAAACAAACTAAAATTCATCACCAACGGAGTGCACCTAAAGAAACTGAATATTGACAGGTAAGTCATACATTGCACAAGAAGGCATCCAGATGTAGAACAACCCTGGGGGAAATTAGCACCAGTCTCATTGCAAGAGGAGATAGCTGTATCTTACAGTGAAGACAGTTGCATGATGCTGGACTGTTATAGTTTGTTGTACAGGAGTAAAGGTATGCTTCCCTACAACCACCCAGATTCTTCTAGTACCCTCCTTCCCTTTTCCCTGTTAAGTCCTGGAGCACAATCCTTCTAAAAGGAGTACTCCATATTTTACTTCATCGTTTGTATTTTACTTTTTTTTCTGATAAATTAAATTCAACATACTTCATTTGCTACCAAGGGCTGAAGATCATTTGTTATCACTGTAGGTTCTCATTTCATATTATTTATTCATAATAACACATGTCTGTTTATAATTAAAAGCAGAAACTATTACAGTCATGAGATATAAATAAATGAACATCATCTATACTACAACTAAAAACCAATTTCTAATGATTCAGATGTGTCAATATTTGTTACCACTCAGTGATAAAAATATTCCAAAATGCATTAACCAGTTGCAATGAGAATGAAGAAGAGAGATATGCACCTTGAAAAATGGAAATTTTACCAAGTAAAGTTTTGTTTTATTTTCTAAGACAAATGGAGGCACAAAAGAAAAGACTAATGCCTTTTCATCAGAGAGCAATTCAGCAAAAATGTGGGGACACAGTGTGTGATCACTGGGTCAGAATGAGGAAGATGGAAATCAAACAGAAAAAAGTGAGGAGGAAGTGAAAGCTAGAGTTCAGTGTCATGTTAAGTTCATACTTTCATTGCTGCTTTGAAAGCCAGCAGCCATCCATCCTGTACCATACAGAATATTTGGCAACATAAACAAATAACTGAGGAGAAGGCAGACACAGGACCCTCACAAGTCCTTCCCAGGTTGATTTCCCACATCTAGCAACGTAATCCTACCTTTGATTACAGTCTCAACCCAATCTCTCAGTCTCATGTTCTGTATCTGCCCATGCTGCAGGTAGACATCCATGCCAACCTGCTGCTGATTCTTGCCTTTTTAAAACACAAAAATATTGCCATTGGCAGGCAGGCATGCTAGGTTTTGCTCAACCTGCATTCCTGGATTACTGTATCCTTTTTTACTCAAGCGCCTTCCACATTCTACAGCCAGGCACATACTAGCCTCTCACTCCACTAAGAAACAAGAAGGGGGCAATGAGAAAACAAACTTAGGACACCATATTAGCACACCTATCAATCTATCAACAGCTGAAATTGTTTACTTTGACCTCAGATTTTTTTAATGACTTCTTTTAGTATTTAGGATTATACTATAATTACATCGTATCTTCCTTCCCTTTCCTCTCATTTGCTGTCTTTCAAATTCATGAATTCTTTTTTCATTAATCATTGTTGCACATACACATACATACATATACATATATGTGAATATGTATATGTGTACAAATAGGAATATATGTATATGTACATATATACATGTATATTTTCATAAATACAACATACTTCATCTGTATTATGTTGCTTGTATGCATGGTTTCAGGACTGACCATTTGGTATTGGATAATCAGTTAATGTGCTCTTCCCTGGGGAAGACTATTTCTCCTTTGCTCAGCATTCCTTACTTGCCTGTAGCTCTTCATGTAAAGTTGAGTCCTCCTAGGCTTTCCTTTATCCACTTTATTATGTCTATTGTCATTGTCCTTGTTCAGCTATTATTTGGGTAGTCATGGTGAGACTTTATGCCTATGGATTCTGACATTCTAGGAGACACAGTCTTACAGATGAATCTCCCATGCTCTGACTCTTAGTTGCTACCCATTCTTTCCAAATGTTCCATGAGCTGTAAGTACAGGAGTTTTCTTGCAGATGTATCCACTGGGAGAGTTCTCCACAACTCTGCATTTTGACTGGTTGTGGTTTTCTGTAGTGGTCTCTGTCTGCTGTAAAGTGAAGATTCCTTGATGAGCGGTAAGGACTACACTTATCTGTGGTTATTAGGACAAGTACTTAGAATGCTGCTAGATATTATGCTCATTTAATAAATGTTCTCTTCTAAGACCCACGACTTCACTGTCTCTGGGTTGTTAACTAGGTTTCCAGTGCCAGCCAGGCATGATTTTCCTCTTGTTGAGTGAGTCGTAAGTCCAATTAGAGAACTGTTGGCTAATGTTTCACCCTTAGAGTTACATGCCCCGAGGAACACTATTTTGAGGCCAGGGCTGTCTAAGAGACTCAATACATACAGCCTATTACTGTTGCCTTTGGTTAGCCCCAGGCCTAGAAGGCAAGTCCCATTGCTGAAGACATCAGGCACTTCAGAAACAGGGCCCCGAGACCCCTAAGGTGCAACTGACCTGAAGACCCCTCCCTGAGGACTGGTTCCCTAGGTACCAGAAGAAAGCATGCAGGCTTCCAAAGGAGGGAGACACCCAACAGTCCTACCCAGACTGACACTTACAAACCATATCAAGAACTAGCATGGCATGTATTACAGTGTTTTTTTTTTGTTGTTGTTGTTGTTTGTTTGTTTTGGTTTGGTTTGATTGTTTTGGTCTGAAAAAAAGCATCTCCCATCCTGCATTTATCTTCCTCTCCCTCCCTAATTAGAGCCATCTTAATCCATTTCCTTCATCAGAAAATCTGTACTCTGCTATTCCCCTCCTTCCCCCGCCCTCCACCACTACCTTGGATGTGTGGTTCCCTCTTATTTTCCTGGTTTCTGAACTTATTCCATGTATGTACTCACATCTGAAGATTTGGAGCTAGGGGCCTCAGATGAGAGATATGGTGATGTCTGTTTGCTGGGGGGGGGGTGGTGTCTGAGTTACTTCACTCAATATGATTGTTTCTAGTTCAATCTATTTTCCTGTACAATTCATGAATTTATTTTTCTTTATAGCTGAATGTTATTCTGTCATATATGCTAAAATTCCCACAGATACAATAATATAGAGCAGTAAACTTGGTCATAGCTGAATTTTAAACCCAACTGTCCCCTCTAACTCACTTAAACTCAGTAAAGTAGAACTAAACCTCTTTGTCAGCATCGCATACCAACAATTATCTTCTCCTACAAGGTTAAGGATTTACTATCTTGACTCCCATTGTCTTGGAAGCATGTTGTTATTCATAATATCTTATTTTTTCTAAATATTATTTTACTACTTCATCAGTCCAAAGAGACATTTCTCATAAAGATTGTTAAACATTGCAGAAATTGGTTTCTCTCTTCCTGTTCTTGCAGCAGTCCAGGCCTCCCATTAGCTCCACCTTGTTACATTCTTGACTTGTGAGTGCTCTCTCCATTTGGCTTCCAGGAAGACACACTCATGATTTCTTTCGTGTTTGCTTCTTCACAAACTTTTTTTTTTTTTACTTTACTAAGTTTCCCTCTTCTTTCCAGTCTTGTAGTAATAGATATCATAGAAATTGAATGCATTACTAAATCTCCTTCTTTTAATCCATACTCATTCCCTGAATGATCGTATTGGACTGATGATTTCACAGATTATCTCTAGGGTGGTGTACTTTAAACTATTCTCTCTCAAACTGAGATTCCAGTGGGATATGGGTGGTGTATTCCTGTAATATGTACTGAGTGGGGACTGGGGCAGGGGATGCAGGTACATAATCAGTTAAAAGAGAACCTAAACCACAAAGCAATACCCTAAAGCACAAAAACAGCAATAATGTCCACAAAAAAATGAGAGTCCATTATTCAAATATTTTGCACTACTTTCCTGACCCTACAGATATTAACATAGGTTAAAAACTGGAGACAGTGGCCGGGTGGTGGTAGCACATGCCTTTAATCACAGCACTTGGGAGGCATAGGCAGTCGGATCTCTGTGAGTTTGAGGCCAGCCAGGTCTATAGAGTGAGTTTCAGGAAAGGCACACAGCTACACAGAGAAACCTGTCTCGAAATACCAAAAAAAAAAAAGAAAGAAAAAAGGAAACAGTTTGGGAAGAATATATACCAGTTATTGCTAAGGACTTTCAGTGTATCCTAAGCAATTCTTAGAAACTAAATAATAATAATACATAAGATTTTGGTGTGTGTTTTTCTGTTTTTTCTTGTCTTCTTAGTTTAAACATGAAGAAGAGAAAGGGTAAAGGAAGTAAAAAGAAGTTAAATTATCTAGGGAGATAAAATATTTGTTTTTATGTGATTCACTATTTTTCTTTTCCTCCAAAATAATTCCATATAAAACAGCTTCATAGTTTTGCTCGAACCAACTTAAAAATAAAAAAGTAGCATTCTCACTAGATCTTCATCTGCTGACAATCAGGAAAAAATAAATAGAATTAATTGATTGGTTGAGAATTCTTTGGTGTAACATTTGTAAAGCATTTAAAATTTGCATAGTTGCTATTTAAACAGGCTGGATAATAACAGTTTCTAAGAAAATGAATGAGGAAGAAAGGCCTTTTAACCCCATGGCTGCATATACTTATATAAACTCCAAACTGCAAATCAACTCTGAATTACTCATTATTTCAGCATCCATATTTCCAGTCGATATTTTCTATTGCCAAAATGCCTTTTCCATGCAGTTGGAGTTCAACTGAATTTCATACAGTTTTGCTGTCCACATAGATACCCATTAAAAGTGATGACTATTTAGAAATTTTAAAGAACGTATATGTGTAATTTGGCTGATCCAGTTAACAGATGTCTCATAATACTTTTGTACCAATTCCTTCTGATGTTAGCAAGATTTCTAGATAAAGACAAAATTACCCTTTGCCACCTCTCAGCTTGACAGACACACTAATATCTCTCTCTCTCTCTCTCTCTCTCTCTCTCTCTCTCTCTCTCTCTCTCTCTCTCTCTCTGAGTGGTGTGTGTGTGTGTGTGTGTGTGTGTGTGTGTGTGTGTGTGTGTATGTGTGTGACATTTAGTTCTGCATTGGGAAAAAAACCAACATCTTAGAACCTTGACCATTCTTGTTTGCTTATTTGAAATGTTGGCATTACTATCAACATTAAGTAAGTAATTCATAATTTGTTAGCTTGACCCACAGTTTTGGGGGCAGAGTCAAACAATTTACAAACCAAATACCTAATTTTTGTATTGTATTTCATTTCTGACTACATATGGATATTGCTTTAATGAGATGAGAGAAAGGGAGTTTTAGAAAGCTTCAGTGATGCTTTCCCAAAGTTCAGCTGGTTGGGCTGGCTTTCTACCCTATCTTCATTGCCATTTGTACTCACTAGAATAATTAACAGCAGGAACAACTGTTCTACCTGTGGACTGTTCTACCTGTGATTTGTAAGTGTTTACTAACATGTGACATAAAAGCTTACCATAGAAAAGGGAAATTATTTCCTAAAGAGAGATTTCATATCTATAAATCATTTTAGGCCTGTATATCACTTATACATCTCCTTCAGAATTATCATAAGAGTTCTATATTTTCTGAACCTAGGCATGGACATCTTTTTCATAGATTTCCCTCAACCCCATAAGATTACATTTCAACAATAACAAATCAAAAGATAAGCTTTCAAATGTTTACCAACCAGAAATTACACTTTGAGTATAGTACTGAATAGTCAATTTGTCCAAATTTTTTATATTATATTTCTTTTTAAATTTTATTTTGTATTAGAGATTTTCTAGTCATTTTACATATCAGCCACGGTTTCCCCTGTCCTCCCTCCTCCCACCCTCTGCCTTCCCCCACCGCCAATTCACTCCCCATTCTCTCCTCCTCCAAGATGAGTTCTCCCCTGGGGAGTCAGCCTAGCCTGGTACATTCAGTTGAGGCAGGTCCAATTCACTCTTCCCTGCACCAAGCCTGAACAAAGTGTCTCAGCATAGGCCCTAGGTTCCAAAAAGCCTGAAAGGTTCCATGCACCAAGGACAGGTCCCGGTCCCACTGCCTGGGGGCCTCCTAAACAGTTCAAGCTAATCAACTGTCTTACTTATCCAGAGGGCCTAGTCCAGTTCCATGGAGGCTCCTCAGCTATTGGATATTATATTTCTGATGTTAAAGTTCATTTCATCTCAGATAAATCTCCTCTAGAACAACAGGAAAGGCCAAAAGATGTCCTTTTTATTTCAATGACAAAAGCCAAAATTTTGTCTTACCATCACCAAAACTAATTGTGGTCTTCAACTAAGGGGTTCAATAGCACCTGTCCTTCTTACCAGAGACACATTTAATAGGCCTTTTTGGAAATAGAACATTGATGTTTATAAAGGTTTTAACAAAACTAAAGTGGAAAAAAAAGGAAATGAAGAAAACGCATAAGGCACTGTTCTGTTTCAGGAAAGAAAGTGCAGGTGACGCTGGTGAGAATCCAGCTGCCCTGTCTGCTCCAAGTTCCTTCACAGGTGTGCACAGTGCAGGTGCTGGGAATGTTCAAGCCAGAATGGGACATAGCCCAGCAGCAAATTTGAGTTCAGCCATTTAGACAGGAACCTCCTCCTGAGGAGGGAGTTTAATTTACTAGAATTAGATATGATGGGGCTCTTACCTAAGAGATAACAATTGGGAATAATTGCCACTAAGGCACTCAGACTTGGACCACTGGAGCTCAGAAACTGTAAACTCCGTGATACAGTTTGCAGTTGATTCATCTTTTATTTTAGTGTATTTTTGAGACAGGATCTTGCTAAGTAGAACTGCCATGCTGAGCATTCACTGTGTTGTCAGGCTGCCCTTAAACTCACAACAGTCATGCCTCAGGCTTCTGAATGGTGACTTATAGGCAGGTGCCGCTGTGCCTGGCTTAGGTCTTTATCTTAAGCAATTTGCACATATCATAAGTTGGAATAATAGTGATATATAAATATATGTAGATATATATATATCTACATATATTTATATATAGAGAGATATCCATATCTATTGAAGATGAAATGAATTTTAATATATAAGACATATATATATATAATTATCATCAAATAGCTGTATTATTATGATTCATATTTGAGCTTTGACTCTTTAGCTAACTATTTGCACCATTTAATCCTGGATAGAGGATATTCATGATTTTAGAGAAGACGTGAATAGAGTAGAATGATTGTTTTTGTTCTGGATAAAATTGAAACAGAGTATTAATTTATGTGCACAGACTTCAGAAATGTGATCTGATCATCAGGGGTATGGTGGACTCTTATCAAATCAAGATTGAACCCGGATGTGCTATTCCAATGTCATGTATATTTTCATAAAGTATTCTTGACTTATGCTCATTCTCTATAGCCAAATTATTTATTCTAGTGTTCTGTGGAAATCCTAAAATCCAGAAAAACAGCATCCAAAGGAAGAAGAAAATCAAAACAGTAAATAAACAACATAAAATAATTATGTTAGCCCCTAATTTACAATAGCCCCACCCCATTTCTCAATAAGGGGCACTCTCCTTCACCAGCTTGTCAATACTACTTAGAATTTGAACCAGCAACAGATGGAAGGAAATTCCACTGTGTCTTGAATTGTCTTGAATTTACTCTCTAGTATTAAAATTACTTTCACTCTATTTCTGATAGATTAGCCATAACTAAGTTCTTAGGGCTGAGTAAGTAAAACACCCCCACACCTCTCAAAACAATATGTGATGGATAACGCAAAAAAACACACACAACACCTGCTGAGTTATAGCTATAAAATAAAACCTGTAGTAGCAATTTCAGATTAGCATTCCACAATTACCTAACATTTATTAGTTCTTTTAAATGTTTTATTAGAATTGAAACAACCAATATTTGCTCATGTTTCATTAAATCCCATTTTCAATGTTCAGCTCAAACCTAGTGATGAAGGAGGGCCCTTTGAGCTTAGTGGTAATATCATCTAAGCCTGAGAATAACAGAAAAGACTTCAAAGTCAACATCTCTTTGGTCTAAGGTAACAAGAATACCTGAATAATTACTCAAAATTATAATACTAATAAAACATGAATAAAGAACCACTTATAGTTCATCTGGTATGAATTATTTTAAGTACGTCTAATAAAAAAAGCTTTAAAAGAGCATTAGCAGAATTTATTTAATTGCGGTGTGTTCAGGGCAGAGTTATATTATGTACCTGTGGATTTTCAGAATCACACACAGTCTTATACTTAATGTGTATAATCAAACAGGAAAATAACAAAACTGGAAACTATTCTTCAATGGTAAATTTTAGCCCACTGAGCTGTCAATTGTGGATGGATTCATGATTGATCAGAATAATATACAATGGCACGGTGTAATTCTTTACTGTGATGTTGTAAAATGGAGTATTGCTTCTGTTATTTTATCCAGTTTGCTTTTATATGACAGGGTTTATTGTGCGTTATGTTATAGCTCATTCCTCTGTTCACAATGCCTACTGATGTGTAATTATGACTTGTCTGAACAGTAAGAAGGAGCAATATGTGAAAGGAAATCTGCAAACACGCTTGATTTATGAGTTCTGATACTATATTACAGCCCTAATCTGCCTGCTTAACTTAGCTTCAGGCTCACTTACTGTACAACAGGCTTACCATTAGCCATGTCGCAAGTTGTGGAAGATTTACTCTGAAGGAGCCACTGTACCTTTTCTTTAATGATTTAGTCATAATTTTAGTTACAGGTAAGGTGATATATTATTGATTTTATGAAGAATTCATATGAAGGAATAACCTTCTGTGACAACAAAGAACAGTGAGTGGGATGTTTCTTCCTTGTTAAATGTCATAATGTTGCTGCTTATGCTCTGTGATAAAATCAGCAAGTCTTCCCTTTTCTTGGTGCTACAACTATGCTATGAGACCCTATTTTGATCAAGGGCATCTGATTTTTTTTTTTTGCAGCAGCAGCAAACAAAATCAGAAATGACTAGAGATGAACAAATGAAAGCAACCCCATAAAGCAGTGACCTCAGTGTCAGCAAGGAACGATGTAAGCAAATTTGCCTTTTGAGAACCTCATTCACAAAGACACATACAGCTGGAGTTAAGCATCACAGTGCAGTTATTGGAGCCTAGCACATTCAATTCACATGCTTTTAGTAAATTAAAGTTATAAATTACCCTTTGTTTCCTCAGATTCAATCTAAATCACCAATATGAAAAATATTCTTCTCCAAGCCTTATTTGTGACTAGGTTTTGCTAAATGTCTAAGGGAAAAAAAAAACAACTTGAAAAATCATCTGCAGCTCATACTTCAGTATGAAATAAACAGCTTTGTGCATAAGGACATGCAAGCATCCATGACTCATTACAGAAGTATCTCTAAACGGTATCAACAAGATGATTTTTTTATTCCAGATTTTTTTTTAATCCTGTCATTTATATGATTTTTGAATTGTCTTTTGTTCTGCTATTTTCCTATTTCTTTTCATTTCTCCTGAATATTGCCTCCATAATCAGCAAAGCCTGCATTTTTGGAGCCAATGAACAAAAGTATAAATTACTAACTGATTATGTCATGACCAGTACAGAGTTCCAAAAGAGCAGGACAGAAATAAACTCATGGCGGACAAGGAAAAGCTGCCATCAGCTCACAAGCATCCTCAAACTTGTACAATTTTTTGAAAGTTATTCAGAACAACGATCTTTTATTAAAAAAAAAAAAGGCAGCCTAATACATTTGAGATTTGCAAGAATTTGTTTTGCAAAATATTTTGGTCATTTTATGTTAATGAATTAGTGAAGTTTCTAATTCTCAATATAAGAGAAAAATTTAATTTGGAATCAAGAAGGTAAACTCTTGCTTCACTAGCAAGGGCTTCATTTAGTAAATATGTGACCTGATGGTGGGGATTATTTGTAGTTGGACATCACTACAGATAGTGTCTGTTAGACTGTACAGATGATATTTACTGAATACAGTAAAGGTTTGACTAGAGGGAGACAGCACAAAACGTGCCCTCTCTACAAATCATCAAATCGCCCTTAGCAATTTTAATGGATTGTAGTCATAACCAAAACTGCTTGTATGTACTGTGGATTCAAGTCAGCCTCTTTTAATTTTGTGATTTTGAACTTTTTTTTTCCTTTATGTTTTGTTCAACTATTGGTGTCAAACTAGGTATGATGCCCCATTCTTTTAGAATGGGCCCAGAAACTATGCACCATTCTCACACAAGCAAGTAACGCAAAGTTATCATGGTTCACATGCAGAATAGATGGCAAATCTTTTTATACAACCTTTCCAATCCGTCAGACCCCCTTCCTCATAAACAAATGGAGCTATAAGCAGTTAGTTATATAAAGATCGTGAACCAAAACCAAAGCATGCTCTTGGTAAGAAGTGTTTGTTTTCCTATTCTCAATAGCAATCTCACATCTAGTAAAACTACATGCATTTTCAAGAGAACATATATTTGCTCTAACTCTCAGCACATTTTAATAATATACTCCACATGATGACATATTTATGACTATGAAGCTATATTTTCTGGCCTCTTCTGACCTAAAATCTCATATTATGGTCACTGTACCCCAAATCCTGGTTGGATGGTGCAGTCTCATTTCGGCAAACTGATTTTATCAGTGTTTAATAAAATCATGGTGTCATTGTGTTGCATCACACTAAGTGCAAGTTCGTGACATTCTTTTTCAAATATCCAAAGCTTCACAAAGAAAAAGATTTTCTTATAATGCCCAAGATTTTGTTTCTTTCAGAGAGTAATTAAAATAGCTTTTGCTTTTCTTTAGGGGTTTCCAAATTTCTAAAATGACAAATTTGAAAGAACTAAAGACCAGAAGGATAACAAGGCCTTCCCCAGTCAATGATTGTAACATTGTAGCAATTTGTGTTACAAATGATTACACTGTACAAGAAAAAATAATCATCAGCCTTTAAAAAAGACACCAGGTACAACTGTCACATTGTTTAGCGTTGCTACTTTCTCTCCAAAAATACATATGTGTAGGATTCATCACCATCATCATCAACATGATTAAGACCACCTCCACAGCCCCTAGTCACTTTCCATCTCATCAGGCTTTCTGTTTTAAATTACTCTTTGTATCTAATGCCATTATCACAGTGGCCATCCAGCTCTTCAGACGTGATATAGCCACATGTACATATAAAAATCCTGAATGTGGACTTCACTGTTTCCCAATAGATGCATCTCTCTTCTGTCATTCCTAATCTCTCCTTATCCCTGTATGGAAACAAGGTGTCATACTTTCAAGAATCCCTTTCCTAGCATCCTGCTTGACTCAACTCCTTTAGAAGAGAATTTAAAATCTGCGTCCTTAGGGAAATCTTTCCCAATTAATAGAGATTTGTTATGCCATTTGCATCATTCTATGCCACCTAATCAAGTCTAAGCCCTGTGTATAAACAATACAGCAATGCAGCTTAGGAATCCAATATTATTATGTTCCTTCCTCCGCAATTTGTTATTTGATGTGTATTATGTTTATGCTTGCATTTCACTAAGTCTTAAAGGCTAAGGAACTAAGACCAGCTATGGGAACATAGCATATTGCAGTGCAGTCATTCACTTCCCCCGCATATTGCTTTTCTTGATAACTATTTGATAGCAAGACACATATATTAGAAAGTAATTAGGTAAGAAACATCTACTTGGAGTGACTCTGGAAAACAGAAGACTAAGGAGTTTTTGAGATGAGAAACCTCTCATTTAAGCAATAATTCACAGAGATGGAAATTTTATAAAACTATAGTCAGTGGGTTTTTTAAAATTAGCAATTGAAAACCTGAGGCCATAAAATAAGGGATAAGTTTTAGAAACACAAGTAAAAGCCAGCATGTTCTAAACAAAATGATAATAATAAAAATAACAGTAATAAAAGTACTCATATACAAAGCAAGAACTTACTGTGCTGTTAACCCAATAATCAGTATTTTACACCGACAGAAAATAATCACAGCATCACACTCAGAAAACATGCAGCACTCATGACAAAGTATCTGTTTGTCATGTGTATGTAACAAGGATGGTGACCATTATCATCAGTGTGTACCTGAAAGAGATACTGTGCCTGATAGGTACCTGAGTGCTTTGTAGTAAAATAGGCATTGGTGCACTCCAAAATCTAATCTGTAGTGCCTGCTCCTCAGCCCACCTGCACCTAGTGTTAGGGCCCTAGCCACCTTCTCTGTCTCCTGGATATACACACACTACTGTCAACAAGAAGCAATGTTTAGGAAAAAATATTATTTGAAGTTTTAGACTTTGTCTATTAATTTTTACTGTCAAGTAGTAACTGTGTTCTCCTTTAGACCACCTTGTGGTTGAATTAGCAGAAAATATTTTCAAGATGATGTGTGTATCTGAACACTGTGTGTGTTTGTGTGTGTATTTGTGGTAAAAGTTCTTTATATAAATAATAACTTTTCTTTAATAAAAAATAACATTTTATTAAAAAAGGTTTTCTTTCCTTTTGCATACCAACTCCTGTTCTCCCCACTTAGCCCCGTCTCACCCCCATCCTCTCCTTATAGAGAGTAAGGCCTCCCTTGGGTAGTCAGCACAGGCTGTTATGCCATGTTGGGGGCAGACCTAGCCCCTCCCTCCTGCATCAAAGCTAAGCAAGGCATCACATCATAGGGAATGCGAAGGGAATGGGGTCTAAAATAGCCAGTTCGAGTGCTCTTGATAAGTCCTGCTCCCATTGCCAGGGGACCCACAAACACATCAAGCCGCACAACTTTCACCCACATTCAGAGGGCCAAGTTCAGTCCCATGCAGGCTCCCCAACTGTCAGTCCAGAGTCCATGAGCTCCCATTAGCTTGGCTCAGCTCTTTCTCTGGTTTTTCCCAACATGATTCTGACCCTTCCTTGCTATTATAATCCTTACTTCTCTTCAACTGAACTCTAGGATCTTGGCCAAGTGCTTGGCTGTGGGTCTCTGCATTTGCTTCCATCAGTCACTGGATGTAGGTTCCATGATGACAATTAGGGTAGACACCAATCTGAGTACAGAGGAAGGCTAGTTCAAGCACCCTCTCCACCATTGCTATGAATTTTAGCTGGGGACAATCTTGTGAGTTCCTGGGGTTTTCCCTAGCTACAGATTTCTCCCCATCCCCTTAATGGTACACTCTGTCAAGATACCTTTTTCATTGCTCTCCCTGAGACAGGGAAGGATAAAAGTTCTTTTAAGACAGGCTAGGAACTGGGTAATTTAAGTTATAACTGAATAAACCAAGCACAAAGATGTTGTACGTATTAGGTAGTAATACACTTTTTAAATAAATAAATGAAGTCATATAGTTAATACTTTTATTCTATATTATACTGATCCAATAATAATTGTGAAATCAAGAGCATATACTTTTTTGTTATCAGCTCTGTACTGATAGATGAGTCTAAGTGTTTCCTGAACAAATAGAACATGATCCAAAGAGGAAAGCCCACCTCCCAGAATAGCTTCCATTTTCTCATTTTATCTACTTAAAAATGTAAAGTTCCAGACTCCCTCAGGGGCCAGTGAGAAGTCCCACTGGGTGAAGTGCTTAGTTCTGAACCTAATCCTCAGAACTGACATGATGAAGGAAGACTCTCACACATGCACAATGCCACCTGAGCACCCCCACAAACAAAAAGTCAATTAATTAACTGATTGATGTGTGTATGTGTGTGTTGCAAAAATCCATTCATGAAATGTTTAATTAACTAAGAATTCATATTATTTCAAATTACATTTATATTTATGGACATAGATATAATGGGTTTGTGTAAATTCCGATTTAATTATGTATCTTTTATCATATATTTTACATTATCTTAAAAAAAGCACCTGGATGCTAGTGCTCTCTCTTTTGCTTGTTTACTTCAATAATAAGTATTCTGAAAGAATATTTATGCACTATGCCATCAAAAATCTTCTCAAAGTCTCCCTTGGTCAAAATATATTGCCACTTAAATATGTTAGGCAACATACACTCTACCTATTTGCATTATGTCAAATGAACTGGATCATTCCAATATGGTGTCACATGTGCGTGGAAGCCTGTAGCATTTTGTAACAGGTGTTAGGGAAATGTACTTGACAGAGATATTTACAGTAAGGTCATCTGTAAGCATGGAAACTGAAAATAGCAACAAGAGAATGAAGTCACTATTAGAAGAGGAAAGGAAAATAATATCCAAGAAGAATTAGCTGTTATTTCCTCTACCCTTTAAAAGCAGCAGCAAAGGACATATGAATAAGTAGATACATCTTAATGCTTTTATTTATTCTTTGAGAGTTGTGTATAACATATTTTGATTGCTTTATTTTCCCTTTTCCAACTACTTCTAGATTCTCCCTACCTCCTTACCCACCAAATTTCATGTTCTCTCTCTCTCTCTCTCTCTCTCTCTCTCTCTCTCTCTCTCTCTTTCTCTCTCTCTTCTCTCTGTGTCTTAAAAAAAGAGAAAGAAATACAAAAAAAAAGGTTGAACCCATTTTTTTATTGTTCAAGTACTCCTGCCCTGGAGTGTGGTTGATATACCCAGTCACTCCATTGGAGAAAACTGATTTTCCCTCTCCCAGCAACTATCAATTGGGGAGAGCTTCTTAGCCAGTGGTAGAATAGGTCCAATTCACTACCTCAGCACTGGTATTTTGTCTGGTTTAAGCTTGTGCATGTCTTGTACATGGTCACAGTCTCTGTGCGCTCATATTGTATCTGCCCTGGTGTCTTGACAAAACACTGCTTCCTTGAAGAGGTTCACTACCTGTTAACAACTTTCAGCCCTAAAAGGAATGTCTGCATCACATCTCTTCTCCAAGTCCCAGGGATTGTATAGAAGAAGAGGTAGATAAATTATAAAAAAAAAAAGGGATAACCTTTCAAAGACATCTATTTTATCTCATAGTTCTCCTTCCTGTCCCATGCTTTCCAAAATATGAAAAAAAAATTAGAAAAAAATAAAGTTGTTACATGGAAAAACTAAAATCTACAAAAAAAAAAAAACACAAAGAAATCTATTTAGTTCAGGCTGCCAGCATGTATCCATGTCTACTGGAACATTTTGAACCTGCCACTTAGTATTACTATAATGTCAGTATTCAGCATATTGGTATAGGTGCCTTATTCATTTAATTATTACTCATCTCTGTTTATCAGTTCTTCATAAGACCTAAAACAATACCCAATGAACAGAGTACATATTCATTTACTATACTTTACAAATGTACCTTAAGTTCATTTAATTCAGTCATGCTGTCAAGAAAACAGTAATTGGATAATTACTTAGTGATGACTTAGTAAGAATATGAAATACTTTTTTTAAAGGAAGACTAAATAGCAATATGACAATTGTATTGATATAAGAAGGAAGCAGTGAGGAAAGAATTGATAATAAATTTCAATATGTATGTTCTAAAACTTTTAGCATTATGTGAGATTTTTATGTACTCTTAAAGCACAGATGAGACTTTAGCATTTAAGAAATCTTGGATCTATTGAATACACATGGATTGTAAAATATGGTCACCAAATACAACACTACATCATAAGATGATTCTAAGTATGTACATAGAGAGTTTTACAAAGAAACTTCAGCAGCATTTTCTAAGGCAAGCGTTTCAATTTTCTGCAATATTAGCAGGAGTAACTAATGATTGCCAAATTTTGCCTGTAGTGTTTCCTTCAATCTGTTTGTGCATTTCCTGTTTCTGTGGCAGTCACAGCATTTGTAAATTTTCTGGTCACTAAACTCTCAAGAACAATTGTAAGTGATCATTTTTTAATTGTCCAGCTAGGAAAAAAAATGGAGAAAAGAATTTTCGCATATACTTATAAATTAATACCATAAAAGTTTTATGTAAAGAAAATTATTTGCTATCTGCTCTATAGTTCTATTTTAACATCTAGTTGTTTATGGAGATAATATGTTTCTTTAGCTTAGAAGGATAAAACTCCATATTTTGAAGGAGCTTTATGGTACTGTCACACGTGAAAAACATTTTATTCTCTATTCTTATCCCATTTCCCATCTATATTTACTTGTTTTAATAAAAAATGTTACTTTAATTATGTCAAAATCAAAAGAATATATTTCCATTACCTACTTTACAAGCAAAACATTTAAATAATTCATATAATAGATAAAAATGTTCATGCTAGAACCCAATATTCTTATTATAATTTTATCAGGACATAGCAGAGATAATTTTAAGGTATAGTTTTGATAAGAATGAGGCTCACATGCAGTACTCCAAGAAATTAGGTATATAAACCTAGAATATTTGGAAAAAATGAAACAATATTAATTAAAACTTATGAGAAAATAATGTGGATACATGTACTGAATCACCACTCTCTTATTTCAAACAGACCTATTGCCAGCGAGTGTCACAGTATGTGTTGCCTAACTTGAAGAGAGAGAGAGAGAGAGAGAGAGAGAGAGAGAGAGAGAGAGAGAGAGAGAGAGAGAGAGTCATCACACAAGGAAGCTTCTAGAAGTACTATTGCTTCATTCCATGCCCTTCTAAGAAAGACTATCATTGTTTCATGCACTTCACTAAAAGTCTAATAAAGAAGAAACTGGATTGTCTGGTAAAGAGCAAACTGACCCTAGACCATCACATCATGAGGTGCCCTGAGAAGGAAAGACTGTCTGAGGACTGACTGAATTGCATGAGTGTGTGCATGAGAAATGAACAGTCTCTAAATAATTCTCAGTTGAGTTTGATCCAAATTTCTTAACATTTTTTAAAGATGGCATTCCATGTTCATGCTTATACTGTGTATGTGCTTGTCATTTCCATTTAAATTTGCTTGACTGATAAATTATGAGGGTGCATTATTTGGCTGAGAGAATCTCTAAGTGCATCGGAGTTTGTTGACTACTAGGTGCCAAGTCGGCTTTAAAAATATCTCACATTATGGCTTAATTTCATGTTTTTGTTGAAGCCCAGTCACACTGGCTGCCATTCAACAGGCTACAGAAATCTGATAGACGATAGATGATGGTTATAGAACTGTTACAAATAAAGGAACCCTTGCTAGCCAAGGGGAAGCAGAAAGGTTCTGCAACTCGGGACATAAATGTCTTTCTTTGCTTCCTATACTAAATATCAAGTACTCTGATTCAAATATTGAAGTTCTTGTTCTAGTTCATTCATTGGGATAAAACAGAAATGATAATGGTAATATAACCAGAGCCTTTGGAGCATACTGTGGGAGTTATATAAAAAGCAGATCTACTTGGCATCTCCATTGGTGTCATCTTATGTAGCTCACATTTGGCCAGCAGTCATGTTGGTGAGACTGTGGCTGTAGATTCTGATGTTATTAGGAGACACAGTCTCATAACAAACTCCCTGATCTTCTGGCTCTTAGAATCTTTCTGCCCTTTCTGTCTTCTGTAATGTTCCCTGAGCTTTAGGTGTGGGAGAGTGTTCTATTTGTATCCATTGGGAGCAGATTCCACAACTATGCATTTCTACTTGTTGAGGTTTCCTGTAGTGGTTTCCATCTTATAAAAAGTTCTCCTGATAATGAGTGAACACTGTACTTATCTGTGGGTTATAAGACCAAATGATTATAGATTGCTGTTAGAGATTAGGCTAAAGCTCACAAAGCCTCAGCCCTGTGCAAAGAAATATAGGCAACTGAGGAAATCTGGGAGCAAGAGAGGTGCTCCTTTCCTGGGAAGAGCACACCACTTGCTTGTCCAGTGCCAAGTGATCAGCACTGAAAACAGGCATAAAAGCAACATTGTACAGACTGAACTAGTTATATGAGTAATATATATAAATTCAATATATATAAATATATATAAATTCAATAACAATTAGTCAAAGCAAGGGGACATGAATCTGAAGGAAAGAAGGGAAGGATATATGGGAGGGTTTTTGGAAGGAGAAAGGGGAAGGGAGAAATACAGTAATTATGTAGATAGAAAGATAGATAGATAGATAGATAGATAGATAGATAGATAGATAGATAGATGGATAGATAGATAGATAGATAGATAGTAAAGCCCTTCTTTGCTACAGATACGTCCTCTGGGAGTCCCCTTGCCTTTCAGCAAAAGTAGAATGTAGAAGAAAGTGTAAGTGCTGTTTTTATGGGACAGGGCTGTTTTATACCTGAATCCAAGCTCTAGCATGTGGAGCATGGCCTAATTTGGATTTCAGTCTTATTTGCTCCTATTATCCAGATATTTTGGGGTGCATAAAAACTATACACCCTTACAAAGTGACCCTAGACAAAAATAACAACTCTTCAAAACGTTTAACCAATTTCTGCTTTTCAACTCATTCCCTTTGAAGTGCTCGGTTTTGAGTCCTGAAAGAAAATTAGAGAAGCTAAATTAACATTAGAAAGACCATCAAGGTAATCTGCATAAAACAAAGACAGAAAATGGGTCTCTTAGTAGAAAGGAAGGTTCTAAATGCAGAAAAAAATAATATGGAAAGAAAAGAAAGGGAAATGAGTTTAAGAAACTATTAACTCTAAATCGGAGAGGATATTATCAGTGGGATAATTTTCCGAGTCTAATTGCAAAGGTATGGTTAGAGTATAGAGAAACCACAGTGGACAGCTGACAATGATGTAGATTATGTTCATTCCTGGAAGTGGCAAGAGAAGAGCCTCAGAGCAAGAGCCCAGAGTCCAGAGGCACTACCTTCTTTGGAAAGGGCAGGTCCTATGTCATTGGATACAGCCATCGCCTGATTGACTGGAACCTATAGGAAGGAAGTCAGAAATGTGAATCTAACTACACATTTTCCAGCATCCATTCACTGATCAATCAAAAACCAATGAAAGAATGATTCATATGTATCCATAACTGCAGCCTTGCTTTCTTAGAGCAGGATGGAATATTCTTGCAGTGGGTCTGAAGATAAGCAGGTATTCCATGGAGTGGAAATGTAGTTAGTTTTTGTCTGTATTGAGAGCATGAAAAAGGGAAGAGAGTTGGGTGAGGCCACCATAAAATGCTTCATCCAGGCCGGGCGGTGGTGGCGCACGCCTTTAATCCAGCACTCGGGAGGCAGAGCCAGGCAGATCTCTGTGAGTTCGAGGCCAGCCTAGGCTACCAAGTGAGTTCCAGGAAAGGCGCAAAGCTACACAGGGAAACCCTGTCTCGAAAAACAAAACAAAACAAAACAAAACAAAAAAATGCTTCATCCAGCAACAAACTAAATAAAGACGTTATAAGGCAGCAGTTTTCAACCTGTGGGTCATGACCCCTTTGGAGGTCAAATAACCCTCTCACAGCAGATATTCTGTGTGTTAAATGTTTTACAGTATGATTCATAACAGTAGTAAAATTACAGTTATAAATTAGCAACAAAATAATTTTATGGTTGGGGTCACCACAACATGAGGAACTGTTTTAAATGTACCATTTGAAAGGTTGAGAACCAATGTTTCAGGGTGTAAACATGTCAGTTGTGTGCTTCTTTGCTGTTTCAAAGATGCTAGAGGTTGGGAATCCTGCCATGGCTCATCTGGATCCTCTAGCTCAATTCTTCTCTCAGTCATAGTGAAACTCTGTCCTCTCTACTTGAGAAGGATTGGCTTCCAAGCTCAGCTGTGTGACTGACACTAACTGCTGAGGACGGCATTTCCTTTTTTATTTTTTTTTTCAACATAATATTTTTATTGAATATTTGGAAATTTCATGCAATGCACCCTGATCACACTCACTTCACATTCCCCTCAGGTTCACCTTCTTATCCTTGTGCCCCCACCACACAAATATAATAATAATAAAAAATTACATCAGATAAAATTTGTGTTGCCCATGTACTCATTGGAGGAACATGGTCAAACTCCCAGTGGTCAGTACCTTAAAGATAACTGAATCCTTTTCCACCCTCTGCCAGAAGCTATCAACTGTGAAGAACTACACTTCAGCATCTTTCTTTCTTTTTTTTTTTTTTTTTTGGTTTTTCGAGACAAGATTAATTTGTGTAGCTTTGCTCCTTTCCTGGAACTCACTCTGTAGCCCAGGCTGGCCTCGAACTCAAAGAGATCTGCCTGCCTCTGCCTCCCGAGTACTGGGATTAAAGGCGTGCGCCACCACCGCCCGGCCACTTCAGCACCTTTATCACACTTTTTAAGCACTCGCCTCAATCATTTCCTGTATAGACTATTTTTTTGGTGTGTGTGGGGGGCGCAGTTATTGCAGAAGATCTCAACATTTCTAATGCTCAATTATGTATCTGGAGTCATCGATACCACTGCAACAAAAGACTCCTTGCCGACAACAACCAGTGTCAGCATTGATCATGGACTTCCACGTGGTTTCCCACAGCTGCAGAAACTCCATGGTCAGTGGATCTCATCGTGGCTTCTAGCAGCAGCACAGACCTCAGATATAAACTTGGCCCCAGTACAGATCATGGGCCTCAGCATGGTCCCCAGTGGCAGCACTACCAAGGACCTCACTATTGCCTCTAGCAGTAGCACAGATCACAGACATCAACATGGCCTCTGGTGACAGCCCTGATCCTAGGCATCAACATGGTCTCCAGTGGCAGCATGGACCACTGAGATCAACACAGCTCTGGTAGCCTCATGGACCATAAATACCAACATGGCCCTCATTGGAAGCACAGGGCACTCACATCAATGTGGCCTCTGGTGGCAGCATGGACCAGGGGCAGCAACCTAGCCATCAGCAACAGAACAGATCATAGATAACAACATGGCCTCAGGTGGCAGCACGGGCCACATACATCAACATGGCTCCAGGATTGAGCCTCCTCATGAAACCTAAGGCCTGGGAGGGTAGGGAGCAGCAGCCTGGAGCTAGTGAAGGCTCTGTTTCCAAACATGCTGCCTAGCTCCAAGATTGCCCTGGCTTTGAGCAATGGCAGGATGCCTGATATGGAGAACGGTTCACTTTCTGAATTATGCCTCCTCAAAAAGCATCCATGGTCCTTGCTTCCACCAGAGGCCATGTTGCTGTACATGATCTGTGTTATAGCTGGGACCATTCTGGTTTTTATGATACGTACTTTCTTGGATCGTGTTGCTACCAGAAGCCATATGGATGTCCCTGTTCAGTGCTGCTGCTGAAGACCATGTTGATTTCCATGATCTCATGCTGTTGAAGGAAACCATGTAGAAGGAAGCCATGTAGATGTCCTTGGTCTGTGGTCTGTGCTTGGCCTAGAGGCCATGTTGATGTTAGTAGTCCATGTTCCTGCTGGAGGCCATGTTGATATCAGTGGTCCATGCTGCTATGTTGGAGGATGGCATTTCTAAGGCCACAGATGACTGTACTCATATTCTTGTTGGCTGGAGACATCAATGTATAGGCCTTGACATACGGCTACTCACAGTCCAGCATCTGACTTCCCAGAGAAGGTATAGGAAATGGAGGGGAGGAAAGGAGAGAAGACAGTAGGGGAAGAAATGATACCTTATCTGTTTTTGTTTTCATTTTACTGATGCTCTTCTTGAGATATAAAAAGCACATGTAATTAAAGGGAATAGTATAGAGAATTCATACTTCTTGTAAAGCTATAGTACAATGGACTGAAGATATTGATATATATTCTATCTGTTTTTTTCCCATTTCTACAGTTATTTGTTGCTCCATCAAATGTATATGTGTTTTTAATTACTTACAGCTTTACCACCTGTGATAATTCATGGGTCTACTCCTTGTGTTAAGATTTTCAATCTGTTCCAGCAACAAATTTATCTTTCATTGGCTTATTCCAGCATACTTTTTTCTCCTAGTCTTACCCTATGTATACTCTACATTCTCTGTGCCTAACACTGCCAACTGTTAAGCCTTTTCTCAAGTTCTGTAATTTGTCATTTTAAAATACTACATACATTGAGTAATCCACTGTTAGTCAATGTTAACTTTTAGTTTAACTTTTCCACTCAGAATAATTACTTAAAGATCTACCTGAGATATCATGCACACCAGAAGTTACTCCCTGTGTGTCATGAATTGTTATCTCTGAGAGATATTTGTTAGTATAAGGATCTAGTTATTGAAAGATATAATGTCCATGCTCATTTTTTTTCTTTTTATGTCTGTGTGTCATATGATATATATATGTGTGTGGACATAGACATGTGGTTGTACATACACATGAGTGCACCTTTGTGTGGAGACCAGACATCAATATTAAGGAGCTATACTTATCATTTCTCCATTATACCTTTTGAGACACAGCCCTTCACTGCTTTCATAGCTTGTTGATTGGCTAGACCATCTCCTCAGCAATGAGACTACTACTACAGTTACATGTCACCAACACTGACTTTGACATGCATAGTGAGGATCCAAACTCCATCTTTATGGTTTTCCAGCAGGAATTTTGCTGAGTCATGCCTCAGACCCTGAGGCCAGTTTTGAAAATGGTAAACAAAGCTGCTAAAACATCTGAGTACCAGATATCATGTGATCCTAAGTTCTCATGCCTTTGGAATAAACAGTCAACAGTGTGATTCTAGGTAGTTATACATTTAGCCTTATCAGAAACACTTCAGCATTTTAAAAATATTGTTTTTGTCAAAAAATGAGTTTCCAGGTCTAATTTTACATTCAGAGAGAGTTCATTACAAAAATGGGGAAGGGTCCTAAGATCATCAGGGACTGTTCTCATAGCTGCATAAGCCATCTTCTGCTACCTCTTTAAAGTATTTATATTTGTTTGTGTTCTCTCAGATCTAACGGGTGTAACTGAGCAGGAGCAGATTGGTGTAGTTTGTTGAAATAGGTCCTGGGCATAAGATGCTTTGGTGACAACTCTACCATTCCTGAATTTGATTCCCAAGTCCATTTTATATCATCTTGATGAAAAGGAGAACGGAGTCTGGTCTGTTAGAATGTGGAACAGTTCTGTGACAGCTGAAAATGATTACATGTTACACTCTCCTAAGTCTTTAAGAGAAGACAGACTTTGAACACAGACAGATTCACTCATTCTTGTTTATGTGTTAGTCTTCAGGAATATCATTTTTAGTTAGATAAAACACTTAATACTCTAGCTTCTGTACAGTTCTTGGGAATCTATTGGTGTGTGTATTTGTGTATGTGTGTGTGTGTGCATGACTGTATACATGTGTACATAAATAAAATGGATATATATATATACACACACATATATTTAATTGTGTTCCAGTGACTGAATAATAAAATGCAGGTGAATACATTGCAAAATGGCAAACTTTCCGGGTAAAGAAGTAAGGTTCTTGTTAAGAATCAGTATATCCAAGCATGAATAATAAGAACCTAGTCCCAACAAATAAGACAGTCCAGTTCCAGTTCAGGTTCCCTCTTACAAGCCAAGTACTACAGAGACAATAACAGGAGAATTGTGAGCTTATAATCAGCCCAAGTCACATGCAGAGTCCCCATAAGGAAGCCAAACCAAAACAAAACAGTAAATCAAACAAGCAATACTCAAGGAAAATTTAAAAACACATTCAAGAAGCAAGTGGTTGTCCTTGGGGACATGACCCTAGTTTCACTTGTGTGAAAATTGCTGAGTTTCTAAAAAGTAGGATTTGAGACATGGATTCAATTTTACCACAAAGTAGTGATTTCAGGTATGAGGGCTACATATTCTAAGATATAAAACTAAGATGTGTACTATGTCTAGGAAAACTTCAAGTCTTTACACCCAGGAAACAGGTTTAGTTTTGTTTTTTCTAGAGACTACGCTGGTATCATAATTGACATTACAAGCTTGGGCAGCCAGTCCTGAGAACTGAAGCCTTCAGTGAAGACTCAGCCAAGCACACTAGGACCCCTTCTATTCTGGAAATCTTCCTCTCTGCCTTATTGAGAGTAACTAGAGAATACTCCCAAGGAAAGCTTAAATCTCCTCTCCCAGGTAGTACTAGCGCCCTTTGCCCTATATCCACAAACCATTTTAACTCCATGAGCATCATGATAATTACCAGTAAACGTCATTCTTACAATTTAGAATATAAAGGTACAAAAGCAAAGCCTATTTTTACGAAGTTTTAGATTGCCATTTCTCGAAAGAGGTCTGTTGAACTTGGGTGAGATGTTAGTGACATATGTATTATTTTGGAAAGAAGGGTAGTTCGATGGTGATTTCAAAGAAAATATGAAACAAATGCTATTTGCCTCTATCTGGAAGGAGGGTGGCTGCACTATAATAAACACGAGGCATCTAAGCACCCCATAGAAGCCAGGGTGACTTTACTCCAACTATACTACTTCCAACTTCAAAGTTTTCTTCTTAACATCAACTACATTATCTTGATAACTTTAATTTCCTTTTCAAAAACATCTTAAGTTAAAAAGAACAAAAAGGAAGTAATTTTCTGCCCACATGACTAGACCAGTAGACACTAGATAGGAGTTCAATAAAACCATTATAGTTTTTGTAATGCGATTAAATCAGTTCTTGATTGAAGTACAGAAGGCACTTCTTGCCAAATCATATTAGGTCCTCCACAATCGTCACCATTTTATGGAAAGGCATATTACTGAAGGCTATTTTCCATTTTAAAAATGCTACACTTTGATGAATCCTAAGTGCTTCAAAATATCTCCATTGAAGTCTTTGAAAAACGAAATAATTTTTAAATGATAGAATATTTCCTGTAAGTCTTATAGAGTAGTTTTTATAATTTTAATGCTAATAAACTTATACATTTTTAATGGTAACAAATTCTTTAGATATCAAGCAGTCCCATCACCTGCAGAATCCATACTATTTCAGCACTGTACTTACTTTTCTAGGTAGTGTGCATTATCTTCGATCTTTGAACAATAGAGTTCTTTCCTCAGAGTAATATTTAGTATTTGCTATTGTTTAATGGTATAACATGGGTCTTTATTGTACATAATGTTGTCCATTCTTATTTAAATAAATGGAATCAAGACCCTTTAAAATTGTTGACCACTTTATAAAATAATTATGAATGAAAATATAAATTCAACCAGAATTCTATGCATGTCAATATTATCATGTTTTTAACTACACAACATTTTAGAAATGAATAACATACCTTATTTCTGGGGTAAATAATAGCAAATATTTATTTATATTAAATGGGAAAAACCATAGTTTCACTACCTTTTAATTACAACTTCCTTCAAAAATCAAACCTGGCAGTATAAAATGTTATATAGTTATATAAGAGAAACAAGTTGGGGAGTACTGGTACTGAGGAAGTGCCTCGGGGTCCGAGTTTTCTGTGATATTCTGTAAGGCTCTGTAGCTCTGTGGTTACTCTTTTTGTATTGGCATCATACATGCATGGTGGCTGGGGTTATTGAGGGTATTCCTGTTTTCTTAAAAAAAAGAATTACCCTGTAATATGAGTTGGTCATGTTTTACTCCTTCCCCAACAGCTAGTTCCTCCCTGCCCGCCCACCAATGCAACTCTACACACACTCTCTTTTTCTTTCTCTTTCTCTCTCTCTCACCCTCCCTCTACCTCTTTTTTCTCTCTCTCTCATCCTCCTCCTCTCTCAAAAAGACATATACACAATAAAATAAATTCAAAACAAACCAATAAATAAGCCAATAAAAAAGTGAAACAAAACAAAATGCCCCCCAAAGAGCATGAAGTCCATTTTGCATTTGCCAACTACTCTTGGGTATGGGGCCTGCCCTCAAGTGTGGTTGATATACCAAGTGACACTCCAGTAGAGAAAACTGACTTTTACCTTTGCCTGTGGGTATCAATTGCAAACAGCTTCTTGATTAGGGGCGGGGCTTCTGAAAAAGGACATGGAAACATACAATTGTAGAAGCTTTCTAAAATGCATGCATATATGGAAGGAATCTAAAAATGGAGTCACCATATACTGGGGCAGACAATGCCAGTACTAGACATCTTAAACTACCAAGTAAAACCTCCAGAGCCGGGAATGAATGACAGCTACATCTTGCTGATTCCTTGGGTTACTCCAAATATCACAGGCTATTGCCAAGGCTATTTATTGGTTGTGTTTCAAAATCTGATGGCAAGACCCTATTGCTGAAGACAGCATTTCCTTCTACCATCAAACATGGAGAAGTTGAGTTGGTGCCCACCTAGGAGTTTGTTGTTAGAAGCAGGCACTGGTGAAATGCTTTGGGATTTCTTCACATTCACTTTGATGACAGTAGCAATTACAGATTTCACTGTGGGGGGGGGCACAAGAGAACTCAATTGAAGACTAGAGGTCCCTAGCACATGCCAGGAGCTGCTTCAATTACTGCAATAAACTGATCTTTGTCTCTGTGGAAACCAGTGAGAAAAAGGAAGAAGGCTCCTGGAAGTAATACTGTCTTCCACTTTCTTGCATACAGATCAAAATGGACTATTTAATTTTACTTTATTCTGTAATGACCTCACAGTTTTGAGACACATCTTCAGTAGGAAGAAAACTACGAATTCTAAGCATATTGGCATTATCACTCTTAATTGCCATCAAATATCTTTATGACAGTAGCAAGAGTGACTTCCTCCTGCAGGCTTGAAACTACTGAGCAGTTTTCTCAGGTTGTTCTTTGGCTGAAGTGAATTCCTTTTAGATGGGATGCAGTTGTGGGAAGGTTTTCCTTCCCTAAGCCTTTGACTTGAGTACCCTGATCTCAACTCTCTCTGCTCCAGCTTTCAGCTCCTTGACTTTCTAGCTTGGTTGTTCTTGTTTTCCACTATGCTGCAAGTGAGAAGAATGCAATAGAATTTCTGATAGTTTTTCCCTTCTTACAATCTGGAAACACTAGAAATCTAAATACTAGCATATTAGTAAATAGTTTCCATTTTCTCTTTTTCTTAAAAATATGTTGAATGCACTTTTGTTAGTGATCGCTTGATTTTTGGTCAATTTATTTCATTTTATGTCGCGTGTAACCAATGAGTTTCACCTTCTTCACAGAAAACTATACCCATCCATGTAACAGAATCCAGTGTAAGACAGGAAGTGATAAAAACAAAAGAAAAAAAAACGGAGTTTGCAAATTAGAACTAGAGATTTTCACCACCTTTGGTTAATGCTAATGCCTTTCTTTCAATGCGGATCATTAAAATTCTTCACAATGCTTTTGGAGCCAACAGTTGTGAGAGTACTGTCAGCATTGCAAGCAAACATTCACGGTGAGCTTCTATTTTAATAAAAATCTTGATATGCACTTTATCATCTATATTACATAAAACAAATGGGTTTTTCTAGAGTTCCGTTTTCCTCTCTGTATAGAACAGGATTACCAGTGAATGATGGAGTGAGTGAAATACGCTGCTGTTTACTTGACACGGGAATTTTCAACAAACAGAAAGGGCTCAAAAAAGAACTAGTGTTAAGACTACTAGGAAAGCTTTTGATAGAATGACAGACTGTAAAATTAGTTAATTGACAAAGTTGTTACAACACTAAGTTAGCATATCACTTTTAAGGACATATAAAAATGAAGGAGGTATAGGAGGAGGAGAATTTGCCTGTATGGGATAATCATGAGATTGATAGCTGAACCTATAATTTGATATAACAGATTGTGAGACTTTTTTCTCTACATCTTTTATCCTAAATGTTCAATGCAGCATAGAGCCACAAGTTTTAGGAACAGAAATACGTAACTATTTTGGTAAGTATAGGTATTTTATAATCATAAACAAGAGGAACAAAGAGCAGTTTCTTATCTATAAACAGAATCTTTATATATATAATATACCCCTTAATGAGCATTTCCTGAATAAGCAACTTAATTTCAAATGATTGGCTTGATATTAGAATATATGATGAATAAAAATGAGTATCTTATTCAAAAGATTTAAATTTCAGAACTTAGAAACGATATTCAAAGCGAATAGACCATGTAACACCTTATAAATTTCTCATCACATATTCACAAACAGTATATTTGCTTCTTAAGAAAGAGAGACATTAAGACCGTTTGCATTGTTGTATAGCTGTCACCACCATCTTTGGAACGTTCTTCCTCTCCTCAAACTGAAACTTTATCCCTGTCAAGTACTTTCCGTTCCTCTCTCCACCCAGCCCCTGCTAATGCTTCCACTTTCTGTCTACGCAGCTGAACACTCAGGGGTCTCATGTAAATGGGATCAGATATTTGTGTCTGTTTTTTTTGTTTGTTTGTTTTGTTTTGTTTTGTTTCACTTAAGTTAAACCCCTAAGTTCCACCCAGACTGCTACATTTGTCGGAGTTTGCCTCCTCTCCGGTAGCTGTATCACCCTGTTTGGTGTACATACCACTTGCCTTACCCATTCCTTGGTCAGCTTAGGTTGCTTGTCCCTTTGTGAATATATTATGAATATGTAGGTTTTGCTTTGGAGTCTTCCAGGCACATATATTATAACTCTATGTTTGATTTGATGTCTGGAAGAACTCCAGAGTGGTTGCCACAGTGACAGCATGATTTCACATTATATGTGTGTGTCAGGGGCGGGGGGTACACTTGTAGGTAAGGATGGGTATGCATGATATGCCTGAGTGTGGAGGCCAGAAGGTGAGCTTGGCTGTCATTCTTTAATGTTTATGTTTTCCTAACTGTTTCTAAGTTATGCATAACTTATCGCATCATAAAATGAAGCTGAAGCCCTTGGCATGGGTGAGGTAGGAGGTTAGAAGGGGTTTCTACCTCACCATGCACCGAGGAAGGAGGATTGGTCATGCTCCCTTATTGGAAGAAAACCTCAGGACCCTACATGGCAGTGCTTTCAGTTACATAAAGGAGAAAGATGAAGGGCAGCAGTGTGAATTTGCGATCACATCAGAAATCAAATAGTTCTTCTGCTCCCTCCCTCTCAACTAAACCATTAGAGTTCTAGGAAAACTGGAAGTGGAAATGGTGGCATCAAAGACAGTCTGTTGACTGCCTGTTTCTCCCTCTCTTCTACTCATCTGTCAGCCTTTGCTTTACAGGGTGGTGAGCATCTCGCACATAGTTTGAAAAAAATCATGTATGTTATTCTCCAAGAAGCAAACTATTAGACTTAAAAACCAAACTAATCATAATGTCTGAATTTAGATAGAATATTTAGAAAAGGACAGGCACTGTGTTGGTCCTTTATGTACATAATCTAAAAACCTATCCCAAGAAACTTCAGTTATGTGTTACCACTCATATTTTTACATAGGAGATGACTGAAAGTAGGTAAGTTGGGCAATATCAAACATTAGTAAATATTAAAGCTCAGATTTGATGTCCTAGTACTTAGCCAAATGCCTTGTTTTTCCAGAATCTCTATTCTCCTTTTCTTTATTTTTCATTTTACCTTGAGACAAAGTCTCACTATGTTGCCCTGACAAGGATGCAACTCACTTTGTAGATCAGACTGTCTTTGAACTCACAGAGATCCTCCTGTCTCTGCCTCCTGAGTGCTGGAATTAAAGGCGCCACACCCAGCATTCTATTCTCTTTCTAAGTTGCTTCCTAGCATCCTATTTTTTCTCTCTCTCAGATAGTTCTCTTTAGAATGACCTTCTTTCTCTGTTTCCTATAAATTTGTGAGAGCTTCCAAAACATTAACTGTACCTGCTTCTCAGAGGTGTATTCTGTTACAAAAATAATTTGTCAAATTCAACATTAACAAGGCAGGTGTTAATTCTACTTAGACCATTGTCTATGGGCATTACTGTTCAGATATTCTCTGCATATTTTGAATTTAAGTAGTTAAAATTGATGAATTTTCTTCTAACCTGGACATTTGTACTTTGTTTGCCTCTGTTTCTGTGAATGTGACAAACCCCCACTCAGTTTGCCAAACTCAAATCCCTGGTTTTACCCCAAATTTCTAGCACCCTTTTGCCTGTCTCTCCTGTGTTCCTTTGACTGTTGTGTTAGTTCATTCCTCCCCAGATTACGGCAGTGTTGCATCACTAGTTTTCTGGTCTGTAGCCTTATACTGCTTCAAGCCCAACTTTTCTCCAGTGTCACCAGAGAAAGCATTTCAAGTGTAAGAAGTGTTCATCACTTGCTCAAAGCTCCTTGAAGCACCACACTTTTAATATGGCAAGTAAGCTTGTCTTTTGATGACTGCTTCCAGCTTTCCTTTGTGTGGTGATCTTCAAGTGTCTTATTCACTAGTTTCAAATAAAACTACATGGCATCCTTGAAAATTAAAAACAAAAAGAAACAATATTTTTAAAATGACTCCATTTCATATGGTTTCAGAGCCATGAGGCAAAGAGAGAACAGTAGAACTTGATATCTGGCTTCATAAGTTTTCCCATGATGCAAACCCAAGTGCCCTATAAGATTATCTGAGTCATTTCTTTATTAAAGTGTAGAGGTGTATCTTCCAAAGAGCCTGCAGGAGGAAAGCAAGGCACAGTGGGAAGTGTGAGGCCTTCGAGCATAGGGCAACTATTTGTCCTGATATTTTCTAGGCATGTACATTTTTGCAAGTTAATCAACCACACAGTTGCAAAGTCAGCCTCATCCCTGGACTATGGGATTCCAGATGGTTCTACATAATAAAAGAATTTCTGCAAAGCAAATTTGTACTCGATGCCTTGCAGACTTGTCAAAGCCTAGTTTTATTCCTTCTTTTGTCAACTGGCTTTATTACTCAAGAGAAGCTATGGCTGTTATAGAAAAACATGAAATGGAATTCATCTATAAAAGGAGGTAAACATAGAAAAAGCACAATCAAGAAGGAAGAGCAGATATACATAGACTATCTGAAAAAGCAAGCTGTCTGGAAATATGGTCTAGTGATATTGGCTTTACAGCCTCCCTGGACCAAGTGAGTCACACACTGTGAGGCAAATTCATCCTTGGAAAATACTTTCTGTTACACATAATACTCACCTTGAATTTATCCTAAAACCCATCCATTTCTAACCCACTTATTTTAATATGTCTGTGGTATATGTTTTCAATAACAGAATCTAAAGTTTTTTATTCAGTTTCCATCATTGAAAAATGTCTTTCTTGGGAAAGATGTGCTCCACCCCCCCACCCTGCCCATTAATGCCTGAGACAGGTGGGAGAGCTGGTCCTGAGGTCAGAAGGGCAGGAGAGCTGTTGCTGCCTGCCACCAGCCGCAACACTGAGGAGAGCAGGCCCTGCACCTATTATGGACAGCACAATAGAGCCAACCCCATTGGCAGAGATGTGAGGGAGCCAGCATGATATTGTGAGCATGGAAGAGCTGTCCTCATTACTCAACTGTCATGAGGCAGCGTGGCCAGGAGAGAGATGTCCCCCTCTGCCCATTAATACCTGAGGAGGTGGGGGAGCTGACTCTGAGGTCATAAGAGTGGGAGCGCTAGTCCTGCCCCTCCTCTGCTGCAGCACTCAGAAGAGTGGACCCTATGCCATGCCTGGGTAGCACAGTAGAGCTGGTCCTGAAGGTATAGTTGTGGGAGTTCTAACCCTGAGGAAATGATAGCAGGAGAACTGGCCTCTCCCCTTGCTCATAGCTCTAAAGAGTGAACTTGTCAAGGCAATGCAGGAGAGCTCACCCTTGTGGTGAGGACAAGGGAAATCTAGCAGACTGACCAACTTTGCAACTACCCAGGCCCAGAACCAGGCTTATGGGTTGGCCCATCCCAGTATCCACCTAATCTGTGTTCTCCTGAAGCACATGAAGGGACTGATCCTGCAGACACAAAGCTGCAAGATTTCCACAACACAGGGAAACAGCAGGAAAACCAAGAGGAGTTGCTGTGAGGGCCCAGCATCATCGAAAGTGTAGCAGAAACCAGAGGCCTTGAACCAGAGCAATGACTTTCTGCAATGAACAATTGCAGGTAACAATATGTGGACAAAAGGGCTTACTGCATGCCTCACTATGTCACAACACAGCTTCCATGACAAGACTCACCTCCCCCCTTTTTTTCTTTTCTCTCTTAAATTTTATCTGAGGGGTGGGACACGGTGCAAAGACAGAAGGCAGAAACACAGAGACAAGAAATGAATGGGATCAAGATGCATGATATGAAAGACACAAAGAACAATTAAAAAGAAAGTTAAAAAAATGTCATTCTTCGGAGAAGTTCAGATGCTAGCAGTGGCCATTCCTGTTCTCTGCCTGGGAAATACCAACATTATGTGAACTATCTCCAGGTGAGAGTTCTAATATATGATCAGTTACTTGGCAAATTGTTGTATTAGAATTAAATGCAATTTGTTGAGTAGAAGCAAAGGGAAGAACACAAAATCATGTAATATGCAGTTGAGGGTGACTAAGGAAAACATTTATTCCCATGATTTGCTCTGCGCATTTTTAAGTAAGCAAGCAGCTTTTATGAATAAAATGGCACAGATTCTAAAAGTTTATGCCACAGTCTTTTATTAGCTATTTGAACCTAATGAGTAGACAAGCATAATTTTTTGTCAAAATATGCTGACTTATTTCTTCATCTTTTTACGTGGTAGCTAAATTCAGAAGTCATGTCCAATCACAGCTAATTTGTCATACACTAACTCAGAAATGACCTAGAAACTTGACGATAGTAAGGTTGCATACTGACTTTGCAGCTGGATTCAACCACGGGTAGAATTATAAGAAAGGGTAATATTCTTATGACACTGATCACATGAACCATCATTAAGAAGATATCCACAATGAAGTCAAAGACTTGTCATATATGAATGGAATATTTCTTGAATTTTAGGTACAGTATTTTTCATGCTATTTCTTAAAAAAATGTCCTATGACAGACTTAATAAAATCTTCATATTTGAGAAGTTAATTGGTAGCTTTTATTGATCACAGTTGGTTTCTGAGGTACACTTAAAAATCCTCTTTCTTTGGCATTTGGTAGTTGCTCTTAGTATGACTGCAGAATTGCAAATGGCTCCCTATATTGATGATTGAAATTTGAGGCTCTTCCACCTTTAGATCAGTGTGGGACAGTATTTGGTTCCAACGGTTTTTAATAAAAGTGTTCTGAGCTAATGCCATTTTTTTCTCACAGCATAGTTTACCAGATAGGCATTTCATAAACACAACTTACTTTTGCCAAAACAAACATTTTCTTAGTGTCTATGTAGCTTTATCAATATGAAGTTTTTAACCATCACTGGTACTGATTTTGAAGGTGCGGAATGCCAGCCAAAGATTTTCATGATCTTTTTTGCAGATAAAA
This sequence comes from Peromyscus eremicus, assembly GCF_949786415.1. Classification (NCBI taxonomy): domain Eukaryota; kingdom Metazoa; phylum Chordata; class Mammalia; order Rodentia; family Cricetidae; genus Peromyscus; species Peromyscus eremicus. The sequence continues at coordinate 25,505,907 of NC_081419.1, read as the reverse complement.
GATTAAAAGTCAAAAAGAAAAACAGGCAATGGAGGGGACAAAAAGTGACCAATTGAAAAGCAATAAAAACTATCGGACACTAAGGGAAAATGGAGAGTAAGATTCATCAAAACCCAGCTGTCACTGTGTTGACCCATTCGTGTTGTCAATCAGGTTCAAAGAAAATATGTCTCATATGTCTGTGAGCCAACCTCGCCCTGAAGGCTATCAGTCTTCAAACCTTGTTTAAAAAATCAATTTGTCAAGGGTTGATTAAGTAACATAAACTAAACTAAGTGTTTGCTGAGAGGTCAAAAAGTAAGGAGATAAATCATCCTGTTGAGAGATGATTTTCCGGATGCACAACCTGTGTGATCTGCAGGAACCACACACTTAGAAGGGCCCCTGGCTTAAATTAATATTCTCCTGTTGCCACTGTGACATTCTTAACAGGTTGTTGAACCAGAGGCCTCCATGGATTCATTTTACACATGGTACAGTAAATCAAACAGTGAGTCAGGATCCTGCTCAGGATAACGTCTGAAGCATTTTCTCATATATGAGGTAATATTTCTCTCTACAAACCTGGTTAGCTACTTATAGAGGTGTTTTTGAGATGCAGGAAAAAGCATGCCAATGATGTCCTAGCTCAATGTGGTTCTTGCAAATACAGTCAAGTGTGAATTTGAGTGAGTAGTAAGCCATTTCACTTTCCTTCCCATTACCCACTTGCCAAGAAAAGGGAATTTGCCTGATTCATGCAACAAAGGGACAAGGGTAGAAAATCAACAATACTGGCTTCAAAATTAACTGTTCAGTTTGCTAAAAGGCTTAAGACAGAGGAGAGGCTTCATTCTTCCTTTAATTAAATGTAAAATTGAGAAAAGAGTTCTAAAATAGTTTAGTGGTTGGTGCTGCTGCTGACCATGGTTCCATCCCTCTTCAAATTGTTCTTATTTGTGTAAGAAATAAATTGCCATTTCAGTTTACCGTTAGTATTGGTCAAAAGGAGTGATTTACACAGAGTAGCTGGCATGTGAATCATTTCTCTGCAACAGTGGACTAAAGTACCTTGCTAACTTCACTAATATTCACTAAAAAGGCATTGAACCTGTTTTTTTGTAGGTCCCCAGATACCAGTAATCCACCTCTTTCCAGCTCATAGAAAAAAGTACAGGCATTTAACTCTAAATCTTGGGGACAGAAGTCATAGCTGGATTAATTTATTTTTCCTCCCTACCCATGTTTTAGATTTATATCTCTGCCCCTGTATATGTGATGTTAGGACGTGTTCCTTGCTATTGTGCAGGTATGACGAAGTACTATCTCATGCATGGTATCAGGCATAATTTGTCTTGGGTTCTCCAGACTGGCTGCATACATGACAGCACACAGTGACAATAATTTGCACTGATCTGCCCCCACTGGTAGTCTCGCTGCTACAAATAGCAATTGATTATTATGCTGCCATGTTATTGACTGTCACTATGAACACAAGCTTTATTTCATTTTTAAAGGAACATGCTGCAGATGTGTTAGTATAAAAGTAAAAAGGGGAAAATATTCATTTCTAAGAATTATTTGCAGTCACAAATACAACTAAATTCTGGTCATAAAACATTTACTTTACTTTAAATCATCATGAACAAAAATAAAACTTTGTTGTGGTATTTATTTATGGTATAATGTAAATAAATAATTTCCAAAAGCTGTAAGAAAATATGCAAAACTGAAAACCGTTTTCTTTTCCCAATTGCAGGGGAGAGAGAGATAGAAATGCCTAGATACCTGTCTTTCTCTATCTTATTCTTCATCAATGCCTTGAAGCTCTCTCTTTGTTGAAAGAGAAGTTAGAAGCCTATTTTATTCACATACATTCCTTGACCTGGCTGATACCCTAGAAGTCTGGGTCCTTTTTGGGTTCTATAATGTAATATCCTTTCTACCCACCCATGCAAAGCCAGTCAGGAAAAATCATTGTGTTCAAAACTTCAATAACACAGACATAGAGTTAGCATATATAATGCTGGCACATGTGTCCTCGTTGTAAGCCTGAGCCCTTCGGAACCACTAGTTTGACTTCTCAAGTCCTTGAATCATTAACATCACTAAGTAGCAACACTGACTTCTTTTATTATGCCCTTAGCACTCCTCCAGCTTGGCTGTTCTACCACATTTGTTATGAGTACCTCAGACTAGGGATTGGGGCCAGACAGGAAGTAGAATTCAGAAAACAAAGTTAAAAAAAAAAAAAGAAGTAAACTCCATGAAACCCACAAGACTTTAGGTGCATAGTCCTTTGCGCAGCTCTTTGCCCAACTCTAAAAATGCCTCGAGTAACAGAGTTGAGAGTGGAAAAACATTGAGATCTTCAGCATCATTCTGAGCAGAGTCATCAGCAGCCGATTCCTGTAGCTTGAGGCAATGGGAGTTTTGAGATGCTATCTTGACATTTATTACTTTTTCCTTATAGCATCTTATAGAAAATAGAAAAATTTTATCTTATTAGGGGTAACTTAAACTATTAAATTATGTTTCTCTCCTTGTCCTGACATCTACTGTCAAAAGAACAATTTAGATATCTGTAGCCAAAAAGCAACTTTGTTTTCCACTCTGAGGGAACTTAGTGTCTAAAAGGCTAAGAAAACCATATTTTAAAAAATATCTCTATTAATCATTTGATAATTTTATGCAATGCATTCTTATATTTATCCCCTTCTTCTACCCTTACTTCATATGATACCCACCCTCACCTTCTACCTCCCAACGTCATGTCCTCTTTATTTAGTAAGTCCAATTTGTATTTTAAAAACATATCTCTGTTATAATTGTCATTAGCTGTAGATAGTTTAACTTTGTACTGGAAAAGGTAGGAAGGTGTGTAAAGGATTTCAGAGAAGAAACAGAAAGATTCAGTCTCACACTCTGTTTAACACTTAGAGCAATTTATAATAGACATTGTCCAAAACTGCTTAGAGGTACATATGTTAGAGGCCACGGTGAACAACAAAATACCATGCATTTTGGGTAAACTAAAGCTATCAATTATTACTCAAAGATGGCTCCTTCAAGTAGTTTTCAAGGTGGAAATTAGTGATCAAACATGGCATCTTTTCTAAGAGAGCTACTCAGACAATACACTGTGCGAGAAGAATTATACATATATTTTTCTTGATATTCTTTTGTGGAAAGAAAATAATAGGTAATAATGGTTTTACAATCATGATATAATTCAAATCAATGCTAACAGTTATGTGTATATCAATTAGCATTATTCCTCTATCTCTCTCTGACTCCCTATATTGTTGTAACTCCATCAAATACTCATTTGCTTTTATATGTTAATAATCCCTTCATATTCCTTCCTTTTATCTGTATCTTTGTATGCTATTTGTTGTTCTGCTAAATCCCTATTACAGAGGCCTATGAGTTCCAAGAGATTGATGAACAATGTGAAATGTTTTATCCCTGAGCTTCAAAAAGGTGCTACAAATAATTATAAGCAAATACCTTCTGTGGTGTCCCATATCAATACCATTCTGCTTTATGCTGTTTGTACTTTAGATAGAGAAGGAGGCAGCGAGATTCTGTGTACCAGCTCTTGCTGCACAAAGGAGACAGATGTTTTGGTTTGCACTGCTTTTTCTTCTCTCTGCTCTGTTCTTTCTGGCAGCCTGAGCTGTTCACTACAATACGTTCCATGGTTAGTCAAGCCTGTAATTTCACAAGGTACAGTTAATTATTGATCAATCAAAATGAACTTCATAATCCTTTTGGCAACTTGTTCTGCACTTGAACTTCTCTCTTGCCCATAAAATAGCTTAATGGTCTACAGTATAATGAACATGAAGGATATGAACTAATGTTCAAAGAACTCAGCAAATCCTACCTTTCCTGTGACTGCCAATTCAGGATTATTCTACCTAGCATATGACATACTCCCTATTCTTCTTCAGCTCATCAGCAAAGATAAAAGTCTGCTCTAAACCCTACTCCCATCAGAGACAAAGAGGCTTCATATCTTCTCTAAGAATTTGGACCCATTTAAAATATTTAATTTTTGCACACATTTTTTTATTTTTTTTTACTTTTAATATATAAATCATGTTTACCCAATAAAAATTGTTCTCATAAACCTTGAGGCTTAAACTTTTGTTCAAGCATGACTGCTTTTCTAAACAGACAGTTTGCTTAAATATAAAAAAATCAAAATAGGCCATACATCATAGACTAGTCTCCTCTTCACCCCTTTTCTTCTGTTAGTGGCTGTGTGGGGATGCATTCCCCAAACTTCATAGCTTAATGTATAATGTATATCCAAAATTTTACAGTCTGCTTACTAGCCACTTAGTCATTCAACATTTACTGTGTGTCAGATATTCATTCTAAAGACAAGCAGAAAGAAATTGAAGAGGAGTGTATTGATGTCAGTGCAAAATGACGTTTATACCAGAAGAACTAAGCTCCATGACTCTGAGAACACTTGAGGGGAGTGAAATCATTGCTAGTTAATCAAGTTCACTCAATCTTCCATCCCAACAGTGTCTTCCTACAAGAAGCACATTCATTCTGTTACCCAGACAATCCTCAGTCTCTGGACCAAATGCTGAATGTCTCTGTGTTTAAAGTACTATGTGTGCCATCATGAAGAGATCAATGAGCCATAGCCCTTTCCTGCAGGCTGTATGGACAACATTAGTTTCTCAACCTGGTTTTCATTGAAGGAACTTAGTTCTGAGGCTGGCTCTGTTTTTCCAGAAGATGTGGTTATGTAATTTTGCCCTTACATAAATACTAACATGCAAACAGAAACCCAAGAACTTAAAGTTACCTAAGGGATATTTAATTCATTGACTGAAAATTCAGCAATTAAATGTAGCTGTTATACTTTTAGGGGGCAGTGTAAAAACATTATCAAGAAAAGTAAAGTAAAAATTCAGAACCTTCAAAGGAAAAAATAAAACATTTGCAACTGAGAAATGAGTGAGAACTCCAGATTTTATGGCCATGTGTGCCAGTGCTTAAGGAAGGTCACTTTCAAGTGCAGAGAAACTGGAGAAGACCAAATAGTAATTATGAAGGGCTGTGAGGGGGACTCAGCAGCAAAGGTTCTGAGAGGAGGTAGAGTGTAGTGATTTGGGTGGGAAGGGCCCCTACGGCTCATCTGTTTGAATGCTTGATCCCCAGTTGATGGAACCCTTTGGGAAAGATTAGAAGGTGTGTCACTAGGTATGAACTTTGAGGTTTCAAAAGACTTCCTACATACTAAATTAGCTCACATTTTTACTCAATTCCCCCACCTCTCTCTCTCTCTCTCTCTCTCTCTCTCTCTCTCTCTCTCTCTCTCTCTCTCTCTCTCTCTTCCTCTCTTCTTTCCTTGCTCTTCTCTCTCTCTCCCTCCCCTCTCTTTCCCTGCCTCAAGCTTGTGGATGAGATATAACCTCTTATACTCCGATAAATGTCAAAGCTAGCACAATGGCTGCCTACTTTAATGTTCCTCAACTATTTCTCTGGAACCAGGAGCCCCAAATTAAGTGCTTTCTTACATAAGTTGCCCTGGTCATGGTGTCTCTTCACAGTAACAGAAAAGTAACTCAGACAGTATGAACATACATTTGTTTTGACAGTACACATACTAGGCCTCATCAGTCTTCTCCAAAAATAGTGATGCATTTGACAAGTATACAAATGAGGATAAAGTCTATTATACCTGTACAGGAACTTACTGTCCACTAAGAGTGCCCTCAGTCACTTTCTGTATAGTGCTATGTCATCTCTCTGGGTTAGGTCCTTTGAGTACTTTACTCTGTTCTAATTGACCTGCCTATGTCTTTGCTGTCTATGGACCTGAAGTAAGGCTATTGTCCAGAGAGCCAATTGGACTTTAGGGTGTAAACAGAGATGCCATTTATCATAAAACCTTTTGTGTGGCATAGGCTCAACTTGAATTCTTCACACGAGAACAGAATTTAGTCAACTTCTTCCCAACTGGTCCCAGACTCACAACTGACAAAGAAGGTCGGCATGAAACCACTACCTCCACTTTTAAAGCCCCCTCCAACTTCAGATTTGGACTCATCCTAGTGGTCTTATGTAGTACTATCGTATTAGGCCAGATAACAAAAGTCAGCCCAGTTGCACAACCAGGAGTTTTCTAGCATTTTAAGATCAGCCTCCGGAGACACAGAGAAGACATTCTCTATCTAAAAGCTGTGTAGAAACAGCTTCAGCTTTATCCCTTCTCAGCATAAGTGACAGTCAGGTTCCTTGGGTGGCTCTTCATCTTCCCATGGAGGCATTTGCTCTTGAGTAAAATTACATTGGAACTAAGCAATCATCCAGGAGTGAAAGCACATCTACCAAGAAGCAGACAAATCTTAAACATTCCAACCCTTTCATGGCCCTGTATTATATCTGTAAAGAGTACAACATTGTACGTACTTGGACACCAGGAAGCCTGAGTTTGTCCGTGCCTCTGATACATACCCTGAAACTCTGAGCTCTAATCGTTCTCCTGCAGAACTCCCCTAGCCGGAAACAGCTCCTATCTCCAGCCTGGTTGCCTTTCTATATCTTGCTTCCATCTTGTGGTAAGATCTGTCCATATGGTCTTTCTGCTGTCCTTTGGCTTTGTGATTCCCCAAACCTATAGCCCCCTAGCAACAAAAACATAGACACGTACATGATCACTTTCATTTACAGCACGAGCTGTCTAAAAGGTTAGAGAAAACATTCTCATAAGAAAAAGAAATATGACCAGTCTAAAAACAATGCTACAATCTTTTCCTTTGATATGTAGGTATTTCTGAGGAGAGTTTAGGAAGAATTTTGCAGTGAGTAAGATTGCTTTCTAAGAAAATGTGAGAAGCTGAATCCAGACCTTTAGCACTCATGTTATTTAAAAAAGTTTGCATGTGTAGCCATGCACATCTGTAACCTCAGTGCTGGAGAGTTTAGCTGGACCCAGCAGGATGGTAATGTCTGCTCTCTATCAACACAGCCATGAAATGGCAAGCTACAGGCTCAATGAGAGATCCTTTCTATGGTGTTATTTATTTGTACTGAAATGTGATTTTATTTGTACGTTAATAAATAAAGTTGCCTGGGGGTCAGAGCTAATAGCAAGCCATAGCAGAGCAGGGCATTGGTGGTGCACACCTTTAATCCCAGTACTTGGGAGGCAGAGCTAGACAGATCTCTATGTGTTCAAGGATACAGCCAGCATGGAGACACACACACACCTTTAATCTCAATACCAACCATAGAAGACCTGGAGGTCTGTACAGACTGGCAGTGACGAGGAGATTGTGTGGTTGGGTTTACAACCAATGAGAAGGCAGAACAGAAAGTCTATATAAAGACAAACACACAGGAAGTGGGTCTCTTTGCTGAAAAGGATAGCTGCAGCAGTGAAGGGTAAGGCTCTTAGCTCTGACCTCTTGGGCTTTCATCCCTGCATTGGCTCTGTGTTTCTTATTGAATAAGACAGTTGGTTACATCCACACCTTTCTCAAGGAAACAACAAAGAGATCTTTAAAGGAGGATATCCAGTCTTCTGGAACCATGCACAAATAGAAGCACATGAAACAAATAATGTGTACATACATACATCACACACACACACACACACACACACACACACACCCCTGCACTCATGCACGTTTGTGTGCACACATGCACAATGGGATACATACAGAGATATTGTGAAGAAAGCTATTACTTTATGATGCCTAAAGAAATTAACCATTTGTATAGATAACAGTATCTTTAAAGACTTATCAATTCTGGTTGTGTGTAGTTTTTAAATCTCTATTTCTATGGTCACATTTTAAATTTCTCATTTTCTAAAGAGTCATTTCTCCAATTTTCCAATTTTAGAGAGGAAAAAAACCCCGGCCGTTGCAGGAGATGAAACAAGAAGACACTTGCCTGAAGGAAGTAGGTATGGGACACCATTGTATGTAGAAGTCTGTGAGCAGAAGGGAAATGTGAACAACAAAGTTTCAGCTAAGGAAACCACAAACATGCCTTTCTGTTGCGGAGACAGAGACCCAATAGTAAATACTGAGGTAGGGTTTTGTTGTTGCAATAAATCCATACTTGCAGTGATAAAGTAAGAAGGTAGACCCCAGTGTTTGCATCCCAGATTCCCTGTGGGCTCTGGAAGAACGAGGCACCACAGAGTAGAGTCACGTACTTCAAGCAGTGTTGTCCCAGAGATGAGCTCAGTGCTGGACACAGCAGGGAGAGTGCTCTGAATCTATGCTCTGATGCCTCTCCTGGGAATGAAAGCATATTGAGATCTTCTTTCTGTCTATGAAGTTGTAGCAGAAATCTTTCCCTCAGGCCTTTACATATTGAAGGACCAAAGACAAACAAGACATGGATTATTTTTCCTTATTTTAATAGAATTTTACTAAATATATTTTGAAACATGCAATGATTTCAAAAGGAAGAGTCCCCCCAAAGGGGGGAGCGCTTCTATGTTAAAGATTCCAATTAAGTGGGCAATGCTTGAATAAGGTATGGAGAATTGTAAGAGGTTGTGCTGAAAGGACCAAGAAGACGCCATAACAGGTTGCTCAGTCTTCTCTCAGAGATCAGTCCTCAATTTCAGTTTCCTGAGACTTGAGCAAGCAGTTTCTGGGAGGGCCATGAACAAAAGTCATAATCCTTGCAGTAGCTCCCTTTCTGCATGTACTTGTACTCTGCCTGCTTAAGGTTCAGCCAATTGTTTACTGTCTGGGACCTCTCACCAACTTAGAGCTGCATGCATGAGTCAAGGACACAACCTGCCACTGAGTCAGTCCTGACAATCAGTACCTGTGAGGCCAGCGAGCTTCCATGGCAGCTCAAGGACAGAGCTTGGGACTTGTCCAGGCCTGCTCAAAAATGATAATTGTAACCCCCAACCAGTAAATTCAAAGGTTACATACCCTCACCCAATCATATGACACAAAGGCTTATACCACCCTGCTTGTGGTTTTTCCCTTTAAAAACTCCTCACTCTGAGAGCTCAGGGCCATCCTCCTCCACCTACTTAGTCAGAGTGTTGGACACAGACAAAGCCTGGGCTTGCTTGTTATCAATAAAGCCCTGTGTGTTTTGCATCTGATATCAGCTCTGTAGTGGTCTTGCTTGGGTGTCTCCAGATGCAGGCACAAGAGTGCCAGCGTAGAAAAGTAGGAAGTGTCTACCAAGACTTCTGGCTTGCCTCAAACCCAAATAAACTATTCCAGTCAACCACTGACTTAAATCAGTGAAAACAAATATTTTCCTAGTTTCTCTCAGGAAATTGTCACTCCAGAGAAACACTAACACAACCCAAGAATCAAGCATAGCAGGTCTGTTCTGAGAGTCTTTGTCTTGTATGTTCCCAAATCCCTACTGAAACTGGCCTCTAACCACCATTAAGAGTTTGTGAGCCACAGGGCCCCACCATAAGTGATAATCTTCAGGTATTTTAGCGAAGTTTGGAGTTATGAACCTGTACACACAGGACTATCACCCCTAGGTGATTAAATTCTGAGCCTTGGTCTCTTCGTCATTGATTCTTTTATGGCTATAGACCAATGAATGGTATTCATAGCTGGAAACATTGCTCAGCAGTGGACCACTTTCCTCCATTGTGCACAGTCCTTTGTTCAATCCCAGCTCCCAGCACTGCAAAGGGACATCAGATCTAGACACTCTAGCAAGTAAACGTGCAACTAATGGTGGTTTTAAAACAGTGTGGGAAAGATAAAGCTTTGGCTTTACTGGGCAGTGGTGGCACACGCCTTTAATCCCAGAACTCAGGAGGCAGAGGCAGGCAGATCTCTGTGAGTTTCAGACCAGCCTAGTCTACAGAGGGAGTTCCAGGACAACCAGGGCTGCAACACAGAGAACCCCTATATTGAAAAAAACAAAACAAAAACAAAAACAAAAACAAAATATAAAAACCCCTCTAGCTTTAGTTAAACAGAATTATAATTGCCTATTCATTGGATTTAAATCCAGAAAAAAATAAAAATGCATTTATGTCAAATTGATTGTACAACACTTTTATATAATATCCTATTTCTTTTACATAGTATCCTATCCTGCTAAATTTAGAAAATATCTACTCATAACCCAATATTAGGATCAGAATATGCAAAACATTTTGGGCTAATATAAATTTTAAGTTCTATTTTAAAAAGATAAATTTGTGTACCTGATTTTTAAAAACAATTTTTTGAAGATCAAAAGAATAAAGGAAAAGTTTTATAGACTTTTTTCCCCAATGAGTCAGATAACAAATGCTTTACTTTGTCACATCCTGGCCATCATACCTTTCCTAACAGTGAGAAAGCAACCCAGGATACCAGGCAAACAAGTGGGTATAATTGTGTTCCAATAAAATTTTACTTGAAAAACAACAGCAAGATTTGGCTCATGGTTTACCAACTGATAAACACTTTTAAGCAATAACCTATGATGGAAGGAAAAGCTCACTGCATTCAAAACTAAATGAACATTAAAGAGGATAAATTACAGGGAGTGAGAATATTTCCAAAATAAAAATATGGTGGGGATGAGTGAATGGGAAGCTCTTTCTCACTTTGCCCATACTTACTGCTTCAGGGAAGAACATTTCCTCTTATCAAGGAACTCTCAGTATGCTGATTCCAGGTGACTTGTTCATTAGTAATTTCGCATATACATGATAGAACATGCTACTTCCAAATACCAAGGTTTTGATAATTTAAAATTGTCTAACCTCATTGGGACTGCCTCATCCACATCTAGGAACTTCAATGCAGTCCTGTCCAGCCAGGTACCAGCAACAGACCTCCCTGAATATTCCTTGCTTATAGAAAAGATATAAATAAACAACTTAGCAGAGTTTTTTTTCCTCTATCTGAAGTCCAAATTAAGATACCATCAGAAAGTCCATGAATCTAGACTAGACATATGTGTGCTTAATGCTTCTTAGTTTGTGTTATTTAAATCCAGAGCCTGAGCTCTGTAGATTCCTGGTAGAAAAAAAAATACTTTGGCAAATAGAAAAATAAACTTTGTCTCAGTGGAAGATTAGTCAAGGAGGCCCAGTGGACATTTCACAGCAGGGAAAATCCATGCAAAATGAATTTGGACAAGAATAGTCTGTCTAAGATATCAATTTGCCCAAATAATATATTTATGGGCTATTATTACATCTAGGGAAAAAACCCAGTAGATTAAAACTATAAAAATTCGCTGATAAAAATGATCCATTCTCAAACGTCAACCAACATTAAAAGGGAAAATTTGACACTTTTAAATAAAAAATGATTTGCAAATTACACAAGGAGTCTACAGAGACTCCTTCAGGTCTGTTCTCTCCCTCTCCCTGCTCTAAAACATGCAATAAACCTTTTTCAATTGGAGAGGTTTAATCTATGTGTACAAGGGGACTTAGAGGCAATGCCTTCTCTCTTTTCCTGGAGGCCTGTGAGCAAGGCTTTTTCTGATATTGATTGGGTAAGTGATATCACACCAGAAGGTACACTGATATGGTGCTGGGTAAAAGAAGGCAGCAAAGAATCCTTGCACTCTAATCAAAGCTCTGTCCAAGCCCCACACTCTGATGAAATACAATCAATAGAGACGATTAAATGACACACACAGAGTCATCAATATTAAATACACTCCATTTCCTGTACAAGAGCTGGGTAGCACAAAGTGGACAAGATAAAACTTGACGCTGTAGCTTTATTTATAGTGTCTGAGCTATACATAAATATGAGAGTGAACATTGACTCATCATTTGCCCAACAACTCAAGATGCCACCTGCACATTTAAGAATGACACTGCATTGAGCAGAATTTTGAAGGAACTCTATTGAGAGTTTGCTATGAACTAGCCATTGAACTTGTTATTATCTTACTTATTTTGAAGTTGAGGGAGTTATTATTGAGATATATTGAGTGGGATGAGTTTACTAGTCATAAAATTGAGCTCACTGCTAGTAACTATAACCCATAGGCTCTTCACTGGTGTGGCCCAAACTCATGGCTACTTGACCATGATCTTGCAAAGACTACCTGATGTCTGCTTAATTGAAGTCTCTTTAAAGTGAGAGGCTTAAACTAAGGATTTAACTTGCTTCTCTAGATGTGAATCTTTAAGATACAGCGGGAGAACCATGATAGACCACTATATATATATATATATATATATATATATATATATATATATATATATATATATATATATATAAAGTATGAATACAATCACCTTTTTAAAGCTGTCCATTTGTTGCAAAGGAGTACATTTTCAAGGCATGGGAAATGTTTGCCTCTAGTTTTTAACAAGTATGACAATCTAATAAGAGTAGCAAAGGCAATTTGAAGCAAAGTTTAGCAAAGTATAATCAGGAAAATTCTTTGGATTTGAGCAGTGAGTATGTTTTTCGGTCAGTGTGGAGGAGAGCAGGGAATCAGCTCACTAGTCTTTAGACTCTTGAGGTAAGATTTATACTATTCTCTGAAATTATTCTCGAGGCAGGTCCACTCCTCTCCTCCCTTCACCCAGGCTGAGCAGAGTGTCCCTGCATAGGCCCCAGGCTCCAAACAGCCAGCTCATGCACTAAGGACAAGTCCTGGTCCCACTGCCTGGGTGCCTCCCAAACAGTTCAAGCTAATGGACTGTCTCACTTATCCAGAGGGCCTGATCCAGTTGAGGGCTCCTCAGCTATTGGTTCATAGTTCATGTGTTTCCACTAGTTTGGCTATTCATCACTGTGCTTTTTCCAATCATGGTCTCAACAATTCTCGCTCATAAAATTCCTCCTCTTTCTTGCCGATTAGACTCTGAATCTACCAGGCTAAGCTGAATCCCCAGGGGAGTCCTTGACATGGAGGAGATGGGAATGGGGGGTGGGTTGGGGGGAGGGCAAGAGGGTCCAGGAGGAGGGAGGACAGGGGAATCCATGGCTGATATGTAAAATTAAATTAAATTATAAAATAAAAAAATAAAAGCTAAAAATAAATAAATAAATGAAATTATTCTCATTTTTCAAAAAATCAAAACCATTATTCGACTAATTTCCTAAAGCTCTCTAAGTGGAACACAGTCAGTCTTCAACTTGACAAACCATTAAAAACACATATAATATTGTTCACCACATTCCAAGTACTGATTGAAAAATCTTTATAATATTATTGTATATAGTGTTCATAGTAACTCACTGTTGGTGTCAATATATTCTCCCTGTTTCAGAGATGTGGTAACTGAGACACTGGAAACAGCTTTCAAAGTATAATGCACATGCTTCTAATTTGCTTTCTATTGTGGTAATGAATTCTGACCAAAAACTGCTTGTGACGAAAAGGATTTATTCAGCTCACAGCTTCTAGTCATCAAGGAAGGAAAGTCTGGCAGGAACTAAAGCAATAGCCAATAGAGAAAGCTCCTTACTAACTGAATTCCCAGGCTTGCTCAGCTTATTTTCTTCTAACACTTTGGGCCACCTGCCCAGCAGTGGTACCACCCACTATGGGCTGAGCCTTTCACACCAATCATTAATAAGAGTAATAATAAAAATGCCTCGTAGTCTTGCCTGAAGGTGAAGCTGATGGAACTCAATGCCTGAATTAAGGTTTCCTCTTTCAAGAGGGCTTTAGCTTGTGTCAATTGACAAAAAACAATTTTTTAAAAAAAAATCAAACAAACAAGAACACCGTTAACCATCACAGAAGTGAATGCATAAATGTATCTTGTCTTTGAACTTAGGTATCTATACCTACTATCACCTGCTGTTTGCTGTGGAATAGTCCTCTTGTACGTTATAAAGATTTGTCACTCGAATTGGTTTAATAAAATGCTGGTTGGCCAGTAGCCAGGCAGGAAGTATAGGTGAGGTGACCAAACCAAGGATGATGGGAAGGAGAAGGGCAGGGTCAGAGAGTCGCCAGAAAATCCAAAGAAGCAAGATGAGAATACTGGACTGAGAAAAGGTACCAAGCCACATGGCTAAACATAGATAAGAATCATGGGTTAATTTAAGTATAAGAGCTAGCTAGTAACAAGCCTGAGCTATTGGCCAAGCATTTATAAATAATATTCAGCGTCTGTGTCAGTTATTTGGAAGTAAGCAGTCAGAAAAGTAAAACATCCATTTACAGCTGTTCTTTTCTGTTTAACCTATAGTTCTTAGGGAAAGTTATATAAAAAAGGTGGAGATTTTAAAGATATCTGTAAGAAGCAAAATCAAAAAGCTTCTTATGCCTTTGGAATGTATTCCAGGAGTGTGGCGAGCACCAGAGACAACTCCTCTGAAGACAGTGATTCCTGATAATATTCCCAGGAAGGAATAGGAACAGGTAGAGTGGGGGGCTAATTTCACAGTTGTCCCTGAAGAGTTTGGAGGTAGCAATGACATTTGACTAGGGGTAAGCACTGCTCACACTTTGAGCACACAATGAACACCAGGTAGTTCTTATTCAGCATCTCCATTGCCAAGCAGTACTGCAGACAGACGTTTTACTAAGAAAAAAAAGTCACTGACCATTCTTAGAATAATATGTCTTTTATTATTTTCAGTACAAAAACAAGAAAAAAACAATTGTTTAATCTAGGATGGGAGTTATAGAAATAGCTAATTAAAGCCTCTTCCTGCCCTTTCTCATCAAGAGATACTGCAGCCCTCAGCCTTACCTATGGCACAGTTACTTTTAAAAAATGTATCTTTCCTCTCTTTCTCCCCCATTTGTTCCCTTTTACTCTTGGTAGGTAACCTCACTTGCTTCCTTTTGTCTAGTTATTCAAAATAACAAATGTCTAATTTAGAAACTGGTAATTTGGCAAATTTAGACAATCGCCTCATAACCACATTTTAGTACACCTTTGAAGCAGAGGAAGTTCAAAGGCTTTGAGATGACAACTGTTGCATGGCCTGCTTCTATGAGTCATTTGAAGTAATTGGTCTTGTCTGATGTATGTTTTGAACTAAGGAAGTGGAGCTTTATTACCACAATCACATACAGGTTTTGAGCTGAGGAGGTCGAGTTTTCCTCGCAGATGTAGATACGTGCTTGATAAGGCAGAAAACAGACAGATGTGCCTCTATGCACCAGGGAAGAGGTGTGGAGACAGAGCAGATAAAACAGTTGAGAAAATTCCACGAAGCTGTAGTGAAGCACTTTTGGAATCAGTCCCAGTTAGGAAATTTCTCATGAGCAAGCAAGTCATAATTTAGACACAGACTTTAGACTTTAATTTTGCTCCCAACCTAAACCTACCCATTATCCTCATCAAGTTAAAAGTGGACCAGCAATTTGCACACAGTCAACTTGTTAAAGAAAACCATCTTCCTAAAAGAATATTAGTTACCAGTTTTGGACTTTTCTTTTAAAAGTATGTTCCTGAGATACAGCCAGCATTTGCCCTGTTAGCTCTGTACAGTGAGGATTGTTATTTAGAATCTATTTCATGAATAATAAAAGGCAAAAATGTTCAACACCAGAGAAAACATCCACATGTGCCATTCATTTCTGTGCCTTCCTGCTGTAACTTTTGTTCACCATCTTTCCCCAGTTATATCTGTGTGCAAATAACCCCAAATTTTAATAAGATAAAAAGAAGCAAAGATACACACACACACACACACACACACACACACACACACACACACACACACATTTTTAAGTATTTCTCATGATTTAGTCAACAAATATTTATTGAATACTTAGACTGGGTGAGAAACTTGACTAAATTCAGATATTATAAGATACAACATTTTTAAGAGCACTTTATAATCTAGTAGGTCAGAAGACAGCTTGGCACACATCATAAGAAAAACTCAACATGAGCCAGAAAGAGTGACATCCTCCTAGAGGAGTCTGAGTGAATGTGGGCTTTCAAGAGGAAATAGTCACAGGTAGTACACAATAACGTGAAAGAGAATACTCCATTTCTGATTCATCCACAGGTGTATCCCTGGTAGAAAGGCAGAAGTTTATCATATTATTTTTGTTTCACATCTCGATAAGAATTCTGATAGAAAGCAATAACTTAAGATGGAGATGAAACACAACTGAAGATAAGTATCAGAAAGGAAAATAAATCCATGGCATCTTTCCTTCAGCACACTCAGAGTTTTTGCACACCTGTTGGACTTTCAGAAGATGTGTATGGAAGGCACACTCAGAGCTTGTGCACACCTGCTGGACTTTCAGAAGATGTATATGGAAGGCACACTCAGAGCTTGTCTATACCTGCTGGGCTTTCAGAAGATGTGTATGGAAGGCTTTGCTGAAAATGCATATTATGAACTAAGAGCAGGGCTCAGAAATCAAAGGGGAATATAGTTCTTCTTAAAATGGAAGGTGCTGGAGATGAAAATAGTTCTGCTTAGGAAAGAGATGTGCTTGTATGTTCAAAGCAAACGACTTCTGATGACAAAGTGGACAAAGGCAGGGCAAACTGGAGAAAGGGAACTTGGGCTCACAAAGCAGTGTTCCTATTGAGACTGTTGGATACAGAACCCATTGTCATGCTGTGTCCCTCCATGATTAAAACCAACAGGAAGCAAATTTTAAAGATGGATTTGTGCCCTTGTTCAAAACCAAAGAAGAAAAATACCAGAGCAGAAATTGCCCTGTGTTGGAGATGAATATGCAAGAAAGCAGGGTCAGTTGTATCCAGAGCTTCAGAGTTGTTGGGGAAGAGAATAGTTGGGAAGTAGAAAAGAGCTTCACACTCAAAGAATGGTCAACTCAACTTATTGAGGTGGGTACCACTTTTCTGGCTCATTTTTTAAAAAAATAATAGTTTTTCAAGATTTTTTAAAATATTATTTTATTATATACACTAAACTGCAAATCTTTGCACAGGGGAGATTATTTAGTGTATAAGCACTCATCCTGCAAGTGTGACCCAGAACTTAAATGCCAGGTGGACTTGAAGGCCCATCTGTAGTTCCAGCCTTAGGAGGCAGAGACAGGGGATTCTCAGAGCAGGGTAGCTGCAAGACTGACTAGCCACATCAATAAGCTCTGGGTTTGATTGAGAGATCCAGCTTCAAAAAATGAAAAAAACGGAAGGGCATGGTGGTTTGAAAGAAAATGCCCCCAAAGGGAGTGGCACAATTAGGAGATGTGTCTTTGTTGGAGTAGGTGTGGCCTTATTAGAGGAAACATGTCACTGAAGAGGCTGGCTTTGAGATCTCATATATGCTCAAACCATGCCCAGTGACCCAGACCACTTCCTGTTGCCTTCAAGTTAGGATGTAGGACTCTCGGCTATTTCTCTGGCACCATGTCTGCCTGCACATCACCATGTAGCACCATGATGATAATGGACTAATCCTCAAAAAAAGTAAGCCACTCAAATAATTGTTTTTTCTTTATAAGAATTGCCTGTGGTCATGGTGTCTCTTCTCAGCAATAAAAACCCTAACTAATACAGAGTCGCATGTATTTGGGAAAATTGTGGAAGGGCTTTGGAACTTTGAGCTAAAAAAAAAAAAAAAAACATTGAGGATTGAGACCTGAGTGGGATGTACGGTAGGAGCTTGGAAGACAAGAATGTTGAGAGCAGTGCAGAAGATGGAGGCCTGACTTGTGAAATGCAAGGGAAGTATTAAAGACTCTATCAGGGCCATTTGCTATTTTGATTTAAGGTTCTGTGGTTCTGGTTAGGTGAGGCTAAAGAACCAACTGTGATTAACAAGATACCAGAACTACTAAAGAGAAACCTTTATATTACTGGGGTAATTGATGCCGATTAGCTGGAGCTAAGAAATTAGCAGTGATTAACAAGACACCAGCATTGTTGAGGTGAAATCTTCCAGGAAATATTTTCTGAGAGCATAGAGAAGCTGTGTTCCAGAGACAGCCATGGTTGTACCCAGTGTTGGCAGCAGGACTTGGTAATGTGTAAGCATTACTCAGGTGGTACTGGTTTTGAAGGCATGGAGGAGTCATGTAGAATAGCTGAGGGTTGGCACTGGGAGGGGCCAGGAGAGGCCATTGGTGAAGGTGCAGTTGAAGGCCCAGGAGTGAAGGCATCATTCAAAGAAATTGAGACTTGGCACCGTAAAGAGAGCCTATGAGAGGCTCTTATTAAAAGTGAAGCCTAGTTGCAGCAAGGGACCCTGGCAGTTTGGAGATTGTCAGTAACATGGGAAGACCACCAAGAACAGTAGCAGCAGTGGAGTGGAGCCAGCTGGATCCTAGAAGACTAACTGTGTGCTGCAGAGGGCAGAGCTGCAGAAGTGTCCCAAGCCCTTTGAAGGAGTCCAGAAGATAGTGAGTGAATCCCAGATAATTGATCATTGAGTTATCTATACTTACACTGTTGGAGTTTTGTTTTGCTTGGTACAGATTTTGAAGATGCCTTGATTCTTTCCTCTTGAAAAATGTATTTAATTTAATTTTGATTTTTAAAGGATGTGGCTTAATAGTGATGTGGTTGTCAGTTGATAAGGAGTCAGTTGTACTGATTGGTTTTGTGTGTCAATTTGACACAAGCTAGAGTTATCAGAGGAAGGAGCCTCAGTTGAGGAAATGCCTCAATGAGATCCAGCTGTAACACATTTTCTCATTTAGTAATCAATGGGGGAGGGCCCAGCCCATGGTGGGTGGTGCTATCACTGGGCTATTGGTCCTGGGTTCTATAAGACAGTAGGCTAAGAAAACCATGGGAAGCAAGCCAGTAAGCAGCACTTCACCCCCCATGGTCTCTGCATCAGCTCCTGCCTCCAGGATCCTGCCCTGACTTCCTTCAGTGATGAACAGCAATGTAAAAGTATAAGCCGAATAAACCCTTTCCTCCCCAACTTTCTTTTTGGTCATGGTGTTTTGTCGAAGTAGTAGAAGCCCTAACTAAGACAAGTGGTAACCAAGGATGATTGCTGACATCAATATCTGGCCTGCAAATGCACAAACACACACATGCTTATATACCTACAAGTGTGCATCCACATTCATGCAAAATCACACACACATGCACACACACACACACACCACATACACATGAAAAAATTCCAAAGAAAAAATGTATATCATAAGGGCACTGTAAAACGACTTTGACAAATCCATATACATCCTCAATCTATGGGACATGTCCATCATACTAGAAAATTCTTTTTTGCTCACTGCTAGTCATTGAACAGTCTCTACAGGGTGCCAGTGCCCTGACCTTAATATATAAACTACTTTTGTTTGTATTTTATCTGTGTGATACATTATGAACTCTTCGTGTCTTTGTTTTTCATTGAACAAATACTTATATTTCTTATTTAAAGTTCTCAGTATCCTTGGATATTACTGACTGCCTTATGCATTGATAATGTTGAGTAGGATTCTTAAATCTATCATAACTCTGTCTTTCTCAGTGGTATTGTGGTTACCAGCAGTTTAGGGTTACTGTGAACTGGCTGCTGTCAACACTTCAGCTCACTATTATTCATGGATGTATAATTTTTCCTCTACTAGATGTCTGGGCACTGCATTAAAGAGTGTGTTGAAGTTTGTGAGCAGTAACCAGATAGCTTACAAATGGACTGTATTATTTTGAGCAACCACAGTGATGTTCCAAAATTCCCCATCGGTTTATATTTTCACAAATATTTGCTGTTGCCAGTCTTTAATCTAACCCTTCATATGGGTGTGAAGTCATTTCTAACTGTTTCTTCTAGAAATTTGTTTAATATTCTTCTTGGAATGCTCTATAATTTGATGTGTCTGATAAATTATTTGACTGTTTATAATGGCTAGTTAGTTTTTATTGACTTGCAGGAATTCTGTATGTGGGACTAGGAGGTATCTCAGAAGTTACAATGCTTGTTGAGAAAGAATAAGAACTGGAGTTCAGATCCCCAGAACCCACTCAAATGCCTGGTGGACATGGCATGGTATCCTGTCTGCATTTCAGTGTTGGAGTCAAATACAGGGATTCTCTGTGTAAGCTCAACAGTAAAAGTAGTCTTATCAGAGTTCTGGGGTTGACTCAGATCCTGCCTCAACAAACAAAGTGGAAGAGTGAGCTACCATGATTCCCTTCAATGCTTAATCTAGGGCCTACACACACACACTTGCACATGCATGCACACCAAATACACATACAAAGAAGAAGAAAAAAAAAATAGTATTTATATGTTCTGGAAAGAAGTGCTTTGTTAAACGTACATATAGTATTGTGAGGTACAGAGGCGAGGTATTTCCTCCACTCTGAAATACTCAGACTTTTCACAGTGATCATGCTCTAAACCAGCTAATGCACCACTCTCATTCTGAGGCCCCATCAGCTCAGAGTTCCTACCAAAGAGCAGACACACAGGCAACTATTTCTTTGCTAAGGGTATTCCCATCACCCTCAGTTGGCCCTCAGTCCTTTTTACCTTCTTTTCTTACTTCTTTGTCATATTCCAGAACTCCTGCTACAATGGTATATGTTCTTTAATTTCAGGACCTGTACTGGCTTCCTCATCTTCAGAAAAGAACTTGGACTCATTTACTGAGAAAGAATAGGCTTAAGATCTTAAATTCCCTGCCTTGAATTTCACACCTATGTTGTTCATTTGATTGACACCTCTATACCCAGTGTTATTCCCTTTAAATTACAGTAATGCCTACTGCTTATATTACACTTACTGTCTGCAGCTTCTGTGGGCACAATACATTATATGAACCATCTGTGGTAGTTTTCAGGATATCTCAATTTTTTGCATGTAATCTGAGGCTCATAATTTGTTTTGTTTTTTTTAACATGTGCATGGCCACAGTACAGAAGTCCTAAAGATAGGCTCCTCACCCAAGCATAATGTTCTTCTTTGTCTATTTTTTACACAGGATCTGTTACATCTTCCTTAGGATTATTATTATTTAAAATAATAATTTTAAATGTTTCCATTCTATTTTCCATTGCATACTTTTTCTATCTTGCAGCTATCTTCTTGTTAGTCCTACAGATTTTAATGTGAATACATGCACATGCTCACTCAAACAATTCCAGCTTTCTTTCAACATAGCGGCTCTATTTCTATATTTTCTATCTGAAAAGTTGCTAATAATTTTTCACCTCATATTTAGGTTTTATACTTTGGGGTCTGAACCACTTTCTTGACTGAAGGGCCACTTGGTACAATCTGCCCAGACCTAAATCATTACCTATTCTAGAGCTGTCTTTGAATTCACAGCACTTTACTCATTATCCATTGTTATGGCATCCCTGCCTTCACCAAATCCTCCTTCCATTTTAGAATTTTATTTCTGGTCACTTCTCTATTAGACTCATCCATTGATCCTCTGGAGAGTACAGAGCTATTGTTTATTTATTCTTTCTCATTCTTTCAAGTCATGTCCCCAATATCTATGGTATCCTTGACATGCAAACAACTCATAACTAAAATAAGAGGACTTATTTTCTTACTTTTTTGCAAAAGTATGAATAACAAGTCTTGGAGACTACTTCTATGAGTTGCCTAATCCCTTTCTAGTCCAACCATTTCAGATACCCCTAGAATTTATCTGCTAATTACTGTATCAGGCACTGCTCCAAGTGTTATACAAATAATTAGTAATTTATCCTCCCAGTACCATATGACGTAAATACAATTCCTATTTACACATGAACCATGAGAAACCTAGGACGTAGAGAAAATAAATAACTTACTGTTATCAGCAGAATTGGGGGAGGGGTTCCAAGTGGCCTGTTTTCTTACATGGACTGCACACCAAGTCCTGGCCAGCAAGAGGTAATGGTAGTCTTTCACAGACTGTTTAACAGATAAGAGAGGGCACTGGCATTTTGAACTAATATCTATTTTGGAATATAGAATGTCATAACTTGCTTATCCACTGTCTCAAAGATAAGAGACAAGCAAGGACATTTGAGCTAAGTAGCCCATTTGGAAGGAGAAAAGGACACTGGGCATCATGAGCTACTTTACTCCTCTGAGATCTCATAACTGAGAGCTGGAGGAGGTATTTCCATTTCCTAGGGTACTAGGTGGTAAGAGCCATTTCTCAGCCTGACAGGCTCCCCTTTTAGCACAGATAATGTCATATCATTTCTCAACAAGTAACCTTTCATGTGCTATCCACACTTTGAATAAATAACCTGCACACTAAGGTGCACAGTGTTAACAGCAGGAACATGCCCCAGACAATCTAGATTTTTCATTTTATCACTATGCTCAGCCTACCCTGAACTTCTCTCTCATTCCTTTGATTCTCTCTCTCTCTCTCTCTTTTTTGTTTTGCAATACAGTTCAGTTCTATATATCAGCCACGGATTCCTTTGTTCTCCTTCCTCCCGCCCCCCTCACCTTCCCCCCAGCCCACCCCCTATTCCCACCTCCTCCAGGGCAAAGCCTCCTCCACGGACTGAGATCAACCTGGTAGACTTAGTTCAGGCAGGTCCAGTCCCCTCCTCCCAGGCCGAGCCAAGCAACCCTGCATAGGCCCCAGGTTTCAAACAGCCAACTCATGCACTGAGCACAGGACCCGGTCCCACTGCCTGGATGCCTCCCAAACAGATCAAGCCAATCAACTGTCTCACCCATTCAGAGGGCCTGATCCAGTTGGGGACCCCTCAGCCATTGGTTCATAGTTCATGTGTTTCCATTCGTTTGGCTATTTGTCCCTGTGCTTTATCCAACCTTGGTCTCAACAATTCTCGCTCATATAAACCCTCCTCTTTCTCGCAAATTGGAATCCCAGAGCTCCACCTGGGGCCTAGCCATGGATCTCTGCATCCAGATCCCTCAGTTGTTGGATGGGGTTTCTAGCTCGACAATTAGGTTGTTTGGCCATCCCATCACCAGAGTAGGTCAGTTCGGGCTGTCTCTGGACCATTGCCAGCAAGAAACACATCTCAAATTCAAAGATAGATACTACCTGAGAATAAAAGGCTGGAAAAAGACTTTCCAATCAAATGGTCTTAAGAAACAAGCGGGTGTAGCCATCCTGATATCCAGCAAAATAGACTTCAAACTAAAATCAATCAAAAGAGATCAAGAAGGGCATTACATACTCATCACAGGAAAGATCCACCAAGATGAAGTTTCAATTCTGAACATTTATGCCCCAAACACAAGGGCACCCACATATGTAAAAGAAACATTACTAAAGTTTAAACCACATATAAAACCCCACACATTAATAGTGGGAGACCTCAAAACCCCACTTTCACCACTGGACAGATCTCCCAAATCGAAACTTAACAGAGAAATAAAGGACTTAACTGATGTTATGACTCAAATGGACTTAATTGACATCTACAGAACATCCCTTCCTAACAAAAAAGAATATACCTTCTCTCAGCACCCCATGGAACCTTCTCTAAAATCGACCACGTACTTGGCCACAAAACAAATCTCTGTTGATTCTCAATGTTCATCACCTGACAAGGTGGCTCCTTTCATCCTATAAGTATTAGAATAAATGTTAGTTCCTTAGCTTGGCCTGTTCTGGACACCTAAGTACATTACTCTGCCCTCCCAAGAAATATCTGCTTTCTCACCTCATAGAGGCCTATTGAGATTTGATATTATTATTTTTGTATATTTACTTACATTCCTTCTCTGCCTCTCTTACTAGAAGGCAATTTTGTCATATTCAACATCTCATTGACAACACCTCATTTAAGACAGAGTATTTCATATATTAGAAATTTGAAGTATTTTGGTAGTGAGAAATAACAAGTAATATACTTCCATGGCTATATAATATTTCTTTGTCTGCCAAATTATATAAGCTTCAATTTCTTTTATGTTTTCTTCTGAAAGAGTATAGATTTAGGAATGATAGACTTGGGCTTGTATCTAGCTGGGCTAGATAGACTCATCAGCATTTGGGTGTATTTATTCTGGTAATTTTTTTTTTCTTTCAAGACAGGGTTTCTCTGTGTAGCTTTGCGCCTTTCCTGGAACTCACTTGGTAGCCCAGGCTGGCCTCGAACTCACAGAGATCCGCCTGGCTCTGCCTCCCGAGTGCTGGGATTAAAGGTGTGCGCCACCACCGCCCGGCTTGGGTGTATTTATAATTTAAATTTTTTTCTCTTATTTGATAAAAGCAAAGTTAGCATTTATCTTAGAGTCAGAATTATCATTAAGTAAAAGAATATATTTTGAATGATTATCTCAGTTCCTAGCATAGAGATAATAAATGTTTATTTTTCATTTTTTTGTACTTCATGTGGGGGTGTGGAGTGGTCCATGTGAATATGTGTACTTGTACAATTGCATATGTGAGTGTGTGTGCAGACATGTGTGTAGTGGGTAGCTGTTCCAACTTTGACCCGGAAGTACTACCTCCACTGATGCTTCGGTAACTGTCACACCCACAAGGCGGGGCTGAGAAAGGAGCCCTTAAGACCTGAGATCCGGATGTGCCGGCTCTCTTGGTTCCTGGATCCTGGACTCTGGAGGTAGACCAAGCAGAGTTTTCCAGAGAACACTACTGGACTGCGCTACACCTTTCCCAGACCCTGTAACCTATCCCTTTACTTGTAAGTTACCCAAAATAAACCTCCCTTTTAACTATGTGGTGTTGCCTTGATACTACAACCAATACATGTGCACATGAAGGCCAAAGACAAACTCAGGAGACATTCCTCAATTGCTGGCATACTTCTCACACCATTTTATTTTTGTTTTTATTTTTTGGAAACAGTATCTCCCAGTAGCCAGAAATTCTCTGTGTAGTGTAGGCTAGGATGGCTGGCCAATTGAACCCAACAGTTCACTTGGTTTTGTCTCCCCAGCACCAAGATTATAAGCTTGCCACTTCACCTACCTTTTCTATATAGGTTTTGGAAATTAAATGCAGGCTCAGTTATATGCTTTATGAACTAAGCTAACTCTTAAGTCCTCATTCTTCATTTCTTTACATCTAACCTTGACACTGTAGTCAACTTAGAAATTGCCTCATATCAGATGTTAGCAAAATAAGAAGCAAAAAGCAAAGTAATCCTTGCTTACTTTTCAAATATTTCACACTTTTTTTCATTATAATTTCCTGTGCATGCTAAAATGATACCCTTGCTGCAGAGTTCTCAAAAGTTGACAATTACCATGATAACAACAATTTCTGGTCATGTACCATAAAAGCAACAAAAAAATTTTGACTCCTGAATTCCTGGAAAAGCCATGCCCTTCACAGGAAAGACATGAAGAATCCTAGCTTCATTGGTCCTTCTCTCATTTCTTTTACCATGTACATCTAACCTTCTTAACTCCCAAAACTTGAGCAGATGATTTGTGTGTTTATCACCCATTCCTCCTAGTCTTGATAAAGGATGGAAGTCATCTTCATCACTTACATATCATTGGCTTTATTTAGTCTACAACTCTGGGGATACAAACCTGCAGTTTGGCGTGAAAGATTGGTAACACAGTTGGATCTGAAGGCTTATTTATCAGCCAGTGTACCTTAGAGAGTGGTACAAACTTTTGGATATGGGACCTATTTGAGGAAGCAGGTTATGGTGGGTATGCTATTGATGGGAATATTGGTATTTCATCTTTTCCTCTTACACTTTGCTTCCTGGCTCCATAAAATGACCAGCCTCCGCCATTATACACCCTTGCTGCCTTGATATCCTACCCCAAGATAGTCTTAAAAGCAATGAAACATAGCAGAGAATGAACTTGGACCTTAGAAATTGTAAGCCATGATGAATATTTCATCATTTTCAGTTGTTTTTCTGATGCATGTTGCACCAATGGTAAGACTATAATATCTTCAAGCCACATTTTAAATTCCAACATTTTAACTTCCACAAAATTGTTCAAAGGAAAGGTTAGACTGAGAAAAGACCGTCAGAAAGTAGCACAAGAGAAAGTAAATAAAAGAAGAAACATGAAGAGACAGAAACAAAAAAAAACATTACAATAAAATCAAGAAATCACCTCTTGAACAGGTACTGACATATCACAGCAGCTCGACTTGTACTCAAGGAGAACAGTCTTCAGGGGCAGCTTGGAGAATTTTGAACCCTTAGGACTGCTAACAGGCAGTCTCCTGTTGGGCCCTCCATGGTGGTAAAGGCTATCTTCAGAACTTAGCAACTCTCCAGGTATGTCGGCCAACTGAGCTGTTTCACAGATGCTCATATATAAAGAAACATCTATGTTTATACTTTTTTGTTTTATACTTTGAAATGATAGAAAATATGACCACTCACAAATAGAATAATCCAAAATTTAATATTTTATACTTTGGTTATATTTTAGAATTTGCATTCCTACTAACATATTTAAAAGACATATCCTAGGACATATCTAAGACATAGAAAAAGACTCAGAGGTTTTTCCAGAAGTAAATTTCAAGTCTTTAAGGAAGGCTTAGTAATATATATATATATATATATATATATATATATATATATATGTATTTAATTTTAGAAAAATCTGATTTAAAATGGATCAACCTGTCTCTGGAAATCTCTCTAAATGAAGTCATTGTATCAAATATCTTTATAGGTTAATAGATAACCATTTCTGTTACAAAGGACTAGGACTTCTGCTTCTAGGTGGGGCACATTGTCAACATGTTTATCCATCAGCATGTTTGCTATAAGGGAAGTGACCTGCCTATCCTGAAATTGAGATCCTAAGTAAAAATTGCCAGGTCAAGTGGATTCTAAGTAGATTCTAAAGTTTTAGGATACAAGAAGATCATATACTATTGACTTTGCAAACACTTGGGCTGAACTACTTACCTTATTCAAACTGCCATTAGAGGTACATTGCAAAATATTTCTATGCATGATAATTTTAAAGCAGGAGATTTTCAGAATTTGTAAGTCATGATCTCCCTAATACATGAATCTTAGGAGATGCAAATCTCTTCTTGCTGCAGTACCTGTAGAGTAAATTGAGATAGATTTAGTAGCAATTTGAGGAGTAGCGGCATGTAATTTCAAAGACAGAAGTCACAAATGGTAATTGACATAACCCAGGGAAGCTATTATATAGGCTCATCCCATGGTTCTTTGGAAAGGAACCCTAAGAGATGTCTATGAACATCTCATTCCTCTGGCTGCTTCATTCTTCAGGGACTTGGTCTCTGCTGTGCAATCCCTTCCAGCATCATTTTGCTTCTCTTCTACTTAAGTATTACCTTTGATACACTGACCATGACACATTTTCCATAATGGAACAACATGGCCACACAAAGAGATGGGTTGATTTTTCCCCCCACTTTATTAAAAACTTATGCAGTTCTTCTACATTTTTCTTTCCTGTAGCTAGAGTTTTCCTGCCTGGCCCACAGTCAGGACAAATCTCTATCACCTGCCAGTCCCACAGCCACACAACCAAGTAAACACAGAGACCTATATTGCTTACAAACTGTATGGCCATGGCAGGCTTCTTGCTAACTATTCTTACAGCTTAAATTAATCCATTTCTATAAATCTATACCTTGCCATGTGGCTCGTGGCTTACCGGCATCTTCACATGCTGTTTCTCATCGTGGTGGCTGGCAGTGTCTCTCTGACTCAGCCTTCCACTTCCCAGCTTTATTCTCCTCCTTGTCCCTCCTATACTTCCTGCCTAGCCAATGGCCAATCAGTGTTTTATTTATTGACCAATCAGCAACACATTTTCCATACAGAACATCCCACAGCACTTCCCCTATTTTTTTTTCAAAAAGGAAGGTTTTAACCTTAACAAAGTAAAATTACATATAATTTGGGAATTTGGGCGTAGCTTCTGTTACTACTTCTTGCTGGAGGGGGGCGCTGTATCTTATGGGGACACAAAGAAAATTTTAGGATTATGGAATAGTCCATGAGGCTGTATTGTCTGAGCCAGTTGCCTTCAAACCATTCTGGATGTTGGATCATCTGGGCCATGGTGTCTTCGGAGACCTTTCAGGGGGTCTTGGCTGGTCAAACCTGATGTATCTTAATCTGGAACAAATCCATAGCCTCTGGCTTTCTGTGGAAATAAAAGTAGAGCCTCCTTTCCAAAGCAACATATCCTTACATCCAAATTTTGAAGTCAAAGTATCTTTAAAATATCCATATTGGTTTAACTCAACAACTTTTACGATCAAATGTTTTTCTTCAGTTACAAATATCAAAGAGAACATAATCCAGATTCTCTGTGTGTTAGCCATCTTTACGTGGCTTATTTTTTATATTAATTTTACTGTCTCTTTAAAGACTTTATTTTTTAAAACTATGTATTTGTTTCTATAACTGTATATACCACCTTTTTTGTCTCTTTCAAACCTAGGTATATTTTACACACATTGTAAACTATTACATCTGAATCTGTCTTATTGTGAATCTATTGCTTTAAACTGCAGCAGCTGTGGCTGCTGACTGTGGCTGCTGGCTGCGCCCACCTCAGCTTCCCAACATGGCAGTGGTTTACCGCCAGCTCTGGGAGCTATTGTGGGTCTATGCTTTTAGCCAAGCAGCATGTAGCCCAGAAACCTCTTTTTTTTGTTGTTTTGTACTAGCAAAGGCTAAATCCACCATGCAGCTTAATGTGCCACTTGCAGAGGCTTCATTCCTGCCATAGGGCGTACACTAGAAACTCACAAGTAGCTCAAACCGGCAGCTGCTGCTCATTTGAGAGAGACAATTAGGAACTGTTTTTAGCTCCGTTTTAGAATCTTTTTTCTCAGTTTTTAGGTGGAAATTCTTGCCACCACGTTGGACGCCATTTGTAGATGCAAAGAAGAAAGCCAAGAGGTCAGAACTAAGAGCTAAAACCTTACCCTTCCTCCTGCAGTGGTCCTACCTCTCCGAACCAGAGCTACCCTTGTGTTAAAGTCTTTATATGGAGTTCCTGTTCTGCCTTCTCATTGGTTGTAAACCCAATCACATGACTGCCTCGTCATGGCCTGTCTGTATAGGCCTCCAGGTTTTCCATGCTTGGTATTGAGATTAAAGGCATGTGTATCCAATAATGGCTGTATCCCTGAATACACAAAGACTTATCCAGCTCTGCCTACCAACTGCTGGAATTACAAGCGTATGCCACCACTGCCCTGCTTTCCTATGGCTTGCTAATAGCTCTGACCCCCGGGCAACTTTATTTATTAACATACAAATAACATTTTAATACAAATAAAATATCACCATACTTTCCTTTTGTGGGAATGTTGAAAGGAAACTGTTCATGGATTTGTTTTAATAGGTGTGCTTTTGATAGTAACTGGTTTCAGAATGTTCACTGATTTGTGGTGATTTTTTAAGTAAGCTTCCAAGTCCTGAAGGACAAACATGACACTGAAGAACAGGGAAAGCCCTAGAGGGAACATTTAAGTCCAATTTGCAAAGGAATCTGGTGAGATACTCATGGTCTACATTGTTTCTGTCCAGTCTTGGCCTTCAGAATTCCTCCCAACCTAAAGAAATACAGTACTTTTAACTAGAACCCCACCAATCTTCCTATTTTTTTAACATGTATACACATGCAAGGTAGAAACAGATAGGGACAGAGGGAGACACAGAGACAGAGATTTACATAGATAGAAGCAGAAAGAGAGAGAGAGAGAGAGAGAGAGAGAGAGAGAGAGAGAGAGAGAGAGAGAACCTTTAGTTCTTTGTACATTTAGCTTGGTTTGAGATAGGTGTCACAAAAGAACATGTCCTGAGTAGGATCCACTGTTCAGCTTCCTGTTGGCTGTGTCCCCTCAGCATGGCATCCCAAGGACACACTACAGAGATACACAGGATTTTTTGGCCAGACTACTGACAGAGTTTAATTGGTAATTGCAACGCTTTTCAGTCTAACTGAGAAGAATGGAAGAGAAGTTTGTTCATGTGAGCTTCAGATATGACAGGCTTTTTCTACAGGCCTGGCAGGACATTCAGGGGTATTCAGTGCTCTATGTTTAATGAATGCAACACAAAACAATAAACCTTTTTCTTCTTTCTTTCTTTCTTTCTTCTTCTTCTTCTTCTTCTTCTTCTTCTTCTTCTTCTTCTTCTTCTTCTTCTTCTTCTTCTTCTTCTTTTTCTTCTTCTTCTTCTTCTTCTTCTTCTTTTTCTTCTTCTTCTTCTTCTCCTTCTCCTCCTCCTCCTCCTCCTCCTTCTTTTTCTTCTTCTTTTCTTTTAAAACTTTATACTTAACTCCCCTAGTATATTTTTGGAAAGTCATCACTTTCCAAACAGAATCTCCTTTTTCAAAATAGAAAATATAATCAATAAAATCTTGTTGTCTGCAAAATAAACAATCATAAATGAAAAAAAACTACTTCTTTTCCAGGAATCTCTGACATATTTTTATGACTGAATTTCCAGAATTCCTTTCTTGATAATAAAGCTTCTTGTATTAAAATTGCATTAAAATATTTAAAAATTGATTTATTCACTAAATAAGTCAGAAAGTATGCATTGTTGGGATTTTTAAAGGAGAATAATTAATGATCTTCAAAAATGCTTTCCAATTTTTTTTCTAGCCTAAGCTGTGATGCTGCTACAATTGGACAAACTGTGAGAACCATGTTGAATGGGACTCCACAATTGAAGATCCCCTAGAAACACTAGTATCCTTTTCTTTTCTTTTCACATTGGTTTACACAGGGATATGTATGTGTGTGAATGTGGGGTGTTCTATGAGCATTTGCAGAGTCTAGAGGTCTCATGATCCAGTGTCTTTCTCAATTGCATTTCTATCTTAACTTTTTTGAGATAGGATTTCTTACTGATTTTAAGGCTCACCTATTAGCCAGATTCACTAACCAGAAATCCTTTGGGATTTTCCTATGTCTACCTCCCAGCAATGAGATTACGGGCCTCAGCCACTATGTTGTCCTTTTTACATGGGTGCTCAGAATCTAAGCTCAGGCCCTCATACTTTATCCACTGAGCCACCTCCCCAACCCCCATGAAAAATAGTAGTATCAATTTCCTACTGATATTACCGAAACAGCTTGTATCTCATCTAATCTTCAAAATTATCTATGACATAGACATTATGAAATTTGTCTGTATAGGCTAGCTGGTAGCTATCTCAGCCTTGGAGCTAATTGAAGGTCGATTCTGCATGGCCTTCTTAACTTTGTTGTCATCTTGGACATTTTCTTTACTAAAACAAGATGCGAAAACCAGTGTCACCTCCTTTACCACCTTAACAAAGGCCCAAGAAAGACTTTGGCTTGGCCACTATAAGTTGTTAAGTAATGTTTAGTAAAAGCAGAACTAGTGTAATTAGTCTTACTCATGAAGGTGACAGTTGTGTTTTGAAGAAGTGAAGACAGTGTACCTAAGTTATATATCTAGCCCAATAAGACTTCAGGTCCAGATGCTGAGAGCTACAATCACAATGACTAAATGAATGAACTGATGTAAGTAGGATAAATATATAAATATTTAAAACTTCAAATACATCCTCCAGACTTACCTATGATTACAAATGCTACTACAATGGCATGTTATAAGCACTTTCCTGGACATGCTCAAAGATATCAACTACATCATTTCTATCACTTATATATGATATCAAATAAACACTTCATAGCCAAAAGCAACTACTCTGATTTCATTGTATACTTTGAAATCTTTACAATATTTTCTCCCATAATTCTGACTTTGAGTTTCTTTTTGGTTTTCAAATGAATGAAATGCATGTTCGGTATTTTAAATGTAGAACATAGCTTTGTTCAGAGGGAAAGATATGCTCAGTTTAGGAATAGAATCTGAATGCCAATTATTCTAAATTTTTACTAGTTACCCGTCTTTGTCAGTGTTCTATTCCTGTGAAGAGACAACACGACTCTGGCAATTCTTATAAAAGAAAGGATCTAATTGGGGATGGCTTACAGTTTCAGAGGTGTAGTCCATTATCATGGTGGGAAGCATGGCAGCATGCAGGCAGATGTGGTGCTGGATAGGCAGCTATGAGTTCTACATTTAGATCTGCAGGCAACAGGAAGAAAGAAAGACCCTGGGCCTGGCTTGAGCATTTGAAACCTCAAAGCCCACTCCCAGTGACAAACTTCCTCAACAAGGCCTCACCTACTCCAACAAGGCCATACTTCCTAATCCCTGTCAAGTAGTTCACTCTCTAATGACCAAGCATTCAACTAAGAGGCTGGGGGGTAGGAAGGTATTCCTAATCAATGCGCCACATTATCTAAGTTATAAAGAAAGGCATTGTCTATTATACTTAAAAATTACTAAATAAAACTAGACAGTACCATTCTGTATTTGAAGCCACACAGTCATCAATGTGCCGTAAAAATGAAGATCATTACAAGTGTACAGGTCTGCAATGTTTGCTGAAGTCAAAGCTTCTTTCTTCGGCAGAAGTGAAAAGAATCTGACCAGGAAGAAATGTACTACAGTGTCCATCTCAGCTTTTAAATGTTCAATGTACATTAATTGATATTTTATGGTAAAATTTTGTTCTAGATAACATCAGTTTTAAGTATAACAACAGAAATCATATGACAAATCCAAAGAATCTGTAAATGATAGGCATGTTTAAAATTAGGGGAAATATCAGTAGGTAAAACATCTTCAGGATCTATATTCTTTGTAATATTTGCTTCTAAAAAGAAAAATCTAAATTCAAACTCACCTAATGGGTACAATTAATGGCATACCATCTCTTGGAGAATACACTAAATCTATAATTTCCACACAAACACTGAAATGACTGTTTCTGTTCCCTTGGGTATACAATAAGGATTTCTAAATGTTTATACATTCACCTATAAGCCAAGAGTTCTATCATGTAAGCCTTTTGTTTGATTTTTTAAAAAATATATATTCTTTGGCAAAAGAAAAACAGAAGGAAACTTATGAATGTTCGTATACAAACTGGCTGAAACCAACAAAACACAGGAAATTGGACACACTATAGATGCAGAAGGAATTTCAGATTTCTATCACAGCTCATTTTTCTGCCTGTAACACCACAGTGTATTGTCAAGGGCAGGACGGCCTGGGGTGCTTAGGAGAACAGATGGCAGCTAGGTTAGGCCAGATAGAAGAAAAAAGGAAGGTGTGACCACCCAGCAAGTGCTGGTAAATTATGCAGTTTTCTCTTCTCACCTTCAGATAAAAGAGAAGGAGAGACGGGAAAGAAAGAAGGATGGATGGGAGGAAGGAAGGAAAAAGGAGAGAAGAAAGGAAAGGAGAGAGAGAGAGAGAGAGAGAGAGAGAGAGAGAGAGAGAGAGAGAGAGAACAAAGCATGGGAAGACGCATGGCCAGGGTCAGCACTGTAGCCATGTGGAGGTGGTCCAGTCTTTGGGGGGTTGGGAGGATGAAGTGTTTAAGACAGGAAAGCAGTTCAGAGGTTCTCTCAAGGAGTGGGGAGATGGTAATAAGACCTTACAACAGCTGCCTAGAGACCAGCAGTGTCCTTGAAAGAAAAACAAAACCCAGCTCAGTTCATAGTAATAGTTTTGCCTTGGAGAAGACAGTGCTATTTGTAAAGATAGGTGAGACCTGGGATAATCAGCTTCAGGAACAGATACGGCCGCAGCAAGCAGCTGTTCTTGCTTTTCACTGTGGAATGATCAAGAGAAAATAAATAGACTTCAGAGAAAGAGTACTAAAGCTGAGATTCTTTTTTCTTTTTAGATTCAAGACCTGCAAAGCACTGGGAAACTGTAACAGATGAGATGATGAAATCATCTCAAGGATTCTCTGTGAACGTCTCCAATTATTGTATCAACATTAACATCTCTGGTCATTGTATTTGTAAGTGAAAATATTGTGAGATAATGGTATATAAGAGGAAAGTATCTCAGAAAAATTGTTTTCACTCCTTGTGCCAAACTGCAAAATGATTGGGCCATCCTGTCCACTCTGTTGCCTCAGTCCTACTTAGTCCAACAGCACTCTGCATCAATTCACTCTTCCTAAGGGCATTGCCTGGTCAACATCTCCACGGAGCCTAAGCTGATATCCTCCACATGATAAAACACCCAAAAAGGAGGAAAGGAAAAGTGAAGGTGGTGAAATCTGAGCTCATAATCCTTCAGCCACCTTCTCAAGACTCCACTCATCCCCACTTGCTACCGTGTACGTGAGGGCTGGCAGTGGGGAAGGGGTGAAGAAGGGTACTGTGCTGAGTGTGAGAAATAACATCGAAGAAGCTGAGAGAAACGAGAGACAGCAAGCATCTCGGAACTTGAAACAAAAGTCATTGTGGTGGGAAGGAGGGTGGGTGCGAAGAGAGGTCCGTCTGAAAACCTCATGATGACAGTTCCACATGTGTAATGTCCTTAGAAATAACAGCCACAAACTGATTTGAGGCTTTCTTGAGAAATGCGGGCAGTGGGGAGTCTTGGAAGGATTTTTCAGCAAGGAAATTGGAGATTAGAAGTGAGATCAGGAATATGTTCTCTGGTGGCAGTTCAGCATGGATTGGAGGGAAACCAGTGTTGGGGCCTAACGCTCTGTTTGGCCTCTCCGACAGAGGCCAGGTATCGAGGTAGAATGGACAGAAGTGAGGCAGTACTAGGACACAGGAGTGTGTTGGAGGGGGCAGAACAGAGAAAGATGGACTCCCCCACCAGGCATATACCTTTCTAGTGCCAGAATGCCCTGGAATTAGCACAGGGTTGGGGGAAGAAAAGATTTATATGTTTAAATTGTGTCTTCTGCTTTGAATCTAAAAATTGTGGCTTTAATAATCTGCCACCTATCTGCTGTGGATATTGCTCTGTATGCTGTGAATAGGTTGCTCTCATTGGTTAATAAATAAAGTGCTGATTGGCCAGTAGCCAGGCAGGAAGTATAGGAGGGACAAAGAGAGAGGAGGATTCAGGGAGCAGGAAGCCTGAGTGAGGAGAGCCACCATGAGTAGCAAGATGTAAGCCACGAGCCATGTGGCAAGGTGTAGATTTATAGAAATGGGTTAATTTAAGTGTAAGATCTAGCTAGCAAGAAGCCTGAGCCATTAGGCTAAACAGTTTTAATTAACATAAGTGGCTGTGTGTTTATTTGGGTCTGAGTGGCTGCGGGCCCAGACGGGACTGGAGAAATCTCCACCTACACCTATCCTCCAATATATTAACTATTAGAGGATTCTGCATAGAGATTGGCTATTGGTATTAAAATTGAAGTGTGTAAGATACAAAATGCCCTAAATTTTCACAATGAATAAATCTAATTGGCATCAATTAACATCTCAAATTCTTCTCTCCCTAAAATTAATCTTAATCTTTCAGAAAATATTCTTGAAATATGCAAACCATTACCATCCTATTGCCTTACAAAACACTGAAGTATTTACAAACTGTTTTATTTTCTAAATTATATATACACAAACATATATGTGAGTATATATAGTTGTATATACATAGATATATAATATACATACATAGATATAAGTAGCACTCATAGCATTCCCAAATTGCAAGCAATATTTCTGTACCAGTTTCAAACTTTCTACTTACTATTTAGAAGCCTTTCGGCAAGATACAAAATCTATTGTGCATTCTTTTAGTTTAAACTGCAGGAGTGCAAAAGTGCGCACTGTTTCCTTCAGAAATGAAATCATCACTCACAGATGTACTTGTGCACTCCTTATGCCAAGACGAGACAGATGTGGCTCTATTCACTCAGGGACAGGTGCGATGGAAAAAGAGATAAAACATTTGGAGAAAGTGTAAGCAACTATACTGCTGTTGCTAAATAAATAAACTCCCTGCCAAAAAAAAGGATACCAAACTTTGCTTATTTCTACTTATTCCTTCTTAAGGTTTATTTCAAGATCTAGTAGAGCTAAGCTCTTTTCAGTTTTACCTAGCTATATTGATCAAGTGTACAGAATGTACATGTATTTAAATAGGTTATATATGAATGAGAAGTACAAATGTCCCTGTGTGCCATTTTATACCCAAATTCATTCATTTAAAGCAACTCCACTTCTTTCCACACAACACCAATTCTACACAACTTCTAATAAGATCATCTTCACAATCTTTATACTGGTAAAAATAATATAATAGGGAAGTCAGGAGGGTTCTAGCAGTTTGGATAGGGGAAGAAAACAGTTGCGTGTTTTCCTAAGAAGCATTTCGGTGAGCTACAGACTGAGAACAGTGCCGGAGAAGAAATCTGCAGCTGCTGGGCTAGGGCAAAGAAATAGAAAATGATTTTGATTTTAGAGATTCGTATTAAATCTGACTCCAAAAGAAGGATCGGGTGGGCATCAGCAGCTGGGAGAGGATAGGCAAGCGGGAAAGATGATGTTGATTTTAAATGTATTTAATCACGCTGCTTAGCGAGAGAAGAGAGGAATCTGCAGCTGGGCTGGGGAAGGAAGGTGGGGAACTACGTTGGAATATTGTCCCAGGAGGATCAGGAAATATGTAAATACATAGAATGATTCTACAATGTGACAGGGTTGTAAATGAAAAACTCTGTCTGCCAGTGTAGACAGAAATAATAAGAGTGATGACAAGTAGGGTTAGGAAATAGATTCATCCTCAGATCAAAAGGTCAGAAAACTGTTGGACAGAGTCATGTAATGTAAAAAAAAATCACGCTGCTTAGCACGTACTTACCTTTGTTATATAAACTATTTCATGATCATTCTTTAATAATTAGGTTACCAAAAGTACACCAGGCATGGACGTGCTAGTGATCACAGCGTACTACAGAATTGGTGATTCTTAAGGTAGTATACAAACTTTCAGAATCCTAGAGCAAAATGTCAGAAATATAAATTGGGGTGGTTTGATAATATTTGGAGAACAAATTTGAAAATTCATCAATAAATACTCACTAACCTGTGTTTTACATATGGAAGTTTTAAGCACATATGGAACCTGTAATACTTTGAGCACATAGTTTTGTATTTTGGTTTATTTTCTTGTTATTTGTCTTGCAAAATGTAGTGTAAAGGAAAATATAACAACTTTCTTTTTGCATACTGTGAGTAAATGCTAAGTTGAGTGTGTGAAACTTCCACAGACAATTCTCCTTCCGGAGAAAAGTGCTTACTACATAATTTCATTGCTTTGTATATTTCAATTGGGAGGGCTAATTGCTTTTGTTTCTTCATTTAAAAGTTTAATGTTAAACCTGATGTTATAGATTCCAGGTATCTGAGATCCTTATTAACAATACCTGCATTGATTTCTTACACTACACTTTATAGAATAGAATGCTGAAGTCAGCCAGCATCTTGGTGAAGTAATTTATAACTAAAATTTAAATTCATGCTATAATAACCAGAGAGTTATTTGCCTTTTACAGAAAAAATGCAAGCAAAAATAATTTCCACAGTACCAGGTTTATTTTGCTTGGGATTATTTGGCATCTCGAGATATTGTTTGTGAGAAATGATTTTCTATTACGTCTAATTCTTATATACATGATGTTGAGATTTCAGATGTACTAGATACTTTGTCAATAACCAGCAATGTCTTCTTTTTAGTCAACTAATTATTTCAGTTTGGAACTATACAAAAAAAAAAAAAAAAAAAGACTGAGCATTCACAATATTCTCCACATTATGAAGTAGCAGTGGTGGGTTACAGGGTAGGAGGGATGTTGTACAAGAATCTGTCTTTAGTTGTTGCTGTTTGTTTGTTTGTTGTTTAGTCAATTTCCTTCACCAGGGGGTGCCTTTATCTATGCTTTTCAAAGCTTGACCAATGAACCCAGCTTAATACAAACATTTCCTTTAGCAGCAGAATAGTCAAAGCCTGAACTGGTTAAAGACAAACAAGAGATTTCAGTTTGTCTGAATGCCAGAAAGCACACAAACAACAATTATCCAAGGCATAAAACTCATCTTTATGCCCATCGAGAAACACCGAGTAGCAATGGGTGCCCATTGTTCAATGTCATTCTGTGTCCTTCTAGCATCTCTCTAATTGGAAATATACTCTTATTTTATTTTTTTCCTTACAATTTCTGTCAATAACAGTCTTGAAAGTAGGTTGTATTTTTCCCTTTCAGTGAAGCTGGAAGAAGCAAGTGTATAAAAAAAATACTGTTACTTCCTTACATTTATATTTTGTACAACCCAGCATTGATTTGCTCCTTATTTAAGCAACATTTTCTTGATAAATTAAAAAAGCAGCAATAGCCATTACTGCAGGCTATATACAGCCTCTAATATCACTTAAGCATATTACAGAATATAATATCTGGTACTTAACGACTAACTTGCATATGAAAGCTCACATAATGTCTCATAAAACCCTTAAAATGGCTTCAGTTTAAGAGTCTCTTTAAAAAAAAAACACCTTCAGGGAATATTGTAAATGAAGTAGCACTCTAGCCCTGGAAAAAAAATTCACACACTTGCAGAAATTTTTAATATAAATTGAACACATTAAAAATTAATTTTGCATGACCATTTCGCATTGCGGTGCCAACGCATAGTTAAGATAAGGCCTTAACTCTTCTTTGTTTAAAGTAACGTGGAAGCTCTTGGCTTTCCCTTTCTGCTTTCATCTGTACGTAATTATTATTTTCATTAATCAGAAAGCGGACCCCCTTTTTTCCTATTCTGACAGTCTCAGCTGGAGTTGAAAGAAACCCTACCTGAGTCACCAGGGTAACTTAACCATAAACTTCTAGGCAACTCATTAAAGAAAGGTGTGAGCTGACAATTAACTAAGGAGGCATCTATCCTCCTTCAGCCCTTAAAAGCAAGGAGCTCAGAGCAAAGCTTACTCTTCAGAAAAGCAGCTTTCTGCAGGGGAGACCTGCCTGGCTGGGCCATCACTTTCTCTTCCCAGACTACTGATTTGAATCTGCTCTCTTGCTTTTAGCTGCCTGGTTGGCAGACCCTCTTTGTATGTGTGCTTTTAGCATGAGCATTAACAAAGAAACACAATGTACATTTTTTCATTAACATATTATTCTTTGATGAACATAAAAAAGGGCAAAAATAACAACCAAAGGCATTCGGTTGGATATTTGCAGATCTGTTTATTAGTCTCATGGCCACAATTTTGTAACAACAAAATTCCCTAAGTGTGCATCAGTTGCAATAAGACATTGACGAATGTCTTTCTCTGCAGAGAGCTGGCGCTGCATGGATGTGACATGCCGTAGTTTTCTGTGGTTCTGACATGAGCAGGCAGTACATGATGC
The DNA here is from genome assembly GCF_949786415.1 of Peromyscus eremicus. NCBI lineage: Eukaryota > Metazoa > Chordata > Mammalia > Rodentia > Cricetidae > Peromyscus > Peromyscus eremicus. The sequence continues at coordinate 25,466,938 of NC_081419.1, read as the reverse complement.
CAGTGGAAGCTTACAGGAAGCCACTGGGGTGATTCACAGATTACATCTCAAGTGATCAATTATAAAAAGGTGGGGAAGGGCTGACCTAAGAAAGGACTCCAGACCTTAGATCAAAGGTGCTATATAAATCTGGCAAATGAAGCAATACGGAAACTAAGAACTCATTTTCACTGTCCAAATGAGAGATTCTGCTACGCAAATCTTAAACCCTGAAAAGGGAGAGCAAATCTTGAGCTTATGTCAGAATTATTGTTGATCATGCTGTGAAGAGGAAAGAGAATTTTGGAGAAGATTATTTCTGTAGCTTACTTCCAAAAGCCCTTTTGAAATACTATAATGCAATCCCTGTCCTCTCAATTCATATACTCCATGCAAATACAACATAAGGTACAGAATTATATACACTCCAAAGTCCTTGAGAATACATGCATAGTTGTGCTGACTTCCAAGGAGATATTAGACTCTGGAGGTATTTTATCTTGAAAACCATCATTTCCACTATGAATACATGGTGAAGTCAATTTGTCTGAAAGAGTTGAAAAGAACACTCTAACTGCTTACAAAAGCACAAATATCTTCTACCACACTCACCTACCACAATCATAATTTTATCCTCAAGTATTAGGTGCCATGGACTTGTTCTGAAAATTCACAACTTGTTTTTCCGTTGAAATGCTTCTGGCCAGACAGATGTTTAGCTATTAGTTTACAGCAGAAGCAATCTCCTACACTACAAATTTATTTGGATAAGATGTGTGAGTCCAGTTTCTTTTTTGTTGTTGTTGTTCTTTTTTTTTTTTAAGAGGAAAGTTGATGAGTAAATACTGGCAAGGGCTAGATTTTCTATAATTGTGAGAGGATGCAGGATAACACAGGTACACCAAATGTAAATGTTAGCAACAGCAAGTGTCTCCAGAGAAGCACACTCCTATGGAGTCTCTGTAATTCTGACACACAGGCTTGTAAAAATGGTATTGTCTCTGTCTCTCTGTCTCTCTTTGTCTCTGTCTCCATCTCTATGTGTCTCTTGGTATCTATCCCTCTCTCTCATACACACATATGCAGAAATCAACGGGAATCTGTTTAAGCCCAAATTTGAAACAATTATATAAAATTATTTCTCAATACACATTTATTTCAGTGATGAGCTGGTATTTAGCTATACAACTGATAAAGGCAATGGATATATAATAGCCTATGTGATTAAAAGTACAAGAAAATTTTAATTAAATTATTACTTATTTTATAGTTTAGAATCATGAGGAAATCAAAGAAAATAACTATACGTATCAAACCTGATTAGATGTTAACACACAAATAACTACGTTTGCATAGTGATTAAGAAATGCAAAAGACTGTCAGCTGAATTTTCTCAGGAGCCTTAAGGAGCAATTCCAAATGGCAGTGAAATAACTATGGCAAAGAAAACCCTGAGTTTCAAAACACCCTACTGCAGCTTATAGTTATCAAGAGTATCTAGGAAAATTCTGATGAGATGAGTATGTTTGGGTACTAGTGTAAGTTCTTATATATGAGCTTTTGAGTAATAAAAATAACATGAAATTTATTTAGCATACATGTTTGTAAAGGCTAATCTTTGTTGTCAGTCTGAATATATCTAGAATGAACTACAATTCAGAAACAAAGGGCACACCTGTAATCTAGATCTTGAGGCTTTAATCTGGGCTACATCCTCTGTTGAAAGCGTATATAAGGACATAGAAGAAGGAAAGTTTTTCTCCTCTTTGCCTGCTTACCCACACTTTGCAAGCACATCCATTCCTTCACTGGCATTGGAGTCTGCTTCTTCAGGATTCCAGCATATACAGAAGACCAGCTGAGACATCAAGCCTTGTAGGACTGAGAAACTACCAGATTCTTGGACATGTACATACATTCACAGCTAGGCATTGTTGGAATAGTTGGCCTGTAGCCTGTAAGTCATTCCAAAATATATATATATATATATATATATATATATATATATATATATATATATATATATATATATATAGAGAGAGAGAGAGAGAGAGAGAGAGAGAGAGAGAGAGAGAGAAAGAGAGAGAGAGAGAGAGATTCATTCCATAAGTTCTGTGACTCTAGAGAACCCTTACTAATACAATGTTCATTATCGAAAGTATAAAAGGTATAATTAAGTGATTGATATATAAAATTTATAATATGTCTTAGTTGATCATGTGTGTGTTTATGTGTTTGTGCATGTGTATGTGTGTGTGTGTGTGTGTGTGTGTGTGTGTGTGTGTGTATCTCTTGAAAATGTTTGTCTAACTCTTATGACACAAGGAGTACAGAAGATGTGGGAGAAGTGACTCCATTTATCTCATCTTCCTCTCCTGTGAGTCACAGTGGTGGGAAGATGTCACAGATAATAATCCCCAAAATTTATATGAGGAATTATTAAAGTTCTATCCCCCAAAATATCACCTAATTTGGGAATGGCATTGTCAATGCAATTTGTTAAGATTGGGTGAACTCATAATGCAGCATGAATAGTGTTTTTTATACAAGGGAGCAGGGATTGGAGAGCTGGCTCAATGAATAAGAACAATAGTTATTGTTGGAGAGGAACTGAGTTTGACTTCCAGTACCTCCACTGGGAGGCTCACAACCACCTACAGCCCCAACTTCAGAGGATCTGACATCTTCTGGCCACTGTGGACACCCAACATGTATATGCACATAGAAATATGCACACATATATGCATGCATATAATGAAATAAATTATTTTATAATTATATGTGCATGCACATAATAAAATAAATCTTAAAAAAACAAAAGTAAAAGGGGATGCGAGGACACAGATGTGTGTGCAGAAAGGAAGAATGGCATGTGAGCATAAAAGCAGAGATAGTATGGATGTAGCTACCCAACAAGAATAAGAATATTAACAGGCACAATACCAGGAGATATGAAAGTGGTAGGGAAGAGAATCTGCTGCATTGCTTTCAGAGGAACCCACCCTGTGTGCACCTTCATCTTATACTGTTAACTCTCAAACTATAGGACAATGCACTTCTATTGCTAAAACCTACCCAGACTGTGCTACCTTATTATAGCTGCTCTAAAAAATGAATATGGGAGTTTCAGACAATATGTATTCCTGACTTTGTTTTCTAGAGAGACTAAAAACAAAACCAACAAAATAAAAATATACAAATAAATAAATAAAACTAAATCTTCTAGCTCCCCAAGCCTTATATAGAACTCCCAGACCCCAAATTTCTCAGCCATGTGTAGCAGTATGGTAAACAGCCAACAGAAGAATTTGAAATATAGTTTAGGGTAAATTTGAAACAACATTGCTTTATGGGATAACCGTATCCTTAAAAAAAAAGCAATATTGGAACTGCTGTTTGATTGACTGATTTTTTTTGTGCTATTATTGTTGACAGATGGGGCAAAAATGATTATCATCATTGGGAGAAGGAAAAGGAAGTCCCAATTCACTATCCATCAAGGACAGCATCCATGTCAGAGCACTTAGCAAATATTTGCTAAAGATTAACAGATAAATAAAATCAACAAAGCTTTGCAAAAAAAGTAAAAATTTAGGAACTATTTGTCAAGACTGGGTAATAACTTACATTATACAAAATTGGTCAATATTGCCTCCAAATATGATGTTTGTAATAGAATTCTGTGAAGGAAAAAATAAGTAGATTGAAGGGAACTCCCTAACCTTAAGAAGTAGGTGGCAATACACTGTGTAAAATATATAAGTGTTCCAAGAATCTCATGGTTTGTCTGTTCATTGCTAATTATTTTTAGAGTTCTATAAAAATAAAATATAATAATTGAGCATATATAATGCTTAATGAATTTGAATCTTGGAGAGAATCTGAATTCAAGAATATGTGGTCTAGTCATTTATATGTACTCTGAAAGGAAGAATGTGATTTATACCACAGAGGGTATGATTTAATTTCTTTTCTGCTGATTTCCTGATCCCTTGGTTGCTCAACAAATTATATATAGGGCACCCACACAAACATATATGCACCTGCCTATGGGCAATATGCCAGAGCAGTCTGGCACCTACTGAGAATAAGTGGATGCTTTAAGAATGTATCTAGACTGCTTTTTCCATACCTGTGGTCTTTCTAAGTAACCAGAAAGTTGAACGCTCTAGATCATCTTCCTCCAGCTAGACATTGCCAAGGAGTATATGTAGTTATTAGTAGAATCTTCCTTCTGTTTATCTTCTTGTATTCTACCTTTAGGGTCATTATGTACAAAGGAAAGGAAAATAAATCAACCCTTCTCCTTAATTATTTAGTGGTATATAAAGATTTCCTTGAAGAGAACTCTTATAAGTGGGTTGAGGTGCGGTAGGATTCCCCTCATGACTCACTGTATTCATTCATTTGAATTGTGTCATGTCCCAAATTACAGAGACATGCGGGAAATTTAATCCTAGAGATAAACTAAGAAGCAGCTTTCCTACCTCCAAATCACATAAAACATTCATACATCATAAATAAATGACACAGTGTAAATACCATTGCTTAGTAACTAATAGCCAACATCCAGTCTTCATCTATGGAATATGCAAAAGATTTTTGGAATTCAATGCAAAATACACACTAGAGTATTTCCTTGGTTTAAAACTTGAAATATATATGGGCATTAGGCAGAAACAACAAGATGTATGAAAGTAAAACAATGGTCAAAAGATTGTGCTTCTGAATCAAATTTTAAATGAACTAATATAATGCTATTGTACCAATGAAAACATAATTTTACTTTATCTAAGTTAGAGAGAGATGTGGAGAAAGGAAAATTATGAGAAAAGACAAAATAAAATAACATGCATAAATACATATAGTTAAGGAGATGGCTCATTTTAGGAGCTGGGCTGACAGGGCCACTGGGTGTTCAAGTAGCTGATAAGACTGTTCTCTGGGTGTGAGGATGAAGATGGTGGTAAATGAGATCAGCACTTAATCAATATAATAAACAAAGTAGCTTGTCCTTCCTAATATAGCTGAATCTATGCAATCCATTGATAGTCTAGAGAAAACACATACCCTTAATTTTCTGACTTTGAGGTTCAGTAAGATAACACCAACAAATCACTGGACAATATGCATTGGAAAAACGAAGAGTTTGACTTACAGGTTACAAAACGTTAAGCGGGTGTTTTAACTCATCTTACATATGTAATTCACTTTTTAAAAAAATGAACCAAACATTACAAACTAAATATGAGAGCTTTACCTCTTCCTTTTACTGACATCCAATTCCTCGGGATTAAAGATGGTACACAAAGTTAAGGAAACAATGGATCACATTTTCTGTCGTAACATGTGAACCACATTAAATTGAACATAGATTACAACAAACATAAAAGGATAATTAACATCTTTGGAATCATTCAAAGAGTTCTCTGGCCTAAACAGTAGATGGAAACACCAAACTCAAACCGTGGCTTAGTGTATTCTCGAATGTGTGACTTGACAGAACAAAGTCTCCTCAAGGACTTGTCTTGAAGTCCAAGATAAATTTGAACTTGGTGAATGACTGTAAGGAAACATTATCTTCCAGATGTACAGGACAGCAGCACACAGTGATTTTTTTAATTTTATAATTTAATTTAATTTTACATATCAGCCACGGATTCTCTTGTCCTCCCCCCCCCCCCCGCCTTCCCCCCAGCCCACCCCACATTCCCATCAGCTCCAGGGCAAAGACTCCCCTGGGGATTGAGTTCAACCTGGTAGATTCAGTCCAGGCAAGTCCAGTCCCCTCCTCCCAGGCTGAGCCAAGTGTCCCTGCATAAGCCCCAGGTTCCAAACAGCCAACTCATGCAATGAGGACAGGTCCCGGTCCCACTGCCTGGATGCCTCCCAAACAGATCAAGCTATTCAACTGTCTCACTTATCCAGAGGGCCTGATCCAGTTGGGGGCTCCTCAGCTATTGGTTCATAGTTCATGTGTTTCCATTCGTTTGGCTATTTGTCCCTGTGCTTTTTCCAATCTTGGTCTCAACAATTCTTGCTCATACAAACCCCCCCTCTTTCTCGCCAATTGGACTCCTGTAGCTCCACCTGGGACCTGGCCATGGATCTCTGCATCCAGTTCCCTCAGTCATCGGATGAGGTTTCTAGTATGACAATTAGGGTGTTTGGCCATCCTATCACCAGACTAGGTCAGTTCGGGCTTTTTCTCGACCATTGCCAGTAGTCTATTGTGGAGGTATCTTTGTGGATTTCTGTGGACCTCTCTAGCACTTTGCTTCTTCCTGTTCTCATGTGGTCTTCATTTATCATGGTCTCTTATTCCTTGTTCTTCCTCTCTGTTCTTGGATGTGTTGTCCTTCACTGGAGCATGGATGCTTTCCCAAAGGCTACGCTGTCAGAGAAGACTGACGTTTCCTTACCCAGCAGGTAACAATTGAGAATCACTCCGTGGCTAGAGGTGGGATCGCATGCCCAATCCCCCAGTTCATGCTTGCCTTTGGTCTGGTTTAGGCTTGAACAGGTTTCACACATGCTGTCAAAATCACTGTGTGCTGTCATAATCACTGTGTGCATGTGAAGGACAACACATCCAAGAATATTTGGGGCAGCACAAATTGGTCTTGACAGTTTTAAAAAAATACAAGATCTAAAGTTGGGTGGATAGGAAAAGTGTGGTGGATCTGGAAAGAGTTGTCAGTGAATGTGATCAAAACATGTTGTACAAAACTTGAGAATCTCAAAGAACAAACAATCTACAAACAAAAACTAAAAGCAGAGTTAAGACAGGAATGTGTTCCGAGTCAACTTTGATCCCTTCCAATGCATGTCTTCCTCTTGAGGCTTTGAAACCTTCCATCTGAACATTGAGGATTACTTGGACTTATCAGTCACCTCGTAACTCTTTTTCTTTTTTCTTTGAAAATGAATTTGTCACACATTTTAAAAATACATCTGAAGATTCAGGGAATTTTATACAAAACACGTTTTTTTAATCACAGTGAAAATCAAGAATGACCCCACCACCACTTCATACTAGATATAATTCATAGGGTAAAGGAATTGTTAAACTATACTACTTCTTACTGAAGGGACAGTTTGACCTATCTTAACATGAAATGCTTTATTTCTTCTTACTGAAAGCTTTAAGCACTCACTGAATGATAGGCTCATGCAAAGCAGAATTAGGACTAATACTACCTTCTCCTGTGTTCCTAAAAGATTCAGTGTTTTGTGGTGTGATAAGGATATGTAAAATAATACACCTAAACTATACATAAATTGTAGTAAAATTATTTTGAGAGGGTACTCTTATTTGTATACCTTTCTTTGAGTAAATGTCAAAATTAGTGGTACTCAAATAGATTGCATATTATACTTACCTAAGGAATTTTTTTGTTTTTTTGTTTGTTTTTCGAGACAGGGTTTCTCTGTGTAGCTTTGCGCCTTTCCTGGAACTCACTCTGTAGACCAGGCTGGCCTCGAACTCACAGAGATCCGCCTGCCTCTGCCTCCTGAGTGCTGGGATTAAAGGCATGTTCCACCATCGCCCAAAGGAATTCTTGACTTAAAAGGAGAGATGATAGGGCAGGGGTAAGGTTTGGGTAGTTTTAAAAGGGCATCATATGATTCCAATATTCAGATATGAGAACATTTACACTGAACCAACAGTTCCTGAATATACCTGATCCACAAATACCTGGGAGCTCATTAGATGTATAGAGACCTTCCATACTTTATAGTGGACTACTTCACAAACTATAACGTTTAATTTGAATCTTCAAAACATTCAGGAGTGCATTCTATAGAAACCTCTCTATTACTTTCATCAATTACTATCTTTGGAAACCATATACTATACATTATGTTTCAACTAAAAAAGGTAAAAGTCAGAACAAAACAGAGAATGTGGAGTTCTGATAAACCCCACAATGATAGGACATTGGAATGAGACATCATCTTATCCATATATCATGGCCAAATGTTCTAGGTTCTTATGCATCCATTCAATAAATGTATTTTATCGTGTTTCAACTATGACAGTAGCTTCAAGAGTGTGGTCTCTAGAGTTGTTCCCTGTACCTTTCATATGGACCTAGGTGCTCCTTTCTCTCAGTATTATGTCTCTCCATACTAAACTCTAGTACAGAATCTATTGCCATGGTTTCTTTTCACATTGACTCTGTGTATGTTGCTGAGGGAATATGCCATGTCTTATGCATTTCAGACACTGAGCCCTTAAAAGAGTGCTTCACATATACTGCCTCAATGATTTTTCTTAGAGACCAATAGCCACATAAAAATATGAAAAATGAGACATCTCTTTCTGCCAACTAAAACAGAAAAGTTCCAAAGTGATTGCACCTTTTCGTTTGATACTGAAGTGTTAGCAACAAAATTGGATCCTGTAGTCTCTAAGATCACAGAAAGAGAGGAGGAGAGAAAAAAACCAATGGCACAATTTTCCTCTGCTGTGCTCCATGCTTTAACTTTCTATATTAGACAAAACCAGGAAAAGGACAATTACAATGACTTATAAAAATATCTTTATTCTTATCTAAGCACAGCTGGAGATCATACGACTTAAGTCTCAGAATTTGAATCTTAGATTCACTAAGTTGCAAGTTCAAGAGTAGACTACTCAGGGTAGTCAAGGAGCCAATTCATTCCTTAAAACAGCATCGCCAATATGGAGAATTTGCTTTTTCATTGTGGTATCTAATTTATGTATAACTCATTATATACTAAATCAGCTTTACCATAAATCCCTTTAGAATTACTATTTATATCCTCAACTCTCATGATACAATGTGAGAGAGATTCCTCATGTGATTCCTTGCTAATGGTGCCTGGCTTCTCCTCCACTAGAATCATTTTTTTCACAAGAAAAATAGCATAGTTTCCAAAAGCACTCTGTCTCTACTACTGCCAGGATTATTGAAGATGCAACACTTTGGGATGTGTGTCAGATACTAATACTTAGATATATGTGATACACTCTGAGAATCTGCTGGGAAAACATTAGGATAGAGGGACAATTTCTCTATTGGGTGGGAGACAATATGAAAATATAAAGTCCAATTCTCATTTCTGAAATTTTGATATCCCCATTTTTACTTGGTAGTGAAAAATACTGTTAACTGGATACAGAGTAGAAAATAGAATCTAGTTGGGCCTGTAGGAAATCCTCAGGCATCTAATCCAGGGTTCACTAAGATGCTCAATGGACTACCAAGGAATTAAACTACCAAGGAATTGTATGAGGATTTTTCTATGTGTTGCATTTAACAAAGAGAGGCTGGCAAAAGTCTGCTTACAGAAACTTACAATTAATTCAACAAATGTATCAAAACACCTAGGCACTCCCGATGTAATCAGTTGGCTGAAAAAGAGCCCTCAAGGTTGGCTATGCCACAAAGGGGAAAAATTGAAATTAGCAGATCTCAAAGTTGAATGCTCAAATCTACAGCATCAGCAGCACCTGGGCATAATAGACACTCAAAGACCAGGTGTTTTCTAGCCTACACACCAAATGAGAACATCAGGATAGTCTAACAAGCCCTCCAGGTGATTCTGCTTTCTCTAAAGTTCTTAGGAATATGAGTAAGGAAAATTCCAGATGGGAGATTCTCTAACATTTAGTAGAAACAGAAACATAATATAGTAAGAATGCATGTTAACATCTAAAAACTTGGGTATATTTTTTATTCTTTAATTTGGCATGCAGGCTGGGGGGGGAGGATGGGGTGAAAAGACACCATGCACCATCATAGCGAGGTGGGAAGAACTTCAAGCCAGTGCTCCAGAGGGACTGTCTGCTCTTGCAACAGGTCTATGCATTCAATCTGCACAGACAGACCAAATTCTGCATGTTGAATCCAAGTCTTTCTGTAAATTGAATTTTACTACTGAAGTTAGGAATAGGTAATTTATTATTTACTTCTTACTTCAAATTTTATTTACAAAAAGTACAGAATTAAGTCTGTGTACACCTCAATTGTTTATTTTTATGAAGATAAATATAGGAGGAAGTTTCCAAAGAAAACCTCCTGGCAATCAAACTTACTCAGGTGACTTCCAAAATATGTCTAATTTTCACCAGTTCCTAATGTATAGTTCAAGTTACATTAAGGTTATAATGCATTATACTCAGACTTTTATCTTCCTGTTTCTATATTTTGTTTCTTTTTACAGGAAAAATAACCACACAGTCTTGGAATTTTCTGCTAATATCCACTTCTACCTAATTTCCATACTAAAACCCACTACCTTTCACATTCTTGTGGCATTCTTGGCATTGGACTTGACTGTTTCAGATGAGTCATTCAGACTTGACCTATCGAATCCTTACTTCCTCCAACATATACTGCTTAGATCAAGGAATAAGTGCTTATTCTACGTTTACACAGATAGTAAGTTAATTTTCTGGGTGCTATTGCTTCAATGTTTGAAGAAGGGAACATTTTTTTCCCAGCTATGACTTCTGAGAAGATGAGATATGAGTTACTAGCAGCCATTGGGTAACTAGCTGTAAGAATCTACTGACAATAGAAACAACACAAAAGGACACAACACTAAGAGATGGAAATTATCCTGAGAAAGTGAAATATTTCAGAAGAAATCCCACGTGAGCTGCTGATTTTTCACACATATCACACACACATACACACACACACACAAACATACCACCTATAGTAATTGAATACACAGACAGACAGACAGACAGACAGACACACACACACACACACACACACACACACACACACTTAAATTTTCCCACACAATACATTAGATATGAAGAGCCATGAGATAATCATGAATAGGGATCCAAAATAACTTCAAAGAGCAGGAAGGCATCTAGGATCTACTGAAACATGCTCTTACCTCCATAACAATTATTCTTCCAGGATCGATAAGACAATTACAGAAATGTTCCTTTAGATGAAGTACTAGAATGTATCAGTGGATTTTGCTAAGAAAACAAGAGTTTCTGAGATGGAAAGCTATACATAAAGAATCAAGGATGAATGGAGGTGTATTTTTTTTCAAGCATCTCAGTAATGATGAAAAGCCTTAGTAGTATTATCTAAATGTGTTTAGACAATGAGATAGGATCAGTATCTGACTCATAACTGTGTGTGTAAAAATACTATTGCCTTTTTTAAACTTTTGCTGCCTAGAATATCTTTTGCCATTTTAATTTAATGCTAGTTATTAGAAGGTGGAAGTAGTGTCCAAGCAGATGGTTGTCAGTAAACTGATGACTACAGTTATGGATGTGTGTCCAAATAAAATCCTCATAACTTGGTATGCTACAGAGTTTCCTAAATGTGACTGCCAAAATAAATCTGGCCAGGAAAAATAATTTTGAGTATTTTACCCTCTTACTTAAGTTTTTTTCTAACAGTTTGAGAGAAAGCTATTTGTATAAAGCTAAAACTATACATATATAGACAATTACAATATTCACTGACACTACTTTAAAGTTTCTTAAACTCACTTAGGAGAAAGTATTCTAATACTACGCTAATGTCTATTTCATCCATCCTATATGTTTCTTTTTTTACACAAAGAAGTTTGAAACCAATGCAAATTTCTTACATTCATTTCACTTATATTAGCTTCCCTGTATTGGATAGTTTTTGTAGTCTATGACCAAAAAACATGATGTAGTGTTCTATGCCCACCAGTTCTGTGATTACTATTCTATATTTTAGTGAGAGGCAAGTTGCCTTTTGGGCAGGAAAAGTCTTGCTCAGGGTCTGGGTTGTCACATAGTGATTGTCAAACACCTCAACCTTCTATCCTTGTTGATTGCCAAAACATCTAAAAGTACAATAAAATGACCACAGAAAAATATAACCTCTACGCAGTCTTTATAAAGGTTTACCTGAAAGGTAGGCAGCTCCTCTACATTCTCTAGAATGTACTCAGAATAAACTTAAGAAGTATTAACAGTTATATCCTCAGGTAACAGTTTCTCCAACACCTTGACAGAAAACTATTTCCCTTAGATAATATCCCTAAATAATACTGAAGGCACTTCTGAAAACTGCGTGGTGAAAATCATGACTGTGGCTATGACTATGGGGACAATGAGCATGACTTTCATCATGTTATACAGCTTTTTTTTTTTACAAGAACTTTTGAGGGGAAAAAATAAGCTATGTTTTATGGCTTTTACACTAGCAGAAGTTACTTTCTTAAGTATTTGGTTTTCTTTTATCTTAGCAAATATCTGTTTGACTTTAAAATGGAGGTTAGGCTGTCAACTCTGCAGTGAATTAGCAACATCTATCTATTAACTTACACAGCCTCATTAAAAGTCAGAGATGCTGCAACAATTCTCAAACATGGCTGTCTAAACAAGACCTAAACAAGGAAGACACCAATGGATAAGCTGACATGAAATGGGGAAAACTCATGGGGCCTCAACTCTAGACAAGGAATTAAGGGCAACTGGGGAATGCTGAGAGATGTAGAAATGGTCTTCCTTGCCAGGTAGTGGTGGTGCTCACCTTTAATCCCAGCACTGGGGAGGCAAATCCAGGAGGACCTCTGTGAGTTTGAGATCCAGGACAGGCACCAAACTACACAGAGAAACCCTGTCTCAAAAAACCAAAGAGAGAGAGAGAGAGAGAGAGAGAGAGAGAGAGAGAGAGAGAGAGAGAGAGAGAGAGAGAGAGAGAGAGAGAGAAGGAAGGAAGGAAGGAAAAGAAAAGAAAAGACAAAAGAAAAGAAATGGTCTTCCTCAGGGAAGAGCTCCCAATTGGTTATCCTATACCCAGTGATCAGCCCTGACATACACACATTTTGAAACATTATACAGATTGAGCAGGTAGTAGATATGTACTTAAGATATATGCCATTAATCTGAAAGCAAGAAGGGGCATGAAAGAGTCTGGAAGAAATGGAGGAGATGATATAATTATAGTTTCACAATTTATTATTTAAAAAAATGTAGTCACTATTTGGCGGTAGACATAGGCTTTATTCTTGTAACCATCCAACTCACCCATGTTGCTTTTCTAAATGGACAATAGAATCAGGCAAGTATGGTCTCTTAACACCTCATCCCTAGTACTTGTGTAGGATCCAGACTCAGTAGCCACCTGAATTTGAATTCAATGGGTCCATATTTAGAATTAATTTACCAAGTTCTGTGCTAAAAATCTGGAGTTGTCTATGCTACATTAAACCATGTCCTTAATTTTAAATCTTTTCTTTCCTTCTTGTTTTTGTTTTTCTTCTCCTCTGTTGTATTATTTTTCAGGTTACCCTTTAGTCCTGGATATGCCCCACTTTTTTTTTGTTCTCATATGACCTAGATTCAAATTTACACACTGTAAAACAGCTAATAAATCCCTATTAGGGTTGTAAAAGGTGAGGGTTCAAAGAGTGCACATGCCATCAAATTCTCATATAAAGCCGAATGGTCCTTGATATTAACGGCTTGGCCAAAGTGTGCCCCAAGTCCTCAGGATTTTTATGAAAAAGGGATTTGAAGTGATTTGGTTAAAGGCAACACACCTACTCTCAGATGAACCAAGGATTTTTGTACTCTCTATGCTGGCTCTGTCACCAGCCCCTCTCTCAATTCACCTTAAAGAGCAATGTCTCTGGAAGGTTGCCTCCAGTACCCACTTTATTTGTGGCCATCCCTTAGGTAATTTTGCATATGTCTTTGAGGCTGGGGTGTTGGAGGGAAAGTTCCTTTTTGCTTTGCACTGCTGGCAGTTGGGGAAAGTGGGACATAAAGCCCTGTGGGGAGATTTTTTTCCTTTTCCTTTTTTTTTCTTCTTCAAGCAATAGAGAGTATTACAATGATTTACAGAGACATGTTGAAAGTAAATTATGTTGTAAATGCCTGTCCCTTGGGCCAGCTAAGAATCACAGGGAAAAAATGCAAAAAGTTTGAAATTCCCAACAGCAAAGGTTGACAAGAAAATATGGTTTTGTTTTTCTATGAGTAAAAGTAACTTTTATGTTGTGTTTTCCCATGAGAAATTATAAACTTTCAAAGGAATTTTAGTCTCTTGCATGCACATATAAGAGCAATTTATCTGGGACTGCCCCAGTGAAAACAATCTTAAGACTTAAAGCTGTTAGAACTAGGGCTGAATCTCTTCAAAACCACTACTTCTTATTTGTCTTTGGTGTCTCATCTTGTCAAAACATTTACTCAGACTTTGAAGAGTTGCAAGTTGGCAACATGTTAATAGTATGAAAATGCATTTGTGCAGCCCATGTGGCTGCAATTTTTGAGTATGCTCATCACTTGCTTAATGACTAGTGAAAACTTTACAGTAGCTATGGTTACCCAGAAAGACACGGCTTCACATAAATAAGAACTTGTCGATGTAAGACACTGCCAAGTGTCACCAGTGAAACCTTGTCTTTTTTGTAGCTTCCAACAGGCTCAAGTAAGATCATTCATCAAAACTCTCCTGCCCTCTTCTGACTCATCTAACGAGCCTAACTGATAGAAATTCTACAGGTAGGTGGAAAACTTAAATAACTCAAATCTGTTTGGTGAGCCTAACACAGTTTTGTTCCTTAGATATCAAGATCTATATTTACTTAAGCTTCACATTGTTGTTCATCCCTAACTTTATTAGAAATCACTCAGAATGATTTTTCATACCAGTTCATATACTTTTATGGGCCTAAGTTTGCTGGCATATTTTCATCTAGACATCCTTGGTTCCACTCCGTTTCTCTGCCCCATCCCCAAAGCTCTCTTTTGCCAAAGGTTCAAGTTTTCTTCAGTGTTTATAAATCTTCCTTGTCAAAATACATGTTAGCCTTTTTCTCCATGGCAGGAAAATTTCTCCAGCCTATGTCATGTTAGGGAAGATGAGCAAGCACAGTGATTTGCTGTGGGATGTCTTTCTGTATGCTGTGAATATGTGTTGCTCTCACTGGTTGATAAATAAAGCTGCTTTGGCCTATGGCAAGGTAGGATAGAGCCAGACGCAAAATCCAAGCAGAGATACAGGAGAAGGGCCGGGTCTAGGAGATGCCAGCAGCTGCCCTAATTCTTACATATGTTTAGCCATGTGGCTTGTGGCTTGTTATCTAATTTTCTATACATTTTGCTTCCTCTGTGGCTGGTTGGAGTCTGTCCCAACTCCACCCTTCTTAATCTCCATCTTTGAAATACTGTCTAACCTTATTCTGACTCCCCATTGGCCAAACAGCTTTATTTATCAACCAGTGAGAGCAACACAGGAGGTCAGCCTCTTTTTCAATCTGAAGAGTCATGGAGGTAAGAGGTGACTTTGGCTAGCTTCCTTATTTCTCTGATCTTTCCACATTTACCCCTATATCTGACTCTGGGTTTTTTAAGACCAATTATTAAGACCAATTAGAATTCGAGCTGCAGTGATTTACCCCTCCCTGCTTGTTATTTCAGTATTTGCATCAAAATTCCAGTGTGCATTAGCAGGTTAAACAGCCTGAGTCACCAATCCTCCTGATGAAGATCTCTATTCTCAGGGACTTCATCCCTCTAGCATTACACATTTTTAAAAAATTCTCTACAAAACTGCCATAAAACCTTACAAAAGCTATAAACCTCATAACGTGCATATGTATTCCGTTGACTTAAAGGAGCTGTGTATCATTTATTCCACATACAACTTCTGCGATGAGCAAAATAAAATGTAAACCAGCATCATCCTCATTTGCTAATGCTCTGCTAAACAGGCAGAGGCCCTGCTGCTAAGCATTGTCCCTGTTCCCACCCCTTCATTTACGCTGCCTGTGATAGACATAGCCTCATTTATGGATTAGCAAGTGTGGAGATCATGTCACTTCCTGACACAAATGATAATATTCTTTTGCTCTGAAAGATATATGTAGACAAAATAAAATCCCTAGAAAAGTATTAGATTGAGTTGTTGGCTAAATAGAGATACTCCATTAAAAACACCACAGGGAATGCACCATGGAAGGAGAATGCAAAAAGCACGTACTTTTTTCATTGGGGGTGGGCTGTAAACTCTAGTCATACAACTTAGACTTTTTTTTTTTCCAAAATGACCAGTTTTTCCTCAATTAGATCAGAATTTTAAAGGATAAAATATGAAGGGAGTCATCAGAAGCATGTCAAGTCCATAAACACACTTAGTTTTCTCATTGCTGTTCCATAAAGGAGTAACTATTTTTAAAAGTTAAATTTCTTAATGTTTAAATATAATTAATGAAAATAGAGCAAATATATTTCCACAGTTAAATATGGTTGTATAGAAAGAATCTGTCAGATTTGTATTATTTTTGTTATTCAACAGTTTTATTCATGTACATATTGCATTCTGATTACGTACCTACCCCACTCATCCCTGTTATTGCCCCCCAGCCCAGTCTCCTAATCATTTGTCCAGATTCATGACTTTTGGGTGGTTTTGTGACCCATTAATTTAATGAGGCCAATTGTATGACCCCTGGATAGGAATAATCCATTGGGATTATGTGCAACAGAATGCACTGGTTTCTTCAGTGCTATAATCTATTAGTAGCAAATAATTCAGCAGTGAGGGGTAGAGCTCCATGAGGACTTCTTCCATCCATGCTTGACTGTCCACAAGCCTTTTCCTGTGAAGATCTGATGTGATCTGCTGTAAGCATCTACAGCTCTTATGTTGTGACTTTGTGATTAGAATGCCTGTGTCTTGTCCAGAAAATGTTACTTCACAGTCTTTCTCCCTATTTTGTAGATATTACATTCTTTTCTATGCTGCTTTTTCAATGTTTCCCAAGCATTAAAGAGGATAATATAAATGACTTGTTTAGGGGTAAGCATTCTTTTGTATTTACTCTCAATACTATGTGTGTCCATAAAACTCTGGATTCACCACAGTTCAGTAGAAAGAGAGGCTTCCCAATTAAGTTTTTTATTTCAAAAATTTCTAGTGTCAGGCATACATTCTCTCCTGTGGAGCATGCCTGAGATCCAATCAGAGAACATTTGGTTACCTCCAAAAGAAAAGTGCCACTATTGCACAAGTGGATACATCCTATTTGGCATGCTGGTCTTGAAGACTATAAGATTGAAAGCTGAGTAAGATGATTGACTCCTTTTCTCCACCAGAAGCATACACAACACTTTTGAGGACTACGAAAACTGGTATTGAGTAAGAGGCTTGTAGCTCACTTCCATTTTATTCTCTCTATATAATACCATCCAAGATGAGTGGTATGTTTAGCAGTAGCAACTGATCATCTAGTTAAAGTATTCAGCTAAAAATTATGTTAAGAGCCCATTTTGTTTTGGGGGCCATTTACATCTTGTTGACCAATAATTTACAGGAAGATATGCCACCCCTGGCAATATGGTATTTTTATTTGTTTCTTTGTTTGTTTTAATAACCCACAGTTTATGAGAACAGCTCTTCCAGCTATGCATGGGATTACCTTCTGAACTTTTAAAAGATATAAATTGTATGTTTTAATTTGTTTATAAGATTGTAGGTTTCCAGATGGCTCTTCCATACCTTTATTTTATCTATTTATTTTGTTTTTGTTTGAGGTAGGGTTTCTCTGTGTAGCCCTGGTGGTTCTGGAACTCTCTCTGTCTCTGTAGATCAGGTTAAGTTAAAACTCAGAGATCATCTGCCTGCCTCTTTCTTTGGAGTACTAGGATTAAAGGTATACACCACAACCATCCAACACCTTCTTTATTTTAATTAGCTCTACCCTGTTCCTTTGTCTCTTCTATTCCCATACCCTCCCTGCTTAAACCTTCCTATATCCCATATTCCCACTCTATACTTTCAGGTTTCCGGTATTCTGCTGCCCCTGAAGGATCCTGGAAACTCAGTGTGCTTATGTGTAGCTCTGAGGACTGAAAGACAATTAGCTAATGTCAGTATGAGGTTTGAAGTCTCATATTATAGGCATCCAAGAAAAGGAAGGTACAGTTCATATTTTCTGTACATATTGGTTTTAGCTAAAGGTCACATCAGCATCTGGACTCTGACCAGGGAAGCCATTCCTCTGAGCTTAGCCTGGAGAAGGCCTTGCCATTTCCATGTTTTTGAGTCATGAGAGTCCTTGACGGCCATGCTCATGTCAGCAATACACATTCACTCAAGACTTCTTCCTCTTCCCACATCTCTCCCTTAAGGTATGTTCCTCCCATACACCTCTTTCTATTTTCCTGGTTTTCTTGGGTACCATTTTTATAATAAATCACATCAAGCAACTGGAATGACAGAAGAGAGATTTGGAAATGGGGGAAAGACTATCATTTGATTATTCTTTGCTTCTGTTTATGGCACAGAACTTAGAGCACACATACACAGAGGAGCGAGTAGAGGGAGAATAAGAGGGAGATATATACAGAGAGAGGAAAAGTGGGAAAGAGAGAGAGGCAGAGGCAGAGAAAGAGAGAGAAACAAAACAACAGCAAAATCTTTGACTCTCCCTAGAGGTTGAGTTGTCTTTAAAGATAATGAAGCAACCACTGGGATTTTGAGATAGTTTCAGAAAAGTTTATTTTAGAAAACCAGCTTTGTGATTAGGGAGCTTAAACTTTGGTCAGCCTAAAGGAAAAGAAACTGGAGCCTGAATTCACTGAGGTGGCTGACAATGTTGTAAATCATATCTACTTATAGAAATCCCATCAAATTCTAGACTGCAAGGCTCAGTGGAGTTCACTGGTTGGCAAATATGTTGATGTGGGGGTAATACGTCTAGATCTTGCTGGGGAAGGTATTTATGAGCCTTGAATAGGTTTGCCCCACATAGGCTTGAAGTGTAAGCCTCTACTTACACTTCAACTACAACAACTACTACAGTAGTTGTTACTGATTTCTGGCCTTTAAAATAAAACTGTAATCACAACTAAAATATTTTATTGATCTCTATAGGTTTACCAAATATAAAATCTGGAGATAACAGAGATCCTTTGAGTTAGAGCAGGTCAATAAATTAGGATGCTGTTTTCTAGTCTGCAAGCTTCATTTTCTTCACTTTTTCTTCCCTCCTTCTGCCTAGAGACAAGGTCTCAGGTAGCCCATGCTAGCTTTGAACTTATATGACATTGAACTTCTATTTAGCGGAGTTGTTCACTCTTTCTACTTACTGTTGGTAACAAGTGTTGGTTTCTACATTCCTCCATGCCAGACAGGAAGCCAGAAATCTCAAGCAGCTTCAATAAAGTTTTTATTCATTTTAATTATGTGTGACTAAATAAAGACAAATGTTTAAGGATTCATCAGGATTTATTTTTCTCCTTGTCATTCTAAGACATGACATCTTACAAATAGTTTCTCCAAAATCTTAAAAAAATCTTGTTTTCCTAAGAAAATATTCTAAATTTTTATCACTAAAGATTTTTGTTTATAATGCTGAAATATTTTTGTTTTATTGCAAAAAAATTCATAAATATTCTGATCATGTTCCCCCTCCCCCAACTCCTCCCAAACTCTTCCTACCTTCCACCCTTCCAACTCCTTGCCCTTTCTTTTCCTCTCTTTAGAAAAATAAATAAATAAAAATAAATAAACAATAACAAAAACCAAATATTAATACACATACACGTGAAACACAAAACCACAAAATTGGAAAACATAGCACACAAGCAAAAGACCACTAAGACAGTTCCCAAATAAAGCAGTCTAAGACAAACATTTCTATAAAAATGCCATTGAATTTGCTTTGTGTTGGCCATCTGCTGCTGGACATGAGATGAAGTCTGTCCTTAAGTCTGGTTAATAAGAAAATTATTCAAAGAATATCTGCTTGTATATTACTGAAATAATCGCAATACTCACTTCATCAAGTACTTGGAAATAGTAAATTAATCCAACTACACAGTAAGCTTATTGCTTCTTTCACCAGAATTGAAACACACTTCTTAGCGAGACAAATCAACTGTTACGTGATATGCAGCTATAAAAAATTGGTAGACTTTTAGGGAGTGTGTGGATAGTTTAACTGCTGGTTACATTGCAGTGTATCTCTGTAAAGAATATCTGTTGGTTCTCTGTTTATCCCTGGGAAATGAGTAGCTTACTCCCAAGTAACACTGTTGTTTCTGTTTTTATAAATCACTGAAAGCCTCATCCCTGGATTTCCAGAGTGGTCTTTTCCATGTATCTAGTTGCGCATAGCTCCAGTTCCATTTTTTTCAACAGTCCAGAGGTACTTAATAGAGTCACTTCCCAGACAAAAGTGTAATTTACTGGAATTTCATTCTTGCTTAAGAGATCATATTAGCTTTCTCATCACAAAGTTCTGAAGGTTTTGTCTTCATCCCAGAGTGATACATCTTACTATTTCTATTTTCCAACTCATATTCATTCACTCTTCTCAAATGTTTGCTCTTGTCCTACAAAAATTTATCATTTATCAAAAGACTGAAATAAAAACCTTAAAGTAGAATTTTAAATCTTAAAATATTAATTGCTATTATGTTATAGAAATGTATACTCCTGTAAATATATTATATAGATTATATCCTTATGGTCAAAGAATTTGGGGACACAGTGTTTAACTTACTAATGTAAACTATTGATAACACCAATTTAAGTATTTCAGCCATTAACTGCTGCTTAAAATTTACATTAAACATGACAGGATACATGTCCTAACCATGAGTGTGTAGAAGTTTTTTGAGAAACTTGGAGATGGATAAATACTTTTATCGCAGTGCTAACCACAGAACCCTAATGTAAGCCAGTTGCTATTCCACAGCATAGGATCTGTGAACTCTTCATTTTGATGTGTGGTGGTGAGCCAGGAGAAGCAGTTATACCATCAAAGAGAGAATGAAATCAAAATAGAAAGTCTCAGAGCATTTCACATGTGCCTGAAAATCTGTAAGTGATTTTGAGTCATCATTATATTTAAAGTTCCCTGATATTATGAATTTTATTTCTCATAAATTGCACAAGAATACTTTCTTCATTACACATCCAGACAGATTACCAGAAAGCTTATTGGAGTATCATATTTAAATAATGTGCTCTTCAGTTTTGTGCACTCTGTGTGGTTAACTAAAAACACTAGAGCATTCATACCTAAGATAGAATTAGTCCATTACTCTTGCAGTGATTTACAATCTGTGCCCTATCAATTCTACAAAAAGAAAACATAAATGCCAAGCTAAAGTGACCTAAATGCAGAAAGAGCCCATTCCCCACTTCAGTATGATTTGTGATATTCCCTGTCTAACCAATGCTAGCAATGGTATCACATTCAAATCAACATTTAAGACTGGAGTGGTGACAATTGGCAGGGCTTGGTGTGGTACCACAGCAAGTATAATATTTGCAGTGCAATTGAACAAGGTTGTTTCTGAGGGGGAGAAACAGTATTTTCTACAAAGTAAATTGCTAGATGATGTGGGCACAAGCCATCATCCTGGGTACAGAAGAGAACCTAGAAATGTCATAAAATCTCTCTTTGATCTGTTGTCATGACTGTTGGTTGTATGGGAAATTAACATATTTAATTAACTGTCTGACCAAAGCAGCTGTTACCTTATATAAAGCCTTGAACATTGATGCCTGGCTTATCCCACTAGGTGCTTGAATGTGCCAGTGGCATAAGACTGATGGTATTTTTATATTGCATGGCACAGCATGATTCCTCCCCAAATCAGCTCAAGTCAAGATCTTCTTTAAATTCTTCCTGAGAAGAAGGATGCTCCAACCAAAACTACTTAACAGCACAGTATTTCAGGCCAGCTGACAGGAGTCTTCATGCACACCCAAATAAGTTAAGCAATCCAATCACTCTCAGTTTCTCAAAGAACCCCTGCTACCTAGGAGATGGAAGATCAGTCACATGCCTCTCTCCTCTTCATCACTGACATATTGCTCTACTCAAGGTTTATTTCTCATATGTTTGAAAGACCATGATTTGCTTCCTATTTTTTTTTCAAAAATAATTTTTTCTCAGGCTGCAAAATTTCCAAATGGAAAGACATGTTTTCAAGTCAGAAGTTAACTTCCATTAGTTTGCTAAGTTGAGGGCCCAAAGCTATTGTGAAGATCTTATAGCATAATTTAATGCATCTAATTTCATGTGGTACAAGGACTGGCTTGAAAATTTTCTCAGAGCAGTAAGGGAAGGTAGTAGGTAGCTTTTCTGACCATTGAAAAATGCTTCCTTTACTTGGTTTGTTATTTCACCCATTTGTGAGAGAGTAAGGATCAAGCATTTTCTATTTCAGAAGGCTAGAGCTTTGAAGTGATGAGTTTATCTCTAGCTAAGATGGAGACCAGAATGTTCAATACCTTTCTCGGTGGGTAATGTGGTAACACTGGTTATCTTGATTGCCTGTGCTTCCCTTTTCTGAGTGAATTTGCTTTGCATTGAATGTGTCTTCCTCATCATACCTTTGCCACTGGATACATTTAATATTTCCTTTTGTGGCATTTCTGAAATTCTTGGAAAGTCTTGCAAAGTCTGCAGTTCTGGCTGGTCCCATATGTAACTTACAAACACTTTGCCAGTTCAGCAACTGAGAGGCTCAAAATCCTGATTAGACAGTGAGGCCTCCTCCAACTCTATGACAGAAAGTTAGCAAATGAGGACTTTTCTTCAGCCCTGGAATTATTGTATTTTATGCTGCAAATAGTAAAATGTGCAATGATTACATGTATTCGTTCATTTTATTTTATTTCAAATAACTTCTATAAATATAAAACTGACAAAGTGTTGATATGTGAGTGGCATATCCTTCATTATTAATGAGCATATCCTTCATTATGCATTCATCTTCTCATACAAAGACACGATTTTACTTATACATAACAGAAAATAAAAACCTTCTAGGATTAAAGAAAGACAAAATGCTGAATGGGTAGCTCATCTTTTAGATAACTTATTGTAAAATATGTAGAAATATACATAATATGTACATAGATACTCAGATATGTATACACCCTCGTGCAATTATAGATTCTACTTGTGATTATAAAACATAGTATCAAAACTGTTCTTTCAAAATACATTACTAGGATGACAAGATGGCTCAGAAGGTGAGGGTGCTTACAGCCGAGCCCAACAATCCAAATACAGTCCTCAGAATTTACTCAGTAGAAGGCAAGAACCAATTCCCACGAGTTTACTTCTGATTTTCAGACACATGTAGTGGCGTGCAAGTACCTACCTATCTACATATACAAAATAAATAAGTAAATTTATAAGATTCAAAATACATTGCTAAAACATATGGGGAACCTCACTTCTGTAGAACTCCAAATTTTAGAGAGCTTACAGGCCTATGTTATTTTCAAGCTCAATTATAAATAGAAATGAGATCTTAACATAACTAGGTAAGATTCCACTAGTCAGTAGTGTATCGGTTGGGTTTACTCAGGTCATGAAGCTCCTGGCTGCTATATTAATGCAGAATTTATTAGCATCATTCCTGTTGTTCAGTAAATGTGCAACCATTTTTCTGGCACCGGAAAGACAGTGAGGAGAGCTACATGAGATTGCCTGTCTCACGGTGCTTGTGGGGCAGGTGTGCATATCCATAACTGGAGAGCTGGGGGGTTTCTGGAAATAGAAGACTGATGAACATCAACACACTTGCACTTGTTTTAACTCCCTGGAAAAGATGTCTAGCATTGAAATAGAGAAAAGTAAATCACTGGTACCAGATGCAATGGTTCAGTTTTGAAATCCTAGTAATCAAGAAGATAGGGCAGAGAGGTCATGAGTTCAAGACCAGCCTGGGATACAAAGGAAGAATTTGTTCATAAAAAAGATACAAACAAGAAATGTCAAGCACAAACAAGATACTATAAGATTAATAAAATTAGAATTAATGAATTAAATCCAGGCATTAAGTTAGGGGGTTTGTACACATCCGTTCATGCATGTTTTGTGCTACTAGCCTGCTACTAAACTTATAAGCTCTGGGCAGGTCAAATACTGTGAGAAAACTTAATTTCCAAGGTAAATTGTCACTCAAAAGTGTCAGAGAAGTTTGTCTGTCTGGATCTTCTCATCTACGCGTCGTGTGCTTTCCTAATACAAAAGTCCTATGTCTGATCAGCTGGCAAACGCTTCTGGCAGCCAGCAGCTGTTGTGGTCTTATTCTGCATCTGAATTTAGCTCAGGCCAGGGATCTGCTTTTACGTATCTATCTATATCTATATATATATATGAGTTTTGTTTTTAACTGTATCTGATTTTATTATTTTCAGAAAATGATTAAATTTTTTAGTGCAGTTCCTTAGTCTTCTGAGATGCATTTGAAAGTTTCCTTTCTGCCATCCTCCTTGTTATTCTTCATCCTGGAAACGCCTCATCTTCCTCTTTCTATATGTCTATCTCCCCGCTTCTTGTCTCCATGCACTGGTGTGAGCTGTAAAATTCTTCTGAGGATTTAGGTATACCCTGAGGAGGATAAGCATCCATACTGGAATTCTCATTATCCCTCTACTGCACTTTCCCACCATAGCACTTCCTCAGAAGGACGGACCTCTTCTTGGCACCTGGCCAGTCATGGATGTAGTACAAATTGGAACAAATACAATTACTTAAGTGATAATGTGATTAGTCTGATTGTCCATCCATCTTTCTATTTATAATATTCTAAACTTTTTTCTAGAAATTATCTGTCTCTAAAGTTTGAAGAGACTTCAAACCAAGTTTTATTTTCTCCCAGAAAAGAGGCTATAATGCCTGAGTCAGGTTACAAGAGAAGTACTCCCCGGTGCTCCCGTTCGTCTCTAATTATATTGTCTCTATACTGAGAGTGTATTTCACACAGCATGTAACATGGGTTTCATTTTTGTTTGTTTGTTTATTAGTTGATTTTTAGAATTCTTTGGATAATGTATATCTTTTTATGTGATAATGTGTCATTTACATGTAATCTGAGTATCAATATTGTATGTTTTCTACCATCCTAATCCATTGTGAAGAAAATAGTAAAAATCACAAATATTAAAATGTATCTACAAGAAAGCTACTTGTAGCAGATCTGTAGTCATGATTCTTGAGCTAACTTGATATCTTTCTGTCAGTTCTCCTTGGATCATTTGCTCTTTCACTGATTCCCATATGCAAATGTGTAAAGCATGGTATGACAATTTCTGCTTTGAGTATCTAATTGACCCTTATGGTGAATATACTTTAAAGTGAATATTGGCTTAATAACTGAAATTAATGCTTCTTTTGTATTAACTTAATATTTTTCATGTTTCCAACTAATCGCTTCATTTGGCTTAGTGACTTTTGCAGGATATTTGATTACATTATGTGAAAGGCACCTTCTGATTGGTTTAATAAAGAGCTGAATGGCAAATAGGTGGCAAAAGAGGATAGGTGGGACTTCTGGAGACACATAGGAACTCTGGGAGGAACCTGAGGTGCAGGGATTCACCAGCCAGACATGAAGGAATTGGGACATACTGTAATGAGGAGAGGTAACAAGCCACATGATGGTACACAGATTAATATAAATAGGTTAAGTTAAGTTGTAAGAGTGAGCTGAGAATAAGCGTAAGGTAGGCCAAGCTTTCATAAGTAATATAGAGTATCTATGTCATTATTTGGGAGCTGGCAGTCCAAAGAAAGTCTGTGGGGCATGCAGGATGACAAGGCCCACAAAGATGGTGCTGAGAGGAAGTTAAACAGATGGAGCCCAAGTTGTTTACACTGAGATTTGATACAAAAATCAGACAGGATGATGTCAGTACATAAACAGCTCATAAACAAAGGAATAAGTATAGGGTAACCTTTAAAACGACTGGTTGGTTCCTTCCCCTCCACCCCAGGGTTCTGAGGTTTACTGCCATAAAAGATGCTTACTGCCTAATAATAAACGTGTGCTTGCTTGGCATGACTCCCCGCTGGATCTGATTGTCTCCGGGTAAGAGGAAAGCTGGGAAATGGGCAAATGGAGCACTTACCTTTCCTTGGTTCCAGACTACCTCCTCAGAGGTGATCTAAGCTCCCGGTGGGGAAAGACCCCACAAAAGTCTGCCTATACTTGGTGCCCAACGCAGGGCACATATATCCAAGCATAGGATCTGAGGTGGGTGGGAGGGATGGATTCTGGATGCAGAGTCAGACATGGCTTATTGCTCACATTGTACAGAGGTACAGCTCCTTTAAGAGGACCTGATGTCCAGTCAAGCATTCAAGCAGCAAGTGTGGTACTCAGCACCGGGTAGAAACATCTACCTCAGTACAGACCCACCAGTTTACTGGTCCTGGGGCAGATAGACACAGCTCCTGACAATGCCCACAGGCATGAAGCTAGGCTCTCATGGAAAGGCAAACAGCAGCTACAGATCAGAACTAATGTGGTAGCCTTCTGGACCCACCAGAGGGAGGCGGAGCCAACTAACAATGCCATGTGCTAAGCAGAGTTCTGTGGCAGGTAGCCTGGCCATTTAAGGTTTGGCTCATGTGCTCAGAAAAGGCAGCAGATACGCAGAAAGCCAGGTCCAGACCGAAAAATAATTCTGAATAGGTACTGTATGCTTGAAAATGTGCTTAGATCCTAAAGAAAAAAGAGAAAAAAAATATAGACAGTCATAGTAAAAAATAACTAACTTAAAAAATAATAAAATGAAATCTTTAATAAAAGAGTAAAGTAATATAAAAAGATTAAGCCACATAAGGGTGGGAAATACACAGGGCATCTGGATCCTATATAGTGCTTTCTTAACTTTAAAATTTTTAAATGCGAATGAGCAGAAAATAGCAGCTACTGAGGGGCATTGGGTTGTGGAAAAGACTTCTGAATTAAACCATCTTATTTATTCTAAGGATGTCTTAATTTCAGACTGGAAGTCAGAAAATGTGTTGTGTTGGGGGAGAGTTTATGCCTTTGTTTCCACAGGGAAAAAAGAAGCTGTGGATTTTTTTCAAAATTAATAAAGATCAGATTTGACTCAGGGGACCTGAAGATCTGGGCTTCAGACATAAAGGAGGAAATCACGGAAAACTACCATACAGGTGATGTATATATGCTGATCCTTCTATATTGGAACAGCTCTGAATTGGATGAGACATGATAAATCTTGTTGGATACAGAATCCTTGTGATTTATTATTACATGCCATTCTTTCATATGGTGTGGATGGAGATTTATATTACAGTTTTGATATGCAGCCCAAATGGACTTATAAAGTTTACAGGTGCCTTTTTCCTGCTCAAATATAGAAGAGACTATCATCTTTAGCTGATTTGTGTACAGCACACATTCCACACTCATGTTAATTTAAATATATATGTTACCTTTAAAAGTTCGTGTGTTTTCAGAAAAAAAGGACCAGACACCAAGGAAGACAAATAGCCCAGGTGATCCAGCCTCTCAAATGCCTCCACTGTTGTTTCCTCAGAAATATGCATCTAGGATTTCAAAGAGGCTAAGATGGTCCAGTCTCATAGACTACTCCAGCCACAACTTCAGTTAAGCTCTGCACTTTCCCATTGCACACACACTGGAAAACAGATGATACAGCTCCATCTCCCAGGACTTGTGCATTATAACAATTTTCTCAGGGTGCTCTAAAGATGCTGTCACCCCCAGACAATGGGAAGTAATTTTAAGAACACAATACTCACATTCCCAAAAGGTGTGGTGGATGGCTTTTGGTCATTTGGTGGGTTATGGATGTTTGTCATTGTTTAGGGGTTATTAGCTGAAAGTTGTTATTGGTCATAGTCAGGGGAGGAAGCTAAACAAAAGAGGTTAGATTAAAGGTTCCTTTCTTTCTCTTCCTTCTTTCTTTTCTATCTAGTATTAAAACATATGGGGATGAGGGATGAAAAGAAAGAGAAAGGGGGATATAGGAGCTATAATATAAAAGAGTAGATTATTGAATCTACTAAAAAACAACTACTAGTTTCAAATATTTTACATTGGTATGGATTTTTTATATTGATACAAATTTAAGATTATTTTTGTTATAACATATTGTAGGTATGTTCCTACTCTTGTTTAAGGTATTGTATCTATCACTTCATTTAAAAATGTATTGTAAAGTTCTAATCCTTGAAAGTCATTATTACAAACTATTTAGGATAACTAAGAAATGCAGGTTAATAGTATCTATAACAATCAAACTTGTAGTCATGATGGGTATCTTTTCAAGTTCAAACACAGATATATTTTAGATATATAAGTGGTCTTCAAACACTTCAGAGTTCTACAGAATATGGCATTTAAAATGTTTTAATAACATAACGGCGCTTTTCATGACAGTGAAATACATCTGCTCCTGGCATCGCCAATCTACTTAAAAGAAGATGATGGGTATAAAGAACCTCCATATTATGTTTGCTTTAAATGTGCCAAAGCTAGCCACTGGGAAAGAAACTACCCTTTCCTGGACTGCTGACAGTATGCTGTTCAAATGTGATAAGCAGGACACAAAGGAAGTTAGGTGCCATACTTTGCCAACACAAGGTAGGTCAGTACTTCAAAATTCCTGTTTTACAGAAAAGTCTGTCACATATTTTATGACTATAGGCTGAAGATGGATGCCACAACATTGCAGAAGAACCTTGAGTGACTGTCCAGGCAGCCAATTGTCTCTGTCACTTCTATAGATTTGGAAGTTACATGCTCTGCACTGCTTGTTTACTCAGGTAATATTTATCTTTCTTGGGCCTCTGATGGGATTGAAGACTATATAGTTATAGCTTTACAGTTTTTCTTGTTACCAAATTCAAGAAAGTAAGCCACAAAAGAGATGTAAACTTTATAAAGGTTGAGAGACATAAAAGTTTAAGTTGTTTATCTAAGAAAATGTTTAAGGTCTAAAAGGATATTTTTTAGGTTGGTAATATAATTTATGACAGAATGTAATTTAGATATAAAACTTTGGACTCACCAAGATATGATATATAATAGAATACTTTTTACAAAGTTATCAAATACACATGGACCAGACATTGTGAATGTAACTCTTACCTGATAATTGTTCTTATTGTATGTAGTTTTATTGTGTTAGAGTTAACTTTCCTTTTTACTTAGACAAAATGTGGAAAATGTTGTGGGATATTTGATCACACGTGTGAAAGACACCTTCTGTTTGGTTTAATAAAGAGCTAAATTGCTAATAGCTGTGCAGAAGAGGATAGGCAGGACTTCTAGAGAGAAACAGAAACTCTGGGAGGAATCTGAGGTATGGGGATTCACCAGCCAGACATGGAGGAAAGTGGGACATATTGTACTTAGGAGAGGTAATGAACCATGTGGCAGATGTAGATTAATAATGGGTTAATTTAAATTTTAAGAGCTAGTTGGGAACAAGCCTAAGCTAAGTCCAATCTTTCATAATTAATAAGTCTCCAGGTCATTATTAGGGAGCTGGTGGGACAGAGAAAGCACAGCTCTCCGTGACACCCTTTGATTTGCTATTTGCATGGCATTTGTTGGTTCAGGAGAAGAGCTTTTAGAATACTTTATCCCCTCATAAATTCATGTTCATGTTCTACCCTTTTATTATAATCAGAAGAATATCCCTTAATGTTTCTTAAGGAAGGGGTATATTGTGATAAAATTTCAATCTATTAAAATAAATGCATTCATTGAATCAAAGATCTCAGCATTAGACTCATAATTCTGATATTTGTAAAGGAAAGAGTATGGAATACACTTCAGGATAAAGGCTCAAGTTAGGACCTTCTGACTAAGACTATGGTCATCCAAGAAATAGAACCAATAATCAAGCAGTGAGACCTGATGAAATTAAAAGCCTTCTTTACTTCAAAGGAAACTAGTAACCAAAAATGAAGACAGCCTGCAGAATGATTAAAAAAAAAAAAAAACTTAGTCAGACATATACAAGAAAACCAAACTATAAATTGGTTAAAGAACTCAATAGAGAGTTCTCAGAAGATGAAATACAAATGGTTAATGAATATTTACCTAGAATTACACATAATACATATAAGTACATGTGCATATGTATGTATATAGTTTAAATTAAATTATTCCACTTGAGGTGGATAAAGTCTCCCCTTCAACTTCATAGACTATCGAACAAAACCCAAGCTCCAGGCATGAGATACCTCCTTTCAAGTTGTTGATCAAGAACTCCAAACATACATACGGTATTGTTCTTGTCCTGGTTGCCTCCCAGAAGTTGGAGTTAAGTCGCTGTTGCTAAAGACACAATGTACTTTAGAGGAATAAGGCTGGATCTGACCCAAACCTGAAGACTAGCTTTCATAATATCAGAATATATTGTGTAAGCTGCCAAGAAAAGAAAGCATCCAATGCATCCAATGTCCTATCCAATGTGATGCCTGAGCTATCACAATGACCAATATGGCAAGATAACCCTAAATGATCAATAGTGGCATTTATATCTTGGAGCTAACCAACAATTATCTAATTGGAACTAAGGCCCTCTTAACTGGAGGGAAATCATGCTTAGTACTATAAATCTACACAACCACCCATAGCTAATGAGGTCATAGATCTTAGAGGAGAACCTACTACTGTTGCTTTCCTAAGCCAGTATATTTTCTAATCATGTTCTAAATATCCATATAGCTATTGCCCTTACATCCACAGATTGTTAAGCTCTCTCCCTTCATCATAGAGGGTTCCTTTCACAGTAGTTGTAGACTATTATAGAAATTCATAACTGTTTAAAATGTAGAAAATAATGGCAGCTGGAAGGACAGACCAAACCGAAGCATATACAACTACACATATTACACCTAAGGCTCAGGGAACATCAAAGAAGAGGAAACAGAAAGATTCTAAGAGCTGAAGACCAGGAAGTTTGCTGCAAGAATATGTCTTCTAGATATGACAATGGAACATGAAATCTCAGAAATATGACTATGTAAACAAGACCTGAACTAAAAGATGAGACAGCCTACAGAATGATGAATAAACCTTTGTGAAATATAAACAAAAAAAAACATACAACCAAGCTATAAATGGGCTAAAGAACTCTCTACAGAGAGTTCTTAGAAAATGAAATATAAACACTAGTTGATATATCAATATGGATAGGGGAAATCTCCCAAAGACCCACCCTAGTTGAAAATCTGCAGGCAATTAAAACCTGCTGAGAGAAGGAGAATTAGTCTTGCCCAGAGATGAGCAGCCTAAATAGTTACTGAATCCCAAGTAGACAACCCTAAAAATATAAATATAAGCAACATTATACAGACCCAGCATGTTGCATTTATGTATTTATTTGCTTATATATTTATATAACAATAATAACCAAATAAGAGGCCATGAGTTTGAAAGGGAGTAGGGTGAAACATGGGGTGGGGTGGAGGGAGAAAGTAGGGGGATGTAATTATATTTTAATTAAAAAGTTAAGAGAAAGTATAAAAAACAAGAAAAAATATGTTCACCATTCTTAGCCAGCAGATAATGCAAATTAAAACTAGTTTAAGATTCTATCTCACCTCAGTCTGAATGATTCAATATGAGCAAACAAATGTTGGGGAACATGTAGGAAAAGGGAAATCTTCATTCACTGTTAGCAGGAGTTTAAACTGTTATAACCACGATGGGAATCAGTATGGGAGTTCATTAAAAACTAGACACAAACCTATCATATTACCTAGCTGCACCATTCTTGAAGATAAACCCAAAAGACTCCACTATGAAGTGCATGTTCATTGCTGTTCTATTCATAATATTTAAGACATAAAAATAGTCTAGATAGCCATCAATTAATGAATGAATAATAAAACTGTCGTATCTGTACACAATTGAACTTTAATCAGCCATGAAAAGTGAATTTATGAAATTTGCATATAAATGGGTAGAACTGGAAAACATACTAAGTGAGGTAACTCTGACCCAGAAAGACAAACATCATGTGTTCTTAATCATATGTGGATCTTAGTGTCAAAGCTTTATATTTCTGTGTTTAAGTTGGAGTAGCTATAAAATCTAGGAAAATGGAAAGGGACTGTTGGTAGAGAATAGATCTTAAGGGAATGGGGACAGGAGAGAACACTGGTGATATTAAGGGAAATGTAGAATAATTGGAAGGATCATGTTGGGAGAGTAGAGAGGAGGAAGAGATGAGGGAAGGATAAGTAATTAAGGATATCTGAAAAAGCCATATGGAGAATTACTATTTTATATTATATTTAAATATTTAGCCAGGCGGTGGTGGCGCACGCCTTTAATCCCAGCACTCAGGAGGTAGAGCCAGGCGGATCTCTGTGAGTTCGAGGCCAGCCTGGACTACCAAATGAGTCCCAGGAAAGGCGCAAAGCTACACAGAGAAACCCTGTCTCGAAAAACCAAAAAAAAAAAAAAATTATATATTAAATTGGTTTTACCCTACACAGGGGATTGTGATCCTCCAAGGATCCATAGGTTACCAAATAAAAATCCCATTGCCAGATATGGGACATATGAGGGGACCTTCCCTCAAGTTGTTGGCCAGTGAAACCTCTAAAACAATATAAGCTCTTGTCATTGCTTTTGGTTACCCACCAGAACTTTACAACAAGACCCTTTTTGGTGATGACACCACACACTTTGGTCACAGGACATGGAGAAATCATAGTAGAACTGACCAGGCAGCGCTATCTTTCTGCTGGCTTACTTTCACTGAACTAGAAGGTGCTAAGCCGGTTGTTGGTTGAAAAAGGCAACCCACAGTGTTAAGCAGCTGTGGATCCAGAAAGTTATAACTGTCAGTGTAGCAAGAAATGCCTGTTGATTAAATGGTTGCATGAATGTCGTGAGGGTAACAAAGTAGTTTCTGAGAGAAGTTAAAACCCATTCCACGGGAGTAAACATATGCCTGGTTTTGTGAATCTGGCCAACAACCATGGCCGGGAAGCTCATCAGTTCTGGGGGATGAACCAACTACAATTATTTTGTTGAGTAGTCAGGATCAAATTGTCTTTTAAATTTATTTCTCTCAACCCATAGATTAATGTAGCTCTCAAACTCCATTAGAGAAGGTTTTTGTTTTGTTTTTCATTTGTTTATTTGTTTTTGCTGTAGGTGTCTAATTCAGAAAATCACACGTAGCCAAAGTAAAAAGAGTAAGTTTTGCTTGAGCGCTCAGCCACAAATGGAACAATCCATGTCACACCACTTTTCCCAAGCAAGATTCAGAGAACACGGGGGAAGAGGAAGCCAGAAGTTTTAAGAGACCAGGAGAAAACAGTGTTTGCTGCACATGATATGACTGCTGCCCTCATTAACTCATAGCAGCGGTGGTTTCCTGTACAAATCCTCAATAAGATCAAGCTAGTGAGGGTGGTACAAACCACCCAAGCCAACTGTGGCCCACACTCTCCTGATGTCCAAGCCAGCCTGCCATGCACTCGAGTGGGCACAGGGGAGAGCAGATGCTCCAGGCTGACTGAGTGCCACTAAGAAGGAATGTGTGATGGAGAGATGGGAAAGATGGAAGAGAGGAGTGGTGAATGGGCTGTGGAGAGAGATGGAACTGGAGTCGTGAGGGTGATGACAGGTGTGAGATAGGGTTAAGGTCGATGGAGGAACATGTCAATACCAGTGGGGCTAGTGGGGTGGTGTGCAGCAGCCTGGAGCTTGTACAGACATGGACTCAGCCCCCAAACCTGCTGCCTGGCCATGTAATTGTCCTGGCTCCTTGGCAATAATGGAGGCCTGAGGTGAGGAATGGTTCACTTCCTGGTCTGGACCTTCTCTAAGGACCACTTGTGATCAGTGATGCAACTGAGAGCCATGTGTGGATCAGTGGTCCTGATGCAGCTGGGGACAAGGTTGATATTCAAGGTCCACCTAACACCATTCAGATGTCCATGGTCTATGCCATGGCTGCCAACTGGAGCCGTGGTGATATCCAGCTCTGTGCTGCTGCCGAGGGCTATGACTGGGTCCAGGTTGTGAGACCCTACTGCAGCCAGTCTGGGTTTGTGTTGATGTCTATGGCCTGTGTTGCTAACAAAGGCCATGCAGATTTCTGTGGTTTGTGCTGCAGCCTGAAACCACATTGATGTCCACGAGACATACCACTGCTGGGGGCCATACTGATCTGAGTGACCTGTGTTATTAACTGAGGCCATGGTGATGTCTAAGTCCTTGCTGCCACCAAGGGTTGTGTCTGGGTCTGAGGCCTATTGCAGTTGGGTTTTGTGCTGATATCCATATCCTGTGTGTATGCCCATGGCCTGTGCTGCTGCCTGAAGTCATGTCTTCCTGTCTCTTGGCCATGCTGCCCAAGGGATCATGTTGATGTGAGTAGCTGTGCTGCCATCTGAGGCCATATTGATCCCTGTAGTCCAAGATGCCTCTGAGGGCCTTGTCTGGGTCCATGGTCCTACTGCAGGCAGCGGCAGGGTTCATAATCTGTGCGGTCAGCAGAAACCAGGCATAAGCCCGTGATCCACCTCCTCACTGACTGTAAAGAGCAAGGAGGCTACTTTTGCAGTGACATTGATGACTGCAGATACATAGTTGAGAAAGGGGGACATGGAAGGATTCTGTGACAACCCCTATCCCCACTCTAATCCCCTCCACTCCCAAATAGGTAATCTAAATGGGAAGCCATTGAAGAGAACTCTTAAAAAAAAGTGTGAAAAGGATGCTGAAGGGTAGCTCTCTACAGCTAATTATTTCTGACAGGGGTGAGAGAAAGGAAAGACTCAGTTTTATTTAAGAGGTAGTCTACTGAGAGTTTGATTATGCTCCACTCCAGTGAGAATATAAATAACATAAATTGGACTTGTTTTTTCCCCCTTTTTATTGTTTTTTTTTTTTTAAGTAGGGAGAGGTCACAAGGATAGGGGGCAGACATGGAAGGACATGGAAGTGAATATGATTGGGTGTAGGATGTGAAATTCTCAAAGAACTAATAAAAATATTGTTATTAAAAAATTAAGCTAGTAACTACTCAGACATGGAGGGAAGAGAGACTTAGGATGCCTACCCCTAGCCAGTGAGATATTGATGGTTGATGATTGCTAGAGGCTGGCAGTTTTCTTTAATGAAATGATTCATGTTAGATGAACCATGACCCAGTGGATGTCCACCCATTCATGAGCACAAATTTGATTTGGTGGATTATAAAAAGAAATGATAATAATAATATAATGATGATAATAATAATAATGATAACAACAGAAACAATGAAGAAGACATGAAATTGGTAGGGGAAATGGAGGTGTGGATTGGAGAACATAGGATGAGGGAGGGGTGTGTTGTAGAAAATTATTTTAGTGTGTGTTACTTTTGTTTATGCTGCATTTATTTAACTCTGTGAAGCTGTGTTACTATGCCTGTCTAAACCACTTGATGGTCTAATAAAGAACTGAATGGCCAGCAGCAAGGCAGGAGAAAGGATAGGTGGGGCTGACAGGCAGAGAATATATATAGAAGGAGAAATCTGGCAGGAGAAAGAAGTAGCCAGAGAAGGAGAAAGACATCAGGGGCCAGCCATGAGCTTTACAACAAGTCACTGAGTAAGATTTACAGAAGAGAATAGGGAAAGCCCAGAGGCAAAAGGTAGACAGGATAATTGAAACCAAGGAAAGCACTTGGTGGTGGTGGTGCACACCTTTAATCCCAGCACTCGGGAGGCAGAGCCAGGCAGATCTCTGTGAGATTGAGGCCAGCCTGGTCTACAGAGTGAGATCTAGGGCAGACACCAAAAACTACACAGAGAAACCCTGTCTCAAAAAACAAACAAAAAAAAAAAAAAGAAAAAAGAAAAAAAAGGAAATCTAGCAAGAAACAAGCCAAGCCAAGGCCAGGCATTCATAAGTAAGAATAAACCTCCATGTATGATTTATTTGGGAGCTGGATGGTGCCTCCCACCTACAAAGAGCAAAACACAAACAATAACAAGGGTAGAGGATGAATGTGATCAAAATACATTATATTTATGTGTGAAATTCTTTGATAATTATAAAAATAGTGTGTTAGAATATCTTCATTTGTTCATATTTTTGAAAGTGATCACTTGATATAGAATGCTCGGTCACAGGGCTTTGCTGCTAAATAGTTCCACAGTGTTGCCCTGATATCTTTCCCTTAGCCATATTTTTCCTGGGGTGGGGAAAATCTTCTTCTAACTCTGTAATATCTTTTCTTCTTACTTATGTTTAAGAAGGTTTAATAAGTTTATTTCTTGTAAAATGCCATGTTTCACATGTGCAGTCTTGGTTTTCAGTGATCTTCTTAGTACTCTAGAGAACACTAAGTTTTTTTTTTTTTTGCTTTTGTTTGTTTTTTTTATCAGATTTGAGAGCTATTTGGACCATTTGGTTTTAAATATATTCTGTCTAATATCACTCTACAGAAATTCTTAATTATATACAAATCAATTATTTTGAAATGCCAAAAGGATCCTAATGATTTGGCTATTCATTTAAATTATCATTTTTTTTTTTTTTGCTCTTTGTACTTAATTTTCATGTTTCTATTGGTGTATCTTCAAGTTTGCTGACATTTTGTTTTGTTATACCTGACTTGAATTTCATTTCATGCTGTGGGCTGCAGGATTATATCATAAGAATTCAGCTGGTTATGGCAAAGTCACTACCTAGAGGGATCAAGGATTTCCTCCAGAGGAAGCCAGATTCCAAGGAGCTTTTGGTGTTACTTGGTTTGTTACATATCAGCTGTTTTCTGTTATGAAAATCATGTGTGCCTTCATAGTTCTCCCAATTGACTTTTCCCTAAGAAGGGCTAACAGTGTGGACTGATCACTCTCTGGATATACACATTCCAGGTATTTGGAGAACAGCCTCAGGAAAGGCTTTCTCTGGAATCAGATATCTCTCTTAGCCACTTTCAAGGAGTAGCAGTAATAACAGTCCACCTGAAAGCCTCTTGATTTAAGGTAAATTCCACAAGGAGACACTGCCTAGGTCTGGTGGATGTTAAGGAATAGCTTTACTCAATTTAGCTCGGTCCCTCCTTTCTTACAGCCTTACTAACTTTATAGACTTTTAACTCCTTTCCTAACCACTTCTAGGAATATTTAGATAACTTTCTGTGCTGACAGCTATGCTCAGCCAGAACCCCAGTTCAAGCCTCCCAGTAATTATCATCATTGGCAACATCCAGCCAGGTCCATCCCCAGATGGAGGAAAGTACCTTATCAGAGATACTTCTGTACTCTCTAAGAACAGACTTAAGCATCCAGACTACCCGTTTGAGAAGGCCTGGCGGATGTGCCAATTAAGCTTTACTTCCTCCTTTCCTAAACCTTACCTCTAGTTCCAGATCTCCCTTTAACTATCACCAGAGGCATCTAGCTGTACACAGGTTGCTTAGCAACTGAGCACACTTTCCCCCACCCTGCAGAAAAATGGCAGATAGTTTGGACAGATAGGAGCCACAGGAAAAAAGAAGACAGTTTTATTTTCTCCCATTGACCTAGCAACTTATAGATTCTTAACATTTTCTACTTATCACGTTTAAGACTATAATTGAGCACATAAGACTCCCTCTTCTTAGATATTACCCGAATTTAGCCCTTAGTTAATTCATTTCCCCATTGGTCACTTCCCTTTGGGGTTACAAATGATAATTAACGGTTATTGCCTCTCAATGTGATTCTTATCACCCCTCCATTTGACCCTGGAAGCCTGGCTTTATATACCAGGACTTCCAGGGCACGAGGATGGAGAAAAGAGAATGGAAGAACTAGACGGGTAAGAACTTGAGAGGAACAAACTGAGATAGGGAAGAACTAGATTGAAGGACTAGAGGAGAGTACTAGAGGAACGAGATAGAAGATGAGGAAGAGTCAGATGGGAAAGCCCTAGCTGGGTAAGAACAAGGTGAAAAGGACCTAGATGAGGCAGAGTTAGGACGAGAGAATTAAGATATAACTTAGAGGGAGCAATAGATAAATATAGAGAGAAATGAGGCAAGAAAGGAGCTAGGCACAAGAACAGAACTGAAGCTGTGTATATAGGATGTTATGCCAGAGGAATTAAAGCAAGTGGACTATAGAGCTCTGTGTGCTGATATTCCATTTTCCTGAAAATAGTCCTCGCTGTTAGTAGTTCTCTCTCCTGAGTCCCTGGGATGTATAATATTAAGGCTGGTCCCTCTAATATTATACAAGAATTTCATACTTTGGCCACTGACACCTTTCTTACATGTTAAAATTTTCATCTAAAAGTCCAGTTTGGGATATTCATGTATTTCTTTCATGATTAAATCTCATAAGCATTTGAATATTTTATAATAATCACTTTAATGTTTTTATTAATGTTCTAAGAATATAACTTTGTGGTTAGCCTGAATTGACTGACTTAGCACCAGATTATTGGATATAGCAGATTCCTTGAATGTAGCTTTTTATTTTGAGGATATAATTGATATGTGTAAATTTTTGAATGCTGTATATTTATCATAATACTACAAATACTTTCAAGATATAGTCTGATAGACTTGGATGTTTCAAAGTTTTATTTTTGAGGTTTATTAGGCAAGACCTAATAGATATTCAGCATTCATCTAATTTCCCCATACTGAGGCAAGATTTTGATCTGTCCAGTCAGTGCCCTGTGAAGGAATAACATGTCTTTGCATAAAACAAACCAATCTATGACATGTTGGCTATAGGACACTAAGCACCAAGTTTCATACATGACCATGTAGTCAGTCTGGCAGGGTGGAAATGCACAAGTGAGGAAATGCAAGAGTTACAGTCAGGAATTGAGGAAAAGGCATGTGAAAAGCGGGCTCGGGTACCAAAAGTAACACAGTTTGTGTCCGTGGCCCTTTATAGCTTAAGACTTTTTTATAATAATCTTAGAAGTATTTTCCTTTATTCTTTCTTTTCTGCCTTTGTTACACTAAATGGCTCTTGTCCCACATTCATTTTTAATTTCATCCTTCTACCGTGTTAATGTGTATATAGTCTCTTAATTTTAGTAGTGTGCATACTTG
This sequence comes from Peromyscus eremicus, assembly GCF_949786415.1. Classification (NCBI taxonomy): domain Eukaryota; kingdom Metazoa; phylum Chordata; class Mammalia; order Rodentia; family Cricetidae; genus Peromyscus; species Peromyscus eremicus. The sequence continues at coordinate 25,428,129 of NC_081419.1, read as the reverse complement.
ATTACAGCTCAAATATGAGCTATTTAAATGTGTTTCTGAAAAATGTCACGTGAGAAAAATGAGAGAACTACAATCTTTTAAGACAAAAAAAAGCAAAAACAAAAACCATACAAACAAAAAACCCAAAAACAAAAAAACTAGCCAGGCTTATAGGAGTTTAAACATTTTATTTTATATACCTGTCATTGAGTATAAGGATTTTGATGAAAAACATGAAACAAAACATTTTCTTCAGAAAGATGGAGAATTGTACATTTATACGTGTGTGTTTGTGTGTGTTTGTGTGTGTGTGTGTGTGTGTGTGTGTGTGTGTGTGTGTATTCTGTTTCTAACATAAGCTGGGACACTTTTCATATTTACTTGATTAGGACCTAGTAATTAAGCAAATAAGCAAGTAGCACGTCTACCACACCACTGCTAGGCCATAAAATTCCAACTTTCCTTTCAAGCAGAAAAAAAATATCATCAAACATAAAATCCTGGGATAAAACCCACAATATGAAAGTTACTGCCTTAATGAAATATTAAAATTGCATCAGGAATACTCTTCTGGCATTAAAAATAAACAATAACATTTCTCCCTAGTTATGGTTCACTTTGATTCTTTAAAAATTAATTATTACCTCTTTAAATATTTGATTAAATTAGATTTCAGTGGGCTATGGCTACCCACAAAACACATGCTACTGTGTATAAATTCTCATCTCAATTCTGATATACTTTGTCATGTTATTATTTAATTCTATGATGAATTCCTTGAATTTTACCTCAGTAGTATTAAAAATGAACATAACCAAAGCTATTATTTTGAGTATAAATATTGTATCCTGTTAAGAAGCATCATAAAATATGAAGTATGACAGGAATGCCTGGTACCTCCCTATCATATATTGTCTGAGTTTCTCAGTCATTAGCAATTGAACTTTTGAAAATTTCCCTCAAAAGTCCCAGGAGTCATTTTGCTCAGCTGTCTATAATACACGTGATTTTCACTGCCAAGTCAAACATTTCTGGCACCTATCTTCACATTAGTAATAAAACCACATTTTCAAGGAAAATGAGAATGTTTGATATTGCATTCAATTTTCCTAGACTCATGGAACATTGTCTAGTACATTCTATATTTAAAATGTTACATACAGTTGTAATCTTACCCTTAGCACAAGGAATGAGTATTTTACATCACAATTACTTTTCTTTTCAGAAAATTGTCTTAGTACAAGTCATAGCTGGCTTAAATTTTCACAACTGCCCACATGTTGTTCAATTTCAGATGTCAGTTAGTGAACTTTGGCAATTATACTTAAAGGAAAGAGAAGCTATTCTAGTTTACATCCATACATCTTAGAGAAAAGGGAAAGTGCTATAGATGTGACCAGAAAATAAACATTTCTGGGGCCTTTTACTTATGCAATGTCTTACTCAAGCCAATTTCCCATACATCGAAACTTTAGAATTCAATGATAAATGGCTATTTCTTCAACCTAAATTAGCGTCACTCTTAGTGTATATGCTTCTAACTCTTCTCTCCAATCCAGTTTCTACTTTTTAACATTCCAGTTTTACCAGTGGTGCTACAGTCTCCAAAATGACCGGACCTGTAAATGTTAGACTTATTATCATTGCTGGACTATCTAGGATCCCCCATGTCCATTCTGTTTTCTTGGATGTTGCTTGAGTACCCTAGCTCACTGTGAGAATGACTTTTACAGTAATGAGGCAAGAGCAGAAGCCATGTTACTGATCTTAGCACTCTGGCCATGATGTCTCAATAAATTCCCCACTTAAAATTCATCAGTTAAAAAAAAAAAATCATTCCTTAAAAATGTGAAGTAGAAGATTCACACACATCTCTACTTTCGGTTGGCCATTATAATGAAATAGTAGCCTTTTCTGGTTAAAAAAAAAAGTTAAAGAAGAGGAAGCTAAATTGTTACAAAGATATGTGAGTTTGGGCCAATGAGGTGGTTCCATGGGTAAAGATGTTATAACAAATCTGGGGACCTGAGTTTAAAACTCAGAACCCAAATAATGAAAGGAGAGAACTGACTCTAGCAAGTTTTCTCTGGTCTTCACCTGCAGGCCATGAAATCTATGCTCAATTTTTATACACTCATGTAAAGTAAATAAATAATTGTAAAAACAATTTTTTTAAATAATATGTGAAATTAAGCAGTTCCAGAAAGTGAGGTTGATTTTATTTTCTAACTTCTCAGGCTCCAAGTTCAGTCCCCAGGAAACTCAGACATATATACATTTGTTTGCTTATTCTCTGTTACCCTTGCAATAATATCTTATACTCAGTAAGTATTCATTGGATAGTACTTGATACCCTGCTTAATACTAGACTGTCCTAGGGTTTGTACTGCTGTGAAAAGTCATCATGACCACAGCAACTCTTATAAAGGAAAACATTTACTTGGGTAGCTTACAGTTTCAGAGGTTTAGTCCATTACCATCATCGTGAGACATGGCAGCATGCAGGTATACATGCTGCTGGAGGAGCTGAGAGTGGAGAAGGAGCTACTTTTTGATCCTGCAGGCAGGAAGTGGTCTGAGAAAGGGGCGTGGCTTGAGCATATCTGAGACCTGAAAGCCCACCCCCACAGTGACACACTTCCTCCAACAAAGCTATACCTACTCCACCTAATAACGACACTCCTTATGAGCTTATGGCAGCCAATTACATTCAAACTACCACATGACCATACTTTTAAACCTAGTAAATAGCATTAATTCATTTTCCCCTAAAGCTGGAATTGAGTAAAAAGATATTTACTAAATTTATTCTAGGAAATTGTATATTGAAGAATAGAAATAAAAATTCCAAAGAAAACAAATGCCTTTTGGTGAACATTTATAGCCAGAGAACTGAGGTAGGTCTAGAATAAAGGCATGTCTCCATATAAATGTCATTTTATCTGATATATTAAAAAAGAGTAGATATATATTTGTGCATAAAGGAGCTGAACTGGGAAGTGTTTTAATAAAAAGCAGGAATAGTTTATGCAAAGTTTTCCCAAGTCATAGATAAGTCTGAAGGCCAAAACTCAAAAACATGAGCCAAATGGCAAGCAGACACAATGCAACATCCACTGGAAAGATTGCACTGGGCAGTTTGGAATTTATCTTAAGATGGCTAGAATTCAATAAAAGGAACTGAAAGAAGTGACTTGAAGTAATATATTCAGTTTAAAATTTTGAAACTATTGTTCTACCTTCAACTTTCAAAAAGAATTGCTAAGAGACCACATAGAATATGGTAGACAAATTAAGTAGTCAGTTTGTTCTCTCCCAATGAGGGAAACATGTTAGCTTTAAATCTAGGCCTTGCCTTGTGATTGTACAAATGAAGATGTAGTTAGAAATCAATCAAGTAAGACTTGTTCATTTGTTTATAAAAATAAGGGAAAGATTGAATCATATAAAAATATCTGTCTATGCTTTCTGACAATTATGAATAAATTAAGAGTGGTATCTCTTATTTTGGTGATCTGAAATTTTCCTGGTTTTAACAAGTGTTAAAGGTGGATAAATATCCATGTGTCAGCAATTAGACTGCTAAATTCAATTTAATTAACTTCAGATTCCAGGAAGGCTTAACAGTGCTGCAGTGCTTTATGTCTTTGGCGTGTGTGTGTGTGTGTGTGTGTGTGTGTGTGTGTGTGTGTGTGTTTGCATGGTGCATGTGTGTATTAGTTAAATTTTTTTGTTGCTGTGATAAAGACCATGATACCATGAGCAAAAGCAATTTTGGGAAGAAAGGATCTATTTGGCTAACAAGTCAAAGTCCATCATGAGGGGAAGCTGGGGCAGGAAGTCAAGGCAGAATTCTGGAGGAAGGAGATGATGCAGTGACTATGGAGGACCTCTGTTTACTGGCTTCCTTCTTCTTGGAGAATTCAGCCTGCTTTCTTATACCACCCACAAACATCTGCCCAGGAATGGTGCCACCCACAGTGAATTGGGCCCTCCTGCTTCAATCATTATTCAGGAAAATGTTCCCACAAACTTGCCTAAGGCAATCTGATGGACACATTGTCTCAATTTTAAGTTCCTCTTCCTAGATAACTCTAGTTTGTTTTAAATAGACAAATATCTAATCAGGACAAGAAGCATCATCACAGGGAAACAATCATTGAGTCAAAACGGGGAACAATGAAAGGGTAAGATGGGCTGGAAACATAGAAGAATATCTTCATATTCCAATGGCTAGACTTGTAAAAAAAAAAAATAATGAGAAAAATCTCAGCAGGAGCCTGCCATGAAGTCAAATCAAATGAATGTTTCCAACAAAAAAGAATAGTAAGGAATAAAAATGTTCAAAAGAAGGCCTGAAAGTCCTTTGTGTGTGGTGCTATGTCCTAGCGAAGGGATCTTGAGCTACTTAAGAATGGAGAAAGGAAGCTGAGCACTAGCATGCATGCATTTATTTCCATGCCACAATAGACTGCTGTGGAATGTCTTTCTGTAATACTGTGAATATGTGTTGCTCTGATTGGTTGATAAATAAAGCTACATTGGCCTATGGCAGGGCAGGATGGAGCCAGATGGGAAAATCCAAGAGAGACAGAAGAGAAGAAAGGAGAGTAAGGTAGATGCTGCTAGCTGCTGCCAGGAGAAGCAAGATGTAAAGTACCGGTAAGCCACAAGCCACATGGCAAAGTATAGAATTTTAGAAATGTGTTAATTTAAGATATAAGAGCTAGCTATTAAGAAGCCTGCCATGGCCATAGTTTAAAAATAATAGAAGCCTCTATATGTTTATTTGGGTCTAAGTGGCCATAGGAACATCAGGACACAGATAATCTTCCAACTATAATAGGTAGCACCCTGGAACTGTGAGCTAAAATAAACCCTTTCTCACTTAAATTTGTGGTTGTCAGAGTATTTTATCACTATAACAAGACTGAATACTTATATGAGTTAAGTGATCATTACATATTTTCAAAAAGGTTATCTTTTCTATCATATACTAGGAAGGTAATTCAACTCCACTGCTTCTTATATTCAGCCTTTAACTTAAGCTGATCCCTGCATCTTGTTCTATTCATAAGTCTTGCACTTTATTGAATTCTTAGGGCATTATTATTCATCACATTGTATACCTTTACCCTTGATCAGACCCTGAAAAAGTGAGACTATTCCTATAAATACTAACATAATGCCATGTATTTAATAAGCACTTGAAGCAAGCTTGCTAAATTTAATTACCTAATTACATAGGCAAAAATGGGATGCATTATTAATTTTCACACATCACCTGGAAAGTCTTCTCAGTTATAAGGTGATGTAGGTGTTAGGAATTGATAATATTACTGAAGATCTAATGTTAATGGATGAACTGGTTGTCTAAAAATTTTCCATCTCTCTTTTTAAGTGTATGAGGAATGGAAGTTATTAACCAATTACTAAAGAAGAGCACAGTTAACCTGTGTCAAATAGAAAATCATTTACTCTAAGGATACAAATGTGTGGGATTGCAAGAAAAACTCCAAACCAGATGCTTGGACACAAATATGGCCGTAGTTCTGGATTAAAGTCAGCACAAATGCCTCAGCCAGGGGCTCTTCTCTCTTGGTCTCTAACTGCTCCAAGTCACTCAATTATACTTGCAGATTTATGTGTCTACTCTTCACATTATTCTTATTTACCCCACTTCCCTGCTCAAAATTTAGTGGGTGTGACTATGTGTATGTATTTATTCTCTTTGGCTTCATAGTTGCCTTAACTATGTTTTGTTTCTCCTCATTCCTACATTCTGAAAACATGTGGTCCAATCAGAGCCTCTCCAATATCATTGGTGCCCTTTTAAGTTTTGACACCTGTGGATTTCCCCATCCATCTTTCCTCACTGATAATTTATACACCAGAACAAGAGAATCTAATCGATCCAGATAATCATTGTGAGCCAGATCATATTACAACTGGGTATAGAAACATATTTCATGAGATACTGTCCTTAGTTTTCCAAACAGATTTTACTAGTCAAGAAAACCTGTGTGTTTAATCTTATCCTTTCCTCTTTAAACTCTGGTGCTAACTTTAAATAGAAACAATATTGTCTAAACTTTGAAGGATGCTGTTTAGACACTGAAGACTTTTCCTTTAGCATCAAATATTCTCAGGGTAAAAATAATGAATAACAAGAAATAACAAAGGGTCTTATTGTGACAATTCAAACCAAAGCTTTGATAATATGATTGTGAATAAATTATGAAAAATGTGGTCGGGAGAAGCAGTGAAAGGTAATAGATTAAGAAAGATGAAATTTAAAAAGAGTTACCCTAAAATGGAGGAGGGGGACAAGTTCTAACTCAACAACACACACTCCAAGTACCAGGAATGGATTACCTGTTTTTGAGTTGTTGGCCAGTAGAGTCTATAGATCCCCCAAAATATTACAGGATATTGCCAACGCTATTAGTTACCCTCTAGAACTTGACATCACGTACTTGAGTCATGAAACATGGGAAAATCTAGCTCATGCTCAAACGGAAGCTTCATCCCTACTAACTAGCTTTTATAGTGCTGGGAATTGCTATGTACTCTACCTGAGGAGAAAAAACAGTCATCAGTGTTACACAGCTGTGAACACAACAAGCTATAATAAATGATCTGCCTGATAGAATATACCCACTGGTGCAATAGTTATGACACAAGTATTACAGGAAAAACCAACTACTATTTGATTGGATGTAAGGCTCATTCCATAAGATGGAACCCATACACAACACTATCAATGAGACCAGGAACTGTGGCTGGAAAAGCCATGCATTGTCAGATAAAATCTACTATTATTCTGCTAATTGGAAATATCAATAAAAATGGCTTCTGATCATATATTACCATATATAGACCATTCATTCATTGCTGAAACCTAATCAGAGAAGCTTCATTTTGGAGTAGATTCCAATTAACAGAAATCCAGAACTGGTCAATGTACAAAGAATAAGATACATTAGAATTTTCAACTTTTATTTTAATTTTTTTGTTGTATTTTTTATTTTATAGTTTAATTTAATTTTACATATCAGCCACGGATTTCCTTGTCCTCCCCCTCCCCCCCCCACTTGCCCCCCAGCCCACCCCCCATTCCCATCTCCTCCAGGGCAAAGACTCCCCTGGGAATTGAGTTCAACCTGGTAGATTCAGTTCAGACAGGTCCAGTCCCCTCCTCCCAGGCTGAGCTAAGTGTCCCTGCATAAGCCCCAAGTTCCAAAAAGCCAGCTCACACACTGAGGACAGGTCCCGGTCCCACTGCCTGGATGCCTCCCAAACAGTTCAAGCTAATCAACTGTCTCCACAATAGACTACTGGCAATGGGTGAGAGAAAGCCCGAACTGACCTACTCTGGTGATAGGATGGCCAAATACCCTAATTGTCATGCTAGAAATCTCATCCAATGACTGAGGGAACCAGATGCAGAGATCCACAGCCAGGCCCCAGGTGGAGCTCCAGGAGTCCAATTGGCGAGAAAGAGGAGGGTTTATATGAGCGAGAACTGTTGAGACCAAGATTGAAAAAAACACAGGGACAAATAGCCAAACGAATGGAAACACATGAACTGTGAACCAATAGCTGAGGAGCCCCTAACTGGATCAGGCCCTCTGAATTTTCAACTTTAAATGGGAGGTCTGTATCATACTCCTCCCCTCAGTGTTCTGGGATCTATGTATAAGAGAGGGCAGAAAGATTTTCAGAGCAAGAGGTATTTGGTGGCTTCAGGGAAACAGTATTTTCCTGACACAAAGGGGAAGATGCACACATATGAACTCACAGAGACAGTGACAGAATGCCCATGATCTGCAGAAGCTCAAGCCAGACAAAAACACAAACTGGATTCAAAGGAGAAAAAGAGAGAGAGACAGACAGACAGACAGACAGATAGCAAAAGAAAGATGGGGAAAGAAGTTTGAGTGGGTGGAGAGGTGGGGTAGAATATGAGAGGTGCTGGGGAGATGAGGAATGTTATCAAAATACGTTGTATGGAATTCTCAAAGAATACATAAAAGCTGTAATAAAAAGAAATGAAAGATGCTGCAACATTTATTTGTTATCTATTCATTTTATTTGTTGTTTTGTATAAAATACTGGGAGAAGAGATTGAATGAAAACTATTTCTGTTTTCCAAGTACACATGACATGATAGTCAATACTGTCATGAAAGTGGGCACAGACAAAAATGACCACCAGATATGACATCCATGCACAAAGATGTTAGTATTTGACTTTGTTGTGTGTAGTCAGGCAGTTTTTTTATTTACTTATTTTAGTATTGGAATTTTGATGTGTATAGTGGTGTATTTTCCTGCTTCCATGACTATCCTAAGTATAGCATAAAATAAATGTTAATTGTAAAAACTGTTAGTTCACAATTGACATCAATTTTTCCCCAGGGTGGTAGAGGCATCTCCATGGGTAGAAATGTAAGAATCTTTACTGCCCAAGCATGAGGATGTGGATTTGGATTCCAACATTCATGTAAAAAAAAAAAATGATTGTTGTGTTTTAACCCAAGTATGTAACCCTAGAGCTTCTTGGGACAGACACAAGAGACTCTGTAGGGCTGGCTCCTCCTAGCCTACCTTCAGGCTCAATTAGAGACCTTGTCTCAAAAAATATGGCAGAGAGAAACAGAGCAGGGCATCCAACATCTCTTCTGGCCTCTGGGTGTTATAGGTATATATATATATATATATATATATATATATATATATATATATATATATATATATATATATATATAATGTTTGTGTATTCACACAAAGTAGTTGTTTTTCATTTTTATTTCATTTTCACTTCAATTTTTGACCATATTCATTTAACCATGAAACTAAAAGTCTATAGAAAAAAAAAACTTAAAATGTCTCAATCTATCTTCTCTGTAAGATACCCCTAATTAATCACAGTGAATGTCAATACTTTAGACAATGGTCTCAAATGATCACCATAACCAGTTAGCAGAATGGTTTTCTAGGCTATTATTGTACACTGAGAGAATATATTCTTTCTATGGGTACATATTGTTGCATGATATCTTTACTTATTGAAAATCTGTCTCCTACCCACTTTTGATCCCATACTTTTACTTGGAAAACTACTTAAGATTATATTGCTTTATTTGGTCTCTGTATGGAGATATACTCAGAATCTAAACTATGGAATTTTGCCAGGAACAAAAGTGGGCTCACTGTTACTTTTTTTGTTTTGTTTTGTTTTTCGTCTATTTATTTTTCATTATTAAGAATTTTTTTTTTCATTTTACATACCAGCCACAGATCCCCCTCATCCCTCTTCCTGCTACCATCCAGCTTTCCCCCTCAAACTCACACCCCATCTCCTCCTCTGAAAAGATAAGGCCTCCCATTGGGAGTCAGCAAAGCCTGGTACATTTAGTTGAGGCATGTTCAAGCCCCTCCCCACGCATCAAGGCTGTGAAATGTGTCCCACCATAGGCAATGGGCTCCAAAATGCCAGCTCATGCACCAGGGATAGATCCTGATCCCATTGCCAGGGGCCCTTTAAGCAGACCAAACTGCACAACTTTTTTCACTCATGCAATGGGCCTAGTCCAGTCCCATGAGGGTCCATAGCTGTTGGTCTAAAGTTCATGAGTTCCCACTAGCAAACTTGGTGCTAGGGAAGTTCCCAGGAATCCACAAGGATAACCCCAGCTTAGACTACTAGCAATAGTGGAAAGGGTGCCTGAGCTGGCCTACCCCAGTAATCAGATTGGTGAATATCCTAACTGTCATCATAGAGCTTTCATCCAGTAACTGATAGAAGCAGATACAAAGATCCACAAACAAGCACCAGGCTGAGATTCAGGAGTCCAGTCAAAGAGAGGGAAGAGGGAAGACAAACAAATTTGAGTCAGTACTTACTGAGGTCTTCCTAATACATACAGAATTCAGGGTAGGTGGGTTTTTTTGGTTTTTTTTGGTGTTTGTATTTTCCTTAAGAAGAGTGTCAGTGCCAGAAGTTCTCTTTTTCTAGAAGGTCCACCTATTTTAAAGGAGAGCTAATGAACCTGGAATAAACCTATTATTAAGAAAAGCTCATGAAACTCCTAAAGACTAAACAGCTGTCCATATACAGACTGTTTCTACATTTTAAGTTCCTTTTTCTTATAGTACTTTACTTTTGTATTAACATAGATTAGGTTAACTATCATAAACAATACTTGAAAATTAAATTACAATCCTTTATATTTACATATACTTTCTAGAAGGATTTAGTTATGAGACATTGTATTATTGATATTCAGACTTGCCCTGAGAAAGAGGTAGAAATGATTGTGTTGAACTTTGATGGAATTGTAAAAACAAAAACACACCCACCTGCCTTTATCCCCCATTTTATTTTTATATGAAAAAAAGAGTGAGAAAGAAGAGAAGCAGAAGAAAAGTCCATGTTAATATAAAAATCTATGTCAGTATGTCAGGAACTCTAACACTCATGGAGTTAGCAGTAAAGAACTTAAGAAAAATAGCTCATTGGTGATGGTGCACGCCTTTAATCCTAGCACTTGGGAGGCAGAGGCAGGTGGTCTCTATGAGTGCAAGGCCAGTCTGATCTACGGAGTGCTTTCCAGGACAGCAAAGGCTACACAAAGAAACCCTGTCTCAAAAAACCACCACCACCCCCCCAAAAAAATATATAAATTAAGAAAATATCTTACATGTACAAATGGATTCTTAACTTTAATAAATATTTAGTCTAGTCATTGTTATACTTAAGTTATACAGTCTCTTGCCATGTTTGGATTATTTTATTAAAATTTTAGGAAAATTGATCTACATAAGCAACAGCAAATTTTGACCATATTTAAAATTTTACATATTTTTAAAATATAATGAATGCTATTAAACATGAATTATTAATTGCATTTTTATGAATTAATCAACAGGATTAGAAAGAAATGTTGAGATAGTCATCATAAACCTTCAAGTATAGTAACTGAAAGAGCCCAAATCCAATACCAGATCACTCTAGCTTCTAAATTCCAGTTCTTTTCTTTGTAGTTCCCTGCATTCCCATTTGGCATTATTAACACTAGGTAAAGAAAAGAATGCAAAGGACTGTGAAAAGATCTTTTTTTTTTCTTTTGAATTTTTGAGACACAGTTTCTCTGTGTAGTCCTGGCTGTCCTAGGAATCACTCTGTAGACCAGACTGGCCTCAAACTCAGAGATCTTCCTGTCTCTGCCTCCTGAGTGTTGGAATTAAAGGTGTGAATCACCACCACAGCCCAGCAGAAAATATGGTAAATTTTAAAATCACTCATCTGTCAAGAAAATTCTCCAGGAATTTTGCATAAATCCCTCGAACATAGAAACATTGTTTCATTCCTTTTTTTCTTTTCTTTTTACTCTCTCTCTCTCTTGTTTTTTTTTTTGTTGTTGTTGTTTTTATGTTATGTTTTGTTTTGTTTCAAGACAGGGTTTCTCTGTATAGTTTTGGTACATGTCCTGGATCTTGCTCTGTAGACCAGGCTGGCCTCAAACTCACAGAGATCAGCCTGGCTCTGCCTCCCAAGTGCTGAGATTAAAGGTGTGCGCCACCACCGCCCGGCTGTTTTCATTCTTTAAGCCTAAGGTTTGGTAATTGTAATTGTCCTATTAAATGAAGATATGTAACTAAAGGGAAAAGTTGTACAAAGGAATAAGGAAAGGGTTGAGAATGGAAGCAGGCCTGAGATTCTGGTATTAGTGGAAATCACAATCAACTGAATAGAAGGATAAGAATTCTCCATAGTGCATAACTATAATCATATAAATGTTTATCAGGTACGTATCAGAAATCAGTGATGATATGTACATGTCCAGGAGTAAAGCTGAGGAACTGAAGCAGAGCTACAACAGACTGCTGGCAATGGTCGAGATACAGCCCAAACTGACCTACTCTGGTGATGGGATGGTCAAACACCCTAATTGTCGTGCTAGAAACCTCATCCAACTACTGAGGGATCTGGATGCAGAGATCCATGGCTAGGCCCCGGGTGGATCTCTGGGAGTCCAATTAGCAAGAATGAGGAGGGTTTATATGAGCGAGAATTGTTGAGACCAAGGTTGGATAAAGCACAGGGACAAATAGCCAAATGAATGGAAACACATGAACTATGAACCAATGGCTGAGGGGTCCCCAACTGGATCAGGTCCTCTGAATGGGTGAGACAGTTGATTGGCTTGATCTGCTTGGGAGGCATCCAGGCAGTGGGACCGGGTCCTGTGCTCATTGCATGAGTTGGCTGTTTGAAACCTGGGGCCTATGCAGGGTTGCTTGGCTCGGCCTGGGAGGAGGGGACTGGACCTACCTGGACTGAGTCTACCAGGTTGATCTCAGTCCGCGGGGAAGGCTTTGCCCTGGAGGAGGTGGGAATGGGGAGTGGGCTGGGGGGAAGGTGAGGGGGGCGGGAGGGGGGAGAACAAGGGAATCCATGGCTGATATGTAGAACTGAATTGTATTGCAAAATAAAAATTAAAAAAAATAAATTTAAAAAAAAATCTCAACAGATACCCAGTTCATTTAAATTCATTCAGAGGGAAATCTTGCAAAAAATAAATTATATTTTGCTATGCACTTTGAAATTTATTAATAAAGTAACAAAAGGTTGCAAACAAAGTGTGTGGCCATAGTCTTAAATTTTTGTATTTAACAGTAAGTTAGCTCTTCTGAATGCAAAGGTTCTAGCTCACCAGCAAACATCAAAAGTAGAATCAGCTTTTCCCTTCTTCTATACTTTCTCTTTGACACTTGGTATCCAAGGTTCACCCTGAGTTCAGGTTCTCTTGCCATAAACCTCTGGAGTGCTGGTCCTATTGGTGTGGAACAGCCATTTCCCCCAGTTCAAATAAATCCACTTTGTATGAAGACATTCATAAAGGTGCTTTTTCTTCTACAGAGAGTAACATCCAAGCTCCCTCATCCACTTTCATCTTCCACCACATTTGAATAGGGAAAAATTCACAGGAACAGACTAATGAATACTAGCAGAATTTTGGTAATTTTGTGATTATGTCTCATGCAATTACATTTGTAAAGCTAGTACATATATTAGATCCAAGGCAAAAGCATACAAAAGCACAAAAAGAAATGTGAACTTAACAGCAATAGAAGATAAAACAAGAACAAGAGCTTACACAGTTATTGAAAATATTAACAGCTCAAGTTCCTCAGAATACACAAATGAACCATTTTAATAGATTTCCGTCACTAATATTTTATTATCTTAGGAAGGAGAGTAAACTTTCCAAGAATCTTTGTCTAGAAACAAGCAGCTGATTGAGTAGCAGATTTTAGAAATATATTTAAACACTAGGTAAGTATATGTATGGTATCTGAAAATAGCTGTGTAAAATTCATTTGGAACTGTGAATACCACCCTAATGATGGTGATTCAATTGCCCTCAGACAGGACTTGTGTATTCTCAAAAGCTTTAAACTTATGCTACTATCCATGAAGGACCACTGGAATCAGAAGAGGCTACCAATATGAGGGAATGAACCTTTCCTATTAAATATGTGATTTCATAAACAAGCACTCACTTCTAGCAGAAACTCAAGTAGACCAAAATTGTTCTTACATTAACTCTACAATGGTAGATATATTTATTAGGAAAGATGTAAAGACTCCTCAGGTACTGGAATGATGGCTCAGGGGTTAGCAGCCCTTGCTGCCCTTGCAAAGGACCAGGTTTCAGCTTTCCATATAATTACAACTTTCTGTAATTCTAGCTCCAGGAGATCCATTGCCCTCTTCTGGCTTTCACAGGCAACAAGACATGGTATACACACACCAGGCATATGAGTATACACATATACTGTTAAAATAAAATTAAAATCAAAATTAAAAAGACCAATCATGTGAGTCAGCTTACTTTACTGGCATATATTGAGCAGCTGATATTTACAGACAAGGATACTTGGACTATAAAAGAAAACAAACCAAGACCCCTGCTTCAGTGGACAGGGGTGTTTTCTGTTTTCCTTCATACGAACACACTTGAGTGTAATGGAAATGAACATGGTAATACTATAGAGAAAGTGACCACTGAGTGGTGGGGATATTTAACAGGAACATCTAACATTACTTACCAGAAGAAACTTCATCAGGAGACCTGCAATTAGAAGCAGGAGGTGGAGAAGACATACTATCTAGGTAGAGGGTCTTAATATGAAAGAATCCCAAGACTGTCAATTCGAAGGGTCAGAAGTGACAAAATAGTCACCGTGGTTGAACCAGAAATCATAGAGGATAATGATGGTTTGAGCTAAAGCTCACCACCATGGTCTGAAGAGATAATGAAGATGCATCTGTTACATACATATATGTGCTTATATAATATATGGTTGTGTGTTATAGTTATGCATGTATATATTATAAATATATATTATGTATATATACACATAATAAATAAACATATATATATTTAACATGGTCATTTGAAAGTCAGATAAGTCATTATATATATATATATACACATATATATGTGTGTGTGTGTTTACATATAGTATTTAAGAGATTCATTTTTTTTAAATAATTGTCTGTTCAGCCCTATTTTTCTATTGTCTGCATTCAACTTTCTATGTATACTTTATCAACCAAACAATGAAAATCACCACACTACTCCTCTCAGTTATCTTATTTATCCTTTTACTGAATGAATACAATTATTTCCTAGTATACTAAATATCAATTTTATGATACTGATGCTTAAAATTTTTTTCATTATCCAGGAAAATGTCCTCCCTCTCTCTCTTTCTCTCTCTCTCGCTCTCTCTCTCTCTCTCTCTCTCTCTCAAAAGAACAGCATACCGTTGCTTTTTACTCTTTTACCATGCTGAATGCTTTGGGTGTTCCAATTTATGAGCTTTTTTTTTCAAAATGTAATTTAACATGGTCACTTAAAAATTCAGATGCCATATTTGTTTTGCTTTATTTTAATTATTTTTCTCTAGCTTAACTATAAATCAACATGTGTCCTAAATCCTTACATCAGAATTAGTCCTTGTTCATATTTATCTAATGCCTCAAAGAGAACATCTAATAAAAACTTATGTGCCAGTTAAATCAATGAACTTTGCCCCAAAAATAATTTCTGTCAGGAAACTATAGTTTTAGATAGCAAATTGTATTCTTTATTTCACAGGCAACGACAAAATTTATAAAATAAAAATATGGCATGATATTGGTTGTCAAATAATGGACAGACGTTTTTGGACTTCAGAAGAGATAAAAAAAAAACTGATGGGTAGGAAGGTGACATCCTTCACACACCCTTGTGAACCATGGTGTAGTCATTTACCACATACAGCACTTAGCCACTTCCACAACTTCTCTGACAAATTTTACCACAAAACCACAAGCTCCTACAACTGCTTGACAGAAGTTCAACTTGAAAAGGTTTCCATCACTGTGGATTTTCTTCATGTTTCCAGCTAGCGATCGAACTGAAGCCTGTCACAGCCTGGGTGGGCTTTATTCTCAAATACTCTGGGGCCCAAATAAAGGGATAGGAAAAACAAGGAGAAAATGAAAAAAAAAAAAAAAACCAGAGCCAACAAATAGGACAGCCCACATGGCTGTTGTTTGAGACACATATTTGACTGCTCTTTGTAAAACTGAATGACTTGTTTTCCAAAGAGTATGATCTGGTACTTGAGGGCAGATGATATTTTCCAAGCAGAAGCAAGGTTCAAAATTAAACATGTAAGTCGTCTATGTTTTGAGGTGGTCAGTATGGGAGGAGATTAAGCACATTCCTGGTAGCTGTTGAGTTGTGGAAAAAGATGAGGCAGCAAAAAGAATCATGCCTTTAGATGTGTTGGGTTCAGTCAGGGACTGTAGTATTCAAAGCAATACTTCATTCTCACAGAGATGAGGTTACTAGAATACAAAGAACGTGTGATCCTCAGAAGGAGAGCAGACTGCACCACTCTTGCCTTAGGTGGCTGTTCTGTTCTACAAGCTGTGTGGTCTCCTGCCCCAGATGGAGCACCACCGTGGACTCAAGCCTCCTGTGGTGGTCTAGTGGTAGAATGCTGGGAGGAGCTTCCTGTGCTAGAGTTTGTCCTGTGGTGCCAGGACAGTTTCAGACAGCTTGGTGTCAGCAGATGCCCAGGGACAGTGCAGAACTTTCTAGAGAGCAATGGGAGCTACATAGGCTTAGCCTTTGCTGCCCTGGCTGCCAGCCTGGCTGGGTATTCACTGGGTCCTGCTGACTGTGAGAACGCTGTAGAGTTGCTCTGTGAGCATGTCCAGGTTTCAGTTGAAGGTTTCTACTCTCTGCTTGTGGGTTTTTGATGCCTTCTCCTGATTCTTTGAATTGGCCAGTTCTCCTGCATCTTCTCCAAGGCTGCCCGGGAAGGCACGGCTTTGTCTAGTCAAGCTGCTCCTCCTCTTTCTTGCTCCACTTGCTTGTCATCATCCCCTCTAGCAGCGAGTTCCTATGTTTGTTTCCTTTTTGCTTCCTCCCATTGAGCTCTGCGACCCCTTTCAGCTTTAGAGGGCCCTTCTGGGTCTGCTACCGGCCTCCATGGAGCATGCCAGCCCTTCTATGAACACCACAAATGGTTTTCATAATTAGACAGAAAAAACTGAATAGTCAATGGGTGGATAAGCTATATGAAACGTGATAATTTTATTGCTTCCTACTATGCTACAACACCATGGAATTCAGACTTGTAATTCTTTTATGAATCTAAATAATTTCATTGACACCTGTCCTATTTCACACTTAAAAAAATGTGAAAAGATTTTTTCTTTGAGGAATATGAATTGAGGGAGGTAAATTTTTCCTTCCGTCATTTTCAGTTTTATCTTCACAAACTGCTTACGTTCCCTGAGTCACGGTTACATCATAAATCATACAGGGAAAGTAGATTACTTTCCTTTTAGGAATAGTCTAAATTTTCAAGATTCTCTCTTGCTGTTGATTTCTAGTTTCTTACCACAGTGTTAAAAAAGGCATGCTTGATATTAGTTCTGTTCTCAACTCATTAAGGCCTGTTTGAGGATCTAGCATCTCTGTCTGAGAAAATGCTCTTTGAACACTCAAAATTAGTGTAGATTTTATTGTTTAATAGAGGTTATAAAATTACTTTGGAAATAAAATCAGTTAATTTTGATAGATCATTCATCTTTTCACAAAACTGTACTATATGTTCCTTTTATAACTGAAATATAATGATTACAAAATGAATTGTGTTAAGTTTTATCTTACACAGTACAAACAAGACATAAAACTGTGCATGTGACTCCTCCAAATCTCCCATTTCTCAGCCAGAACCAAAAGATAGGGATGTGTGTGTGTGTGTGTGTGTGTGTGTGTGTGTGTGTGTGTGTGTACTGGCTTATTTAATAAAGCAATGCTAGTTCACACTTCATTTAGCTAAATAAAAGATGTTTACACTTCCTTTAAGACTATTGCTCTTCCAGTCTCTCTGGCAACAGATGTAAGAGAATAACATCCTGTTTTGAATGGTCAAAGGTTCCTAGGCTGCAAGAATGTTGTACTAAATGTGTTTAAAGAAATAAATGGCACACTTCTTTGAGAAACACTGGATGGTATTTAAGAGAAGTTCAATCTTTACCATTTGATTTTCTGTTCAGTTTATTGTTATCCCCAAACCTTCCTGTATTCCCAGATGGTAGGCAGCAGTTTTTGAACTGATAACCATCCTTAGAGGTCCAGCTGAATATTTTCATCTGTTATTTTCAACTTCAATGATTAGCAGTGAGTTTGGTTACAACTGGAATATGTAATTCTGCAGAAATATAAATAGCCATTCTAATGCATGTATACAGTATGAATATCTCAGAAGGAATGTCTAAGAGAATTTATGAAAACCAAGAGTCAACATGACATCTTGTTCATTCCTCTATGATTTAGTAATCGATTAAGGGGATAACACTTTTAACATTTTTATTATGGTCATTGAAGTAATAAGACTTTTCCAGCAAATCACCAATGTCTTTTGATAGAATTAGAAAATAAAAGAAAAGAGAAATCAGTTAGTGCTCTTTATAATACTTACGTATTAAAACTACCTACAAAGGCAGTGCCTTATGACAAGCATTTGCTGCCAGGCATGCACTATGGGTCTTGAAGTTTGTGTTGATTTCACTTAAATTAAGTTTGTTTTTACTCCAGTAAATGGGCCTAATTCAGATCATTCTACAGGCCTCTGATCTTCTTTGAAATGCATCTATGTTTAAGGTATGTTCTTCTCATGCTGAAATACAGGAGTGCAAGAATATAAACCTAATAATATATGCACGTGTCAAGATTTATGCCATGTGCTGCTCTACAATCCAATGTGTCCAAATAAGACAAGAAATAGGGAAGTAAATTAAGCCAACCCTGACACCACAAAATTGGAAGTGGGATAGACAATTAGTGACACATATATGAAGCAAACTTTAGTTTCCAAATCAAAAGCATTACGATCATTGTTCCCTGAGTCTTGATAACGGTGCCTTAACTTGCCTTTCAAGCTCTTGGTCAGGAGTCCAAGCTACTCCCCAGACAATAGAGTCTATTACCGTTGTCCTTGATTGCCTCTCAGAACTTGAAGGTAAGATACTATTGCTGAAGATATTGCACAATTCAGAAAGAGGACTTGGAAGAAACAAGCTGAAACTGTCCTGAAAGCCTTCTCCATGAAGACTAGCTTCATAGTACCAGAAAGAGCTATACAAGATATCAGTGGAGAAAAGTAATCAATAGTCCAATACAGCTGTAATATCTGTGAAGAACAACTGATCAGAATGGCAAGATATCCCATAAAGTGCAACAGTGGCACTTCTATCCTGGGAGTAACCAACTCATCTAATTGAACTTAAGGCTCACTGAATAGGAGGAAATTATTCCCAGATACTGTAATTAACCCACTGCCCATAGCTAGTGAGGTCATGGTCCCTAGAGGCAAACCTATGGTTGCTAATTCCCTAAACCAGTATAATTTCTAACTGCATTCTAAGAACTTATCTTTATCCACAGGCAAATGTAATTCTCAATCTTCATCATGGAAGCTTCTTTTTACAGTTAACAAAAACTACTACAAGATCCACAGTTTGTCAAAAATGCATAGGATAATGGCCATTGGGCCCCAAGGCACAACTGGTAAGTGTTCAAATTTAACTCCTATACCAAAGGCTCAGGAGACCTCATAGAAGAGAGAACAGAAAGATTGTCGGAACCAGAGCACCTGCTTCTGGATAGTGTCTTCTACATATGACCGGGAAGTTGTACCCAGGAAATTGCAACAATATGGTTGCCAAAACATAACCTGAAAAAATGAAAATATCAATTGATACACAATGTAGATAGGGGAAATCTCACAGGACCTCAACCTTAGATGAAAATCTACAAGTTGTTAATGCTAAGAAAGGGATAATCAGTACACTCAGTTTCACAAAACAGACATTACTAAACATCAAGCCATACAGAAACAACACATTGATAAACAGAGATTTAGATATCCCTTGAGCACCAGTAGAACATGCAGAAAAAAAAGAGAAACAATGTACCTTAATGAAGCCTTATAAATCCATGGATTTAATAAACACTTACAGAATATTACACAAAAGCATATTCTTCTTAGAAGATTATGGAACCTCTCAAAAATAAACCACATATCAAGACACAAGGCAAGTATCAAAAAAACATAGTTAAATTTAAATAGCATCCCATAGTCTGTCCACAATGGAAGAAATCTCTCCATCAACAGTAAGATAAACTCCAGAAAGCAAACAAAATAAAGGAGACTTAATGACACATGATGAATGATGAAAAAATCATTGAAGAGATTAAGATTGGAATAAAAAATTCCCAGGACTGAATGAAAATGATAACATAACATACTAAAATATTTGAAGTATAATGGGCAATCCTAAGAGGAAAGTTTTTAGCTCTATATGACTACATAGAAAAACCAAATCTGAGAGCTCTCAAACAAGTAGCTTAATGAGGAAACTCGAGGTGGGGAAGTGGTTGCGGGGAGACAGAAAACTCAACTTGTAATCAGTAGATAGGGAGAAATATGTGAAAAAGTCAAGAATTAATAAAATAAAAATGAAAAACTACTAAGGTTATTGAAAGGTAGAGTAGGTTCTTTAAAAGAAAACAGGATTAAAAATAAAAACTCTTAGTCAAGTTAACCAGAAGAAAAGGAAGACCCAAACGAACAGAATTAGGTATAAACAGGGAGACATTACAAGAAATGACAATGAAATCCAGGAAAGCACGAGGCCACACATTAAAAATCTGTAATCCAATAAAATGATGGACAAATTTTTAGATAGATATGACTGACCAAAATTAAAGAAAATGAACTAAGTAATTGAAATAGGTCTATAACCAGCAAAAAAATTGAGGTAGCTCTAATGAGTCTCCAAAGTAAAAAAAAAAAAAAAAAAAAAAAAAAAAAGCCCAGATTTATTTATTGCAGAATTTTACCAGATCTTCAAAGGTTAACTTACACCAATACTAATAAGATTACCCCATGAAATAGAAAAGGAAGGCATGCTTCCCAACTCTTTTTTTTTTTTGTATGAAGCCAGTTAAATCCTGATGCCAAAACTAAATAAATGCATATACATACAAAATTACAGAGTGGTCTCCCTGATGAACATCCCAATTAGAAAGATGAATTCAAGATGCTATCACTCATCTGATTAAATTGGTTTCAAAGTAGAAATGCAAGGATAGTTTACCACTTACAAATTAATAAAAGCGATGCATCATATAAATAGACATAAATACAGACTTCACATTATTATCTCAATAGATACAGAAAAGGCCTTTAATAGAATCTAATATCACTTCATGATCAAAATCCAGAAGAGACTAGAGATGGAGGGAGCATATCTCAAGATAATAAAGGGTATGGATGACAAACATAAACCCAATATTATACTAAATAGGGAAAAATTCAAAGCATTTCAACTAAAATTAGGAATAAGACAAGGATGTCCACTCTCTTTACTCATGTTCAATTTAAAGCTTGAAGTCTTAACTAGAGTAATTAAAAAAAGGTAAGTCAATAAAAAGGAAACAAATAGGAAAAAAGTCAAAGTACCCCTATTTGAAGATAATATGATTCTATACATAACATATCCTAAATAATATACCAAAAAAGCACTCTTAGAGGTAATAAATACTTTGAGTAATGTTGATGTGATACAAAATTAACTCACAAAAATTAGTTGTCTTTGTATATAACAATGATAAATATATGGAGAAAAGTTATGGAAAAAAATCCTTTTAGTGTAGCCAATAAAAGATAAGTAACATGTATTGCCTAGGAATGACCAAGAAAATAAAAGACTTCTGCAATGGAGTCTTTGAAACCTGAAAGAAATTGAAAAAGATGCTAGAAAAGTAGAAAAACCTGTGCTCATAGAAGAAAAGAATAAATACTATGAAAATGACTATCCGATCAAAACCAATCCATACATTCAGTAAAATTCTAGGGCTTTTTTTCACAGATAGAGAAAAAATACTATTTAAAAATATAGCTGGGAGCACCAAAGGACAGCAAAAGCAATTTTGAACACAAAGAACAATGAAGAAGGTATCACTACAACTGATTTAAAAATATACTAGAGTGAGAGTAATAAAACAGCATCGCCCTTGCACAAAAACAGAGTCATGTGTCAACCCAGTAGAATAGAGAACTCAGATAGGAATATACACAACTATACCTACCTGCTTTTGACAAAGATGCATTAGTATCTTCAACATAGTGCTAGAAAAATTGCATGTGAAGAATAAATCTAGATCCCTATCTCTTACCTTGAACAAAACTGAACCCCAATGGACCAAGCAGTTCAACAGAAAACCAAATAATCTGAATCTGCTGGAGATAAAAGCACTATGCTTCAACATAGGCACAAGTAGAATCTTTCTAAATATGACCCCAGGAGCACAAGAGAGATAACCGGTGACAAATGGGACCTAATGACATTTCATTGCTTCTACACAGCCATGGAAACTGTCAGTTGAGTGAAAGCAGATCCATAATATAGGAAAAAATATCTGCCAGCTCTACATATAACAGAGGATCAGTATCTAGAATGCATAAAGATTTCAAAAACTAAGCATCAAAGAAAATTAAAAATCCAGTTGAATTGGTCTACAGAGAAATGAATATGGATGCTAGGAAACACATCTTTAAATCTTCAATATCCTTAACTACAAGGGAAATGCAGATCAAAACTACTTTAAGATTCCATTTCACCCCAGTCAGTATGGCCATCATCAAGAATGACAACAGATGGTGGCACAGATGTTGTGAAATGTGAACCCTTATATGTTGTTGGTGGGAGTATAAATTAGTTTAAGCCAGTTTGGAAATCAGTCTAGAGGTTTCTCCCCAAGTTAGAAAAGCTCTACCACACATCCTAGTTACTGGGCATATATCCAAAGAAGTTTATATCCTATTACAGAATATTAATACATTCATTTTCATTGCTGCTCAATTATAAATAGCTAGAAAATGGAAACATCCCAGATGCCTATCAACTGATGAATGGATAACAAAATGTGGTACATATACACAATGAAATTTTACTCAGCTTTAAAGAAAAATGAAATTACAATTTTGTAGGCAAATGGATGGAACCATAAAAAATACTGAATGAAGCAACATAGACCCAGAAATATAAATGCCACATGTTCCCTCATATGTGGATCTTAGCCTCAAACCTTGAGTTTTATGTTTTACTTGGAGCATCTGTGGAAACCAGCAAGTTAGAAATCAGCTGCTATATGGAGAGTACTTAAGGGACTGAGGAATAGTACAGCGCATAGCTAAAATGAAAATGAAGAAAAGAGTACTGTAGGAGGAAGTTTCAGTAAGAAAGGAAATGGAGGATTGGGGAGATGACTGTGTGTTGGAGGGTGCAGATTAAACAAAATAAGCAGAGCATGAAAACTCCATATGGAAAACCACTATCTTATAACACCTTCCCCAAACAGGCAAGCAAACAAATACAAAACTTCAATGGCAAGGCTAGACAGATGGCTCAGTAGTGAAGAGTTACTCACTGTTCTTGCAGAGAGGTTCAGGGTTCAGTTCCTAGTACCCACATGGTGGCTCACAACCATCTGTAACTCTGGTTGTAGGTAAATCTGTCCCTCTCTTCCAGCCTCTATAGGCAACAGGGAGGCATGTGGTGTATATATACAAATTCAGGCAAAACATTCAAAAATTAAATAAAAAGTAAATCTTAAAAAAAACACTCAATGCCAGATATTAGATATTTCCATTTGAGTTATTGGTCAGGGAGACCCCAGAGACCTCCCTGCCAACATTGCAGGCTATTGTAATTGCTATTTGTTGCCAACTGCAAATGGATGGCAAGGCTCTACTTCTGAAAACACCATACATTTGGTTGCAAGACACAGAGAAATCAATTTTAATTGGCAAGGAAACTACGTCCTGGCTGGCTAGCTTTCAAAACCCTGGAAGATTTTATGAGAGCTGTTGGGGAGAAGCCATCAGTGATTTTACCCAGTGCTGGCCATCACATTCTATAATATCAATTTTCCCGGCAAGATGTTACTATTTGTGCAACAGTGGCACACCTTTGCTGGTGCAAACAATTGTTCTCTAATCAGATTTGAGGACTGCTGAACAGGAAGGAATTCATACCTGGTACTGTAAACCTGCTCAAAAACCCCATGCCTCCAGTATTCATTAGGCCCTAAGGGTAATTATACTATCATTGTTTTGCTAAATGGTGATTTTGTCAAACTTCCATCTCAGTATCCATGTTTATATTTGTAGATGTGTTGTGCTTCACTTAACTTCAGTGAGAGAAGTTTCTTTTCCAGTGAGTAGCCCCTAATGTAAATATGCATAATTGGTTGAAATGTTGAGAATAACTCACTGTAAGTGCTCAGCCATCCCTAAATGAGCCATCTATATCATCACTGCATACATACATATCACTACACACACACACACACACACACACACACACACATACACATACACACATGTGCGCGCAGAGGGGGCGCGAGGAGGGAGGGATGAAGGGGAGAACATAACAAAAGGGTGACAGAAAAAAAAAACGTAGAACCAAAGGATGAAAGAAACTTCTGTGAAATGCTGTCTTCAGGGCATGGCATAGCCATGAGTCTCACGAACCTACAGAAGCTGTGGTTATAAAGAAGACCTGCACAAGATGAGTGTAGTCAACATCCCATTATGGATGGGAAAAGAGTTTCACAAGGTCCCATCCTAAGCTCTGTAGATACTGATAGTAGATGGATGCTAGGGGCAGAGAATAATTTGGGGGCCATATGTGACCACTGGTAGGTTGCCAATGATCCAGTGGATGGCCCAATACCCATGTACATATGGGTAATACTAATTGAATGCAGGGGTATATGAAAAGTAAAATAAGGCATAAATTTGTAAGTAAAATGTGTTCAACAGAGATTTTAAAGGGGTTAACAGGAAGAGTGTGGAGAAAAAGAAAAGTGAAAAATTAGAAGTCAGAAAAAGGTAACAAAAATAAAAGTATACATATATCACATATGTATATCACATATGTGTTTCATATATGTGATATATGTATGTATATGCATATATGTGAGATAAAGGTAAGGGCATGATCTGAATTTGAGGATGCTGTAGTGAATGAAGTACACATCTCTAAAGGTCACAGGCAGAGTAGCCTTGATGGTCTCGAAGCATGAGTCAGGACTCAGAATTAGGAAGAACCCCAGGTCTTTCTGAGAACATTCAGTGCTCCCACTGCTGTGGAGCCTCTGAGGAAGGATGCAGAAAGAAATGGTGAGGCTGCAGTTGGTAGTGGAAATCAAGTGGGAAAGTTAACGCAAACTCACTGCACTCCAAGGGAAATGACTCAACACTTCACTCAAATTTCATCGTTTTGTTGAAAGCAGGAGGCACATAATCTGCCAGTCTCTTTTTCCTTCTAATTTCCAACATTTTTAATATTGTATACCACATCAATATGTCTAAGACTATATGATCTTACATGAACAGTATCGTGATTGAGAGATCCAGTAATTGCAGTTCACAGTTTCATGTTATCATATGCCTCATCTCCGTCACACGTAAAAGTATGATAGAGTGTCCAGCTTATGTGGTGCTCTGGAGGCTTCCTTTACTTAATAACATAGAGCCTTTAAAACAAATACTAAGTTTGCCTTCACTGTTTATAGTTTAAGAATTTTTAGATATTAGAAACCTAATATTCATATTGAACTTTCAGGAGGATGGTTTATTATATAAGAAAGGGGGACATTCAATTTCATATAGATGTTCATTTTAATCCACACTAGTTGTGTAGTATTAGAAGCCCTAGATACTTTTAGTCCATGATACCCTTATACAATATCTAATATTAAATCTAATAATATAGAGCTCTATAAGAGCTCTAATATTCAATCAAAAGCTCAAATATGTATAACATTAGATCTAATATTAGATATTCTCTAAGAGTATCACTTTTTTTAAAGAGTATTTATAGAAAAATAGAAAATCTATTCTTCAAAATACATTAAATTGGAAGGGACTAAAGTATCTCAGGACTTTCTGCTTCATGTGTGAATTAGATTACTAGTAAATTAGTTATTGAATAATGTGTATTTCATAGATAATGATTTTAATTATTAGATACATAATACACTTTATTATGTCTATTTATTTAGTCTTCCAGCAGCTTACATGGAACCCTAAAATGGAGAACACATGACAATGATGAGATATAAAAATATTGATTAAACATCATTACTCTGAATATTTTTTATCACAAATGGTATTCTGGGTAAAATCATTCATATCTGAATTAGATAAATACAACTTTATCATTGGGTCCCTCTGAAAGGGGGAAAAATCCTAAAATTTGAGATTTTTCGGTTCTTTGATCCTTGGATCTAAATATGAAAAATATTACAACAAAGAAACGGAGGCATGCTGAGTTTTAGCTGGAGCAAATCCATCTTTTATCTATATTTTCTGCCTGTGAACTCTGTGATAAGCAAGTGCTTCATTTCTCCTGCCATGAAATTTGTTCTCAAATTTTTTCCCATTCCTCAGGTTCCCATGAAGCCCGAGTCTCGTCATTCCTTATTATCCCTGGCTGTGGGCAGCAACTGTGTTCTGTGTTCCTAGAGTGATTACGGAGGTGACACCATAGTGATATTCTCTTACAGAATAGTCATTTTAAAGGCTTTGAAAGCTCAAAGGCTCAAGGACATCTATCAAGAGATTCTTGAGAACACAATCAAAATCTCCCTCAACACAACAGAGCTACATCATCTAGCCTTGATCTTTAGACTGAACTTACGCATCAATGAGCATTTGAGGAAGAATGGAACTCTGATTTTTGTCCATGAAGTAGCAGGGATAACTGTACCAGACCAAAATGCCACACTACTATTTTAAGTTAGTCTCAAGTAGTATCTTTAATTTCCAAATGAAATAATCTTGGAGACATTAGAAAGGACTTTTCTATTTTAATCAAGACTACACAAAGATGATCTCTGATATGGATAATGTATATTTTTAGCATTCAGTAATCACATTTACTATTTGTTAACACATAATGCTATTTGAGCATTATATTTTAAAGTGGCATGAAAAGTAAAAAGGAAAAGAGTTCGTCAGAAGTGTTGACAAGATTTTTAACTCCTTCTGTTTCCTTTGATAGTTTTCTTAAATAGAATACATAAGCAATGCAACCCAAGCGTAAACATATCTCAGTTTATGTTTATTCTGCTTTTATTGCACATTTGAAAATTAATAATTCAATGTTCTAATATTAGCTGTCATCTTAGCTGTGATAAAATTAATAATTCATCAAAATGATATCAAACAAATGGGGCCTTTTTGTTCTGGATGAGAAACAATCCCTTCAGTGTTGAAAAATTACAATGGTAAATTTATTTCTTTTATTTTGGGTCAAATAATATTTAATCCTTTCAGCTATAATTCCAGTGTTTTCATTTTAAATATAGAAATCTGCATATGTCACAACTGATGCTAAGAAACAACCTTCGTCTTGTTCCAGAAGGTTGTTTTACCCTTGCTTATATCTTGGCAGATACGTCTTCTTCAGAAAAACCACAATAAAAGAGTCATGTTTTAGAAAAGTTGAATATAAATGAAATGAATTCTTTATTCGTTCTGGCTGATGTAATCTCCATTTACAGTCTAGAATTTGCTGTCTGCCTAAAACAGGAGCAACGGTTGCAACAGGCAGAGACTGAACAATATTTCTGAATATAATAAATTTTCTTGAATCTTTTCACATGTATTTTTGAGTTAAAGTACGTGATAGAACAGTTAAGCATCTATACTTACTTATAATGTGATCTTAAGACACGTGCTTTCAGGAGTTTTTAATTAAATATATTTTTTAAGGATAAAATTTGTCTCCATTTAACCTATAGTGACTGTTCTGGGTTTCCTAGACTTTGAGTAGAAGCAGTAGTAAATCCTTTTACTTAAATCCTACTTGTTTAATTCTCATGCTGTTTGCTTAGAGGTTTCAGTGGCATAAAGAAGAACATTGCAGTTTATATTAAGGCCGAAGTTACCAAATCTTTTCAGGCGGATGTTATGCACTACATTTGTAAAACAAGAGTCTATAATACATCAAAGGATGTTAGAGGTTTTACTGAAAATTCTACCTTACGAACTTGCAGGTCTCAGTGAATCATGACACACATTTCTGGGTATGCTAAGAGCAAGTGTATGCCCTTGGTGAGCATGAATAAAATGTGTCATCTGTCTCTTCACTGTGAGGTAAACATTGCTTGGATTCTAATTTCTCTAGTATCAATGTTCATTGATACCATTTGGAACACTTTCTCAAATGTGGAGCTCCAGTCCAGTTTTAGAAATTCTTATACACAGGACAAGCAGTGGAGAACCAAACTCAAAATTTAAAAGGCTCACCATAAATATCCATACACCAGTGGCCTACATATCATAACCATCCATCACTTGACCAGACAGTTACAGCAGAGTTTCAATACTAATATGAAATCTGTGCTTATGAGATTCTCTCTAGTTCTTGAAAATATTTTTTATTTAGACAGTAAATAAAATGTTTGCCCTGTCAATGGTGGTGCATATCTTTAATGACAGTACTCAGGAGACAAAGGCAGGCGGATCTCTTTGAGTTAGAGACCAGCCAGGACTAAACAGTGAAACCCTATCTCAAAAAAAAAAAAAAAATGGTTGCTCTGATCTAGGTCATACTGTAAAGAGCAGAGACTCATCACCTCTCACTGCAGCATGAAAGCTTTGTAGAAAGCACACTGGTACTATATTCTAGACCAGTCTTAGCTTCTGGGCTATCAAACAGTTGCTTTTTCCTTTCTATTTCTTGTCACCCTACCTTCTGTATTACCATCTCACTTTCTCTTTCTCAATACACTCAGGTTTCTGTTGTTGTGTATGGAGATTATGCAGTTAAATGCACATGTCAAAGTTACTAGTATCCACACTAAGGCATAGTTGATTAAATTAAAATTTTAAATGTGAATCTGTTATGTGCAAAAGATCCTGATAAATATGTCTGTGAGAACAAAATAAAAGAGATACATTAATAATGGGAATTTACAGCCTTGTATCTTTTACTCCCATTTTTCACATATTAACTAGAAGTGTCTTCACAGCAACAAAATAGTCCTAAAATGTTTCCCTTTCAGGTAGAGTACTTTTCATTTTAATAACTCTTTTAATGCAAATTTTTATTTAATACTTCTGGTTTTTTTCACCAACTATTGAGCCAACAGTACATGGGAGGTGCTATGTTTTAATATCCCCTCCAGAAGAAAATTCAGTATAACTATTTTGCAATAGTTAAGAGGTGGTGGGTCATGATGGTTGTTGGAGGGGAGGGCATCAACATGGCCCAAGATGTGTGCAGATCAGAGGATAACTTGTGATAGTTTGTTGTCTACTTCTATTATTTGGGTTCTAGGGACCGAGTTCAGGTTTTGGCAACAAGCACCTTCAACTGGCTATCTTGATAAGCTAGTTTTGCTTTCATGTATCGGTTATTGCCATTATCATAGTAATGAGTAGATTATTATTGTCATGGGCTCCTGATAGTAGTATAGTTGGGCTAGAATTTTTCTTTCTGCGCCCATATAGATTAACTTTCTCTTCTGCTATATTAAACACCAGAAACAGTCTCACCAGCTAGCTTTTAGACTTCTGGCTCAGAACTGTAAGGCAGTTAAGAATTCTTGTTTTTAGACTACTGGCAATGGTCGAGAGAAAGCCCAAACTGACCTACTCAGGTGATCGGATGGCCAAACACCCTAACTGTCGTGGTAGAACTCTTATCCAATGACTGATGGAAGCGGATGCAGAGATCCACACCCAGGCCCCAGGTGGAGCTCCAGGAGTCTGATAGGCGAGAAAGAGGAGGGATTGTATGAGTGAGAGTTGTTGAGACCATGATTGGAAAAAGCACAGGGACAAATAGCCAAACTAGTGGAAACACATGAGCTATGAACCAATAGCTGAGGAGCCCCAACTGGATCAGGCCCTCTGGATAAGTGAGACAGTTGTTTAGCTTGAACTGTTTGGGAGGCCCCCAGGCAGTGGGGACCAGGACCTGTCCTTAGTGCATGAGCTGGCTGTTTGTAGCCTGGGGCCTATGCAGGGACACTTTGCTCAGCCTGGGTGAAGGGAGGAGGAGACTGTACCTGCCTTGACTGAATCTACCAGGCTGAGCTGAATCCCCAGGGGAGTCCTTGCCTTGGAGGAGAAGGGAATGGAGGGTGGGTTGGGGTGAGGGCAGGGCAGGGGAGGAGGGAGGACAGGGGAATCCATGCCTGATATGTAAAATTAAATTAAACTATAAAATAAAAAAAAAAGAATTCCTGTTTTTTTTTTAATTTATCCAGTGTGCAGTATCTATTATTACAAGAGAAAACTGAATGAAAAACTAATATACTAGGTCCTACAAAGCACAGAAGAAAACATAATCCATTCTTGAGAAGATAATTTAGTATAAGAAGTAAATAGGTAAATTCTTCATATACATTGTAATGTACCTTATAATATAGTCATATGGAAAAATACTATGGAAACACATAAGATGTTTAGTTAATTTAAGTTTCACTCTAAATAATCAGTAATATCTTCTCTTCATTGACATCCAATTAATAGGACATTCTGTCAGGGCATCCATTACTAAGCAATTCTAACTGAAGACTATAACAAAACAATATACAAATGAAATTTTCCTGAGAGTTTCATTCAACTTTCCATATACATTGATGAAGAGCCTACTACTTGGAAGCTAATTTTCTTGGCAGTGAAGCTAACAGATGACATAAATCATGGACTCTGGCCTC
The DNA here is from genome assembly GCF_949786415.1 of Peromyscus eremicus. Taxonomy (NCBI): domain Eukaryota; kingdom Metazoa; phylum Chordata; class Mammalia; order Rodentia; family Cricetidae; genus Peromyscus; species Peromyscus eremicus. Next base: position 25,397,762 of record NC_081419.1, on the reverse strand, counting down.
AACAAACTTACAGACATGGTATAGAACATAATATAAAAGGTGGTGTGGAAGAGCAGCTTCATCTAGGGATTCTAGTTCTGGATAATGAAACAGAGAATAGACCTACATCCCTGCCTGTGTCAATGTAACAAGAGAGGGATGAACAAATAGGTAATTGTAGCTGGAGAGCTTCTCTCCATGTCCCACCAAGCCCCTGCAGTCCCACAATCCACGTATAAAATAATCACTCAGATACTTGTATTACTTATAAACTATGTGGCAGTGGCAGGCTTCTTGTTATCTACTTCTTTTATCTTAAATTAACCCATTTCTATTAATCTATAAGTTGCCACATGGCTCATGGCTTACTGGTACCTTACATCTCGCTTGTCGACTCAGCCTTCCTATTCCCAGAATACTCTTCTCTGCTTGTGCCGCCTATACTTCCTGCCTGGCTACTGGCCAATCAGCATTTTATTTATACAGAGCAATATCCACAGCAGGTAATTTAAATTTTAAAAAAGTCTTCATTTCTTTCTTTCTTTAATGTGTGTGTATGTCAGGGGAGGGGGGGGAGAGGAAGAGAGAAGAAGGAGGGAAGGAGTGAGGGAGAGAGGGAGAGAGAGACTTCAGGTGTAGGAGTGTTACGATGAGCATGTGTAGCTAGAGTTTTCCTGCCTGGCCCACAGTCAGGACAAATCTCTCTCACCTGCCAGCCCCACAGCCCCTCAGACCCGACCAAGTAAACACAGAGACTTATATTGGTTACAAACTGTATGGCCGTGGCAGGCTTCTTGCTTACTGTTCTTACAGCTTAAATTAATCCATTTCTATTAATCTATACCTTGCCACATGGCTTGTGGCTTACCAGCATCTCCATATGCTGTTTCTCATCATGGCGGCTGGCAGTGTCTCTCTGACTCAGCCTTCCACTTCCCAGCTTTATTCCCCTCCTTGTCCCGCCTACACTTCCTGCCTAGCCAATGGCCAATCAGTGTTTTATTTATTGACTAATTAGCAACACATTTGCCATACAGAACATCCCACAGCAAGCATGTGGAGGTCAGAGGGCAACTTTCAGAAATCAGTTCTTGCTTTCCACTTTGCCAAGGCAGGGTCTCTTGTTTCTGCTGCTATCTTCATGACAATACAGTTTGCACCTCCCACCTCACCACAGGCATGCTGTATCTACATCCTCACACCATCCCATCCAGCTTTTTATATGGGTTCTGGGAATGGAACTCAGGTAGTCTGCCTTGCACAGATAGCTTTCTCACCTGCTGCATCATCTCCCAGGTCCCAGAATAAATTTTCTATTGGCTACAAATTATTTAAAACTGATAATTTTGGACTTAGGCTTCTAAAATATCAACCTAAAGACTTTCCCATATACATCCATATTTAAAATTGCAGTTTTTCCTCCCATGATTTTGTTTTCAAAGTATTTTTCCTATGATAATTTCTTACCAGATTCTCAGAACACAGTAATAAATTAGAATTTTATCTCTTCTTTCTTCTCTTGATACACTGACACAGGATGGGTTATGGATCTATTCTCCATTTCATTATCCATTTCTATTTTTGTAGAACACAAAAATATGTTTTCTCGTATCACTGAGCTCCTTGCAATATGTCAATTTCTGTTTCACCATGTGATGCTTTTTAAAGTCTTCAGTGTGGTGCCTCTCACCAAAACAGGTGAGATAGAAACTGGGGATTCTGAAATACTTGTTATTTTAATTTTTTCTTATATATTTCTCTACTTAAAACTCAGTAAATATTGAACAGCTATCTTTTATCTGGAACTGATATGAGGAACTTAGAATTTGTGAGAATGTGCTTAGGAAATACAGAAAACAATATCCCTTTAAGTAATTAAAGAATTGTATGTCTAGAGTATATGGGGTATCTTATCACACAAGTGAGCTGTTAGGCAAATGATAAGTAAGTATCCAAGAAATTATAGCTCATTCTGAGAAACAATACTTCAAGTGACACAAGTTTAAAAATTGAGCAGAATTCCAAGTTAGAACTCAGTATCCTCCTACTTGTTTCTGTTTTCTCCTAAGACATAAATAAGAGCTAACATGAAAAAGAATTTTAATAGCTAATAATGCAATGATTGTCTTCTGGAGACACAAATATTGCATGTCTCCATTATGTATCCTATATTCTTGGTACTGTTACTTAGAATTATGACTCCTTTATACCCTTAGAGTAAATAATATCCAATAACCCTCAAATCTGACAAGTTAAACTTGCTAAGGAAATTTCCCAGCTACAAACTTTCTGATCTGCTGTTTCATCTTCCTACCAACTATGCACATGTATTTAGCGTTACTTTTTATTCGTATCCAAATCTATTGATTCACAAGATAAATATTGACCTGACCTTGCCTTCACCTCAGTTTATATCTACTTCTTAAGCCAATAAATCTAGAAACTGATCTGACAGCAGTCAATATTAGTTGAATTTTTTAAATAGCAGCTTTGCTGTGAAGTAATAATTCAGTATTTTATAGTTTCTGCCTCAAAGAAATAAAAATGCAGTGTAACTCACTAATTCATTGAGTAAAACCATTCCTATGGCATTTGATGCCAAATGCAAAGCTCCCCTTGGTGCCAAAGAGCATCTCTAATGTCCATAGATCTTCTAATCTCAAATCCAAAGAGTTTGAAATATTTTACTATTTTTGCTGGTGGCAATTGTACATCAGTGTCCTGCTTAAGTTCTAATTATAATTAAACCATATAATTAGTCTTCAGGTGACTGATGCTGTTTTGTTGGTGCACATTTCCCTCTGGACTTATTTCTACCTGAGGGTATAATAAATAGATTCAATAATCATCCTGGACCTTAGAAGTTAAAGGCAAGAACACATTTGTTACTCCATTTATCAGCTTGTTTTGATCTTTTCAGAGTCAAGGAGATATAAAGCTATGGGTCAAGATTTGCATATATTTATACTGTGTGTCATGGAAGGAAGCTTAAGGGGTTGGTCATAACCAATGCACCATCTTTTACAATTCATTGCTGTTCTTAAGGCCATACCACTCATCTTTTACTCACACAGTTTCCCAGTGCTTTTGGGGATAGATGACATACTCATACTTCAGAAATCCATAATGAAATATGCCAAAGTGGATTTTCCAAACTTTCATTTCCATGTAATAGAAAATAACCTGTTTGAAGATTGTATTTTGAAAATAATCAATACCCGGTTATGTTATAAAGAAACATATTGTAATATTAAAATACACTTAATCTGGTAATTATTTAGAAGTTGAGGCTACATGTTATAGAAATAGAGATGATAATGAGTTTAATTTAAAAATCTTATATAGTTCAAAATTCTACTCCATCAGTTAAAAACATCCTAGTACAGGCTGTTTCATAGTCTGTGGTATAGAAGACAGTTACTAATAATCTTATTGAAAATTTCATCCATTTCTACTAAATGACCACCGAACTATAGAGAAATCATGAAAATTGGGGAAAAAACCATAAGGGAGTCATTAATGCTCTAAGAAATGCTGACACGTGACTGAAAACCACATTGGAACACAAGAGTGCAGCTAAAATCCACTGCAGTAAATCTGAAGTTTTTAAGAGCAAGTGTTGTATTGTTCATATTCCCATCTTATATTAAATTATATTATATTATAGTCATGTAAATGTATTTCTCTCAATCAATTCTTACACTTATACAACAAATATATAATGTTATCAGTTATCTTTTCTTAATAATCTGTACCAACATTTATCCAAGTGAGACCTCTAGATTTGAAAGAAATATAGAAAATACAACTGCTGATTGCAAATTCATTGTGACCTGAGTCTTTTTGTCACATATTATTAAAGACAAGATCACAGGAAAATAACATATAGGTAAATGTTGGGACTATAAGATTAGAATTATTCTTAATTTGTTCACTTTTAATCCCACTGCTTTATACTATATGCCATTTGGTTTATCTGTATGACATATCATACATTCCATCTCAATGATTTTTTATCATACACAACATGACAGCTACCATAAGGAATATTAAATACAATGCCTATTTGAAATCGGTACTTATTAAGAAAAGGAGAAATTTGGGGATTTTTAAGATGTAATTAGCAGTAATTACCTAACTGAAATTCTGGTGGGATTATTTGTGATGTTTTGTCTATATTTCATCTGAACTCATATTCAGAAGAATAAAAATAATTCAAGGAACCCCTCATCACATTGCTGAGTTCCCTCCACTCTCAGACTTTCGGAACCAAAAATGGTGAGAGAGACAGTAATCTCCAGACAACTAGCATTTGAAATTCAGCAAACTGAATCCTCCTGTTACCTAAGAGTCTTCCTATTTTTCATACTTAGTTTTGGTTAGCAGAGAGTGCTGCTTACACTATCTCTCATTTGTGTAAGTGAAAAATAACTATGTTTTTATTACTTAAAATATTACAAAAAGGGACAATATGCTAAAAATATGCAGTGAACAAATATCATCTGTACAGACTGGAAGAGAACCTTCATAAATTAACCTTATTAGTGCATTACTGTAAGCGAATGCCAAAAAAGCTCCTAATTTGCATTAAGATAGATTTTTCAGGTTGGCTGCATGATTTAATTAAAGAAAAGATTAAGAATCATTAAACAAGCTGCTCTACCTTGCAATAACAGAATTCATATCTGATTCAGGTTAACGAAAACACAGATGGTGATTCAGTAACTGTTGAGTTGCTGTAACAGAATGAAAATGATCCCATTAGTTCTCTGGAAATGTGAGGGAATTTGGAAATTAGTATGCAGATACATTGTATGGTGCTAGACAGCTTGGTCTGCTCGGATCATCGCTGATTATACTTTGTTTGGGTTGGCAACACTGAACTTAATAAATGAAAAAATGTTCCAGTATACCACAGTTGGAAACTGTTCAAGGTTGAAATAGGTGTGCAGGCTTTCAAAAGGAGAGAGTTAAGTAAACAAATGTCAATCAATGCAAAGCTAGCTACTTTTTTTTTCTTTAAAGAATATGTCTGCTCTTGAGAAGCAAGTGTCATAAAAATGGAAGGCCTTTACTGGATACATATGTCTGCGTGGTATTTATTATCACAAAAGCATTTTAAATGCATAGTATCAGTTGGAAGGAGACGTGTAAGCATTTTAATAGTTTTCTTTCTGGCAGAAATAGAAAAACTCAGTCGCTGTGAGGATTACTATATTTTTCACAAAAGAAATCAATATAATTCTGATGGAAAATGTTATGACAGGATAAAAAAAAGTGTAAGTATAATGGCTACTGAAAGTTTAAAGGTGTCAAGAAGAACCACAAAGTAATCCTCCAGGAGCCTTCTGGGAAAGAATGACTTAGAAAAAGTGGCATACTTAATCATGGCAGCTGACAGAAATAACCAGTGCATCAAGGGCTCAACTGTACCAGCAGCCTCCATTTTTCACACCTGGTTCATGCCATCAGTCTGTGTGCTCAGCGTCTGACCCCTCTGAATGCATCCCAGGAGAGTGCAAAAAGATACACATGGTCAGAGGCCCTCAACAGCAGAAGCAAATGACCCTTTTCTACTAACATGCTATGGCAAAGCAGATACAGCATAGTGTCAGTTAAAGAGGAAGTTGATCATGTGCTCTTTCCAGTTACTAACTTAAAGCCCAGACATAAAACATGTTCAGGGACTTGAAATAAAGATGGAAGTTAAACAGTTGAGATTGTAATGTTCCCTATTGATGTATGTAATAATCTTTCCAGAACACTGTATCAAGGAATTCTTCTCAGATACTACAGACTATCAATATGATGATATTAATCTCATTGAGAACATTCCATTTTCAGGATCAGCACCAACAGGCTGCAAGCAGATGCCTTTTCTCTACTATTATTCATTTTATTAAATCATTTAAAAGTAGATTTATATCACCATTTTTCTGAAATTTACATACTAAGAATTCTATTCTACAACACACAATAACTTCAATACTGGCAACATTTTAAAGTGGATTTTATAAATATGAACATTGTAATCACAAATCATTATTCCACAGTCTGAGTAACAAGGCCTTTCTGTGGTATTCAAGCCAGGTCTGTAATAAAATCGTACTATCGAGACCAAATATCACAAACCACTTTCTGTACAATGCAGGATGCAAAGTCAGCAGTTAGGCTATGAAGATTTGATATAACTCCTCTCCTCTAAATGCAAATTTAACTAGTTTTAAACTTTTTGCTGTTTTAAAATATTTTGCTATGGTTTCTTAAGGAGTTATATTAAGAACAACCATGAGGAGTTGGTGAGGTGGCTAATCTGTTAAGAACACGTACTATTCTTCAGGAAGAACCAAGTTCGTGTCCCAGCATTCACATCAGGTAGCTCATAGCTTCTGTAACTCCACCTCCCGGGAACTGAGACCTTCTTATGGTCTCCACAGGTACCTGCACTCAAGTACTCACACAGGGGGCAGGGGAGATGCACACATGCACACATTTTTTAAAATAAAGCAAGTCTTTAAAAAATGTTATAACACACTTTGAGAATGTGACTTAGACATAGAATGTTTGGTGCTATTTTAAGTTAGGATGCTTGAGAAGGAACACAATATGATAGCATAGTGTCTTAGTTATAACTTTAAGGGGAGGCACTTTCACCCTAAGGATGCAATGATCCTTTAGTTATATTTTCATAGTGTTATTTATGGGTGTGTATTCAGTTCCATTTCTCACTGTCCTTTAATGACTTCAACTAGATTCTCATGCCACATGCCAGATTTGTTCATTATCTTTATGTCTATGCATCTGCAGAAAAGCTTTAAGCCAATGAAATAAAGATTTTTGGAAAGAGCTGGGCGGTGGTGGCGCACGCCTTTAATCCCAGCACTCGGGAGGCAGAGCCAGGTGGATCTCTGTGAGTTCGAGGCCAGCCTGGGCTACCAAGTGAGTTCCAGGAAATGCGCAAAGCTACACAGAGAAACCCTGTCTCGAAAAACCAAAAAAAAAAAAAAAAAAAAAATTTTGGAAAGAATTGTGTACGTAAATATGTTTTCATGCTATTTAAAATTACTTGACCCTTTTCCTCTACAGAAACTCTATGCTGTAGTAAATTGGTAGGTTCTTCTTTATTGTTGAGAAAGTTGTTTACGGTGTTATAATATTTTCCTTGTAATGATTTGAAGAGGAGTTGATTCACAAAGCTAGAAAAAGAAGACATAAGAAAGAAATAATGAGCACCTTTATTTTATCATAAGCTTTACCATAATATTATTTATTGTAAAATGTTAATTCCTATGGATTAATGTATTCCATAAAATTAAGCAAATCTCTACCCACATTTTAGGTGAACACTCCTACATATATACTTAGACAAATAGATAATAATATATGTCAAACTATATAAAGTTTCAATTTTATAAGATCATTAAAATTAAATATATTAGTATATAAATACACTTAAATATAAATGGAAGATAATGGGAGATTGTCATTTCCCTTAGTTGATTAAATTCTCATTACTTGAGATAGTATAAAATTTGCATGTTTCATAACATATACTAGCAATATCACAGATTTTTCATTATTCACCTGTGTATCATTTCCTGTTAGTACTTTCATTTCATATATCATGATGTTGATATTTATCACACTTGTCATTGCTACATAGGACTTGAACACAGAGCCTCTGCTGCTTTGTTATTTCCCTTCAGTTATGTTAAGCCTAACGAGTACAGTTGTTACAATCCTACCTATAGCTATTATAAAGAAATATTACACAATCTAGAAGCAATTCTATCTGCCATGTAGTGTACTAGGTTGATCTTGATTGATGTGTTGCGTTTCAGTATTCTTTAACTTCTTTTGTACCGTATAGTTCACTTTTCAACTCTGTATCCTCTAACTCTTACAATTTTCCACCAGGTTAATTCACAGTATTTCCAGGTCTTTCAAAGGAATAATTTTGATGTCCCATTTAGGCCTGGATGTTTATTCTCAGCATTTTGACCAATTTTGAATATCTGTATTAATTGTTGCTTGCTGCAAAAAGATTTTCAGACGAAGTCTTACAGTATCATTGATGTGTAGATGTAAACATAAATATTATATTTGGAAGATACTTTGACTACATGTCCTGTGCTGGCTAGTTTTATGTCAACTTGATACAAGCTAGAGTCATCTGCAAGGAGGCAATGTCTGTTGATAAAATGCTTCCTTAAGATCCAGCTGTTGGGCTATTAATTAGTGACTGATGGAGGAAAGTACAGCCCAGTGTGGATGAGCACACCCCTGGTCTGGTGGTTCTGGGTTCTAGCAGAAAGCAAGTTGAGCAAGCCATGATGAGCAAACCAGTAAGCAGTGCCCTTCTGTGACCTCTACACCAGTTCTTGCCTTCAGGTTCCTGCCCTGCTTGAGTTCCTGCTCTGACTTCTTTCAGTGATGACCAGTGATAAGGAAGCATAAGCCGAATAGACCCTTTCCTCCTCAAGTTGTTTTTGGTCATGGTGTTTTATCACTGCAATAGTAACTCTGAATAACGCATGTCCATTTGACAAAACATTAGTAGTAGGTTCCCCTCTAGAGCTTGTGACAGTCCTAGCCATAGATTTTTGACCAATTTGTAGAACTCAATATTTATTCCCTCTCATGAATCATGCCTCAAGACCAAGATGTTTTATTTACATCTCTGACAAGCACTATGAGCAGGCATATCTTTGTGTAACAGGCTGATACTGTAGCATGCATGATGCACAAACAGGTAAGGCTGCTGATGCCTTTTCTTCCCTGCACCAGCCTGCACAGCACCTTCCAGCACCATGAGAACTGACTAGCAGCAAGACAGCTTCCAGCTCAGTTCCACCGTCTTTTCTCTGTGAAGTATGTGTCCCATATCCAAATATGTAGAGTCTTTAGCAATAGGATCTTCCCATCTAGCTCTGGTGAGTGACAAGGAACAATGAAAACAGTGTATGTTGTTTTAGGAGTTATGGGGCCTTTCTGGGACAATAAAACATAAAAATTATCCGACAGCTATCACTGGGGTTTTGCTTTAAAAACCTCTGGCTTCTGGAAGAAGAGTCATAACCCAACCATATTATCCAACCATATAAGACACTTCCAATCAAACTGTTTTTATTTTAATTATGTTTTCTAGTTGCTCTATAAATTAGTAGGTTTCTTTTTGTCTTTTTCAAATATCGTTAGTTTTGAATAACTCTTTTCTCCACCTTCATGCCTCACCACCCCATCCTCATATTTATTTGTTTCAGAACAAATGTGCTACAAAATATATCTGCTTATGATATGCTTCTCTGGGTGACTATTTCCATAATAGAGTTTTCTATTATGGCGATAAGAGTTTCTCTGGCACAAATGTGTGGAGGGATCCAAGATTCTAAGCAACTAATTATTTGGCCACCAAGCATGCCTACCTTGAAGAGATGGTACCCTACTTCTTGTGAAGATTATAGACAACTACTTTTTTATTGTGTTATTATTTAAGTGTTGTGATGTGAGGGGGTATTTACACCCCAGTATATGTGTCTTCTCCTCTGGAGCTGGAGTGACTTGTGATCCATCTGAAGTGGGTGCTAGGAAGCAAACTTTGGTCCTCTGCAACAAAAGTATGTGCTCTTATCTGCCAAATAATTTCTTAATCTCAGGTAGGTTCTTTTTAAAGCAATAAAGGATTTCTGGAAGAAAGAGACTCTGATATTAAAACTGCATGCAAATTGTACAGGGAGCTCCAGGATGTAGCTTCCATAAGATGTGGTCTGTGCTGGAATGGATCACGACTGGTCATCCATGCCACACTAGGCTTGTGGAAATGTAGCTGCCTTTGTGTCCTCTTCTTTGAAAATGAGCCCGCCACCACACTCCTGTAGGTAACTATAATAACCATACTGGTTCATTAAAGGAAAGTTGAAGGGAGTCTTGGCTTTGACCTATTGCGATGTTCTAGCTGAGGTAAATAGACATCTGTTTGTATCTCCCCAGAAAAAGTCATACAACACAGAATCTTATTGTGCAGTCAAAGCTGGACTTGAATGTGCAATCCTCCTGCTTCTGCCTCCCAAGTGCTGGGATTCCAGAGTTGTAATATGGAAGATCTCATTCAAAAATTTTAAACTGACCTATTCAAAAAATAATTCCTACTCAATAAAAAATTAATTAATTAAGAAAAAGTAAAGAAAACCAAGTCAGGTTTTGTTTTAATATTGCCTTGTTCTTGGAATTTTGATATGCACATACTCAAAAATGTTTATTTATGTGATATAATTAAATCATTTTTACAGAAAGAGATTAAAACATGCTTACTAGAATTTTTTAAAGCATGAAATATAATTTTGTTACTGTTCTCTTATGGAGATGATGGTCTGTTGTCTGCATTTTATCTTCATAATTAGAATGAAAACAAAACTTTAGTTACACAATCAGATCAGACAATATAAAGAACAACATCAAAGCAAAACCACAAACAAACAACAACCACCAGAAACCCAGGAGGCTAAAAGTCACCAAAGCAAGCATGTGTTGCACCAGTCTGGAAGAGCCATACAATTCACAGCATTATATGTACTTAATGGGTTATATCTGGGAATATATATGTATATACATAGACATGGCATAGCAATTAGTGTTAAATGAATTTATAACCTTGACAGAGATCAAGGAAGAGTAAATAAATGGTATGGAGGGAAAAATGGGAATGGATAAATATTGTAATTATATTATAATCTCAAAAAAGTTTAAAAAAAGAAAAAAAGAGCTACATAATGTATGTGCATAAAAAAGTCCCAATGAAACATATTATTATAAATAATTAGTATATGCTAATATAAAAACAGCATAAAAATTTTACACCCAGGACTTAGTTATCTGAATCTTGAAAACTCATCTTCTTTGGAATTTGAAACATAGTAAGAATTCAAAATTAAAGTACCATTTTATTTTAGGCAGGATCTCGTTTTGAAGTCAAGGCTGGCCTGGAACTCACAACCCTCCTCAGGTTACCAAGCACCAGGGCTACAGCTGTTCAGTGGTTTCATTTTTATCAGATGTTTAGCTGAGATTATGTTTATCTCAGAAGTTGGGTTGGGTGTCAGTGTCTCATGCTTAGTGAGAAGAGCGGACTTAAATTCTATCTTCCTTTTTGGAATATCATATTCATGGCTGGCTGATAAAGTAAAAAAAGCCAGTGACCTGGAAGGAGCTCTTTCTATTTAACGATTACACTCATCTCTGACTGAAAAACTAGCAAACAGTCCATGCTAATGTCGGATTTGTATGTCTAAAGTGAGTAGGTGGGGAAGGAACGGTTCCTATGTTCCAGATGTGGGCTGTCTTAGAGACAAGAACCCTCCTACAGCTTTGGGTTACTGCAGAGGAAGACTACCCAGTAGGACGATGGATTCTAAAAGAAGCCTGAGAAGAATGAGCATAGAAAAGTTAGGAGCTGAGAAGGACAAGCAAGGAAAATAAAATACAACACAGAAGCCATGGAGTTTTGGCAAAATAACACTGCAGACCAGAAGAATTCACAAAGTGCTCAGAAAACACAAGTTACAGAATCTGCCAGGCAGACAGTTTAATGCCAGGAGACCCCGCTGTTCAGTACATAGGATTATAATCTTTCCCTACATTCACTTGCCTTTGAATCTTTAGAAGGTCAGAAATGAGTGTGCTGGAGGTGAAGGGAAATGCAAAATCAAGCCCCTAGTACCCAAACTTCTCTTGCCAGACATAGGCTTTGGCTGGGAAGAAACAGAAATACTGAATGCTAGATCAAGTCAGGAATCAACACTGTTATACATAATGAAAGTTCTATTGTCTGACTTCAAAGTTTATAAGTTAGTGGAACAGTGAAAGCCCAGAAGGAAATGGACCCAATAGAAATGTATCTAGTAAAAAGGAGCATTTTTTTTCTCTGACTAAATAAATTTTAAAAGGACAATGGCAATTAGAAATAAATTTTTACTACAGGCTTTTAAGTGCCCACTAACACAGATTCTTAATGTACAAATGAATATACACACATCAAGTTTATTAACCAAATAATACCAAAAGGCTGCAAATTATTTCCAAAATTATTCAATCAGTGCTGTAATGAGACTGAACACCTGTTTCCATTTCCCTATACTCTTTTAGCTATTAGGGATTGATACATGTACAGAACACTTAATTTTAATTATAGCAATATTTCTGAACCAGAATGATTTTGTGCCTAATAGATATTTGGCAATATATGAAATTATTTTGGTTGTTACCAAAAATGGTAACTGGAAGTTTGGCTTGTACCTAATGAGTAGATACAAGAGTTGTTTAGCAACACCCCAGAGTACACGAATGGTTCAGCATGTTCATAATGAAGGTTAGCCTCAAATGTCCATGGCTTTGTGATCAAGAAATTCCGAGTTAAAGAAATATTTAGAAAATTATTGTAAGCAGGCAAGAAAACTGATGAAAGATATCACACAGATGTGGTGATATTTTATTTGTGCTCTAATATATAAAGCTTGCCTGGAGATCATAGTAAAAACCAAGCCATTATAAGTAAACACAAAAGTTATGCAATGTTAGCACACGCCTTTAATCCTTTAATCACTTGGCAGGCAAGGATGTGTCTGGATCTCTGTGAGTTCAAGGCCACACTGGAAACAGAGCCAGGTGTGGTGGCACATGCCTTAAATTCCAACACTAGTTAACCTTGGAGGTCTAGAGGTCTGTGCAGACAGACAGGAAATGACAGAGCTGGGCAGGAAGAGGAAGTGATATAGCTGGACATGATGAGCAAATCAGATGAGCAAATCAGATGGCAGAACAGCAAGGCATATAGGTGTGGGCAGACAGGAAGTAACTCCCATTTAGAAGCTGAGATATCAATGAGGTGAGATTAGCTTGTGGCTGTTCCTATTCCTCTGAACTCTCTCAGGCTTTAACCGCTATATCTTGCTCCATGTTTTTTTTTTATTTAATAAGACCATTTAGAAATTCGCCTACACACAGACCTTAATTTTAAAATCTAGACCTAGTAGTCTACAGACTGCCTTTGCAGTTCTTACTCTTTGTAGGTTCCACATTGTAGTACTTCCTCCTCTAATTGACAAGTTCTTGAACTATTCAAATACTTAGTACATGTTTCCCCACACCTCTTTCTTCACTGCTTAGGGTGAAATTCTACAACTCATAAAACAGTCCAGGGAAAATGATCACCTGGCTTCTTCCTAACTCATTAACAAACTCATTGTGTGTCTAATGTTTTTATGACAGAAAACCAAAAGTCCCCTCCCTTCATCTTCTATGTAGTTATAAGCAACTAGAGTTACTTGTCTGTAAGCTTAGTTTTGACCTACTTGTAACTGAGCAGTTTAGCTGACAAAATCACTAGGGTACCATGTTATAATTTTGCTTGTGTCCCGTATCTGCACAATAATGGCAGCTTGGCTGAGTTGAGTATGTGGTCTGAAAGTAGGCAGCCACTCGTTGATTTAGAGAAAATCAGAATTTAAAAAATGTGCAGAGAGCTGAAATCAGAATTAGTCCCAAATAGTTCCTGACCTTAGATAAAATTTCCTAGAAATCTCTGTTTACTCATGCCCTTTGCCTACATTATTATGCACAGAGAAAGATATGCCCCTTCTACTGAAGCATATAATTTTATTAGGAAATTTATGACATGAAAAGAAATCAAACCATTTAATGTCTAAGGGGCCATTTTTACACAGGGGACAAATGCCTGCTATGTGGAATTTATTTGAGAATATACAGTGCAATGGAAATGTCTCTTCAAATTCTTAAAGGAAACAATTCAGTGTTAGACCAACTGAGAGTAATCAAAAGTTGTAACTGGATAAAACAAATGTATAGATCCAGAATGTAAATGTTGCTTGTATTTCATGTTGGTCTCAAATATACTATGATCATTTTATTCTCATCCTTTCATCTGCCATCACTTTTTTCAATTATATTTTAAAATGCCTTAAATTCCTAACTGGAATATGTCTATATGATGTGTTGAATTGCTAAAATTAGGCCTACAGGGCACAGCTGCTGAATTGTGTGTGTGTGTGTGTGTGTGTGTGTGTGTGTGTGTGTGTGTAGATATAGATGTATATATCCAAACCTTTTTGCTTGTCCCAAACGTATTGTGTTAGTCTGTGGCAGAGGTAGAGTTGAGCACTACCGACTGACACCACTCCTGTCAGATCACACATTATACAGAGAAATTCAGCAGGAGTTATTACAGAAAAAAGAATTATCTCTCACCCTGGGAGGTTTGCCCTTCTTGAGAAAGGTTGAAAGAAATACACAGAAGCTCACACTAATACCCCTCACAGTTTACCAGACTGTGAATACAACACATCTGGAGAGGCAAGTCCATGGGCACTTTTGAGTAGCAGTCTGGAAGGGGTATATCGGAGAGATAGAAGTAAAAAGTGTTTGCCTGAAAAACCCATTCTGATTAAGAGCCATAATACACAGCCCTTAAAACTGCCAGTGTTATCCAGCCACTGGAACACTGGAAGATAATATGCTTACGTTTAAAATGCAGAATGCACCTTTCTGGTGCCTTTATTTTACTGTGCCCTGGGAAGAGGGGAACTTTTGTAAACATTCATTTATCTTAATAAGATTGTGCTTTCATAAAAACCCCATTAATTTTATGATAAGTTTAGAGGGGACCTAAGGGTAAAGCTAGCAGATAAACTAAAATGCTCTATCATCTCTTTCCCACAATGCCTCCTTTTCACTATGGAAAGAAATTTAAAAGCATAGCCACTATGATGTATCTCAATAGTAACAAGAAATGCTAAGTTGCTATATCATGGCCAAGGACAACAGGAAAGTATAGAGTGGTTTATACATTTGCTGAGCAAATGTATTTCCCTCTCCTTACCAAGGAAGAGTGCTAGAGAACATAAGTGAGTAAAATGTAAGGAAAACTACCTGAATGAGAGAAGAACTGACTGATAACTCAGTTGCTTCATGTGAAAATGAATCAAAGAAACAATATTGAGAGGTGGGAGTATGTCTGAGATAAGGTTGGACAACCAACACTCTTAGAGTGGGGAGAGCAGGCCTAATACTGGAATGAATCTATATACCTCAGGCAATGAAATAAAACTTACTAAAATTTAACATAAAAATATGACAGTGTCTTCAGAAGAAGCAAAAGTTGAATATACATTATAAGTTCCAGTGGTGTGTGATTGGCCCTTTCCTGACAATCTGCATTGTAGTCACAGACACCAACATATTTCTGGTTATGCATTCTCTTCAAGAGCTCTGGTACAGCCTGAAATTCCTACTTCTACAGTGCCACATGTCATGCTTGTCTGCTGGCCTACTTCCAGGAACAAAGAAGCCAAAGGAATTAACAAATGTCTCTGAGTCCATGACAGAAAAAATGATTTCAAGTTCATGAGAGGTGGGAGGGTACTCAAGTTCTAGATCATTGCTCCCACACCCCTGACAGTTGGTATGTCAGAAACCACAAAATAGAACAGAATCCACAACTTCTATCAAGTACAACACACTTCCAGTAGAATGTTCTTCTATGCCTTTCATCTTCCTGCTAACCTGGCTAAAAATAGATAGCTATTACCAATGTCCCCAGAATATGAGGAAAAGGATATCACAGCTCTGTAGTTCTTAGATGAATACAACAAATCTTTAGTAAGATAAAGTGAGGGAAAGGTGCTTCTAAGAATCTACACCTGTATTGTGGCAGAACTATCTGAAAGTCTTAAGTGAAAAATCCCAAATTAGGCTAAATTAAAGAAAACAGATGGAAGTACAGAACAATTGAAAACTGAGCAGAGCATGCATAGAGCAGTTGGTGACTATACTCCAAAGTAGGGAAGAAAAAAAAACAAAGAGAAAAATATTATTTCCTGTGATGCACAGTAAACAACAATTTAAACTGCCATAAAAATTAGTACCCAATGATCAGTAACTTCAGAAGTAAGAGAATAGCTGAAAAGTAGTTAAAAGAGTAACAGTACAAATAAATGACCAAACCTGATAATCATAGGAGATAGCTATAGAATCTGGGAGGTGAGGTGGCAAACTGAACTTAGAGGCAGAAGAGAAAAGAAACACAGAAGGACACCCTGTAAGAAACATGGAGAGTACCAAACCTACACCAGAAGGCACAGAGACAGAAGCAGGTACCCAAGACGACACAGTTGATAGACCACAGAGGAGCTAGGTAGGGCATTCTCAAATGAGTTGTCCCATAAATAAGGGTTTGGAAAATGATTGGTTAGTATAAGTCAATCTTGGCAAACAAAAGTCGAGGTAACTTCAGAGCAAAAGTAATTGTAGTCTCCTCCACTGTACCTTTTGTAAACAACATTTATCAAGTAAAACTGAAACAAAATCTGACATTAAATCTTCTCTGGAAGGATAGGTCAAGTCAGATAACAAAGACAACTGCATTATGCCTAATGGGTGATTACCACATCCCCATCATATTTTGCTATAGCCAGATTTCTTTGGACTGCCAACTCCCAAATAATGAGACAGTCTTCTTATTAAGTATGAAAGCTTGGCCTTAGCTTAGTCTTGTTCCCAACTAGCTCTTAAAACTTAAATTAACCCATTTATATTTATCTACCATTAATTGCCATGTGACTCATTACTTTTTCTCCATCCTGTAAGTCAGACTCTCCCCCTCACAGCCCCACCCCTGGGTATCACTGGAAAATTTCCACCACTCTTCTTCCCAGAGTTTCTGTCTCTGCCCAGAAGTCTCGCCTATCCTCTCCTACCTAGCTATTGGCCGTTCAACTCTTTATTAAAGCAACCAGAAGGTGCCTTGGCAGAGACACATCTTCACAGTGCACAAAAAGATTATTCCACCACAGTTGGCTTGCATAATTAACTAAAAACCCTTGGTAGATGCTAGCACCACACCATTTTTAAAAGGAGCAACTTGTTCAATCTGATATTTTTTTTAAATAACAAGTTTTTTTTTTAAGTGAAAAAAGAGGAATCTACCTACAGAAACCTTAGGCATGTTGTAGCAATAATTGTTTGGGGAAATCGATGCCATTGCTTATTCTGGTTAAGTGAAAGAGCTTTTCAGATAACTGGACAGAAACAAACCAGCTAGAATCAGTATGTTTCTAACAGTATTCACTATTCCACAGAGGTTGAGGGAACTCTCTGTGAACAAGACTTAGTTTCAGGCCCAAAATGGAACAGAACAGACAAAACAGTTCCCTTATGCAGTTAGCCTTATCAATAACTCAGTGTCAGAGACAGGACAATATGTACGAGATCAGAGAATATTAAATGCAGGCCTAATGCAGTTTAAATACAACATGAAAGAACAGACTTTTTAAAGCACGAAAATGCTCAGGAAATACAGACACGGGCTTCTTATGGTTCCAGTCAACCAAGAAGCAACACCAAATAAATAACACAGGAATGAAGAGCCTATTGTAACAGAAAAAGAAAAAAAATATGAAAAGAAGCATTCAGTAAGCTTAACTCTAAAGGAATTGTGAATATTTCTAAGAATTCTATCATGAACTAAAACAAAATTATTGTGAATTTCACATTATACCATTATTTCTGATTTAGAAAAGAAAATCAATCAGCTAGAAGAAATAGACACAAAGAATGAATCACCATTTGTTTATTCAGTAGCAGCAGTTTTAAAATATTGACCTTAGCTTTGTAGATTTCATAACTTCTTCCGTGAATTGAGGAGGATGTTTTCATAACTAGTTTATCTGGAAACAGTGTGAAATGCATTTCAAGTTCACCTTATTCAATAAAAACTCAATGTTCATACTATTTTTTTTCTACTTTTAAAAATTGCTTCTGTTTTAATCTATCTGCCCATTCTTATAATTTTGGAGCAATATTAACTTTCATCCAATAAAAGCTATTTCTAAGTAATGTGCTTTGAATTTGTTGTTTTCTTGTTTGTGTTTGAGTCTTTTAGTCTCTACATAATTATAATAAAGTGAATCTCTTTTTTAAATAGAGGTGTTTTAAACATTAGAAGTTATGTTTAGGTGTTTGTTTTGCTTTCTTCACGTTTTCTTATATATTTACTTTTTTAATTCTTTATACGTATGTGTCTGTGTGTCTATGTATGTATACACATGAGTGCATGAGTACCCAAGGAAGGCAGAAGAAGGAGTCTGACACCCTGGGGCTGCAGTTCCAGGCAGTCTTGAGCTGCCCAACATGAAGGGTGGGAATCGAACCCTAGTACTCCAGAAAAATAGGAAGCACTTTTAATCTCTGAGCCATCTCTGTAACTCCTCAGATTTACTTTTATGCATGCTTTTTTTCCCCATTACATTTCCAGATTTGCCAAAAGGCTTTAATTTAATCTTTAAACTCCAGTCACAAAAAGAATCAAGAAACATCATTCCTTCTTAACACTGAGACACAAATAAGATACAATCACTTGGATGCCAGGTGAAGGCCTCAGTTCTAGAGAATGAAAGTTGCAATTTTCAGGCAATAAGGGATTAATAAAAATCATGTTACAAAGCACCAAGGAGAACAAAAGGCCCTGGAATTTCAAGGAGATTGTAAAAATAGCCTTTGTGCGATTACAAATCCTTTAAACTCTGTGAATGTGGGAAGTGAACATTTCTTGAACTAGAAACAGAATCTGCAGTCCCTTAGGATTATATAAAGTATAGCAATTCCAATGGTTCAAACTAGATATCATTAGCCACACATGAGAAGGAACCATGAGACGTCTGTCAACAGAAACATGAAATAGATGACACTCCCCAAATGTTGGTTCTCTTAGGTCTATTTACAAGTAATCCTTTTAACTATTAAGCCATGGTTCTTTCCAAAGCAAGTGCCTTTAATTTCCTATGTTCACCTGATCTCATTTGGACTCCTTTGAAATATTTTCTATAATTGAATGATAAACAATATGAATAAAGATCTTAACTCTAACATTAATTACACTGCCTGCATTTCTAACCATAGAGAAATACTAAGAGCCAGGTATTACTGTGTGATATGAACATTCTTTGTAGATCAATAATCTCTCAATTCCTACTAGATAAAATGTTTTGTGAGGCTATATCAATCTATGTGAGCCCTTTAGTAAATCTCATTCCCAGGGTTACTCACATTTACCTCTTAGAAGTCTTGCTTATATTTCTCTGCTGCTGGAAACAATCTTCTTTATCCTTCTGAAATACCTGGCTCCTACTCTCTTCACAGCCTAGTTTGGGTTCCTGCTAGTCTTCTACAAAATTGGTTTCTTCTAGACCTAAGTAAATACTTCAAATAGCATTCTCAATATGATATTTGGCTGGCTCGCCATTATGATGGTTTTCACAATGTCTACCGAAATTCTGAGTTAGAGTTCTATCTTAGGTTAGGGTTTACATCATTTGGCATTGTTAATCTAGAACCACACTCTTGAAAAGCATTGTTAAGCAGTGAACCTATTGCTTCGTTTTCATCTACTTTTTCCATCCCACTATTATTTTCTCTTTCATCTTCTAATTTTTCAATCTCTAGTGGCCAAGGCCATCACAGCTTCCTCAATTCAGCCTTCAGTTGCAGGCAAGCTAAATAATGCTGATGGTCTTCTGGTTAGAAGTTCTACCTTCACAGAAAGTTCCCTCTCTGATACACAGGAAATCAAATAAAACTACAGGCTCACTATAATGTGCAGGCATATGAGGCATAAGTCATCAACACTGCAGCTCATGAGATAAGAACTAGCCAAAAAAAGACAGACTATTAATAAAAACTAAAACAAGGAAAACAGAACCCCTCCCCACTCAAGATTTTCCACTCTTAATCTGCAATGCCCTTTAACTTTCCTGAGACAGTATGTCTTTACTGGCACTCTGGTTCTCAGGGGAGCCTCTGTAATAGAGTTCTTGGCTCCATTAGAAAGACATATTTGTATAAAGTTTAAGGGATTGTTCAGAGAATGCTACAAGGTAGTGTATCATCCAAAAGAGGGGAGAGTAGACTGTAGGAATAGCCATGACACAGAATAACACACACAACCACACATACACACACACACACACACACACACACACACTATTGTTTATGTCACAACAATAAAGAGTCTTTCCTCTCCACTCTTTCAGGGTGTGTAACCCTTTGAGAACACCCAAGATCAAGCATGCCTGTCAAAGCCTCACACCATATCATCACGTTTCTCATGGCTAAGAGCCAATACTGTCATCACTTGGTTTGTGCTGCTTAGGACAGAAAACACGATTGTTCAGTAACATGTAATCAGCTTAAAAACAAATCTGGAAGACGTTACTCAAAGACTAGATGATATCCAGGCCCTGAAACTCTGAGCAGACAAAGAAAATGAAAGATTCCTTTAAGATAAAAAGCTCTATCTGTGGCAAGGAACTTGAGACATCGGAACAAGTTTCAAGTCGATAAGTTTCTTAGTAAAGCTTCAAGAAACAGAGGAAACAATTCAAATAGCCCAGTCACTTCCTTAGAGCAGTCAAAAAAGCAAAGATCCAATTTCTGCAACTGTAATCTCTATCTTCCATGCCCAGAAATAACTTATCATATATTACTCAGGGAAGGCATCCTCCCACAGGAAGAGAATTACACTTATGAAAAACCAGGGTAGCAGATCTAACATTTGAACTTTGTCCTGGCTTATATGATCTGTGACCTTGAGTATCTCATCTGGTTTATTAACCTAGTTTTTCCTTTATGTGAACAAGTGGAGGCAACAACACTAGTTCAGCTAACTTTTTAAGCAAACATTTCATTTTCTTTTCATTCATGTTTTCTACCCCATCACATCTTACAATATGATAATGTAGGAGACAAGAAATTTATGATATTGCATAGGATTGGAGAGGGAAACATAAAACGCCACAGCAAATACATTAGTAATAGATTGCTCTCCAAATTGTAAAATCCCGTTCTCATCTACAAAGAAGGGTTCTTAAAACTTCTGAATCAGTCTCTCTATGTACTGTCTTCATCCTGGGGACTGGCTTTTAGTAGACTTCACATAAGGATTTTCAAGACCTCAGCTATGAACTCAAACGTGAAAACATGCATGAAACCTATCTGGAGCAAAGTCACTGAGTGGGTCTGCAAAATACAAAATACAACTTGGGGAGGGAAAAGTTCTTTTGCCCTAAGCTTCCACATCACTGTTAATCATTGGAGGAAGTCAGGACATCAACTAAAGTAGGGCAAAAACCTAGAGGCAGAAGTTGATGCAAATGCTGCTTACTTACTTGGTCAGCCTGCTTTCTTATAGAAGCAGCAACCACCAGCCCAGGGGTGGCCCCACCCACAATAGGCTGTACCCTCTTAAATCAATCTGTATAATGTTACTGGTATGTATGTTTTCAAGGCTCATCCTTTGGTGTTGGACAACCAATTGGTGTGTTAGCCCACGTCAATTGTGTAAGATCACCTTTCCTGGTCCCAGCTTTCCTCTGTTGTCTATAATTCTTAGAGTAGGATTAAGACTTCATGAGCTTTTTCCTGTCTGATTTGTCATGTTCATTGGTGTCAACACTGTTCAGCTCACATTTGGGCAGTCATATTGATGAGATTTTATGTCTTTAGCTTCTGGTATTACCAGGAGACACAATCTCACAACCGAACTCCTGATCCCTCTGGCTTTTATAATTTTTCATGGCCCTCTTCCACCATGTTCCCTAAGCTTAGACACACACATACACACACACACACACACACACACACACACGCACACGCACACACACGTACACGCACACGCACACACACACACACACACACACACACACACAAGTGTATACCCTAAGTCCCAATGGGCTACACAACTTCTATTTTGATGCGTTATGGTTTTCTGTAGTGGTCTCTGTCTATTGTAAAGAGAAGTTTCCTAGATAATAGATTAAGACTACACTTATATGATAGTATAAAGACAAATGTTTATTGATTGTTATTGGAGATTATGCTGGTTTAGTAAATTAATACTTGTAGATTCTCCTCCAAAAACCATGATTCCACTAGTACTTAGTAGTTACCTAGATTTCCAGTACCAGGCATGGTTTTCATCTTGTTGAGTCTTGAGTCAAATTAGAGAGCTGTTTGTTACTGCCAAGGTATGTGTGCTGCTACTGCAACCTTAGGGTTATTGTGCCATGCTAGTCATTGATCTGGTTCATAGTGTCTGGGTAGGACCCTTAGGTACCTCCCTCCTTTGGAAGCTTGCTTCCTGGTACCATGGAAGGCAATTCTCAGGGTAGGGCATTCAGGTCAGTTTCAGGTCAGGGTTTGTGGGCCCAGATTCTGTTGTTCATGGTATCTTTGCAATGAGCAAACAAGGGCAACAGCAACAGGTTTTATATTTTGGAAATCTCTTGGACAGTCCTGGACAACAAGTCAAAATAGTGTTTCTCACATCTGGTATCGGGGTTTTTGTTGGGTATTCTTAAGAGTTAGTCTTTTCTGAAGGGTTGAACTAAAAAAAAAGAGAGACTTTATTTATGGGTGATTTAATTTTCAATATATGGTAACATGAAGTATGAAAGAAAAATGAGTAGGATACAGGAAAATAAAATTCCTGTATGTTTAAATTTATGGCTTGACACCTCACATTTGATGTACACTTAACTGATGCTCAATTTAATTTAGATTTTGAATACTGATTCATAGGACCAAATTGAAGAAATTGAAGGAATGCAATCTCACATGAAGTAAAGGTTGGGAAGAGGTAAAAATGTAACAGAGGGGAAGCAACTGGCAAAGCCAACATGGAGAACAAAACCAATGTCTACCTAAGAGCTTTTTTGCCCTAAATACAATATGTATATTGTCTATATATTGTCATACATATGTGCTTATATATATATATATATATATATATATATATATATATATTCATATATATCAAAACTTATTTTTGTTTATACTTTATACAAATATTTTTTGCTTATCTTTTTAATAAAATCATTTTATTGTAATAAGCTCATAAGTAAAACATGTGTGATGGCTGGATTTAGAATTCTTTGACTTTTTAACAGTACAGAGTTATATGCATGCTATTAGAATCTACATTCTCTGTTTGAATGTTTATCTTTCCTTGGGTGGTAATTTTCTCCAAGATAAGGTAATTTTCTCATAACATTGACCAATAACAGTGAGCCACAACTTCTAGTCGGCCTCTTGACTATAAGATTAAACATCTCATGTTGTTTGGACCAGGAAGTATTCATCCTATTTTAGGCAGCTCTCTCTAGAATAACAGTGCACATAGGGTGTGTACGCTATAAAAGATTGCTTACCAAATGGTTTTACACTATAGATGCTAGGTAGTTTGATAACAGCTTTGCATGTGTTTGGCAGGCTAGGAAGACAGTAGGGGCTCTGTCTAGGAAGATAAAAGTCTGGCAACCTAAATTTGATTCTGAAAGCCTGGAAAGTAGCACTGAATGCTAAAGAAGCTGAATTCTGAAGTCAATAAAGATGGAGATTGTAGCAGTAGATGCAGTGGCAGTCACAGCCAAGAGTAACAGAGGCAAAGACAAGAAAGCATGCATCAGTACTTTCTTCTAGGATCTCTTCATATCAGGACTGCTTGTCGCAAGATGTTGCCTGCTTTGAAGGAGAATCCTTCTCCATTAGCTAATCCTTTCTGAAAATTTCCTCACAGATTCATCCAAAGGCAGTAGTTAATTTCAGATCCCATTAAGTTGATAATCAAAACTTAAGCCCTATAGAGTCTCTCATATATTGAATATTTAGTCTCAGATGCAACTAGTGTTCAAAGTAGAACTTAGGAGAAATGGATTGGATCACAAAGGCTCTGTCTTCATCAGTGAATTATCCACTGATGAATTCAAAATCTGAATAGACTTAAGGATTAGTATGACAATAAAAGCATGCTCTATAAGATGTACCTTGGTCCCAACCCCTTTCTGCCACTCCTGTTTCCAGGCTGCTCTGAGGTGAGCAGCCTCTTCTACACTATACTCTCTAGCCTGATTTTCTTTTTTGCCACAAGTCAAAAACAATGCAACAAATGAATGAGGTATGCAAGCACCTGAAACTACATATCTAAATAAATCCTTCCTTCATTGTATTTATCTCTTAGGATGACAAAAGTCTCACTGCCATTGACACGCTCCATGCTCTGTGCTGCTAAACCATAGTGGCTGGTAGGTTAAGTTTGTTCTGTGCATTTTCTGCATACATTATTTCAACTCAACAAGCTTATCATAGCATAGCCCCATCACACTCTGAGGAGAATCTGTATTAATTTAGTCTCTTTTTAAAGAACTTGCTAATTAGATCCTTTAACATCTCCCAACTCCAATAATTCCTAGGCTAGTTGCTAGGAACTGTGACCATCTCCTAGCTTCTCTCCCTCCCTTTGGGACTCACCAGACCCAGGATCCCTCCTTACCATAGACTTTCATTTTATATATATATGTAAAGCAGATGAAAAGTAAAGAACTTGCCTAAGGTCACACAGCTAGTAGAGGCTTGATTCCAGGTTGACTGGCTACAAACTCCAAGCTTCTGTTCAACAAAAAGTATTGTTTCCATTTCAAAACTATCTGTGCACATTTATATCAAGTTAAACAATAGTCCTTCCCTTAAGAAACTGACAATTTAACTGAGTACTTAAAATCCTAACAATTAAGGTTCTGGAGGTAGAGTATAGATCCTCAGAATTGGCAACCAATATTTCTTACCTGTTTCCCTTACAGGGTGATTTATACTATGTCTATGCATCAGTCCTTCCCCTTAGCAGACAGAGGGTTCTTTTGTTTAAGTTATAACTAGAATGTATTCTTACAAGCTTACTAACCATTTGTATGACCAGGGCACTTAATTACTTCAGCCAGGGCAAAATAAATAGATATGTGCTTATCTCTGATAATTTCCTCTCCAGTTACTGAACCTCTTGGAGACCTGAAACAGGTACAATGAGCTTGGTTATGCTCATCCTGACCCTAGTGAAATTTTCCACTTATGATAATAACTTGCATTTACACAGCACCTGCCTGTTTTCCAAGCCAGGCTTTATGACTTCCAAGGTGAGCATCTGCTAGCTGAAATGTGCAATTAACAAGATGAAAAGCAGGAGGTGACAGGCTAGAACAACCTTCAGGAGTTTTATGTCTCTACAGAGTATTGACTTAGGCACTCTGAGTTATGAATTTTTCTACACATTCTATCCTACTATAGGGATTTGAATAATGATTATAATTGTTGTCAATTTTTATTCTAGAAAATTCAAATTTTTACTCTCATAAAAATCCTTGGAGGTAAATCAAGTCAATATCCCACTTATGTGGTGAGAAGATTGAGACTGAAAGTTAACTAATTTCTCAAATGCATAAGAGTGTGTAGCAAACTGGATGTGAGTTGGAACCTAAAGGAAGTTCTGTTCTATCCTATTTCTTCACTACAAACATCTTTAGATTGTTGGCTTTAACAAAAAATGTTTTAACAAAAAAATGATTTAACAACAACAAAAATGTTATTGTGCTGCTCACTGATTAATAGGCCAAGAATTCAGGAAAGGCATGACAAGGCAGTGTAGCTCTGATGATGTGGCACCCATGGATTGGCAGGAGCTAAGTTCCTGCTCCAAGAAGGCTCATTCTCTTGCATGGCTGGTGCCACATAGCTTCTTTTCTCCTGATGTCTCTCTAAATTATGCCTCATCATTGAGAGCCCGGGCTTCCCATTTTATATAGCTTCTTGTTTTCCAATGGAAGCTGATACCCAAAAGCAAGCGTTCTCAGACAGAAGAAAGTGAAAGTAGAAATCCTCTAAAAAGAAGACTCACACCTGCCAAAATACCACCTTTTATATTATATGATCAAATCAATTAATGGAAGCGCAGATTCACCAAGAAGGAAGTCAGCCCCATGTGAAAATAGGAGTATTGCCGGCATTGGTGGCGCACGCCTTTAATCCCAGCACTTGGGAGGCAGAGGCAGGCAGATCTTTGTGAGTTTGAGGCCAGCCTGGTTTACAAAGCGAGTTCCAGGAAAGGCGCAAAGCTACACAGAGAAACCCTGTCTTGAAAAACCAAAAAGAAAGAAAGAAAGAAAATAGAAGTATCAAAATATTGGACCATATTTAACAACCAAATATTGGCATTGCAGTGGCGGTTGGCACTGGAGTCACTTTAAGGAATCTGTTGGGCCAAACCTCTGAAGATCTCCCTCACATAACTAGGACTTGATGTGAGAAACTGGTTGGGAATTGAATGAGCGTGTTAGTTTTAACTGTTGATATGATAAAATACCCTGACAAAAGCAACTTAACAAAAGAATGAAACTCTGTTTTGCCTCAAAGAGGTCCAGCATACAACCCATCTCTGTGAAACAGTCAGCAAGAGTAACTCAGGACAGTTGGCCATTTCACATTGCTTGTCAGGAAGTAGAAAGCAAGAGCGCATGCATGCTGGCACTGGGTCACATTCTCAACTGTAGATCAAAATCCCTCCTAGGGAATGGTGCACCAGTAGCAGTCAGACCTTCCTAGCTCGGTCAGTGCCATCAACATAATCCCCTACACACACTCCCCCAGGCTAACCTAATCTAGACACCACCTCGTGGAGATTTTCTTTCCAGGTGTTTCTAAATTATGTCAAGTTGACAATTATAATTAACTATCAGAACCAGCAGGTATAGTCTATGAAAACTTGCTTTACTCTAATCATTTGTGACTAGGTTCTCAGAGAAAGGCTTCTAATAGTTATCGTTGAAGGGGTATTGCAGAGGCTACAAAGCTCTACTTAAATTTATTGGACAATTCACTGAAACAGCTAAGCAAAATCATGTGACATTACTCTAGACAAGGTGTTTTAGCTTTTACCCGCAAACCACAGGCAAAGGAAGCAAAATGCACTCAGCATTATTGCACCAAACTCAAATGCTTTTGCACATAAAGTTATGTTTAAAATAAGGAGCCAGTATTGAAATGTTAAGCCAGACATGATCCGCCAGCTACTTGGGAGGCTGAGGCAAGGAAGGCTAGCTTGGTCAATTTTTGGAGCCGTTATCTCAAGATGAAGTAAGAAGGGGTTGGGGAATTTGGAATTTGTCTCAGTGGAAGAGTACTTGCCTAGTATGTTTGAGACCTGAGTTAAACATCCAATACAGAAAAAAAAAAATGGGGATGGAGATTAAAAAGAAAAAGAACTAAAGAGCTTAAGTAACTTAATACCAAGAGAAAAAGTCCCTTCAAATTAAAAACTGAGCAGGAGGTCATGTTTTTCCTGCCACAAATTTTATCTCGGGACCAGCAAGATGGCACAGTAGGTAAAAACACTTCCGGATCAAGCTTGATGACTTGAATTCAATTCCTGGAACCCACTTAGAAAGCCAGAAACAGCACTGTAATCTATAATCCCAGCACTTCTATGACAAAATGGGACTCAGAGACCAAAGAATTGGCCAGATACTTATGGGATAGCTTGCCTGGAATACACAGCACTTCAAAAGCAGCAAGACTGACCTTGAACCATGGCAGGAGAAAGCAGTCCCCCAAAAGTTGTCTTCTCACCTCCACAGGTACGCCATGGCACACACATAATCATGAATGCATGCATATGGACGTATATATACACATACAGAGAAACACACAGAGACACATACACCATCAAAGAGTTAAAAGAAAAACTGAGCAAGGAACATAAGTAGGCATTTCTTGAAAGAAGACATACATGCTAACACACATAAAGATATGCACAACATCTCACACTGAGGAAGTGAAAATCAGGAATCAGTGAGATATCAGAATAGTTATCAAAAAGATGAATGACAGAACATGTCCGTGAGGGTACGGAGCAAGGGACCATTGCACACTGTTGGTGCAAAGGTAAATTGGTATAGCCATTTTAGAAAATTGGAAGTCTCTGCATAATAGAAAAATCACATGCTTAAGAAATATCACCAGTGGAAATTTATTTGAAAATATGTGGAGTCAGTTTGCTAGAATGAATTCTGCACTCTCATGTACATCGCAGCAGTATTAAAATGGGTCATGAAATCAGTGCAAGTGAACATGAATAGATGGAAGGCTAAAGACTTTGGTGGTCATATATCATGGAATACTACTTAGCTTTTAAAAGGGAGAATGTCCTGTCATTTGCAACAGAAAGGTTACTATGTGAAAAAGTTCGTACATAGAAAAACAATGTTTTATTACATGATTTTTTAACATAAGTCTAAAAATATTGAATTTGTAGAAGAAAGAAGGGTGGTTATACAATTTGAATGTAGAGAGATGATAAAATTATGGTCAGTTGTATAAACTTGCAGAGAGGAAGAACTCTTTGTTCTATGCTTCAGCATGAATATTGTTATACAGTAGAATCCTGCATATTTCAGAACTGCTAAGAGAGGAAATTCCAAATGTTCTCACTAACAAAGATGTTAAGCATTTGAGGTGATGTATGTGTTAAATAGCTTTATTTAATTATTCTGCATTGTATTCATAACTTATCACCTTGTACCCCATACATTTATACAATTATAAATTGCCAATTTCCAATTTAAAACAGATGAAAAACAGCTCAGATTCATTGGAAGAATAATTAGATTTCACTCCGGGTGTAAGGTTAAGCATTCCCAACACCTGCAAGGGTCGCAGGTCTTGCTATTCTGGTTGCTGCTGAACGTGTCTCTTTGCACACTGGCCCTGCACTGAATTTGGTGAAACAGCATTGCTTTTCTTACTGGTTACACATTTCATGACCAATGGACCTTTAAAGTCAAGTTAAGTGACCCTTAGCAGAGATAGGTCGAATCATATGAAAGGCTTACTACTCAAACATGTTAGACGAAAAAAATTTCAGTTTTATGCCATTCATCTTAATATTTTAGCTGTTCTTGACCACTGAGATGAGAAATACAAAAGCAATGTTACATAGATATTTATCAGTTTAGAAATGAAGTCTATGTTGTCTAAACTTTAAATTAGAGAGAACATTTGATGTTGGGTCAAGCCTACATAGCCAACATTTTTGCCTTCTGGTTCTTTATATCTCATTGTCTTAGTCACTAAAACCCCATCCTGAGACTGAGTCTGTGAGGTTACGAGAACATCAGTCATATTTGGAAAGGCTTGCAAAGGCCAGATTCCCCATTTATCCCTGTGGGAGCCAATGAGGTCAAATTCTACCAAGAGCAATGGGCAGGCTCTCTGTAACACACCATTTTCTCTGTGACTCTCCCTGTGTTGGTCCCCACATGAAGCTCTTGCTGTTTACTCCTAACTAGAAAACTTTCAATAGCTGATCCCCTTTGAAGCAAGCCACTATTAAAGCGAAAGAAGGTAGACAAATGTAAAGCTTAGAGCTGACTACTTGCTGAGATGTTATGTGTTAGGAAGGCATGATTATATGTAAATAGCTCTCTCAAATCAGGGTTTATGTCATATGAAACACTCAACAAATGTAGAAGAGATGAATCTACCTCCTTTTTTATTTACATATATTACTTATACAGTATTAATAAATGTAAATAGGTGTGCTATGCTTTCACCTCAGAAATGTTCATTGTTTAATCACACATGGTTCAGACATTGTAATGTTCCATGTTTTCTACATGAGGTCTTAACTCTAGCATTAAGAACTTAAGATTTATCTTGATACTTGAAACATAATATTTTGGTAATTACTTCTACCTCCAGAGAACCTGAAGAAACAAAATTTGAAGTAGGAATTGGAGCAAAGGGGACTGACTCCCTGATAATCTACAGGAGATTACAAAAGGCTGTGAACTTGGCATGTCTGAGAAGAGAAGTGTGGCTGACTATTCTCTCTTTAAAGAAGTCTGGGATCTGCTTGCTGTTTGGGCTGAGACACAAAACAATTTCTCTATTTTCCCAAATAGTTCACCCCTCCCTAATTATAGCTCTCAGATGAATGTTTTGTTGCCATCAGAAATCAGGCAAAGCAGGAAGGAAATAATCATGCATTTTCACTTAGAACACAGAATTTTAATACCCTTTTTCCTTTTGCTAACAGACCTTTCAATTTTCCTTCTTACATGTTTTAAGTATGATAAATTTTACCTTTCACAATATCATTCCTCATCCATAAAATTACACCCAAAAATTGCCATAAACAAGCTGGCTGAAAAGGAACAAGCATATATTTTTAAGAAAAAATAACCTTCATGTTTACAGAAATAATAAAGCTCATGCAGTACTTCTTTTAAAGATCTTGCTCTAAACAAACTGAATTATTCATGCATAGAATTGTACAGCATTAGAACACCTGTTTTCAATCATGCATAATGTAAAATCACTCATTACCTCACAAGAGCCTCTACATTTCCAGCAATCAAATGGCATTGAAACAGCAAAACAGGTGCCTGGCAGGTGGATCCAAACAGATGTTTGGGGCTTGCATGTCTTTTCTTGTACAGGTGTGATGATCTTGTTTGCAACTGCATAATTGCTATTTAAATAGGTAATATTTAATTCCTATGTACTTTAATATTTATTTTTACTCCTTCAATTCTTCTCTTTTCTTGTCACTGCCCGAGCTTGAGGTGGATTGGAAAGGCTTCAGAATCCTGTATGATGGAGTAATGCTAATTAAAGGTGTAATTCCTCTGTCTCAGACATTCAATGCAAAAGAAACTTCTGTTTTTAAAGTACACATCTTCTGGGTGAGATCATGACATTTCAGCAGTGTGAATAATTCCTGACCAGGATAGAAAATATTACTTTCCCTTTTTAGGTACCATCTAGAAGTCATATTTAACTATTTCTGTGTTCAGACTAGTAATTTTAAAGTCATTCAGTGTAAATTTGTTAGAGCGAATCAGAGAGAGGGACCATCCTTCTCCAGCTGCTGATACACTCTTTATTGAACTTCTGCAAAGATAGCTCTGTGTGTGTCCTCCTCACGAGGCATCAGAATGTATTTGCTTAAGCATGTTTTACTAAAACATCTTTAAGTCTCAGCTCGAAATAGGGTTTTCACTTCGCCCTGGATTTATCCAATATAAATTCACTCAAGCGGAATAAGTAATACAGCCTTCAACAGGGGGTGTTGCAGTCACCTTATTTTTGTTTGTGTAGTTCTTACTTTCTTTTTTATAATCAACAAATTCAGTATCAGTGGAAGGTGCTATATGGAAATCTGCAAAGACAGGGAGTTTTTCACTAGAGCAGGTGTAGCATGTATCAAAGCCATGTTTCTCTATAGATTCTTGCCTCCTTTTTAGTCAAGGATGACAGCCAATGAGACTGTCTGAAGTGAAACACATGTCTCTTCTGCTGATAGTTGAGGGCTGAAGTACTCATATCCATGAAACTAAAGTTACTCAAAAGAACTTTGGATCATGCAAGCAACAAAGTAGGTCTTTGTCATGTTACATTGTATCAGGGGAATCGAGCTTTCAGGCCTCTACATGCTATTGCTGTCATTCGGGTTCCCAGATGAGGCCATAATTTTTAAAGAACAAAGGAACCAGAGGTGCTGTCGTTTTCTGTTCCCTTTTAACATAATTTTTTGTTTGTTTGGTTTTTCGAGACAGGGTTTCTCTGTGTAGCTTTGCGCCTTTCCTGGATCTGGCTCTGTAGATCAGGCTGGCCTCAAACTCACAAGGATCCGCCTGCCTCTGCCTCCCAAGTGCTGGGATTGTAATTTTTGTGTATGTGAAGATATGACTATTGCTGAAGTTGGTCACATACCATTTTCTCTAGAGAAGATACGCTGAGATGAGAGCACATATAATCATTCACATTATTCAGGTGGATGAAATGGATTTTTAAAGTCAAAAGTTATCTCACCTAATTATTATTGCCAACAATTTACCACGTCAATGATTGTAGTTTTCTTTTCCTTCATGTACATCACAAATATAATGGGAATGAAATACCTGTTGCCATGTATATTAAGCAAATAAATTCCATTTTCATATGTATTTCAGTAATTCTATAAATGTGTAAATTATGGATAGCTTATTATTATTGTTTTATTATTAGTTATGCATGTTTTAAGCTCAATTTCATTTAACCAATGTCTCAATCATATCAGTCTCTATCATATAACTTCAGTCTCTATCATATAACTTCACCACCATTTTTAGAGCACTTATCCTAGTGCAAGTAGTATTAAGTGCTTTCTATACATTATTTGAATATTACACTACATTCACATAAATATAGTATATAGTCTTTGTCATTTTTATGAATTGAGTTTGCTAAAAATTTTCAGACCTACCAAAAGCTGACAGTTTGAAATCCATTGTTAGACTTTGATTTCAAGTTCTTTTCCAGGAATGTACATTTTGGCCTACCACATTTCTATTTTTCGAGGAGCTAAGGTATGGGATATATATTTAACAGAACACTTCATGTCACCACGTATACTCACAAATGCATGTGAATGAGATGACAATTTAAAAAATGCTGCTTTTTCATTTTATCAAAAAATAGACTTTTTTCTCATATAATATATCCTAATTATTTTCCCTCCCTATTCCTCCCAGTTCCTCCTAACCTCCCCTCTCATCTGGATCCACCCCTGGTCTGTTTTTCATTAGAAAACAAATAATACTCTAAGGAATACTAATAAAGTAAAATATAAGATACAACAAAAGCTAACACATAATAATAGGCCAAAACAAAACAAAACAAAAACAGAGGGAAATGAGCCCAAGAAAGGGCAAAAGAAACAGGTATAGACACAGAGGCCCACTCATTCACACACTCAGGAATCTCATAAAACACTAAATTGGAAGCCACACTATAAATTCAAAGGATCTTTAGGTAAGAAGAATGTATGTGTGTATGTATGTATATGTATATTCATGTATATATGTATACATACATATATATGTCTGCATGTGTGTATATATATTATATATAAGTAATATATATGGGACAAGAAACCTCCAAAGATGCCATTGAGTTCAATTCTGTTGGCCATCTACAGCTGGCCATGCAGCCTACCCTTAAGAGTAGGTTTCTCTCTATCCCCACGATATCTCCCTCTATCATGGTATCTCTCTCATTGCTTTCCCACTGCATCCATGTTCCAGCTCAACCATCCCCTTCCCCTATGTTCTCATCCCCTATCCCCTACCCTCCATTGCCCACCCCTCATCCCTGGTTTACTCATGGAGATCTCATCTATTTCCCCTTCCCAAGGCAATTCATGTGTCCCTCTTTGGGTCTTCCTTGTTAGCTACCTCTCTGGAGTTGTGGTTTGTTGTATGGTTATCCTTTGCTTTACATCTAGTATCCACTTATGAGTGGGTACATACCATGTAGAAACAGAAGTAGAAAACACTGAATATGAACATTAGAAATAATTTAAATATATATATATATATATATATATATATATATATACTAATTTAAAGTGCAAAGGGGTTTTTAACTTACAAATTATCATATTTTACCTAAAGAAAATTTGAATAAGCCAGCATAAGATGGTGTGCCAATAGTTCAGAGCACTACAATGTTTTAGTAAATGGAGATGGAGGAAAGAGGCTTAAAAGGTAATCAGGAGTAAATATCTATATTGATTTTTAGCCAGTGATAATTACTATTAATTTTTCAAAAACTTTCAGAGTATCCAGCAATTTACATTTTTCAGAATTTCTCCACTCTATGACAATTTGATCATTTTCTCTGCTCTATTTTACCATTACATGCTAAGTCCAGCCTTCAGCAGAATAAAATAGTGGGTGGTATTTTTGGAAAGAAATAAACAGCAAAAAAAAACATTGGCAAGTTATTTAATTTCCAAGAATTAACCAGTATCCTGGAATCTGTTTTCAAAGACTATGGTTATTAACTCCCATGGAAAAGGCTGCCTTTGAAAATTAGAAATATTTCCATCCTTTACACATCACACTCTGTGAGGTTAAATGAACGGTTTTATACATTTCTAGTTCCCATCAATATAATTTGGGGACATTCTCCTAAACTGAAGAAAGAATGGCAGGGGAAAGAAAGAGACAAATGGTGTGAAGTGTGAGTATATCAAACTTAAGGAAAGCAAT
This sequence comes from Peromyscus eremicus, assembly GCF_949786415.1. Lineage (NCBI taxonomy): Eukaryota > Metazoa > Chordata > Mammalia > Rodentia > Cricetidae > Peromyscus > Peromyscus eremicus. Next base: position 25,363,803 of record NC_081419.1, on the reverse strand, counting down.
ATCCAAAACAAGACTTAACTCAGAAAATTAGACCAATTTCTTTTTTTTTAGAAAATACACTCCAGAAAGTATGAAGGAATGAAGTTAAGAGGTACAGGCATGATCATAGAAAACAGGGTCATTCCTTCCTCTCCATCACACATTGCAAACCAGATAGACCAGCAAAGTGCACACGAATCTTATTCTCAGGTCTAGCAAGCAAGGCATCTGTTCTCCAAGGAGGCCATTGTTAACAGCACAAAATACAGTTATTCTAAAATCAAATCTGTTTCTTCGATTGATAAATATATTTAGTATTGTATAATGTGATGTTCTGGTACATGTATACCTTATAGTATAATAAAAACAGGGTAAACTTATCTATCTCAAATGTTTGTTGTATTCATGACAAAAAGTTGTCACAATCATTTCTTCTATCTTTTTGACCCAGCATCACATCATAAGTGTCTTGCTTTGTTTCTAGCTGAAACTTGCTGCTCACAGATCAGTTTCTCCCTAACTCTATCCTTTACTCTCCTGAGCCTCTGGTAACTGCTCTAGTCTCCTCAACTTCCCTTAGATAACCTTTTCTTATTGCCTGTTTCATTACTCAGCTTACCAAAACAAGGTCAATTTTAGGTGTTTAATCTTTCTTGACATAGGATGTCAAACTGAAATTGTACTGCAGAGAGCATGAATGTTGTAATTATTTATTTTCTCTTAATGTTATAGGGTCATGATCTATCCTATATCATTCATATGAATATTTTAAACCACTTGATGAGATCACATTTTTCTGCCATTTTACCTGGCTATTATCAGAATCATTTTTCAGTACCCACTCTCTGAAAACCTGTCTTGGGTTTCTTTAAGTTTTAACTCAGTCTATTTTCAAACTTTTATAGTAAGTTACTTTCTTCAAAGCTAAAGACTGGCAAAGACCTACTCAGGCATTGAAATAAATTACAGAACGCAGATTTTCAGCATTAACCGGAAAATCAATGATCTATGGCAACATGTGTCAACTCAAATTATGACTTGTGCCTGAAGTTAAATGCGCATTAACTACAGCGTTCAGTTATCTTGGCCCACTCTTCAAGGCTCCCATTCCTGTTCAGTTCATCAAATGCATCCCTAGCTTCTATGAATTCTGGCATTTTCTGCATGTAGATGCACTAGCATTGTGTGCATAAAATTTGATCACTCACAGTGCACCATTTGAGGGGCTCTCTGTACAATTGTACAGTTTGTTACCAGCCCACAAGCAGTGCAGAGTCTCTGTTTCATAGGATCCTTGTGATATGAACATGTCCTTTGGTATTCACATTGTAAAACCTATTTACTTGTACTTTAATGTAGATGACCAACTAAACTAAAAATGTTCACTAATTAACTAACGATGAAGATTAATAAAATGATATTTGGGGATTTTAAACCTTATTTCTCATTACTTATTGCTTTATTTTTTAATATTAAGAACTTTATTATAAAAACTAACAAATAAATAAAAATACCATACCAAAATTAAGCAGACTTAAAGTCAATACAACTCAATGAACATCTATAAAGCAGAATGAGCATGTGAAACAAAAGCTGTGGGACTTCACATTCAATTTTACCCTTCAGTATCTAATATATTTTGTTTAGTTACCAACTACCAAGATGAAAATACAATAATAACAAAATAATAATAATAATAATAATAATAATAATAATAATAATAATTCATGACAGAATCTCCAAATGAGAAACACAGTTAGCCTTATATCCTCTCTCTTAACTCCTGTAATTCTGAATTCAGGTAACAGATATGGAGTTTAAACTTTAAATATCATATTATTTTACTTACATTGTAGGGGACATGAAGCAGATTTACACATAGCTCCCACTATCCCACAATGTTTAAAGAACTTAAAAAAGACACAGTAGTAAGACTTGTGCTTTGTCTCTATGCCGAGTTATTATTTGTTTTAGAGAATGAACACATAGGCACTCCTGCTTAGTTTGTACCATACAGATAGTAGCATTTAATAACAATTCAACAAGTAACTAAAATTTATGGAAATGCTTAGGCTTTTCACTTATATTGATTTTCTAAATTACATTTTTTTTAAAAGTCAAAACTAAATTTAAAAATGTCCTTTGCAGAAACAACCTAGTAAATCTGTTGTTTTGGACAACTTTTTTTCTCCCAAGTACTCATTTAGGCCCAAACTCTTCCTTAACATCAGCAATGTGTTATGTAGCTACTAATTATCATGATTTTTCCTCTTTATTATGGGAATCTTCTATTCCATATTATATATATATATATATATATATATATATATATATATATATATATGTGTGTGTGTGTGTGTTAGATATATACAATTACTTGTTCATAATATTCTCATGAATGTAGACATCATTTTAGCATATCAGACAATCTCCTTCCTTTATGAAAGACAGAAAGATACATATCCAAAAGCAAGTCTTAGCTCATACAATTAGACATTTCTTTTTCTAGAAAATGTACTCCAGAGAGCATGAGGGAATGAGGCCAAGAAGCACAGGCATGGTCAAAGAAAGGTGTCCCCCTTTCATCCAGTCCACAAAATGCAAAGCCAACTAGGCTGGCAAAGAACATAAAGGCTTCTTCTCGGGTCCATATAACTCAAAACTATGGCAAGCTTTATCTACCAGGAGTCGTCACACATTTAATAATTCCACGTTATTCCATTTTTTTTTTTGAAGCAATGCTGTGAAAGAATGAGTTTACTTTGGTCAAGTGAGAATGGTATTTAATAACACTATAATGAATTAATGAATTTACTTTGTAATGGCACACTTGGTGTGTAATGAACCTGAGAGGAAATGCTAATTCAAAATAGCAACTCCAGTGAGGTGCTGGAGGTCAAATACTAAAATGCTTGTTAGTTAAAGGGAATATAGTATCACTTTTAACAGTGAACAAATATTTATTGAGTGCAATTGCTTCTGCAGCAAATGTTGGTGTTTGCAATATTTCACTGAACCGAACAGACAACAACAGCTGTCCTCATGGATCTTGTACTTCAGTACTGCAGGACAGGTGTCTGAGTGGCCTTGGGGCAACCCCATTCCATACTTATTATTACTCGCAGTTCTTAAGACTTCCAGTAGCATGCAATAAGACCTCCACATGCTAGGATAGCAGGAGACTGGAGAATCTGGTTCTGATCCACAATGGTTCTATCTGTTCCTGTCTGCTTTGTCACACAATACTGTAAATCACTGAATCTTCATGTAAAATTTGAATCCAATAGTTATAAAGTGATAGTAAACTGATTTTATGGAGCACCAACTCTAATGTCGTGATAGGAAGGGACAAATGAGATCCCATCCACTTTCTGCAGCTTGACAGATCATCTCTGCATGAATGTTAGGCATCTACAAGAGCTTGTGGCCTACGGCTAATGAAGCTATGTTGTTCAACTTGTGTGAGTGTTCCATCTCACAAGACTCATGCTCATTATACAAATTCTCAGCCCAGGATGCGGTAGACTGAAGTGGCAGCCAGTGCCTAGTAAATCTGGTTCATAGACATGGAAGATACAAAATCGAAAGTAAGAATTGTCAGTAGCAAAAGTATGGTGTCTATAAGAAGACAAAAAGATCTAGGGCAATGAGATTGAAAAGAAAATGTGGAGAAATGAGACTACTAAGTGTAGAGTTTACATTATACTATCAAATTTAGCAAATGTGACCCAGTTAGGTAGGTGAGAGCTAAAAGAGGTGAAAAGAATTGCTGAAGGCAAGATTTCAAAAAAGGGTGCTCTAGGGAGGAAATCATCTAGTGTAAAGACCCCAGGGTAAGAGTAAGGATGCCAGAGTAGTTGGCAAAAAGAGTAGGGGCAGTGGGTGGAGTTTTTAAAAAGAAGCAAAAGAAGAGATAATCAAGCAACAGGTGGCCAAAAGAACTGAACCCTTTTCAAATGAGGAAATATAAAAAATCCAAAAATATATATAAAAAGCTACTGAACCTCTTTAGATACCAGGAAAAACTGAATTGAAAATCCATCTTATCCAAGTTCAAGTGAATATCAAGAAAACAAGACAAAATGAAACAATGAAACAATGAATGTTGGTGAGAATAAAGACAAAAAGGAACTCCAAATCCATTTGGTGGGAAAATTAGTACAGCCATTATGGAAATCAGCCTGGAGCTTCTTTTAAAAAGACTCAGAGTAAAGCTCCCATGTGACTCAGGAGTACCAATATCGGGTATACACCCAAGGGATGCAAAGACAGCATACAACAGAAACACCTGGACCCATTATTATTGCAGCATCATTCATGACAGCCAGGCCATGGACGAGTCTGTATGCCACCGGAAGATGAACGGATATAGAAAATGTGACAAATATATGTAATTTGTTATTACTTATCCATTAAGAAAAATTCATGGCATTTACCTGAAAATGGATCCAGCTTTGATCAACCTGCTAAAAGAAATAAGGCAGACACAGATAAATAACACATGTTTTCTCTCACATGTTAATTTAGAAAATCAAATGAAAACAGAAGAGGGATGGATGATGAGATAATCACAAGGAAATCAACAAAAAGGAAAGTGAGTGAAGACATGGGGGGATATTAGTGTGTATGAACATATAATGAACACCATTCTTTTGTACAATTAATGTAACAAAGTAATAGTAATAAATAAGTGAAAATAAAAAGCTCTTCTTCATCTCATAGGCTGGCAAGAAACAGCTAATGAACCAATTTGTCATAGAGACAACCATTTGCTGACCTTTGATGGCAGATAGAGTTGGCCATTGCATGATGCTGTTTCTCAGGCTCCAATAAATGAGGTTGAGATTCCCAGGGTAGTGAAGCATGATAGTCCATATGCTTTCTGAAGGAAATCCTACCACCTGGGAAATATGAGTGGAGAGGACACAGGCTGAAGTGGGGAGACCTGTCAGGGGTCCAGCAGAGAATTCCAGACCAGAGGTGCTGAAGTCCAGGAACAGAGAGGTCGCAGTACAGTTGAGAAAAACGGAGGGTCAGGGCCCATTTTTGAATTACCAACCATTAGTTTCCTCATCAAATGTGTGAGTAAGAACATAGAAGAATGGAAGTGGGATTCTGAGTATCTGTCAGGAAAAAAAAAACAGCTTTGGAATTATATCAACCTTGATTCAAACCATGTATCACTATTAATGTGACATTAGGCAAATTACTTAACATTTACACAGCTTCATTTCCTCAGACTAAAGTGGCAATGGCAATGTTTAATTTACATACCAAGTCAAAGTTGTAGAACAAACATCAGGGACTGGATAGTAGCACTGAATTATGTGAGTGACATGCATGGCTGTATGTGCTTCTCATCACGTGTGAGCATGAATTCTTCTGCTGCCTGCGAGAGCAGGGCCTCCTGCTATCTCATGAGAGTTGGAGCCCTTACTGCTGTATTGTTCAATTCCATACTCCCTAAACCTTATGGGGCACATTTGAAACTTTCAATCAGACTCAAAAACCCATGTATTTATCCACTATGATCTTTTGCCTCCTTAGGAAAAAAATGCATTTCAATAAAACCAGAGAACCAATCAGCACTTCATTTACCTATCAGAGTTTATTTCTATATATGTAGTAAATAGAGTTAGTATTTAGAAATTCAAATCTTAGAAAAAAGAGAATAAAAATAATAACTGAGCACAGAATTATACTGAAAAAGAAATGAAATATGGAATTAAAAGATTTTAACCAATCTTCACTGGAAAAAATCTAAAGAAAATAAATTTTTATACAAATAAAACTTCACATTGAATGCTGATTACCTGTTAAGACAAATTCTCAAATGTAGGAAAATAGAAAACCATTATTAATTCATTTGATAAATATCCTATAAAGCCAAGAAGGATGAGAAAAACTAGAAATCAAAGCAACCAAAACAGAGATGTCTGGCTACTTGCAGAAAACTTAGTTTGTGATGTGACCAACTAGGGCTGTCCTCAGTGGAGCTGAGATACACCAAGCCCCCGAAACAGACTCAGAATCCTTGAGTCATAACTCAGTCTTTTAGGAGAAGGAGTGCAGTGTGTCTGAACTGTGACAGGACTTTTATGTTTGTGAATTTCCTTAAAGGAGAAACCAGAGAGAAGAAAGCAGTGCTAAACATGAAATGTTTTAAATTCTTAGTTTTCACTTTCCAGACCATCGCAAATATCTACTACCGTGCTGCTCTCTGTCTTCCAGACTGTGAGAGCTACACACAGCAGCACACACTGAGGAACACAGGGGACAGAAGAGAAAGAAAGTGCAGTTGTAAAAAGGCTCAGACAACAGCGTGATCAAACAAAATCTGCTTAATGACAGAAAATATAACATGAATAGAAGAGAACATATGTCAAAGAACCTGACAAAAACATGAAATATACAAACAGATATTTGTATAAAGAGCATTGCACATTTTCCATGTATTCTTAAAAAAACATATATATCGACCTCTGCATCACTGATAAGAAAGAGCAAATGTCTTGAAAGGAGACTAACACACCAGAGGCAGGTCTTCTGTAGAGACATCCATAGTTCCGGCAGAATCTTTTCTCTGCCCTTCTGGCTCTGATGCAGAGCTGAGTTGGTGCACTTCCTGGCTTTCAGTGGTATTGTCCCCATGCACCTAGCAATGCCTGCTTTCTAGTGACTGTCTCCTTGACAAGCAGGCCAGGCCAGTCTCAGGCAGCTTCCCTTTCAGCCTGACAGCTGCATATCCCAGGTGGTCTGACATTTGAGATGGAGGCTGTGGATAAGATTGAAGGTGTTTTAGGGGAGAAGTAGGCTGTGAATAACACCAAGACTTCATCCAGATGGAATCACTCATGAGACAACCTGAGATACTCTATTACTGTCCATATGTCTCCTAGGTCTCTGAAGGCCAGACTCCATTGATTTATTAGAAGCCCAGTATTTATGTTTTTGGCTTGTCTCACGGCAGACTACAGTAAAATAGTTATCAGAGATGCTGTTCTTTCTGGCGGTTATTGGATTTTTATAAGTTCTTTAAATAAAACGGCCTCCATAAATATCCCAGTAAACATTAGACAATAAAGTAAATATTTGGGGGTGAGATTCAGTTTATTTCCTCTTAATATATATCACCTTTTTACAAGTTTCCTCCTCAATGCAGCCTCATAACAAAACATCTCAGAGAGCATACCTATTTTATGTCAACAAAGCATGAGACCAAAGAAATTAGGAGATATAACCGTGCTAACAGTATTGCTTAAACACAATTTTTTTCCCTGCAGGAAAACCGTAAACGAACTATCTCATTGTTTCATCAGCACAAACATTGCTACTACTGTATCTTATTTATAGATGCTTCTTTGAGGGACTGTAGTAATATTGCGAAATATCAGTTATTCCATCACACTGGTGAATTTAATGAACCTGAAGGTGTGTGTTATTTTAGCACTTGCTGTAGCTCCTGTGAAAACCCAGTGGTGCTAAAATCTGTAAACCTGTCATTGCTTAAGTAATAACCTTGTTAAAAGCATCTTCATTTAACTTACTTTAGCTTCTTCGGGATGCAGGTTTATTTTATCAGTGTGGAGGTATGTGTTTCCAATCCAGACCGCTTACAGTAAATATAATTAATTGTAGTTCATTAATTTATTCTTGGAGTGATTGTTTTTATTTTAACACTTAGTTTAGATTAAATATTGTCTGGAATCTAGTACCTATTTTCAGTTTTTTACATACTCTTAATTTCTATTGAATTTCTGTGGCTACAGGGATAAATTCTGTCTGTACCAATACGAGTATTTGTTTTAATCTTTAATATTCCTTTATGTGAAGCCCATCAGACTTTTTCTGACATCTAATATGTACAACATACAGCAAAAGAGCTGAGCATGTGTCTGCTAATCTGCTTGCAATGGATTGGAGTTTCTTCTTGCCTTTTAAAAATATGGAGAAAATTGGATATTGATGGTAGGTGTTCAGAATTATCAATTGATTTCTCCAAGAGCACATCTACAATTATTGAAATGCCAGCAATATTAAAAAAAAAAAAAAACCCTCTCCCCCTCCCACTTGGAACTACGCTTGAAAAGAAAAGAGGCAAGAGGAGGGAGGTGGTTGTACTTGTACAATTACAGTCTTAAAGCCAAATAAATTTTTCTTTGATTACCTAGGGAGACCAACAGCAAAATGTGTGATAAACTCGGTATGTAACCAAACACTTTGAAATCCTTGGTTAATTGCAATAATGCAATCCATCAATGCTGTTGCATGATGCATAATGTCAGTGGCCAACTACTCTTGCATTGTTAGTGAATTTCTATAAATAACTACTAGTCCATAAGTAGGTTAAGATTACTTTCTCATAAGGAACACCAGTAAAGATGTAATAGATTCAGTGCATTAAGTCCTTTTCACAATGTCTTGTTTTAAAATCCATTATTTTTAGTATAACTGTAAAACTCAGGTCATAAAATTGTTTGTTTTAAATATGTTAAAGTCTTAGGAAAGCCAGATCTACATTGTTCATCTCTGTAAAAAGATTTTATTCAATGGAAAATGAATGTTAATCCCTGAATCAGAATAATAGCCAAATAAATTATGACTCTGGTCAAGATACTATTAAAATATTAAAAATGTAACCTTGGGTAGTGATTCCTCTACTCCTCTAAATAAGGTGAATATTTTCAATTTAGGGTAGAAGCATGAAGACAAATCAAGATCTGTGGTGATCCTTAAAATTATCTCAATCTTAAACTAATAGTACCCTTTCTTTTTTCTTTCTCTCCTTTCTTTGTGTGTGTGTGTGTGGGGGGGGGTATTGAGACAGGGTTTCTCTGTGTAGCCCTGGCTGTCTTGTAACTTGTTCTGTAGACCAGGCTGGCCTCGAACTCAGAGATCTGCCTGACTCTGTATCTGGAGTGCTGGGATTAAAGGTGTGCGCCACCCCCACCCCATTACTACTCTTTCATCATTGTTCTGTTCATTACTTTGTTTTCATTGATGATTAGAGTTAAAAATAATTAGGTTGACTAGAGGATGCATCACTGTGCAGACATACTTAAATATATAGTGGTAGTTTATTTTAAATTTGAATATATACAATTTCTATAATTATCATTCTTTTATTCTATATCTGATTCCATTTTTTTTTACAAATCAATTAATATTTATATGTTGCAAAGGAATGACATTTTTAGTCAGCATGAGCAGCTATATTAATTTTTGTTTGGCCTGACAACTAGTATAGTCTCTAAACAATAGCTGGACTGTAGATTACACAATTTTAACATTCAATAAGATATACTTTAGGTGGGCATTAAAGTTAAAACAATTTAATGAAATTCATACTTACTTCAAGGGTTTTTTAATTAAATCTATTGGTTGTTGGTATCTGTGAACTCTTAAGAATAAACACCTGCAGTGCTTTATTATGTAAAAAGGTGGTTTAATTGCATCATATTTATCACAGACAAATCAAGCCCTATTCAGAAGGTAATAATGACAGAGTAATTGGATCAGTAATTGGTTCAGGAAGATTCAATATTGTACTAATAATCATAAATACTGATGTCTTCTGCTTTGATACAGGGGTGACATGCTAATATAGATTGTATTTGGAGCAATAAATATTAGTGAACTGGATCTTGTATTAAAGTCTAGATCCTAAGCTTACTTACACTCATCAGAAGCCGCCGTAGAATGTATGCTCCCTTGAAAGCATATAGATTCTAGTTTATAATATAAATTCAGTCAATGATGTCTATTGGCTTTTCTTAACCAGGCATCTTTGAAACAAGCATCATTGATGGAGGGGGAAGTAACAAAAGAATCTGTTTACTTGTCTTATAAAACTGATTATTTCAGGAAACAACATAGCTTTTACATTTTATTTAGCCAAGTTAATGTGGCTGATGTGACATGATGACCTGGTGAGCAAAATTATTCTCATGCCAGTCATGGAACGAGGAATAAGAAAATCTTTCCCATTCCATACTGTGTTCAGCCGACACTTGGCGGTTGAACAGGACTATTTCTTAGCTATTGTGGTGGCAGCTTTTCAGAGTTAGCCAAAGGAGGGGGAGGCCCATTATGAAGGAAACAATGATACTTATTCACTCAACATGGAAACTTGCCTTCTAAGAGCATATTGGACAGCTCAGGACTGGAACAAAATTGGCATACCCCTTTTTATCAGTGGAACAGGAAACCAGGATCAACATGTCTGGCTTGGAATGCTGCCTACTGGTAATCTAAATGGGTATATTCAGCCATTTGCCTAGTTTCTAAAGTTTATATGTATGGGTGTTGTTTACTGTTATAAGTAAGCATCCTATCCCTCTGAAAACGGTCTGTTTTGAGGAAGCAGAGAGTGGTTACTTACAAGTACCAATGAAGTATTCAATTTTGTGGTTATAATTTTTAATCTCTAAAGCAGATAACCAATTTAAGATAAATTGTGCTCATCTAGTAAGAGAGAATTCTTTGTTATTATTAATAAATTGTAGTTAATAGTATGTACAAAACCCATGCATAAGGCCCAAAGCATATGTCAGGATGTAGAACTGATTCTTCCTGATGAAAAAAAATATTATAAAAGATATGTTTCTTAAGAACATATGTTTCCTACAGAAGTCTATGGGACCAGAGAATCTATTGAGGGTGTTTATTTCATTATCTAGGTCTTTATATTTGAGTTCAGCTATCTAAAAATTTGGAATTTATATTCCTTAAGAAATTGTTATGCAGAAAATGATTATAAAACTTATCAGTAAATGCTCAAGGACAGACTCTGAGTTTACTTCACATCATTTACCTCTGTGTTATTTAGTTAATGAATCTTCAAAGGTAGGTTCTTGATGTGACTTGTGTGGCTGTACCAGAATGAGCCATTAATAAAATAAAGAAAGTTGTTTAGCTGATGGTTCTGGAGGCTGGAAAAGCTAAGACCAGAATATGATATCTAGTAGGGCCTTGGGGCTGTATAATAAGGAGCATGTGATAGAGCTGGTGTGTACAGAAGAGAAGCAAAGGAGATGTGCTCACTTTTCTAAAACCTCAGCAATGGTGCCGTTATTTCACCTACAACAGCTCTTTCTTCATGCTCTTTTTCACCTGCCAACACCACTCTTGAGTATCAAGCCTCCAACATGTGAAACTGGGGACACATCCCAACTATCACAGGCACAGGCAAGTGATGACCTTCTTGCTAAAGTCAATAAGGAAGCAGTGGTAGGTGGACAGTATACTAGGAAGAAAAAGAGTCAGAAAATATTGTGTTTGTGAGATTTAAACAACCCAAAAAGTCTCATTTAAGGGATAAGCTTCATTGTTAGCTGGTGGTCTCAGCATTCCATCTCCACGCAAGGTATGGATGCTACTATTTTCTCAGCATAAGCCCAATTGAGTCTGTCTAATGGCATCTACAATGGCCCATTTTCTATGTAGGTGTAAAGGATGTCATCATCTGCAGGAGACTGGGGTCACTGCCAAAGGCAATGATCCAACTCCACAGGCAAGGCAAACAGATCCTTTCAGTTTCTGAATCATAATGTGTCTGTAACACCTGAGCAGTGAGAAATCCTGTGAGGCCTTCATTCAATATCACAAGAATTTCATGTGTTTGTAGAACAGAGTGCCTTCTAAGTGAAGTGACTGTTTATTATTAAGAATCTCTGAAAGGAAATCTGAAGTCAGAGAGCAGACAAGCATGCAGTCACACATTGGCTCAGCTCTGAACCACCTATGTTAAATGATAACTACTTCACAGGATCCCATGTTACCTTAAACCCTACATGTAGTTGTGGTTCACTGGTTTAGTGACATGAATGAGAAGAATTTGCTGCACTTCCAATTTCTCCTTACACCTTACTTAGGCCCTCAGCTACAAATATGAACATTCTCACAACTGGTAGCTGACAATATTTCTCATCTCACTTCAGTCACACATTGTAGACCTTATTGAGATCGTTTAATCAATGTTTCTTTCTTTTGTTTTCTCCTGATTAAGAACCTCTAGTCATATAAACTAACAAAGAATCTGAAGCTGTGGCTGTTCAGTTGAAACTCAGCTCAGTCTCCAAGTATCAGTCAGAAAAATGGGTAAATAAACATCATCACGGTGTATATACTGTTAAAGATTAGCACATTTGTGATTTTGTATGTTATTTTCTGGCCCTTAAAAAAAAAAAAAACAGTTGTACCATTAATTGAACAGTACTTTTGTTAAATTTGATAGATTTGAAGCATTTTTTTCCAATACTTACAAATTCACTTTGACATTTGAAAGCTATCTTGGGAACACCAGCTAATGTCTTCCTTAATTTGAACTCCTTTGGAGCCTTATCTGTGAGGTTGATATTTACTGTAGAAAACTAATTTTAATACTTACTGAATGTAATAACTTAAACCCTTCTAAATCTATTTTTAGATATCATTGTAACATCTTACTTCAAACTAGGGGCATTTTCATATTACTTTCATTTAAACATTTGCCTTCATCAAAACATTATAATAATAAATATCTAACAAAACACAATCATTTGTAACTTTTTAGAAAATCCAGCCTTAAAGAAAGAAGACAAACAATACTAAAATTTAATCTGTCCTTTGGGGCATGAGACAGCTTATAGGTCTAGTCAGCCAGCTAAATGACAGACAGAAAAGATCATGTGACAAGAGTCTAAGAACTAATTAATCTCCATAAGCTGGGAGGGAGGGAGGTAAGATGACTTGGAATCTGATTACGTTAGTGAATGTAAGGAGGGGAAATGCAGCATGTATATTTCATGTTGATTTTAGCCACCTGAGCCTTTAATGACATTTTGTACCTTCGGAGAAAACTCATATTCCATCTATATGTTAAAAAAAGTACCATGATGCTAATGCTCTTAGTGCGTGAGTTACTCATTGTTTTAAGTACTAGCAGACTAGATCATGTAGGAGTCCTTTGTAAAATTTTCCAAGTATAAATAACCCCTGTGAAGTTGGTTTATTTCAGAAAGGAAATTATAAACCCACAGTTTAAAACAGAAATTGTCATAGATATTTTAAGAAATAATAACAATGATTCTCAACATCGCCTTCAAAAAAAGTGAACAATTACACATATTTTGGCCAGTGAACATTGATGGATACATTTTTATTAGATCTTAAGTTAAAATTTAATTTAAATAATTAGTATATGATGTTTATTTCATTCACTGTGCTGAAATGGCTGTGAAATGTGATGTGTGTGTGATTAAAATATAGAGATTTATAGTTTTACTAATAAACATTATTAATCAAAAATTGTATAAATCATCAGCTATCTACAAAAATGTCACAGAGAATGCCACATTTCAGCAGAACACAAGCCACAGAATTTACTGCCACCACATAACCCATTTCACACTGAATAGAAGTGGGACTTAGTCTCTTATTTTATTAATGGTAATTATTTTTTCATAGTATTATTAATGAATTTATAAAGATAGCATATCATAAAGTGGGACCTTTACTATTAAATTTTGCAGAAGCAAAGTTTTCATCAGTTAAGTAATATTTATTATTTTAAGGTGAAAATATTTTATTCTTCAAGAAAAGACTGAATGCTATTCAATTTTACTCAGAATACAAACTTTAGCTGAACCATACAGATTGCTCCTTCATTTTTTTTCTCCAGTGTCCTTAAGATGAATGTGCATGATACAGACAGCTGTACATGTAAAAATACACCACTGCACACAGTGTGGAAAATGAGCTGTCTGACTACCCAGGCCAATGGACTAGGCAGAGCACCAGAAACCAACAGTATATCACGTCAGAAATGGGAGACATTCCATCTGTTCTGACCTCTGCCTTTACACCCATCTAATATCCTCACTATCCCTTCCTATTAAGTGCTATCTTTCCACTTTGCCCTTTAAAGTATGGAAAACAATTCCTCTGCCCTGACTAAGCACTGAGAACAACTATTTCCTGAGTTTTGAAGAATATTTTTAGAAATTAAAAATGTAGTTGGTATCAGTTCAAATCTTATCACTTAGAATCAAGTTACTACTGCTTAAATATCTCAGGTCTGCATTTCCAGTTATTGATGAAGTAAATCGTTTAAAGTGTTAAAAAAAAATCTCTTCAATGAGTAATTAGGAATATACATGGCTAAGAGAAATGAGAGTGAAAAATGAAAACTCTGATATAGTAAAACATTCTACAGTATTGCAACAAAGCTTTGCACCAAATATAAATAAAATCCTCTATGTACAAAATAATTTACAAATATATCTCTTAATTTATTCTAAAGAATATTTACTGGGTAAAAGAGCACATATGAAGTGCAAGAAATCATTCACTGTAGCAAATGCTAGTTTTAACTAGAATTCTATTTTTGCCAAAGAATGATGTACAAATGCTTGATCATGTCTCAAACTGTACCAGAAATAAAATCACTCATTGGCCACACATAATGGAACAGATAAAGCTTGCCACTCTACTTAAGTAAAGTGAATTAAAGGATAAGAAAAATAGAATAAAATAAAATGAATAGAACATTCAAAGAAAAGGCTTCTGTAGTAGTCTACCGTAAATTTCTTTCAACTTTCTTCTTTACTTTCGATGTTATGGAATGGTTCAGTATTCTTAGAAATTCTGAGGTTCAAAATGATGCAACAGAAGAACCCTGAATGTTTTGGGCTGATATTAAAGTACACTTAGAGAGGATTATTTTTTAATGCAGTAATTTATATAATCAGACTCAGCAGTTAAGCCTGTATGTCCATGATCAAAATAAAGTCCAAACTTTATTTTGAGTATCTAATTTAAGTTTGTTTTCCTTTTTAATTTCTTATCTCTTTTTCTGTCTGGCAAGATGTTTCCTAATACATGTGAATTTGGCTGGAAATTGAGATCTAGTTTGATAATTGATGAATAGATTTATAAACCACCATGACTCCAAACCGGTAGTCTGATGTGAGTGTTTATTTATTTGCTTATGTATGTACTTACTAATTCATTAATTCATCCACTTATGGACAAACATTAGATAAAAATCCATTTGAAAATACCTTAATGAGAAAGAAGGAAAGCAAATTCTCATTAATATAAAAACAACTTCAACTGTTCATCCTGATTACAGGAAGTCCCCCATTGTGACAAAATATCACTTAACTTCCAAAAATTAGAAGCAGTGACAGCACACATTGTGTTAATGTCTGCCATATAATAATTTTGTGTAAAGAAAGATTGTGTGACCTCGTCTTTGGGATAGCTTAAATTACCAATCGAATATATATATATATATATATATATATATATATATATATATATATATATCCTATTTCATTTCTTAGGTCTTGATTTTATATATTATTTTGTCTTTGTATTAACAAATATACTTGGCTATAATGAAAATAAACCTGCTGAAGTCTCTGAGGTCTGAGACAAGCTATAACACATTTCTGCACCACAGGGTGGGCTCATGGGATACCTACTGAGAAAATGCATGCCCACTGAGCATGCCCAGACTATTAAAATGAATTGACATGTTAATGCTGACAGGAAAAGAGCACAGGAGAGCTTGCTAAATTACTGCTCAGTCAGGCACTAGGAATTCCTGAGTGGCTAACTCCTGAGTAAAACCCGCAGCAAGCACAACAACAACAAAACTTTATTGTCAAATGCACCCAAACAAACACTAACAGGGTTGTCATGCTTGTAATCCACCTACCCATAAATCATATGGATTTTAATCATACCTGCCACCTTAGCTGCGTATCCCTGGGGAAATGGCTTTCTTTTTGCTTCCTCCTTCATTCATTTTCAATTATCTGGAAACTGCTCCATGTGTTTATTTATTTATCTAAAGTTCACGTACAGTATGCACACACAAATTTTCTCTAGGGGTCTGGGATCAGGCAGATCATACAAGGAGGCAGTGGCGCGAAGCTGCTAACATCTCATGTGAATATACTCAGTCTCAAAACCTGCTTTGGACCATGATGACAAGGGAAGGGGAGGACAGAAAGTAATTAGCGTGTGAACAATGATTGATTATGTCTTAATATTCAGACCACTTTAGACCACTCTAGGTAGACTTAAAATATAACGAAACAGGAAGTCCATAGCTTTTGATAAGCCAGGAAAAGAAAACTGCCTTTGTGCCTGTAAGTCGTTAGAGTATGGGGAAATGAAATAAAGTTAAACACCTATGCTAGATTATTCAATTCACTGATTGGATAATTGTACCAAGTTTCATCTATTAAGATGAGCATAAGTAAATGACATCGGCTTTGGGCTATCAGAAAGCAGGTGAAGAAAGGGAAGCTGTACATTTCAGGTGGGATCATCCAGTCTTGCCTTACTGCGTCAAAAACAACTTCAGAAAATCCTATCACTTTGACTATTTAAGAAACAAGTAGTGCCCTATCTGTGACCTTTTTTCAACTCCAGGAAGTGAAAGAAGAGTACCTGTACATTGTGATGTCCGCACCCTTTTGACACAAACATCATTGTTATGAAGTGAAATTGGACAGAAAAGGATATGTTAGACAAGACTTTAAAAAGAAAACTATAAACTATGTCAGGCTAAATGATTTTTTAATACTGTGAAGGTGATGATTGGGTATGTGTGTGTGTGTGTGTGTGTGTGTGTGTGTGTGTGTGTGTGCACGCGCGCGCACGCAAACTGCGATGCCTTTTAAGCCCATTCTGATCCATACTTGCCATGCTGTGTATGAGCTCGTCTCTAGATATGATCTGTTTAGAACACCCATAGAAATTAAAAGGATCACATGGAGTTTGACATTTTGCAAAATGAAAGAATAATGGATTTATTATATTGTGTGGACTTTTCTCCCCTTTTAATAAAAATGTCTGACCCTTGGGAAGCTTGGATGGAAGTTTAGAAGTCTGAATCATTTTTCTTTTTTATATTCCAAAAAATACAAGAGTGCAATTTCCTCAGTTTCATATATCTTTTGATATTTCAAAAATTTGAGTTATCTTTCCTTCTCATAAATCAGAAACTAAATATCTATTGTTCCTAAAATAACTTGGTATTTTATACTGTTTTAGAATCTTATATTTGCATGCTTAAATTATTTGCTCTCTTTGCTTATTTACTTTAACTTTTATTACACACTATGATGAAGACTATACCAGAAAAACCCAATAATTTTGACCTCTGATCTCAGATCTGAACAGAATAACTAATGTATATCATATTGACATTAAAAAAAGTCAGAATATTTGCATATATTGTAAATCTAAGCAGATAATTTCAGCAGAGGAAGATCATTGAGCCAAATTTCATATGTATCTCTTTTAGGATTTCTCATGGTTTTATATTTTTTCTATTATTCCCTTAAAATTGTATTCATTAATATACCCAACAATTACTTATTGAACACCCAATACAAGCCAAATCGATGCCATGTCACAGTGTTTCCGGTGAAGTAATATTTAAAGAGGGCATTACTCTCTCCAATTTAAAAATATCAATTTCAAAATTCAAAATTGTTTTAAACCTGAATGTTGGCTTAGATGCATCAAAATAACCAAATATGTCTGTAAATTTTTATGTCCCAATTAACAAATGCCCAAGAAGATTGTAGCCATCCAGATTTACAATTACTTATTTTCATCATGTGTCTGAGAAGACCACCAGACCACAGCCCATGGAAGATGATAGAAGAACTCAGAACTGTACAACACCGCCTTAACAGAAAAGGAAGTGTCAGAGAGGTGACAGGAAGTTGTGAGCATGTGAAAGGAATCCCACAGCATGGAAGTGGATCCAGCACTGTGAAATGAAGATCGACATGACAAGGTCTGAGAAGACAAGGATGGCAGGCACCTTTGGTCTCAGAAGACATCAGCGCTGATCTTGTTGCCATAAAGGAGTAAAAGCCAGATTTCTGTGGCTTCTTTAGGAACAAATGGTGCAAGAAGGGTTTATAGCAGACCAGATAGGACATTTTCTGAGCCCACAGGTCTATACCTCCATCTTCAGGACAGGCTTTCTGAACGCTACAGTGTTTTAAACTCTTTTTGGACATTCTATAACCCATGTGCATAAACATGTAAAGTGTAAAGTACTAATTACTTATTAGTAAATAAGAATGGAATAAAAGAATCTGTGGTTAGCTGGGCGGTGGTGGTGCACGCCTTTAATCCCAGCACTTGGGAGGCAGAGGCAGGTGGATCTTTGTGAATTCGAGGCCAGCCTGGTCTACAGAGCGAGATCCAGGAAAGGCACAAAGCTACACAGAGAAACCCTGTCTCGGAAAAAAAAAAAAAAAAAATCTGTGGTTGCCATCAACTAGCCAGCAAGCAAAATTTGTGTTCCTGGGCAAATCACAACTGACAGATTGTGAAAAAAAAAAAAAAAAAAAAAAAAGGTAAGAAAGAAACAGGAGAAAAGAGGAAACAAATAGTGAAAAAAATATTCTAAAATTTTCTTAATAAGAGCAGTGATTAGTGAGTTATAAAACATAAAGAAAATGTAAAGCACATGAGTTTTGGAAGATGGTGGGATATGTTGTATGTTATACTTGAAGAAGAGAATGTGACCAACTTACACTGTATGCCTGTATAAAATCATAAAAATTATACATTTTATGATTTCTCAGAGGGCACTTAGGGGATCAAAGAAATAATAAAATAGAAAAGAAATTATTAAATTAAAATAAGGTCATGAGGGTGGTCCTTGATCTGATATGACTGGTGCTCATGCCAAAAGAGATGGTAGCCATATAAAAACACAGGAGGAAGAGAAAGAGCCCAAACCCAGAAGAGAAGATTCCGAAGGAGCCGCTCCTGCCTACACTGTGGTCTCAGACTTCCAACCTACAAAATTATGAGAAAACAAATGTCTTTAGTTTAAGCCATGTAATTTGCAGTACATAATAAGGTAAGGTTTTATGGGATTACTTTGATACCCACTCACCATCACTGGGGAAAATGTTGGTAGTATTTAATAGAGAGTACTAAGGAACCATTGGTATTCTTCAAGGTATCAAATGAGCTTCTCTGGAGATATGGTGAGAGGGCAAAACAGGAAATTCTTCACTCCAATCTGTCTATGAAATAGATTTTCTCACCTAGAAAGAGATTTTCATCTCTGCACAGTTGGATTAGTCAGAATCTTAGCCTTCTAAAAAATTATCTGAGAAAAGCAAATTACAAGAATAAAGATTTATTTTTAACTCAGGCTTCAAAAGTTTTAGTCTTTGTTCCTTGGTTTCATCATTGTGGGCCTTTAGCAGGAAAGAACACGTCATTTGGAAGTGTGGTGGAACAAAATCACTGTGATGGAGGATCTTTCTTTTCAACTGATTGGACCAAGAGGCATCTATGAGCTTAGTAAATTTCACCTTTCACCACTGGGTGTGTCTCTGAGATGTTTCCACAAATGATTTAAAAGAGTAGACCTGCCATGAATGTGGGGTGTGGAATACTGTCATGCAGGCTGGGGTCAGAGATGGAATAAAAGCAGAAAGCTGTCAGGGTAAGCACAAGGATTGATTCAAGCACTACCCCGTCTCCCACTCCTGTTTACTTTGTGATGAACGGTTTCCTCCTTCACACCCTCTGGACAACATGATATTCAACCTTACCCAAGACCCAAAGTCATGTGCCAAGCTGACCATGGACAGAAATTTCTGAAACCATAAGCCAAGAAGTAATTCTCGTGTTGGGGATTTAGCTTAGTGGTAGTGCGCTTGCCTAGCAAGAGCAAGGCCCTGGGTTCGGTCCTCAGCTCCAGAAAAAAAAAAAAAAGTAATTCTCTTTAAGTTGTTCTCTCAAGCATTTCATTGCAGATATAGGAAGCTAAGCTAACTGGTAAAGCTGCTCTCCTCATGAAAATCAAATGGAAAGAGATAGGGTAGAAGAGGTGTGTGTATGGCTGGGGAGAACTTCAAGATATAGCTCCACATAGTCACATGAATCATTTTGTATCTAATTTTTCACTTGTAATAGTGGATGAATAAAATAATGCAACATTATGTAATGTTTTTCTGAGTTGATCAATGACAAATATTTATTTTATATGTGCATGTGATATGTGATTTATACACATATGTACATGTTAGGGCACACATGCCTGCAGGTATGTGGAGGCCAGAGGTGTCCCGCTCTATCACTTTGCCTTATTTTTTGATGCAGGGTCTCTCTCTGGACATGGAGCTAGGACGGCAGGCATCAAGACATAGAAATCCCGTTTCTTCTTCCATCAGTGCTGTACTACAGGTGTGTGTGGCTATACCCACATCTAGCTTCTTGTATGATTGCTGGGGATTTGAACTTAGAGCATCACACTTCTGCAGCTTCTGCTGCATGCTTTCCAGCCCCATGACAAATATTTCTAATTAAGAATAAAAATGCAAAAAAAGAAAGAATAAAAATGCATGTGTAGTTCAATTTAGTGACGTTATTTCTCTGGCACTATAAAGACATATCAGAGAAACATTATGCAAATGACCATAGGCTTGACTCTAAATTCAGAATTTTTGAAAAAGGTCATGATGTGAGGATTCATAAGTTTCATAAGTTGCTTTCGGAAGCCCCATTGGGGCAGAAGAGTTATCTCAGCCAACGGTAAGAAAAAAAATCTATATTTTTTTAAAACACAATATCTATTTATACCTTTATATTTCTGAAATGAATTTACACACTTTACAATGCCACTTTTGTGTCTGTACAAAATAAATGGCAAACTACAAAGTTAAAATAAATCTCTTTTGTTCAAAGCCAAAGATCTCACGTGTGTTTTTTATTGCTTTCAGCCCCTTCATTCACGGTTATTGGAGTTTCAGCTAGTGAATAATTCTTTATCTTCACACCTGTCATTTGAACTTGCTGCCATCGTTACAAATGTATAATTGTGTTTTATATTGAAAGCTTCACCTAGAAATGAAGTTCAATGCATCTGTAGCCACCATAACAACGCATTCACTTCCTTCAGGCACTGGTTCAAACTGGTTTAAAAGATTGTTATTTCGTGTGTGTGTGTGTGTGTGTGTGTGTGTGTGTGTGTGTGTGTGTGTATCTATGGAGGCCAAATGTGTAGGGGTGTAGGGTCCCCGGGAGTTCTATTTAAAACTAACTGTGAGCCACCAATGTGGGCACTGGGAACTGAACTGCAATCACCGCAACTGTGGTACGTGATTGTAACTGATGAGCCAGCTCGTCAGAACCCTCCTCCCCCAGTTTCAGTTCTTGACTTCTGATTCTTCTTTCTTTAGCTCCCACTACAAGGTCCCAAACACAATTCATGCAAATACTACAAAGAACATTGTACTGGAGCTGTAGAAGGCTAGCAGGGGCTGCCACATTCCCGTGAATTCTGTCACACAGGTGAACCTCAGGAAATCAAATAACATCTACTGAATTGCACAAGCCTGTAGGGGGCAGGATTCCACCTGGGCTGGGAATCTTCTCCTGGAGGAAAGCAGGGACCAGCCCTTATGAACAGAAAAGGATTGCAAGGGAACAAAGTGACGCAGACTTTTGTGTTCAATGACCGTATGGTTTTCATTATCTTGTTCTCAAGGAGGAATTCACCCAAAGAACAACCAAATGAAAGCAGTGTGTATTCCGTGTCAACCCATCCTTGGATGAATGTGCCACATTAGCTCCATTATCTAGTGGTGATCGTCTAAAGGTGGAGAAGTGGAGAGAGGTGGGAAAGACAGAGGTGAACACTGGGAAGTAGTAGTGGGCGGTCGGAACAAGAGGAAAGAAACACTCTGCTGTCTTATTATGTAGCTTCCCACACTCAACAAAGCTGTAATTCATCCTGCAGGTGCAAACACTGCTGGCTTGCTCACAGGCTCTTGACGGATAGGCCGGATGCATGTTTCTTACCCCAGATGCTCTTAGGAATACCAGCTATGAGATAGGAGACTGTGTGCACCTGAATCAGCACGTTCACTGAATGGGTTTAAATAATTCTTGTTTTCACAAGCAGTACTGTACACAGGGCAACAAACATCAGGCAAAAGTCTCTTATCTTTCTTTGAATACAGTGTACATCCCTCTGGACTCATTTCTTTGTAGTTGTCTCTGAGGTAACCATATTGTTACTGCCCTGATTACCTGGAGATACATTGCTGAACCATTGTCACATCACGAGGAAGGACTGTATTCCATCGTAAGATTAATTCTTGAGATTTCTACATGGTTTTGAAGAGTTTGGACTTTTCTACTACAAACTGAAGGGGTTTGATTCATTTGAATTGATAGGCCATTCCATTTCACATGATCTGAAACAATGTGTTCCCCACCCTTGCTCAGTAATTCCCACCAGCTTTAAGGATATTAAGATTCGAAAGAACACCAACTCTTTCAGGTTGAAGTTTCACTGACTCTTGGCAAAACTAAACTTCCTGGTTGAAAGAAAAAAAAAAGTTTATGAAAAAGCTCACAAGGGTTCTTAGACATCAAATGGGTCTTACGAAACCACATTTTGATGAGCTAAGTGTAAATGAATCAGAAACACATGGATTAAATTTCCCTTGAAATACACATGGGTTTGGAAATTAAGGAAAAAGTGTTTAGCCAAATGTGTTTTGGGTTTTCTTGAACTGAAAACATTTGAAAAAAAAAAAAAGGTTGAAGTATTTGCTAAACCCTAATATGCTGTTGTGTTTGCTCAACCTCTCTCCAAATCAATTAAGTTTCCATGAGGCTTCCTCCATCCCCTTGTGGCTTGTCTTGTCACCTCTGTCCTGACACTTTATAGGCCAAACTAAATTTCCATTAAAAAAAAAATAGTGTGTTGCTCATCTACTTAAAAATGAGGTAGCCATTAAAACACACAGGGAATCGGAGGCATTAAGGAATGGAAAGCACCCATTAGGCCATGCACTGTGTCCTAAGGGTTGGAGCACAGGCACTCACTACTCTCCGCTGCTTTCTCCAGCACAGTTTTAGATATCTCAAATGACAGGACTTCTCCATGTCCCTTGGGAGAACACTGTGCATTCTAATAGATTTTGCCATTACGAACAGTGTTGAAGTGTGCATGCTTGGGGGGGGGGGGTGTGGGGGGAGGCAGGATGGCTAATTAACCCTTTCAACACTCTAACAATTACCTGTAGTGGGCTCTGAGACTTTAGTGCTTTAGTACTAGTGAAGGAGCCAGATAGGGTTAGTTTTCATTAAAAAAAAAAAAAACAGTTCTTGGCTAATAGAAAAAGAAATTGCTGCCCATTGCATTGCAACACAAATTTCTACAGTGATCAGGCCCCTTACAAGAGAGACAGGATATGTTAAATATCCTACCTGGTGATTTGTTTTTTCTGCACTATTCCTTGAAAGTGCATAAAATTGAAAGCCTTAGGATGTTTTACTGAACAGGAAATGTTGTATAACTGGCACTAACCAACCCCGAAACACCTTTGTTCAGCTTCCAATATCTTCTCCTTAAATAACAAATAAATGCATTTCTCATTTCTGCACCTCAGGAAGGTACAGTGCTCGTAAGGAAACATCTATCTGTCTTTCTCGACAGACAGAAAAGCCTAGCTTTCAGTATAACTCACACGTTTTCAAAGGTCTTCAGGCAGAGTTTACATGAATTTGCTCTCGTTCTCGTTCTACTTACAAATGAGGTATAAGGCACATAATGACTTACATGGCCTGTCATACTGCTACTACACTGACCTTTTCAAGATTCTGCATCGTGAGCAGCTGACAGGCATACCTCTTCCATGCCAGTTATTTCAACCTATAAAACTTAGCCAATGAGGTGGTAGGAAAACTGAGTATGGTGGAAATGGAAAACAGCATTCTGTTCTTGATTCTCCTTTCTGCTCTCTTAGCTGTGGAGTGGTTTGTATGATTCTCTAAACCTTTTTTTTTTTTAATCGCTTTCAAAGTGATAATTTCCCTCTTTCAGGCCATCTCTTACATTAGCTTGTTCTTCTGTCCAACTCATTTCATTGTCTGTCACGCAAATTGATTCTCTTGTTGAGTTGGGAAGTTGGGAACTTGGCATAGAATATCTACCTCTGCCCCTCTGTCTCTCGGAAAGTAGAAATGGAATTACATAAATACATTTCAGTATTCTACTCCCACACTTACTCTCTTTAAACTACTCTCCTAAAAGATGTTTTAATAATATTTAAAAGTGAAAACTCACCTTTTAACACTACATCCCTAGCCTGGTGGTGCTTGCTCCTGATGGATACAGCTGGTCAGTTTTCTGCTTCAATTACATCAAAATGTGCAGTTGCTCTGTCTTCACAGTTTATATTATTGCAGTAGTCTTTTTCTGCCCTGGTTTTGTACTAACATATCTAGCAGTCTCTTTTTCTTGGATCTTTATATATAAGCCATTCCTGTAGCCATCTAATAAGCATATTACTCTTCTTGAATTTCTTCTAAGGACTGCCCTCCCTCCCTTGCTTAAAAGGATTGCTGGTTACAATTTAATGTTTTATGTTTTAATTCTTTTAAATGATAGGTATTGCACATTTTAATATTTGGAGTGGCTGAAATAAATTCGCATAAGTTTTAAACAAGAAAGGCAAAAAAAAAAAAAAACCCACATCTTTGTCATTTGACACCAGCCAGGGTCAAAACAAAAAAAAAGGAAAACTTCTGCTTTCTTTCTTAAAAATCATTCAATATTAATATGATTCCAACCAGAGAATGGGGACAATATTCTGAATCAAGTTATAGAGGTCTGTATTCTACCCTGGATTTTTAAAGTTATGCATAAAGGAATATTAATTTTATCATCTATAAAATGCTTTGATTTAGTTCTTATTTTCAAAAAGAAATATTCAGCTCATTCTTCATGTAGAGTTAACTTTTGAGGTTATAGTAAGCATATAATGCAGTCAGCCATATTAAGACCACTGGCTCGTTTTCTTCATTATTGGCCAAAGTGAAAACAGACTCTGCAATGCACACAAGGCGATGTCTTCGGTGGGCACAGACTTAGTCAAGTCTGAAGATCGGTGTGTCAGATAGAGCTGAAGTCAAGGTTGCCCTCAGCTAAGCTCAAGGATGCCCATTCCCTTGTTTTCCTAGTTCTCCTGTAATGGATCCTTTAAATAAAAGTCACCCTGCAGTCCATCCTATTAGCCACATTAGATAAGCTGTTGTCTGAGAAGGAATTCAAATGCAAGATTTGTTTTTTAAAGTGCTTTTGCTCTGTCTTAAAAATTCGCGTCGTTTCTAAAAGAGATATTAATAAATCCTTGAAAGCCAACATTTTCTATGCTATGATCATTCCATAGACACTGGGAAAATAGAAAAATATTTATAAAGCATTTACTGATGAGTAATTCACAAGGAAATAATTACAAATACAAGTCAAACAAATTGGCAATTGTTTGCATTTCAAAGTAGAAATCACATGGAAAGAAGCAGTGCTCTAACGGGCTTTGTGAGCATTTTAGGGAAAGCTGTTCCCAGCTCCATGACACTCACATGGAGGTCTCGCTGATAAAGTTAGTCGACAGTCTGGATTTCATAAAGTCTCCCTGGCTCTATCAGACCTTGCTGTGTGGCCTAATGGAATTCACTCTGAATTTTGTGATTTTTCAGCTTTCTCAGTGCAACTGGGAATAAAACCAAAGAAAAAATTAAAGGTATTAATACTCAAGTGTGCTAACATTTTATTAGAAGTGAACCATGTTTTCTTCTTCATATATGAAACAAGTCTGCTTTAGGACTGCCCATATCCTAGTGTGTTTGGTTGTTTGCAAACCTTCGCAAATTTATGTGAGCTTTTAGTTGTGAGGGCCATTTATACCCAGTACTTAAGAGAAATGAGAGCTCAGTTGAGGGTCCAAAATGAATGGTCCAGGCCACCATGGATATTAGAAAAACAAGATAAGGTTCTCTTTACATCAGTGCCCAACAAGTGTTACTTAATACGATCTCATGATGTTTAAGCAGATCAGCCAACCGACAGCCCATTTTCACTAACTCCTTAATTGACACTGTCTGAACCCTCAGCTTCATATGTATGTCATCCCATGTGTAGCATCAGGAAGTGAAAAGGTAAAAGTTTTATGTTTCCTCTAATAAGTCATGCCCAGAAACCATGAACTACAATCGTACTGTCAGCTAATAAAATGAGAATCAGTGAGTGACATGGGAAGAAAGGTTACACTGTATGGAAAAACTCATGCCAGCCCTAAATGGAGCTGAAATCTTGTGTCTCACAAACACAGAAAACCATTATCAAAGTAGCTGACAAGGAAATATTTGAGTGATTGTTATAATTTGTGATCTGCCTGTGACTGCTGCGTTGCTCATAGGTTCCATACACAGTCCGTAAAAGCAATGGCATTCGTGTAGGGAAATCATGTTTCTAGATTTATATGGAGAGTCCAAATTCACATTCATCTATACTTCCTGTTAGCATCATCCTACATTTTGCATTTTCAAACAATGAATTATTAACAGCTGTGTAAGCGAGGGTGGTATGGTCAGATGACCTTCTTAGCCACTTTCCCTCTGAGATTATAGAGCAGTCTAAAATGTCTACACAGATTTGAGAAAGGTTGAAGACATAAAATGAGGATATCTGTGGCTTCGGGGAATTATGTATTTAGGGAATTTATGTAATACATTTTATAAATCTAAAAATGTTTTATCAGTCTTTTTTGTCATGTTGCAATAAATAACGTTTTATGCTTTGTGAAGATTATTGAAATCTTGATTACAAGGAGAGATAAAATTTTCACAAAATGTTATCCAACATGTATTTTCCCACACAGACCCTGTATTAATGTTATTAAAAACATGAAAATAATATATACAGTTCTGGAAGTATCAATAACAACTTCAAATCTAGATTTTGTTTATAAGTAAAGGTATCAAAAAATTATCATTTACAATAGGGAATTTAAAAAGTAGCTTTGATATCACACAGAAAGTCTTTTCATTCAGATCAAATTAATGAAGAACATTCAAGTCCAAATATTTTCATGCTCATACAAAGAGGAAAGCAATAACTGATAATTATTTATTCTATGGATAGAAGTCATGTAAATCATTAAATTATATTAGTTTTATTTTTCTTACCAGATGCTTCAGATAGATAAGTTCAATCTAATAATAGTTCAATTTCTTCAGCATGAATAAAATCAAAGTTAAATTTAAGGTAGTTGACCTTGCTAAAATGAAAAAGTGTTCAGAATTGAACATTAAAAGTAATGGTAAAATTGTTTCTTTTGTAATGACACAGATACATATACTAAAAAAAAAAATCACTATGAAAGTGCCACTACTAACATTAACAACTCATGGGGTGGAATTACACTTGGAGCTTGTGGTGTGCGTGGAGATTATATATTCATTTCCACACTCTGAAAATCTCAATAAAAAGATGACATTTTTTATCTGAAAAGCGGCATCCTAAAATTGTGTTTTGCGTTGCAAACAAAATGAAAAGTCTGTGCCTGCAAAGCCACCTACATAGGGTGATGTACGTACTTTTATCATTTGTGTAAATTTTTGTTTAGTGTGGCTGCTAGATTTTTCAGTTAAATATATATCGAAAATTATAACTACAGAAACATCACTACAGAGACTTTCTGCTTTTAACTTCATAAATACCTACAAATATCTTTCGAGTTCCTTCTTGTGAAGAGTTGGTGGCTCCAGTGAATAAGTGACGGTGTAAGAATTGACTACTTCTGCATCATTATGACCACATTACCTGAAAGAAAGAACTCAAAGAAAGAAAAACTCACTTTGGCTTCAAGTCCTAATATGGTGGGGTTATAAGTGTGTACTCCCTCATCCATCGATTTATAGACTTAACATGAAACTTTTTATTAATAAATATAAACATAAAAATAATAAATCTGCAGTTAATTTACCATTCTTTTCTTTCCCTTTTTGTTCTATTGTGTGAAACAGTGCCAGCTTGCCCTAATCAATGGATACTCCTGCTAACTCTGTACTGAGATTTACACATACAACTTTATAAGGCAGGTTATGATGAGAAAATCAGATCTAGAGAATTAAGCAGTTTTTCAAGATTACGAAGGTCACACATGATGTACACAGGGTCTCTGCTCATGTAGTGTGGCTACAATGTTCTGGTGTTAAGCACCAAGCAAGTGTCCTCCTCCTGGTTACAATCTTACTTCTCTAATGGAAATATTTCAATGCACAAAATTCCCTATGTTTTATTCAAGTATCACTTCTTGCCTATTTTATAAAACAGCCAGTATATATGTATATAGTACATACAAATATGTATATATATATATACATATATATATATACACTTTACATGTATATTTATATACACTTTATAAAATCGCCAGTATATATGTATCTGATACATATATATTATTTTTAATTTCACATTCTATTGTCCCTGGCAAATTTTTAACCTGTGAGGAAATTTTGATATCTTGAATTTTTTTAGCTTTCTAACTATGTTCCTCATATGCTTGATAGATACTTGTCATTACGGAAATCCATATTTGCATTATTTAGAAGGGTTCTTGTCATACTTATTTTAAAGAATTCATTTGTAAGGAAAATAGGGCCATTCTGATGTCTCTCTTTTCTATGTTTTTGAACTTTGGAATGTGGAAGATTCTATTCCAAAAATAGATTAAGCCTATGAAAAATCCTGTCCTGTGAGTACTGAATTACACCAAGTCTAACATCCATCTACATTTACTGTAATCACATTGATAGTCGGCAGATAACAGGCCTGTTCTTGAAAATTCTATAATCAATGCCCAATATATCGATATAAAAGGCTACATTCTGCTTCCAACCTCTCTCAGAAGAATCGAAAGCCTCAAAACACTGCTGCTTCTATGACTGAGCGCTGCTTAGACAAGTGTAGAAGAGGTTATGAATTTGAGAAAGAGTCAGATGGGGTGAGAAATGGGTGGAAATTATATAACTGCAGTATCATATATGAAATTCTCCAAATTAAAAAAGGATTAAATTAAATACTACCTCTTAATTAAAATATTATTGACAGGAACTTGGAAGGCTCATCTAATGTATTCAACCATTTTTATTTTATTTTATTTTATTTTATTTTACAATACAATTCAGTTCTACATATCAGCCACGGATTCCCTTGTTCTCTCCCCTCCCGCACCTCTCCCCTTCCCCCCAACCCACACCCATTCCCACCTCTTCCAGGGCAAAGCCTCCCCAGAGGACTGAGATCAACCTGGTAGACTCAGTTCAGGCAGGTCCAGTCCCCTCCTCCCAGGCCAAGCCAAGCGACCTTGCATAAGCCCCAGGTTTCAAACAGCCAACTCATGCAATGAGCACAGGACCTGGTCCCATTGCCTGGGTGCCTCCCAAACAGATCAAGCCAATCAACTGTCTCACCCATTCAGAGGGCCTGATCCAGTTGGGGGCCCTTCAGCCATTGGTTCATAGTTCATGTGTTTCCATTCATTTGGCTATTTGTCCCTGTGCTTTATCCAACCTTGGTTTCAACAATTCTTGCTCATATAAACCCTCCCCTTTCTCGCAAATTAGACTCCCAGAGCTCCACTGGGGGCCTAGCTGTGGATCTCTGCATCCAGTTCCCTCAGTTGTTGGATGGGGTTTCTAGCACGACAATTAGGGTGTTTGGCCATCCCATCACCATCGCCAGCAGTCTGTTGTGGGGGTATCTTTGTGGATTTCTGTGGGCCTCTCTAGCACTTTGCTCCTTCCTATTCTCATGTGGTCTTCATTTACCATGGTCTCCCTGAATTTGTATTCAACCATTTACCAGAATGGAAAATACAGGAAAATGCAACAAAAAATATCAAGTACCTGGGAAGAATTAGAATCAAGAATCATGGCCTTCATAGTACTCACTCAACCTCCATTTCTTTTCCTTCTTCAAAATAAAATTACATTAAAATTCGTGAATATATACTATCTTTTTCCTTCACTTAGGAAATGATTATGAGAGAAACACATAAATTCTTCTTAGTGAGAGTCTGCAAATTCAAGCACATCATGTTGGCATGTAATTTTGAGAGATATCAGAATACAGCATATTAAAATATATTAAACATCATTATTATTCAGCAATTTCTTTATAAGATAATGAAATAAATAAATATTTATGATCAAATATCAGAATAATGTATATGCAGAAATTAATTTGTACTAAGAACCTAATTTTGAGTAACCGTACTTGCATATCATGTGAACATGGGTTTTTGACCATCTCTACTAATAAGTTGACTTTTAAAACTTGTCTAATGATTCAAAATTTCATTTCTAAGCAGAGAGATGTTCCTAAGTAATGACTTCTCAACAAATTGTTCTAAATTTTTTAGCTATATTAGATTCACCTGGAAGGACTCATTAAACCAGAAATTACTTGAGAATTTATAGTTTAGCAAGTTACCAGGAGATGCTGGTATTTTTATTTAACTGTTGTTCAATTGAAAAGCACTGTTGTAGGGTTGTCACAGACTCAATTCCTATAAATTTTACATAAAAAATATATTTGCATGGATCTGAGAATTAAAAATGGGGAATAACAGGAATTCCCAAACTAGATATTTACAATGTAGCTTATTTTAAATGTTCTTTTAGGGGAAATTATACCCTAATCTCTTAGTAATTTCTAGTTCTGAACTCAGGTTGTTAAGCATGGTATTTATATATTGTATAAGTAATATTCAGTCATTCATCAAATATTTATTGAACAGTTATCATATGGAAAGTATTGTTCTTGGTACATGGAATGTACCAGTGAACAATTTTTTTATATATATAAAATGAAGAAAGCAACCATGCCCTCATGAAGAATCATTATAGAACCAGCCTGTGAGTATTGGTTCTACACTATCTTTGTTCTATATTCTTGCACCATGAGGAACACCTGAGAAAATAATGTAAAGCAGAAAGATACATTTTAGTTCATATATTCAGAACTTTTATGGCTGTAGGCTGTAATGCTTTGGGGCCTGTGATGAAGCAGAGGATATGGTCGATCAAAGATTCTTACTTCATGACAGCCAGAAAACAGAAAATAACAGATTGAAAGGATCCAGGGCAAGAAACAACTCCAAAGACACAGCCCTCATAATCTATTTTTCCAATTAGGTCCTACACTAAATGTTCACCTCCTCAAATTGTACCTTCACCTGGAGACCAAGTTTTCTGTAAGGGCTCTTGTTTAAACCATATCTACTTAATCATGTCCTTCAAATTGAAATGTAAAGAATCATTAAAGCTTTTAATAACATACAATATCAAATAAATAAGGTAGACGAAATTCTAAACAGTCTTAGTAAATAAGAAACACAGAGCCAAATACAGAGTTAAAAGCCCAAAAGATCAGAGCACTAGCAAAGAGCCAAGACTAACTTTAGCTTACCACTGGCTGCCATTGCTTCCCCTAAGAGAGAGAGCTTATTCCTGTGTGACTTGTCTTTTTATTGCCTTTCTGTTCTGCCTTTTCATTGGCTCTAAACCCAACCACATGACTTCCTCATCACTGCCTATCTATTCAGACCTCCAGACCACTATGGTTATTACTGGGATTAAAGGTTCAGGTCACCATGCTTGGCTGTGTCCTTGACCACACAGAGACTCTGCCTTCCATGTGATCATTTTAAGGGCATGTGCCACCACTGTCGGACTTCTGCTTAATTGCTCGTTTTTATCTCTAATCTCCAGGCAACTTTATTTATTAACTTACAAATAAAAACACATTTCAGCACCAATAAAATATCACCATAAATAAGTTTTGTAAGCTCTCAGAAAGTTTGTTATGGTTCATCTACATGATGGGAAAATAGGTTTTCTGAAAATTCCTATGTATGATTAAAGATTATCATTTTACAACCACTAAGTCTTTGTGTCTCTTATCTATAGATTGAAATATTCTATTAGTTTGAGAAACATAAAAATTTGAGGAAGATAAATACTAGTTTACTACATCTAAATAACCTGAAAATTATCAGAGGAGTTTTGAAAATCACTTAAACCTAGTCCAACTCTTAGACTCTGTCTTCATTATTGGAAGTCAATGAGTTATTTAGCCAAAAGGAACCTCAAGCAATTCCCAAGAGATGCTAATGAATGACAATGTTTATCAAAGATACAGAGAGTTAGTGATTTTAAAAAATTTCTACTAACAGGTACTAGGATGTACTTAAAACAAAAGAGATGTATGATATACCTTCACTTCTCTATATTTCTTTAACACTTAAAGCAGTAATAAAAACAGAGCATTATTAGGTATCCATTTAAGTTTGCTGGCCACTTCAACACTGAAGAAGACTACTTAAAGACTAGTTTTTAGGCCTTAGAGCTCTGGAATGTCATTCTGTATACTGCGAATATATGTTACTCTTATTGGTTGAAAAATAAAATGCTGACTGGCCAGTACCCAGGCAGGAAGTATAGGCGGGCAAACAGATGAGGAGAATTCTGGAAAGAAATAGGCTGAGTCAGGAGTCACCAGCCAGACACAGAGGAAGCCAGATAACAAGGCAGAATTGAGAAAAGGTACCAAGCCACGTGGCTAAACATAGATAAGAATTATGGGTTAATTAAGTGTAAGATCAAGTCAGTAATAAGCCTGAGCTAATGTCCAAGCAGTTATAATTAATATATGCTTCTGAGTGATTATTTTATAAGCATCTGTGGGTCCGCAGGGGCCAGGCAGGACCTGAGAAACTCTTCGACCTACAAATGGTGCCCAGAAGTGGTGGCAAGAGTTTCCACCTACATAAGCCCCAGGTTTCAAACAGCCAACTCATACACTGAGCACAAGACCCCGTCCCACTGCCTAGATGCCTCCCAAACAGATCAAGCCAATCAACTGTCTCACCTATTTAGAGGGCCTGATCCAGTTGGGGGCCCCTCAGCCATTGGTTCATAGTTGGCTTAGCCTGGGAGGAGGGGACTGGACTTGCCTGGACTGAGTCTACCAGGTTGATCTCAATCCTTGGGGGAGGCTTTGCCCTGGAGGAGGTGGGAATAGGGGGTGGGCTGGGGGGAAGAGGAGGGGTGCAGGAGGGGGGAGAACAAGGGAATCCATGGCTGATATGTAGAACTAAATTATATTGTAAAATAAAATAAAATTAAATTAAAAAAATATCAAACAAACAAAAAAAAGAGTTTCCATCTAAAACCTGAGAGAACTTAATAAGAGATTCTAAAACGTAACTAAAAACTTCCTAGTTGTGTCTCAGGCAAATCATGAGCTACAGTATGGCAGGTTCACAGCGTGTGGACTTGAGCTACATACAGCATGGCAGATTCCCACCAAGTTATACAGAGGTTTCTCCAAGCTGTGCAGCACACTGCACGGCAGATTTAGCTTTTGCTAGTACAGATTGAGAGAGAGAGAGAGAGAGAGAGAGAGAGAGAGAGAGAGAGAGAGAGAGAGAGATTGATTGATTTATGGGCTACATGCTGCTTTGATAGAAGCATAGACCCACTACTTCCCAGAGTCAGTGGAGAGCATGACTCCCAGAGCTGATGGTGAATTATCTCTACCATATTGAAAAGCTGAGATGGGTGGAGTCAGCAGCCAAGGCTGCTCCTTCAATACTAGCCACTGCAAATTAAAGCAGTAGATTCACAAGAAGGCAGATTCAGATGCAATAGACTTTAAATGGTTTACAGTGTGTGTAAAAATGTATATAGGCTTGGAAGAGAGAGGAAAATGAATATAGACAGTTATATAAAGAAATAGTTTTAAAAAAATGTCTTTAAAGAGACAGTAAAAACATTATAAAAAATAAGTCACATAAAGATGAAAATCACACAGAGAGTCTGGATTATATTGTCTTTGGGATTTTTAACTGCAGAAAAACATTTAATTATAAAGGCTGCTGAGTTATATATATATATATATTAAAGGTATC
Organism: Peromyscus eremicus; assembly: GCF_949786415.1. Classification (NCBI taxonomy): domain Eukaryota; kingdom Metazoa; phylum Chordata; class Mammalia; order Rodentia; family Cricetidae; genus Peromyscus; species Peromyscus eremicus. The sequence continues at coordinate 25,330,006 of NC_081419.1, read as the reverse complement.
TTGACTTCAAAATTTATGTCTAAGGATACGTTGCTTTGGAAAAGAGATTCTGCTTTTATTTCCACAGAAGATGAGAACCTGTAGATTGCCTCTAGGCTAATATGGTTTGGTCAGCCAAGATCCCCTAAAAGGTCTCTGATGACACCATGGCCCAGATGATCTAACATCCAGAATAGCTTCAAGGCAACTGGCTCAGACAATGCTGCTTCACAGACTATTCCATTCAGGACTTGACCATAATTCTTAATTTTCTCAGGATCCCCATAAGATTGTCAGCACCTCTATCCAGCAGGAAGTAGTATGAGAAGCTATGCCCAAATTCCCAAAAAATAGTTTATAAATGTTTATTTTTATTTAAAGGGGTTGATTATAAATGCAATATCTTTCTAAAAGAAAAAAAGGGATATGATATAGATATGATAGGATGAAAGGATAGATTATTGAATCTACTTTTAAAGAGCAATAACTTGTTTAAAATGTTATACATTCCTATGGATTTTACTTTATTGATACAAATTTAAAATTAATTTTGTTATACTGTGTATATATATATATATATATATATATATATATATATATTTCTACTCTTGTTTAAGGTTAAGATTAATTATTAGTCATCTATGATAATCAAACTTATTGTCATGTTAGTTTAGTTTTTTAGTTATATAAAGGTATATTTCAATTAGGTAGGTGATCATTAAATACTTCAAAGACCTACAGAACATAGCATTTAATATGTTTTAAAAACTTAGACTTTATTGGACAATGAGACATGTCTGCTCCTGGCAGCATTGATTTAGGTCAAAGAGGAAGATAAGTGTTGAAGACACTCCATGTGGAGCTTATCTTCTTCTTGGCAAAAATAGCCATTTGGGCAAGAAACTGTTCTTGCCTGGACTGCTTGACAAAATGTTGTATTGAATAGGACATGCAGGACCCATAGGAAGGTGACCACTGAACTTTGCAAGGCAAAATGGTCCTTCAGGTTCCTCCATCACAGAGGAGACTACCAGATATTCTATAGGACACAGAGAGAAGCAACTGAGAGACACTAGTCCTATGGGCTAAAGATGGATGCCCCAATGTTGCAGAGTAACTTTGGATGACTATTCATGCAAGCAACTGTCTCTGTCATTTCCAGAATTTTGGAAGTTGCTTACAATGCATTTCCTGTTTACTTAGGTAATATTATATCCTTCTGGAGTCTTTGATGTAGTTGAAGAACAGATAGTTATAATTTTCCTTGGTAATGATAAAGATAAATTAGATATGAAACTTTAGACTCACAAATAGAATAAATAGAATATTTTCTTTAATTTTGCCAGTTACAAATAGACTAGATATTATAACTCTAATTCTTGCTTGATAATTGTTTTGTTATATATAATTTTCTATGTTAAAGTTAAAACCTTCCTTTTTGATTAGACAGAAAAAGGGAAGTGCTGTGGAATGTCTTTCTGTATGCTGTGAATATATGTTGCACTGATTGGTTGATAAATAAAATGCTGATTGGCCAGTAGCCAGTCAGGAAATGTAGGCAGGGCAAGCAGATGAAGAGAATTCTGGGAAGAGGAAGGCTGAGTCAGAAGCCATCAGCCAGACACAGGGGAGGCAAGATGACAAGGCAGAGCTGAGAAAAGTTACCAAGCCATGTGGTTAAACATAGATAAGAATTATGGGTTAATTAAGTGTAAGAGCTAGTCAGTAAAAAGCCTGAGCTAATGGCCAAGCAGTTATAATTAATATAAGCTTCTGAGTGATTATTTTATAAGTGGCTGTAGGTCTGCAGGGGCCAGGCGGTACCCAAGAAACTCGTTGACCTACACCTTAGTAGTTCTGAGGTTAGAATTTGTTCTGATATAATATCACACATTGAAAAATTGTAATATCACATGTATTTAGGAAATAATTTAAAGTCTATGTGTGATGGTCTGTTTGATTCTTTACTAGATTTAGAATCACCTAGGAGACATACTTCTAATTATCCCTCGAGGTGTTTCCAGAGAGGTTCACTTGACAGGAAAGATACCCTTAATGTGGCAGCAGCATGCAATGTGCTGAAGTACTGGGTTAAATATATGAAAAAAATAAATAAATAAAAGAAGAAAAAGAGTGTTCATCTCTCTGCTTCCTGATAGGAGGCACAATGTGACCAGAATCCTCATAGTCCTACTGTCATCCATTCCCAGACATGATGCTCTGTCTACCCTCAAACTGTAGCCAAAATACCCCTTTAACTCTTGAAGCTGCCTTCACTAGGTACAGCAAAGTGAAAAGGTAGTAGTATACTATGTTGGAAACAGACTATCACAGACACCCTTTTAGATTCTCACTTATAAAGAAAGGAAAAAGATACAGTATAATTTAATTATGTGTGGAGAGACATATGCAAGCATCACAGTCTACAAAATCTATCTTCAGAGAGGAAAGGAATTTTAACTAGTGACAGGAATTGATTTTGAACCATGGAATAAATTGTGTATTTAAAATATAGAGGGAAATAAAATTCTTTTAACATACAGGGTATTTTAACAACCTTTTTATTTATTTATTTATTATGGTGCTTTTTAATATTGTGCAATGGAGCTCTTTAAGTTTCTGAGGTTTAGAGGTAAGTATTCACAAAATGTTATTTTCTTCAAAGATCAACTGTTTTTGTCTTTGTTCAACATTTAATGTTTCATTTCCCTATTTATAAAACCATTGGTCCATCTAATGTTTGGTCTCTCCAAACTTTATAATGACCAGAGTTTCATCCATCTCTTCCAAGAGTTCCTAATTCCCCCTAAACCACTCTGATGTTAATCCTCACTGTTGTGGAATTCTGAGCACATGTGAAGAGGAACACTTTGCTGGGTATTTTGAATGGATTATTTTTTAGTCCTTGTGTCTGACCTAAGATGGAAAGACAGAAATTCCTTCCTATGTATTTCTAAAGGGAAGTCTTTTCGGTTTTCACAACTACACCTTAGACCACAGTTCATACTGCTGATATTTGTCACCATCTCTTGCAAATAGGTCCAAGTAGGACCCACAAGGCTGACTACATTCTTCAAATATTCTTTGTGAGTGTAATACCGCAAAGAGTGGTGCCATTATTTCCCTTGTTCTACCACAACACTTCTATTAATGCAGCCTCGGGGCCCATCAGCCTTTTTGGCAGCCACATTACTGTTGACTCCTACTGAGATTATTGTCAACTAAATGCCTAAGTCTCTTTCACACATGCTGCTGCTAAGTCATTTTACCACCACCCCCAACCCCATCTTTGTGCATTTTGTTTTTGCATCCAAGTGTGGGTCTACACAATCATTCTGCTCGCATGTAATTATATTAGAATCAGCCTGTTATTTCTGTCTTTTACCATCTTTTTTTCAACATGTTTCTGCATCTGCTTCTGAGGTAAGTGGGGAGTACAGTGATTCTGATGCTTCATATTTTCTTTCTTTCTTTCTCCCTCAAACCTTGAAGCTAGTGTTTCCAAATCTAGCCACAGCACTGTTACTTCGTACTTAACTTATTGACAAGTCTCTTAACCAAGCACAATTTGTGGCAACCCATGGAAATACCTCTGTGCAGGATGAAGAAGAAACCTGCTTTGAGGAAGACAGAGCTGATAGGCTGTAGTACAGACTGTAACACTCACTATCTAGTATGAGGAAATCGTCCACAGCTGTGTGAATCTTGTTGTGGTCCAGCTGAGGACTGGAATGGTTAGAACTGAAGAGTGATGATGTTCAGGTAAGCAAAACGTTATGAGTAGCTTAAAGCAATGAAACTATTTCTAGGCTTTTCACTCAAACTAAATTGTCCATACACGTTAAATCCCAAAGAAAATAAAGAGCTCTGGAACCATGGGAGAATAAGAGGGGATACACACTGTATAATGATTTTGTCACCAAAAACATCACTACCTGCTTAAAATTATGTAAATATTATGACTGGATACACTGTAAAGTTTTCGTATGAGGTCAAAGATGAAAAACATAGTTGAAGAGAAATCAAACTTCCTGCTTTTCTTTATCCATTGGCCACATTTTCTCCTTTCTCTCAGGCCTTAGACAAATACTGAGTGACCTAAAAAATTTTAAAGAAAGGCAAGAGTGTTCCATGCCAGATAGTTTTTATCTTCTTCCTCTAACTGCATCCAAGAAACTAAAAAGGGAAAAGTGGAGAGAGGGAGGGAGATAATCAGAGTTGATTGTGAGCCTGGGAAAAGTCTCAACTATGTATTGAGATTTACAAAAATGAAAGATGAAAGATCACAAGAGAGGAAATGAATAGCCATTTTGCCCATTGCCTGCGTTAGGCTCCCCATTCTTCCAGCTGCGGCAGAGGCTTCAGTTTCATCCTTCAGATCTGAGTTAGATGCAAACATCTCAGCTGCTGCTCTTTCTGGTGTTTGCCTTTCTTTCGAATGTCCTAAAGATAGCATCCTAAGTAAACGCACAGGCAGGCTGAGGAAATTGCCTCAGGGAGGAATGGAACCATCCTCTCTGGTAGTGAAGGCTTTTCCACCTGCAGAGTATAAACTACTCAAAATAGAAAAGAAAATGGTAAGGGTAGCATCAACGCTTGACTCTACTTAGGAAATACTCTCTTCCCTTCTGCGGGGCACTCAGCAGAGGTGCCCATTGCTGCCTTCTTTAAGGTTTGTTTTTGGTGCCTAGCACAGGGCTTGGTTGAATTCATTGTGTATTTATAGGTCCACTCTCATCTGAACCCAGTAACCTAAACTTTGGCTCACACAGATGTAAGCTGCCACCAGTGTGCAGACGTTGCCTGGTGAGGACTTGTTTGCTCTGCTGTCATTTCTCAGGCATTCTGGGTGTTGGATGAACTGCTCAGACTCTGCCAATGGGATAGAACAGGCACAGCTGAGAGTACAGATAGATATGCAACCTTTCCGTGAACCTGAAGGTTTCTCAATCAGTTAATATAGCAATGGGCCTCAGAGTTTGCATCTTGACAAGTTCTCCAGTGTTCTTGCTGTTGCTCCACAGATCACATTTTAAATACCAATGGCACTCATCTGATCATTTTAAGTATTGAGGAATAAAACCAGTCCACGAACTGGAGAGAAGCCTGTGGGATATAGGCACTCAGCATGCTGGTATCACCTACTCACTCTGAGAACAGGCATTTTCTATTCTTACAATCAGCACCTCCAAGCAAAGACAGAAAAAGATAGGACCAAGAAGAGCTTGTATGGGGTGCACAGAGGACCGACTTATGTAAAAGTTGTGGATTAAATAAGAAGTTTTTACTTTCTTTAAAGTTCTCCAGAGGAAAGTCAGAGGTTCTCTAATCTCCCTCACTAACTCCTTCCATATCTAAAAACATTATTCAGAACATTCCTGCTAGGAACCTAAGCCCATTTTCCATTGCTAATGAGGCATTCTATAGTACACTACTAAAGAGCTGATGTTGGAAAATAAATGTGTCTATGAAGTAACCACATTAAAAAAATAAAATTGAAATAAAAATAATTAAATGCAGCCAACTGCTTTAAGCAACCATTTCATCACATGGTTAGAAAAGTATTCAAAAGCTGTCCAAAATCTGTTCCCCTCTGTTACTTCTTGCCTTTTGCTCCATTACAATGAGCCCTATCGGCTGTTCAGAGCATTGTCTTCATGTATTTCCTTTTTCTGTGGCCAATTCTGAGCTTTCTTGAGGGCTAAATTATCTTCATTTATTCTTTTGGGATTATCTGGCTTTGTGTTGTTCATATAAATTTATAAACGCAGAATAAAGCCTGCATTTGCCCCCACCCCCCAAAAAAGATAAACTTCTCAACTGTCTTACTGAAGACATGGTATCAGACAGGGAAATAAGACACACAGGTCAGGAATGAGTTAGGGGAAAGTGTTATAGTCTTTCTGAAGAATTCAGAGATCAGCGTTCCCTTCAACCTTTAACAGAGTTCATCCATGACGCTCTATTCTCACACATTCATTCTTTAGAAGAAAGAGTAGAGCAAATGATACAAAATTCATGTATCCTTCTGTTTATGAGAAGACAGTGTGGCTATTTCAGGTAATCAACGCACCTAAGAACCCATGGAATTATGAATTAGAAAGTCCAATGATTCATTTCATGGTGGTTTATGTTGTTTTAACTTCTTTTTTTTATTATATTTTTGATCAGATAGCCTTAACAGGCCATGCTTACGCTATATATGTAAACCTGGATAATAACAAAGCATTATACTGGGCCCAAAAAAACATTCTGCTAACATGGTGAAGCACAACATTTTTTTCTTGAAATATTTAGCACATAAGCAATCTCATGTTATGATAAGTATAATAAAGAAAAGCCAGCTGGGGAGGTGGATGTGCCAAAGATCATTTGGTTTATAAGCATGAGGCCCTGGGTTGGATTCTCAGTACTACAAAATAAAAGAAAGCAAAATAAAATGAAATTGGGGAAGAAAATGGAGGTGGATTTCATATTTCATTGTATATATGTATGAAATTCTCAAGAAAAACAAAAATATAAAAAATTATTTTTAAAATATTAAACAAATATGAAAAGACTTTAGTAGAAATGCAAACATACATATTTATTGTTTAAAAAATAACTAATACAAATCTTTTTCCATTCCAATTACTACTACATTCTAGGCATCTTCTAGAAATTGCTAGAAACTAAGCTCTCAGATTGGGGAGATGGTTCAGTGGACAAATCTTGCTGTGTAAGTGTGCTGATAGGAATTCAGATCTGCAGAGCCCACATAAAGCTTTACTTGGTAACATGTGTCTAGAATACTGCATCAAGATGTGAGAGAGACATGGAAAAATCCACGTAAGCTCATGGACCAACTATTCTGGTGTACTCAGTAGCAAATAGAAAAGACACTGCCTCAAACAAGGTGTAAAGTAGGGACCCATAGCCCAGGTTGTCATCTGGCCCTCACATGCATTTTTAGTGTGTGTGTATCCACACTCACATTTAAATGCATAAAATAATACCTCATGTATATATACACACACACAAGAGATCAGAAGTCAAATTAAACTACCATGTATTATTGTCATTATTGTTGTGCTAGATGTATTTCTAGGAAATAAATGGCAATAGAATTTTGAAAATAGAAATTAATTCAAATATCCTGAGCTGTTTTTCAAACCATTCTTAAATAGTAAAAGGCACATTTCTGTAGCATTGCTTAGCACACAACACATACACACACACACACACACACACACACACACACACACACACAAGTAGAGATGAAACAAAACTCCACACAACTTAACTGCACTATATGTGGTTTTGGTGCCCTCTGATACTTCCTCTTCTTTTCTGTTTGACAATGTGTTAATAATAAGTTCGGCATTCATGAAACTACACAAAAAGCTCTCATCTTTTGTGAAACCAAAGTGAGAGATCCTGATGTTTAAAGAATTCCTATAGTAATGGTCAAATATGTTCCTAGTATGTTGATGATTCTCTGGTTTCTCAGTACCACTTTAGGGCTTGATATAATGGAGTTTGTGAATCTATGTTCCTCTCTATTTGACTCCTGTGGAGTTGAAGACCTCCGCAAAATACATGTTACGCTTGCAGACAGTGTAATATTAAGTAACATTGTGATTGGCTAATGTGCAGTTTTCAATGAATACTTTGTAGTTACTACCCCAATTTGGTGCTCAAAATGTATAAGCCATAGTGTCCCCATCCCTACTACCTTTGCACGTCCATTCCCTTAGGCCTATCTATACTTAGCTTGCAATATATTAGATCACTCCTAGCGGAACTCTTAAAAGCATCTCCAGCAATCTTTAACTCATATGATTAAAAATTCAGAAGAAGCCCTTGTACCAGCTGCTAAACTGTGTTTGTAAGCTGTAATTCTGAGTTCAAAACCCAGCAAATGGAAGGTTAGGTTACCAGAATCATTCAGTGGAACTACACTAAGGCACGGCAACTGGAACACCGGACTAAGTGAACGGTTTAATACGTGCTCATTTGCAAAAGATAAACTATGGATGAAAAGACTTATCTCACTGGAAATCTTGATTTCTAATTTGACTTTTTACTTACTATCTACAGCATGTCTCTAAAAGGAAAGTAAATAAAGCTAACTTCGGAGTTTGTTTGTTTGCTTGCTTTTATGTGAAAAGATGTTTTAAAAATAGAAGAAAATTGAAAAAAATTGTTTTGTTGATTTTTAACTTGGGACTTGAGAATTGAATTCCTATTCTCAGAGATTAACTTTTATGAATAGATTTTACATATCAATAGCAAAATTTTTGTTTCTTCATAGGTCGCTGCTCTCTCATGTCCATTTCAGGAAACATAATAAAATGGACCTGCCAATAATACTACTGATGATCATTAACTTCTGCAAGCACCTGATGAGAAATAATCACTAACCTTCACAAAAATAAAATAACCTAATTCACAAGACAAATACCTGAGAACTGAGAATGCTCTGGTTTAGTAATCTAGTAATGTGCCTACCGGAGAGCCATTTGTACATTCTGACCTCATTTTCTCACACATACAAGAGAAAGATAGCAAAATGATTGTCTTTTATACAAAAAAAAAGCCCCCTTCCCATAAAATTTTATGTTTCTAAATTTGTATATAAAATGCTAAGGGATTATATGTCCTTACTATTGATTGACAGGAGATGACGGCGGGAGGGTGAGTAAAAAAAATACATAATACCTTCTTCTTCCTCTTCATTTCTTTCCTCTTTCCTCTGCTTATTCTTTTTATTTTTCTTTTGAGACAGGTTCTTGCTAAGTTGTTCATACAGCCGCAGGCTCCCAGGTAGCTGGAATTACAGGCGTGTACCACAGCACTAGGTAAAATATCTTTCTTAAATGAACTTAAAATGATGTTTTCCCACCAGAACTACTTTTTGCACTGGAATTGGCAAATACTTCAAAGTAGGTGATGAAAACAGTTAGTGTAGGTTTAGGATAAGTAAAATAAAACCATCTCAGAAAGTGCATGGAGCTCCGCAAAAAACAGAAGATACTTAAAAGGATGTTCAACTTGGTTTCCAAAGAATGGGAAAGGCATTACGAAAGGCCAAACTTTTGCTTAAAATGCACCCAGGAATAGAATGTCCTTGTCAAAATGCTGATTAAATTTTTGAACATTTTCATTAAATATCTTAACCAGAAGAAAAAATCATGTTGTAGAGATCACTTTTGGTGAATCAACATTCACCTGATTGGCCCTTTTTCTAGGAATGCCTGATTCTCATGTTCTTGCCTGTTTGTAACAGAATGTCCTCTTCAGCCAGGAAAGGGTCTATGTGAAGTGACTCTAATAATACAGTTCCTGGGATAAAGAACCACAGTTATTATGAAGCATTTGCCCTTCAATTGTTAGGTCCAGAGACTTCTGTTCATTTTCAGGTTTTCTCAGATCAGCATAATAGATTCTGATTTATCAAATACAGGTGACGATCAATATTAAAAACTATGCAACCATAAAAGCCTAGTTTCTAACCTCAAATCACTCCATTTATTGTGTGAATATTGGCACATCTGTAAACTTCTCTGATCTCCAGTTTTTAAATCATTAAAGCTGAGATGACAGCTCATGTTATTACTGCGAATTTGAATGAAGTAATACGTATAATGTTTGCCACATTGCAGTGACTCACTATGTTATTTATTAGTTCATTTTTTTCAAAGTGAACCTCACAGTTATAATTTTCCCATCCAGTAGAGAAAACCTTGAAAAACATAAAATCTTCTAAATAATACCTCAATCTTCTAAACATTAAGCACTAGGCACTATAAAAGGAAGGGGCTGGTTTTTTGTTTGTTTTGTTTTTCCTTTTATTTATTTATTTATTTATTTATTTATTTATTTATTTATTTATTTATTTATTTTTAGTGTAACAGGGACGGACACATTTTAAAAGGAAGACACAGTATGTTGTGATACACTGACCATCACCAAGTACTCAGGAAACATCTGAACAGAACACATGAAGATTCCATCTGTGTGGATGTATAGCCCAGGAGGTGGGAAACACAGCCATTAAACAGCTGTCAGAATAATCCATGGTTCTCTAGACAGCAATGAGTGTAGGGGGAAAGTAGACAGTCACAGTGACCAGGACATGAAAAAGAACGGACATCTTTATGGGAAGACTCTGTATCCAAGAGTACAATGTTCCTACTGTGGAAACCAGCAGGACAAAGGCACTCCATTGGGGTGTGCAGTTATATTTGTTGACCAGTGAAGAGCACAGTACCATTGGAGTAACAAAGGCAAGAATGATATGACTAAGGAAATGAGGTCACAGGTAGTGAGTAAGATCAAGGCCAAGAACTCTGCAGGAACATGGACCTTTACAGTGGATGAAATGACAATCATCCAGAGTTTGAAGACCATAGTATATGATTAAGATGGCAGCTCTGGGGCTTTTCAGGCTCAGAAGATGAAGCTGTGGAACTTATTTTAAGGCCACTTAAATAATCCGAAGGGGATAGCAATAACAGGTACAGCTATCAGAGGTCCTGTGCTGAATATCTTTGAGAATCTGACTAGATAATATATTATTATGGAATAGATACAGGCTTTCTGGGAGAAGTGAAAGGAAGACTGCATTCTGAATGATTAGTAAGATGGCATTACCATGAATTGATCTGGAAAAGATGATGGGAAAATAAATTTCAGAAGGCAATACAAAAATTGAGTTTTCTATGTTAACTCTGATATACGCAATAAAAAGTCTTAATAACCATTCATAGATACAGGATGACATTCATGGATCAAAGTTAAACAGGAAAACTAAATGTGTGACTTTGTAACTGAAATTTTTAGACAGCCAATGCTATAACTAAAATCATGAAACATAGCGAGAATCTGCTGCAGAAGTGATAATAGATAGGAAGGGAGGAGTCTTGGGCAGAGGCATGGGGCCCCCCTCCCCACCACCTAGAGGACAGCTGTATGTGATCTGTCTCAGGTACTAGATGCTCAAGAGACACAGATACTTCAGGTTCATCCAGAATTCTGGAATTTGTTTTGTAGTATGGAATTCATATGAAGCTTCCTATCATCACCAGAGAGAGACCTTTCAGTCTCCCAAGAAACACCCAGATGCTCCACTTCCTCAAGGGATGCTTCATTAACTAAATTAATCCTCTGGAATTTCAGAACCCTTGTCCATTTTTATTTTCTGTATTACACAGGTTTCTATCAGCCACCATTATTAGACTACAAATACTTGGATAAGAGCAATGACAGAATTCCCATCAACACTATTTGTCTTAGTTAGGGTTTTATTGCTGTGAAGAGAAACCATGACCACAGCAACTCTTATAAAGGAAAACATTTCACTGGGGCTGGCTTACAGTTTCAGAAGTTTAGTTCATTATCATCATGGTAGAAATCATAGTAGTGTACAAGCAGACATGGTGCTAGAAAGGAGCTGAGTTCTACATTTGGATCCAAAAGCATCAAAAGAGACCTGTGTCCTACACTGCACATAGCTTGAGCATATAAGACCTCAAAGCCCAGCTCCAGAATGACACACTTCCTCCAACAAGGCCACACCTCCTAATAGTGTCATTTCCGATGGGCCAACCATTCAAACACATGATTCTATGGGGGCCATACCTATTCAAACCACCACACCATTATAATACGAACATACAATAATGTGAGAAAGTATGTACCAGTAATATTCTACAATGTTTTTGATGTGAAGTCTCAATAAGTCCTTCAATTCCATTATTTTTATTTTCTAGAAGAGGAAATTAAAATGAGAGGAACTAATGCTTAAGCTAGCCAGAAAATTGAAGAATTAAATTTCAGTATCAGATATCAACCACTCCAAAGACCTTGACAATTTGACTAAGTATCTTCATAGTATTCATTTTATAGGGCCCTGGTACATAGTTAATAATATGAATGAGTTTTGCTTAAGCAGGCAAATGATTAACCAATGTCTTTTGCTTCCTTTTGGCAGCCATAGTAAAATTTTTACTAACAGAAATTAAGTGGTACATCTTTCAATTAATTGGAATTTTGTTAATTTCTTTCATAGTTTTATTTTAGTGAAATGTGGAAAAACACAAGACACGGGTTTTGTTTGAATTTAATCTAAATTGAAAATATGGCTAAGATATTTCCTCAAGGTCAATGTATCTACAGGACACCTTGGGCATCTCTACGATAGCTGAGAAATTATGATCACAATGAGAACCAGAGGACCACATAGTCTTGAACTTTGAAAGAATGATATGTATTTTATTACCCAGGCAATAACTTCAGAACCTTCTTATAATAATGTTTTAGGATAAATTTAATAATATAAACCAAAGCACACATTTGTGTTAAGTCTTTTCAGACATCAATTCCTGTGTGGCAAATGCTGGTCTGTGTCCCTTTATTCTTCAGACTTTGTTTTGTGGTCTGACTGATGGCCACTGAACCCTATCTTCATCTGTAGGCCTGAGGGATTGATTTCCAGATCCACAACAGTGGCTTTACACACATGGTTGTCTAGGAATACTATGTATGAATGCAGCTAACTACTGCTTTCATTTATTCTGTATCTAACTTTTGTAGAATAACTCTATCCAGTGACTAGCAGGCAGTAACAAGTCAATATCCCATCTCTCTCACTTCTTGAAGGAATCATTTTCATGTATATTCTCTATATATGCTCAAGAGATCCCTTGCAAAAGAACACTCCAGCCATACACTGGGGTAGCTGCTTTAATAAACTGTTCCTTGAAGGATGACTTCACTTGCTGGGTCCTGTCTTTATCACCCTAGGTTAATCCTTCTTGCACTTCCCTAGTAAAATGTTTACTTTCATGCTTTTTACATCAAGTTTGGCTTCTAGTGGAATGCAGACAATGTTAGTAAATTCTGGTTATTTGCATTCCTACTGTAGTAGTGAGTCCTCCTGGACTTTGAGAGAAGCAACAGAATGCATTTCTTTTCCCTAATTCTCATCTCTTCAGCCACAACGTGCCATATTTAACTGCTATTATATGTGATCATAGTAGAAGACTTAGGGTGATTATTTGAAGTTTCACATAAGTCCTATAATTAGGAATACCAAGACAGCAGATAAGTATTTTATAAACTGGCCTATTCTATCACTTGGTTCACTTGCAGGCTAGAGTAAATTCTTATCCTTAGAGGTAGAAATCTGAACAAACCCAGGATAAGCAGACTGACATACTGAAGACATTTAAGACTCCAGAAATGACAAAGATATTCAAAGCTACTAGAATATGAATTAACTTCCATCAAACACTCTGTACACTATGGATGACTGGCTATTCCTCCAACAGTGTTATTTACAAAGCTGGCTGGACTGGCATATGCAGTGATGTGAAAGGATAAAATCTACTCTTCGCCAAAGCTTCCACAAGCTTTTGCTCACTGTGACCTAATGTCTGGATAATCAAATTTTATCAGGACTCTTGATAGCTATAAAATTTAAACAAAAATCTAACTTATCTCAAAAATGATTCTCAATAGACTCCTCAGTTTTAATTTTATATGACCACTTTGCTTCACTTATAAGTCAATCCCAAATCATTAAGGACAGCATTGGCGGGAAGATATCTCATTCCTCAATGTCAAACCACTAAGATAATCTTCTTAAGAACCCTGATATTTCTTCTGCAGTAGAATGTTTGTTTTAAGTGTTGCTTGCTGGCTAGTCTTCCAGCAGTGAATGGCCCCTTCACTTGTGGCTTCTAAGAACCGTGTAACTTTATATAAGTTTTCAAAGAAAAGAAGTTGCTCTAAAATTTATAACTATCTGAAAAATCAAATATGTTTTCACATGATGTAATTTAGTTTCAAAATTAGTTTTAAGCACTAGAAACTCCTCAGTGTCAATTGGTACACTGGGTCTAATGTGTGTTTTTAGATACGAGGTAAACAATTTACTTTAGTATCAAGGAAACATTAGTTAAGATTTTATTAGAATTCTAAAAATGAATAATACGCCCAGCCCATGCTTGCTGTAATTGCTAAAATAAACTTACTGCTCACACTGTGGTGGCTTTAACTAAGCTGTTCTCTCATTCCCTCAGCTGTATTGGGCAGCAGCTGGCCTGGTTTCCAACACCCTGGGTATGTTTACTGCAGCCATGTAACTTTGTCTCCAAGGGCTGAGGCTGTTGCTAGGGCCTGGACCACACCTTCCTCCTGCTTACCTAAAAGTCCATCAGTCATGGTTTCATAATTGGGCAGTTTGAACAGTGTCAACACAGGGACACAGACAAAAATACACTTTCTGTTTCTACAGGTGTTGCAGCCTCTGCTCCTGTGGTGACAACGAATCATTCCCGTGGACTAAAATGATATACTTTAAAAAACAATGTCCTGACATTGCTGAGACTGTTCATATAAGGCCATGAAGGTCTACACAGCAAGGATTGCACAATAACCCATTAAAATAAACATTTGCAACCACAGATAGCTGGACTGAAATCCTGCTCTGATACAAATAACATCTGGACAACTTTTGTTTGCATCTTCCAGCATAAAACACCCTTGAGAAAAAATAGAAGGCAAGAGAGAAGACAAAAGACCTCTAAAGGTTTTATTATGCTATGGGTGTGGTGCCATAAATATGAAGGGGTTCAGGCTTGGGTTGCCAAACCTGAATTTAAACAGCATGTTGTTTTTAAAAAATTGTAACACTGGTGAGGAACAATTCCGTTTTCTTACATAATTAATCCAGTGTGAAATAGAGTGACTGGAAAACATCCAGTGGTTTAAAAATAACTCAATTATTTATAAGTTCCACAGAGCTATAGGATTCCACAGAAAAGAAGAAAGTGGAGCATCTTGGTACCAAGCACATTGTGCAGATTTGGCCCAGGCTTGTAGACATCAGCATCACTAATGTATCAGTACAAGTCTACACAGAGGCAAAGGATACTGGCATTCACTTGGATTTTAAGCCAGCTTTGTGGGAAGGAAGGGGGTTCATTCTTTGAAATGTACATATAACTGCTATATATTAGTATAATGTTACTAATCCTGAAAGAACTGAATAACATAAAGAGAGGAAGAATAGAAGAAACAACAGAGGATGGGAGGCAGCCTGGAAAAGAAAGGAAAACTGAGCAGATTTCATCTATGCTCAGCATAGGCCACGATCATACACCACACTGAATGGACTCTAATTTCTAATGCTGTTCTTTGATATGAAGCAAAATAATTACAAGTTGAAGGCTACTAGCAAGCATTATATTCAATATAAAGATAAAGGAATTATCCATAAATAAACCCTTATAAAAGAATCTTATGTTTCGGGCAGACTCACAGCTAACAACTATGTATTTGTGTCAGCTCCAGCTGGCCATAAAGAAAGCAATGAAAGTTTGTGTTTAGTAATATTAAAATCTTGCAAAATGTTTCACAATTATCTCAAGGGTATTTTGCTCTTTCCTCTACTCAGAGGGGCCTTGTGAAAAGTGGCAATAGTCTCACAGACAAAGCCAGGAGTTAGGAGATCTAAGATCTCTCTTTAACATGCTAGGTGGGCTTTACCAAAAACAAGGAAAAGATGGAAAAAATAAAAGCAGACCTCATTTATTCTTCTAGTCCAGATCATCTATTGTGGGCCTAGTATGTTTAAACTGTATTTATTTCCTTTAGCCTTGGAAACAAAAGAAAATATGAAACACAATTATCTCATTTGTTTACAAGGCTGAACAAGCACAGTTTTGATGTGCTAATACCCATGAAAACAACAATAGATGTCAGCTATTTAAACAAAGCATTAAGTTCAAGGAAGAAATGCATTTTTAGAAAAAAATTCTGAATTTATGGTCTTAGTTATTTGACGAATTTCAGTAATCCACACTGAAAGAACTTAGTTTCTTATGAGTTCTGATAGTGAACATCTTGATGGATGGTGTTCCAGATCTCGGATAGATAGTGTGATTATGTCTAACTACTGTGGAGCAAAGTTTAGTTGTAGTCTGTGAATTTGAAACTAGGAGACTGCTGCTGAGCAAATTGTTCAAACCTTGTGGTCTGGTGGATAAGGGGATCTATGCCTCCCTTGCTCCCTACCACAAAGTTAGCATTTCTTTCCAATACTTTTTTGTGCTTTCTGTATTAAATGAGTGGCCCTGGCTGAACACCAGTGGTCTCTGCTCCTATGTTTATCCTATTGTTTTATCTCTATAAAAAACAAGTCGGTCATGGCTACATCACTGGCACTGACTGCATTGTGCAACCCAATCCTTCTGAAAATAAGCTAAAACAATTCCTGCAAACTAGCTCAGTATATTACTTATGCATGTGAGACAGGAAAGGCCCAACATTGATGTCAACACTGAAGGGTGTCCTTGTGAGCAGGACATCCATGTGTTCCCTTCATTTAACATAATCCTGTCTTACACCCACTTCCTCAAGAATTCAATTTGCCAATGATGTCAGATAGGAGAGTACCCATAGAGTACATAGTTCTTGAGAGAGATAGTCAATGATATGTAGGCTTTCCTCACTTTTCCAAGGGAAATGAAATGGCTTTTATGAGCATAACTCACATGACATGCATCTGAAAAGGAACAAGAACGGTTTTGTTGAGGAAGAAGATAGAAGTTTCTATGCAGAAGAAGACACATAAAACTGCATGAAATGGGTGTTAGTTTTGTTGTGAGTTGAGAATAAAATGCAAGATGGGAATTGTGTGAGAGGCAAAAGGACACAGGAAGGAAATATATTACAAATGATACCAAGCCATGGGGTTTGTTCTTAAAGCAAATGGAGAAACAGAAGATTTATCTACACTGTGAAGAAATTGGCTACTAAGGCATGAGCGAAGGCTTCCCACTGCTTTTGAAGAAAGGAATGGGTACTAAGTTATGTGCTGTTCTCTGCCCCATCCAAGCACCTACCCTTGACTTCTCTTCTGCTCACAATTTGCCAGCAGAGTTTGTCACCCTCCCAGAGAAGACACCAAGCCCTCTCTCACCCCAACGAAAACATTAGAAAATCCCTGAACTATACAAAAAAGTCCAGCTGGTGAATATAAACATATCATACAATGAGGAAAGTGGGGTGGTGAGTTAGGTATTGATCTAGATAACTCAAGTATTCTTCACTCACCATGACCTCAAAACCTCTTACTAACCTCCTCATCTCGGTACTTTATAGGGAATGAATGCTTGCCAGAATTTTGTTAAGTATTTGTAGTAACACACTTAGCGTTCCTGTGTGAGCAAACTTCCTGGCACTTTGCAGAAGCAGCAACAGTTCTTTAAAAAATAAATAGAAAGAAGAGAGATGATTCCCAGATGAAATGGAAGCATTATGACCCATGCAGACCACCTGGAATTCTTTAAGCCATTGTACTCAATATGAGCTGTTTGCATGCTATGTAGCATGTACTTCCTAAATCCCTCAAGAGATAGCAGCTTGGACACTACCCCTTTGTTTCCCTGGTTTTCCTGCCCTTACAAATTAATTCCCACCTGTAGTCTCAAGCTTCTGCTTATGAAACCACAACCGTTGTTTAAGTCTTTGGGTTCTAAATGGAAAACATTATGTAATTTGGGCATCTGGAAGAGGAAAAGGATGGATGAGTCAGACAATCCTCTTACACTTATGTCTTTAAAGGCAAAATGATAAAGAAAATTAATTAATTGTTCCTGAAGGTAGAAGAATGAACTAAACAATGTTTTTTTGTTGTTGTTGTTGTTGTTTTTTGTTGTTGTTTTTTAAGGCAAATGATAAAAGGACAATAGAGATATTCAGTAGCTTTTACAACCATTTGTTCATTCCATACATGGTCCACTACAGCTCCACCAAATAGAAAGTTAAGAGGACCAAGCTAATTACTGGGCAACATTTTGCTAAGCTCCCAGGGATTACTGGAAGCATGCAAACTTTGTTATACAAAGAAAAGAGGAACACACATTCAAACTGAAATTTCTGTCATCAAACTAAATTGTCCTCAACTCCAAACCATTTTTACAACAAATGACAACTTTGATCCACAGTTACTCAACCACATAATTGCCATCTCTCCCAATCCTTCATGTAGTAAAAACTCACTTGACTCATTGTGGGTGAAAACTGGGACCTGCTCTTTCCTGTGCCCTGGGTGAGATACAGCTGAAGAAGCCATGACACAGAGAACAAGAATGACTTGACAGACTTGAGACTCCACTGCCAGCCAAGAGGTGGACCATTCTTATTCTTGTGACCAAGAGAAACCAACAAATAAACAAAAATGGGCAGAATATATGAAGCAAGTGTTCTCTGTTCTGAGCACAAGGTCACAATGGACAGTGGCATCTTTTAAGAGACACGCAGATGAGGACATGAGCTCCACAATGGCCCTAGGTTAATGCCGAGGGAGTGTTTACAGGGCAATATCTAAGTATGGGAACTCAGACAAGACAGTTAAATGTAATGGGTGAAGAGGATGAGGATGAAAGAAAGCCTCCACAGGACATGGTGACTAGAATCTGAAAAGAACATGCACAAGGAATGAACTTCACAGAGAGAAGTGCAGGTGGTCTTCTTTAGCCCTCAGAAGATGGGCTCATCTAAGAGCCTGTCCCTCAGGGACAGCTCTAACTTTATTTCCAGCAGACAACAGTGCTTGTCCCTTATTGCTAAACTGGAAAATATCCTGATTTTTCTCCTTCGTGCTGTAGTGTAAAGAGGCCCTTCCTCAGAATCTCTCCTGAGTTGTAGAAATAACCAGTAGCAGGCTGAGTACTGCATCAGCATCAGCTAACAAATTCCAGAAGGAACATACAAAAGAATCATACTGTATTTGTGTGACTTGTGTCTTTCAGAATAAAGTTCTCAAATATGTGTAGAAACACGAAAGTATTTGACACCCAATAAAATGAATCTCATAATGTCTGGCATCTCATCAAATATTAACAGTAATGCTGAGAAAGTAAGAAAATATGGTCTGTGATGAAGACAAAATTTGAGTGTATCAACCCAGAACTCCATAGTGATTGAATATGTGACAGAATGAGCAGATAATGGCATTAATATACATTTATAATTGTAAAAGTTATGTGAGATGCAGAAAAAAATAGTTTTAAAATACCAAAACCCAAACTGCAAAAGCACAATCTTTATCATAGGGAAATCGCACTGGATGGGGTAAATGTAGGTAAGAGTTGAATAATAAACAATAGCAATCATGAAGATATGGTGATTTAAAAAAAAAAAAAAACAAAAAAAACAAAAATAAAATACAAACTTGAAAAAACCAAACATGGCTTTAGATGGCAATTAGGATAAATCAGCTATGGATCTTCTTGGAGTGGCTCATTAGCTGTACAAGTCATTGGAGTCTCTAAAGAGTTTTTTAAAAAAAGTATGAAGAGAATATTGTCTGGAAGGAATGTAGCTGAAAGCTCTCAGCTGAGGAAACCCAACAACCTAAATGTCTAAAAAATAGACAAACCGTAAGCACAAGAAATTTTAAAGCCAGCTGCCACAGACCTCAGTGAATCCACATCACTCAATACCGATGGAAAGGAACGCTGTTCAAAGCCTCCATAGTTCCGTTTTCATTTTAAAACTATGTTAGATGAAGAGAGGTAAGGGCAAACATGCCACGAAGAATATCACCAGGAAAAAGTTGATCATTTCATAACGATAAAATCATCATTGCACTGAGAAAATACGACAATCCCAATCGGTGTTGTAAATCAGAAAGTTTAAAAGTATATGAAGCAAAAACTGATACAACCACATGTAAAAATAATTAAATTTAGAGAAGAAGACATGCTTTCCCATTCATTCTGTGAAACTAACATCAATTTGAAACAAAAATCAGTGTTATTACAAGAAAAGTTAATGTTGAGCCCTTCTCTATTATGGCTTGAATGCAGAAAGTATGAATTAAACATAAGTCAGGTGACAGAATATAAAAACATGATGCCTCATTGTAACCAATAGGGGCTTATCTAAGTGATGTATGGCTGATCACCTTTTAATAATCAAACCATGTAAATTACCATATTAATACATTATAAGAATAAAATTGTGATCTCTCTTTTTCTCAAACATGTGCATGTACACAGGTGCACACATATACACACAGAAAGAAAGAGAGAGAGGAGGAGAAAAGCAACAAAATTCAAAGTTCATTTCAGATTAAAATCTTAGTAATCTGTCATTAGGACGACAGATCCAAAGCCAAAAGTTACATCAAGAGAAATGGTTGAGTTAGCTTCTTTGATTAGGAGCAAGATAAAATGTTTGTTCTTGCCACTTCTATAGTGCAAAGTCACAAGCAGTTTAATAAACCAAGCAGGAGTAAAATCATTCAACTTAGAAGCAAAGAACTAAACCTATCTTTTGTCTCAGATATAGGAATTCATATGGAAATTCTAAAAGGAGTTCATAAATGTATTAACAATACTAAAGATTAGACCTCCAATTAATGTAATGCATTACTTAGCATTAAATAACCTGAAATTTAAAAAATAAAACATGTACAGAGCTGAAGTCATAGTTCAGAGCTAGAACACTTCCCTAGCACGTGTTGTACCCTGTGTTACATCAAAGGTAAAGGACCTCATATCACAGACATATAAAATTCTTAGAAAAAAAAGTCTGTCAAAAGTGTGACAGTTGTACAATGGAGACTATGGATGATGCTGAACGAAGGCCTTATAAGGTACAAATATGAAATGTTCACTGGCTAGAAAAGTCAACATTAAAGTATCAATTTTCCATACTAATCCATAGATCTAATGGAATTTAAAGCAAAATCCAAGTGGTTGATTACAATATCATATAGAAATGTAGAAGGTCTAGAATAGCCAAAACAATATGATAGAAGGACAACAAATTTTAGAGAAACAAAACCTAGAATCAAATCAGAATGACTTGGGAGCAAGCATAAAAGAAGGATATTATTATGAAAATAGACAAATTGGCAAATGCAACAAAATGTAAAGAAATTTATTGGAGAGAGTTTAACAGATTAGACTGAAACAGTTGAATATTAGCAAGAAAATGGTTAGCAATCCTTATCTTAGGCCATAGATAAAAACCAACTTAGCTAGATCATAAACTGTAACATCTAGAAGAAAGTCTGTGTGACATCAGATTTGGCAAATAACTTTGGAATAAAACACTAATAGCATGATTCAAGAAAGAAAAATTAAAACCAAAAGTATCAATCAACATCAACAATAATGTAGTCTTCTGCACATACTTTGACAGTATTAAGATACTGAGAAGAAATTTGGACAATGAGAGAGAGTAACCGCTAAATACGGATCTTATCTTGTTCAGAATATGTGAATAATTTTTGAGTATTCAGCAATAAAAAAAGAACCCAGATTAAATGGTCAACAATTTTAAACAAATAGCAAACAGTATAATTAACAGATTGTCAAAGTAATGGTTAAAGAAATTCAAAACAAAGCAAGAATGTTTAATACCACAAAACCCAGTGGTAAAGTTGAAGTCACTGACCACATCAAGTGTTGATGAGGTTTTGGAGGGACTAGAACTCTCACATCTGTTGAGGGGAGTGAAAATAGACCTCATGTGAGAACTGCATCAGTTGCATAAAAGGATAAACATGTACATGTGACTCAATACTCTCTCTCTCTCTCTCTCTCTCTCTCTCTCTCTCTCTCTCTCTCTCTCTCTCTCTCTCTCTCTCCACTTTTATTTATTTACTGAAGGCAAGCATACATGCACATATGTTCACAGGAGCTTTACCTGTAGTAACTCAAACTAGAAACCACCTAAATGCTACAAGCAGAAAGAGTCTACAGTAGAATAAAGACATAGAATAAAGGGGTACCAAGCAATAAAATGAGTTATTGGTGCACAACTTAACTGAATCTCAAGATGGTTTTGGTGATGGAAAGAAACTAATTATTAAGTCCTAGAAAATTCAAATTAATTTACAGCAAAAGCAAGGTGGCCCATGCTTGCCTAGAAACAGTAATATCAGAGGGGTAACCAAAGAGAGAGACATTAGAAAATTGGAGGTCAGGATTTATGCATAATGGAGGGAGTTTCGTTGGTGTTCATATGTCAAAAATCATCAAGTTTTGTATTTTAAATATGTGATATACTATATTTTAATTATACCTCAATAACTCTGCTAAAAGATAAGCATATGGATATGATCATTTCAGAATGCTTAACAAATACTTGTATATGAACTGTAAGTTCTATAAATTTGCTTTGTACAGATTTTCAAATAATCTTGAAAATTATGGATCATTATGATAAACGTAAAAGTTATGCCCACATATACATGCTTAATCATATTATATCTAAATGAATTTGGAAGATAATAATTACATTTCTTGAGACTAACCACAGTTATATGTACAAATTTTATGGTGAGATATTAAGAAACCTTTTTTTTTTTCACTTCCTTGAAGACAAAAGAGATCCAGGGTCTGAGATCAGAGATAATCCAAATGTTATCATGAGTCAAATAATATTATTTGATCTAATTCAATGGTGGCTATTTCATAGGCTTAGTCTTTGGAATTACATTAGACAACCATACTGGGTTACCTTACAAAGAAGCTTTTGATCTAAGGGTGGGTTCCACCTTACATTTACTAATGTCTCTCACACTGACTGATCCATAGGAAGTGTTTAGGCCCCAAAAACTCAGGCTAAGAAGTAGAAGCCATGTCTGCAGAAAATTTCCTCTTTCTGTTGGATTTTTAAGTGTATTTTGCCTTGACTAACTTCAAATATTGATTGTTAGAAAGTGGACCGGCACTGTAATGATTGACTGATTGTAATGTATTACATACAATGAATTTTGAATACCACAGAACTAATTGAATAAGTGAAGGGAAATATTAATATTGAATTAATGGGGATGATCTGAGTGAATTAAACACAGCGGGCCAAATTCTGCCCCTGGATATGCATGCACAATTTCCATTGACTTCAATGGGGGTTTTGTTGTGTGTATCCAAGGGCAGAATCCAGCTTAATGAATTTTTTAATTGTTTTTAAATGGTGAATGAATTGGTTAAAGTGCAAAGCATCAGAGATGACTTCGTAGAAATTGCACATATCCCTGGGATTTTTAAATATGCCAGACATACATGCACATAATCTTATATCTATGAGCCACTACAAATGCCATATTTTAGTCTGCAGAAAGTAATATTAAAAAATAAAAGCATTGCTGTCACATTTTTTTTTACAGAAGTACATACATCTCTGCAGATTTCTTTCTTTATAGGAAAATAACAAAAATGTTGATTTAATAATGAAAACCTAAAGTAAACCTGAAACTTTGTAAGTAGGAATTCATTCACATCCTCACAAAAGTCCTTTCTGCAAATGCTAACCACTCAGGTGACCCCCACCCCCTGTATAGTTCTCTTTATGTTCTCAGTTTTCATTAGAAAATATTTTGTCAAGTATTATAAAAGACAATGCTTATTGTTTGGTCATATGTGAATGACATATCAGCTTGGTTTCTACAATAGAAAAGGAAATCTTTCTAATAATATTCATAGGTTACCAGTCCATAATCTAAGATATGTTTGTTCCCTCATTGATTTAGTCCTTAAGACAGACCATCCCTGCTTCATATTAACATATTTGAGGATCTGAGCACAGAAATCAGTGTCACAGTCATGAAGCTTGTAACAACTGTGCAAAAACATTGTCCCTTAATGCTGACTTAAATTCTAAGTAAAAATATAATAATCTTCTGTTAAGACAAACATGGAATGTTAATGGAAAAGATGTGTGTGTGTGTGTGTGTGTGTGTGTGTGGTTAGACAAGCTCTCCTGTATAATAACAATAAAACAAAATGAAAAGCCTCAAAATATTGAAATATTTTGAAAGAACATGTAATATCAAATTGACCGCTTTCTTTGGTTCTTAATTAGTTGTTTAAATGAATAAGCATTGTTCTTTAGGGCACTTCTTGTTTCACAACACTGAAGACAGAGTCCCCATATGTCCCCGGCACACCCCACCATTCCACACACTATTTCTCCCATTGTGTGTGGCATTTGTCCACCATGACATATTATTATCAATAACAACTCTCAATGTATACGTGAGCCATACTTTTTATTTTATATTCCATAAAAGATATACTGAAAGATGTATACAAACACTCATCTACAATTATAGTCTACTACAGAAGTTCTATTGCCTTAAAAGTTGTTTGTAATTTACCTTTTACCCTTCATAGGTACCCTTCAAGACCACTGGCAACCACTGAATCTCTTCTGTTTGTCCAGTTAAATCTTTTCTAGAATGTGTAAATGTTCACAGTATTGCAACTTTTCAGATTGGGTTTATCACATCACAGTATCCATTTAAATTTCTTCCTGGTCTTCATAGGGTTTCTTTTCAGCACTGTATAATAATTTCCTATCCAAATGTACAAGTTTACCTATTTATTTGTAATTGGCAACCCAAATACTCTCATATTTTTGCTAGCCAACTGACAACCTATCTTGTAGACTGATTGTAATGTTTTGCATTCTTACCTACAGTGAATGAAAGTTCCCATTGCTCCACATCCTGCTCAGCATTTGATGCTGTTGATGTGTTAGGTTCTACTTATTTACATATCTTGGGAGTGTAACCTGATTGTTATGTTAATTTGCAATTCCCTGATGACTATGATAATAGGCACCTTTCATATGCTTATTTGCCATCTGCATAGGTCACTGGTAAGAGTTCTTTCCCTTTTTTTTTTTTTTTTTTGACTTGTAATTTAGGTTTTAATTTTCCCATGGTGCAATTACAGGTGCTTCTGTGTTTTGAATGTTTATGATATGCTTTTCACACACACACACACACACACACACACACACACACACACACACACACACACAAAATCTTCCAACTTGTGACTTCCACAAAAGATGTTTGAATTTTATTTCCTTATAAATGTTTCCTATGATTTTTAATATAAAATATCAGCAATAAACCCAAGATGTCAGCAGTATTTACTCATACTTTGTCTTCAGATATTTTATTGTTTTGCATATTACATTCACGACTATGAACCATTTTTATTAAACTTCTCTGAAGGAAGCAAGATTAATGTCCAGATTATTTCTTCATTGGCTATTTAGTGGTTATCTATTCTCCATTGCATTGTATTTTCTGCTTCCTCAAATATCAATTGGCTGTATTTTTGTAGGTCTATTTCTGAGACTTCTGTATTGTTTTTTTGAACTCTTCATATTACACTGTCTTGATTATTGTATTTTTATAGGAAGTCTTAAAAATCTGTAATATGAATACTTTAATTGAGTGTGCAAACGTTCTGTCTCTCCATTTAATCTTCACTTGGTCAGATTATTTTATTAGATTAAAAGATTTTTGTTGTTGTTGTTTGTTTTTTAAGATCTCCTTTGCTTGGTTCAAAAGTAAGAAGTTGTGGGGGCTAGGGAAATGGATCAGTGGATAAAGTATTTGCTGAGCAGCTTGAGGACATAAACTCAAATCCCAACACTAGGAGGCAGAGAGAAAAGAACCTCTAGGGCTGGCTGGTCACTAGCTGTCTTGATTTCTTTTCTTATTGCCATGATAAAATACTTCACAAAAGCAATAGAAAGGAGGAAAGGTTTATTTTAGCTTGTAGTTTAAATTACAGTCTATTAAGACAGAGAAATCAAATCATAAGGATCTTGAAGCAACTGATTACATAGGATCCACAATCAGAAAATGGAGACAGATAAATTCAGACTAGTGCTTATCTCATTTTCTGTATTTTATACAGTCTAGGATTAGGTCAAAGAATAGTACCATTCACAGTCGACAGATCTCTCTACTTCGATTGACTTAATATAATCAATCTAATCCCCCATAGACATGCCCAGATCCCCATCTTCCAAGTGATTCTGGATTGTTTCAAATTGACGGCCTCAGCTATCAGACCACCTGGCCCAAGGCTGAGTAACAGGTACTATTTCAAAAGAATTCTTAGAAAACCATAGAACAGAAGACCTAATATCATCCTCTGGCCTTCATACATACATGGTGACATACATACAGGAGTGATCATACTATTAACAAACACAAAACAATAATTTCTAGGATTCTTCAGTATGGAAAACTCTTGTAAGTAAATTAATTTCTAATATTGCCATAATAAAATATTTTCTGTTAGGGAATACAAATTAATTGTACCAGTGGTTATGATTATCAGTTATATAATATAAATATTTGCGGAATAATATACTTTAATTCCATTCTGTGAAAGGCTATCTAGTCCAAGGAAGAAATGTTAAACATTAAAATGTTAAAGGAATTAAGTAGTTTAAATTACTATTAGTTCAAAGAACCAAGTTTTAAGACAGTTATTTGTGGTCATTGAAGGAGACATTCATCTCACTCTCAGACTTGTGTCCAGTGTCTGCCATACTAGATAGTGAAGAGTTGCAGCACCATTCTGTATTGTTCTGAGGGTCTCATATGAGAAAAATTAAAGCAAGTGGTTTCATGAAATGCTTTGAACTACATAGATGAAGAAATTCTTTCAACTAGGCTTTTATACCATTGAAAGTCCCATTAAAATTATATTGATGATAACAGTTTGAATTTTTGAACTTTAATTTTGGTATATTCACCTTATTTTATTGTTTTATATTTGTTAACCTTTTATTTTTCATTCCTTTTATATAATACATGAAACAGTTGTACTAAAATTTAAGTTTCCATGGGCATGATATGATGTTCATATGGGACTTGTGCTGCAATAAATGCACAGTATTTGGCAAGACACTAAATGGAAACATGATGGAATCAGAAATTCCATTTCACTTTCCTAACATTGTTTAGTTTTGAAAATGTGTCACAAATGAGTGAACAGAAATACACACATAATTAACCACTCTACAAAACATTACACTTGATTTTTAACTATAAATTATGATGTAGGTCAATTTTCTACATGTTATTTTAGAATCCCTCAAAGTAATACAAAATATATTGATGCAGACTAGTAGCCCAGTCATAACAAGGGTATCTCAATAATGCTGAGAACTTGGGGATAACAGCACTACCCTACCTACTCCAAGTGTGGTTTGTGAAACCATAGCAGTCACTACTTTCTTCAACATGTCACCTCGTATCCGGATTGCCTAACCTCAGCCAAACTTTACCTTTTCAACATGAAGTGATAATTAGTTTTGAAATTTTAAAATGTTTTGGAGGCACCAGGCTACAAATCATTAGTCTAAATTTGCACGATATTCAATGATATTCATTGTCCCCAGAGAATGATAGTAGATACATATTTTCCAAAATTGTTATGAAAATAGAATGAGTTAGTATCTGTGACATATATCCACCCATCCCTTCAAGAACTAGCTAGAGCAGAGGTTGAAGTCTGCCTTGCATCTGCACAGACAAATGAATTATTGTATAAATTGTCAAAGTATTTTACATCTAGTGTTGATTGGCAAGAAAATCTGTATTTTTTTTTTTTGAAACAGGATTTCTCTGTGTAGTTTTGGTGCCTATCCTGGATCTCGCTCTGTATACCAGGATGGCCTCAAACTCACAGAGATTCACCTGGCTCTGCCTCCCGAGTGCTGGGATTAAAGGCATGTGCCACCAACGCCCAGCTGAAAAATCTGTATTTTTTGAATTGTATTGTTTCCAAATAGGTTTTATTTGGGCTATGACTATATTTCTGATATTAAAAGTATATATATATGAAGAGAGATTTGGATAGGCAGTGTAGTGTGTGAGTGAGCATGCGTGTGTGTGTGTGTGTGTGTGTGTGTGTGTGTGTGTGTGCCATCGTGCACTTGTAGAGGTAAAAGAAAAACTTGTAGGAATCAATTTTCTCTGTCTACCGTGTGAGTCTACGAGATGGAATACAGGTCATCAAGTTTGCAGGTAAGAATCATTACACACTGAGCCACTGTGAGTATATTCTTATTAGGAGTATAGGGATATTCATTGCATATTATTCAAACCATGTTTCTATCAGAAAATAGCAATATTATCACTCAACTATCTTGAGTTTATTTACATGCAACTTATCTTTATAATGATTTAATATAGTGGTAAAATATAGACACATCTGAATGGGGTCTACTAATAAGTATCTGGAGATAATAAGCATAAAACAGAACCCTCTTGGAAAAATGTGTGGTAACTAAGCACTGGTTATTTATTTTAACAACAGAATAATATGGGCTAAAATGATTATAAAGTTATAGCCATGATTGGAGAGTCAAATATCCAGGCAGAACTGTATTACAGAACTGTATTCAATCCAAACAGCAGTCTTGGGATATGTACAAGTGTCTAGAGATCATGAATATAAGTCTTTGGTATAAAGGATGAGTCAGGAGTTGATTTCAAGAGGATGAAGACCTGGACGATTGGACATGAGAGAAAGTCTGACAAAGATATATGCTGTCAAGAACACTGGATGAGAAGAAGGTGACAGGGGGTTTATCAGCTTGGGCAGAGTCAGAACTAGAGGTTTGTCTGTCCTCCATCTGCACCAACAAATGCATCATAGCCTTGATTGTCAACGTATTTTACATCTAGAGTCAATTATCAAGAAAATATGCAGTTTGTCATATTGTCAGTTAATAGGTTTTATATGGATTATGGTATTTTCAACATAAAAAGTTAATATAGCCGGGCGGTGGTGGCGCATGCCTTTAATCCCAGCACTCGGGAGGCAGAGCCAGGCGGATCTCTGTGAGTTCGAGGCCAGCCTGATCTCCAAAGCGAGTTCCAGGAAAGGCGCAAAGCTACACAGAGAAACCTTGTCTCGAAAAACCAAAAAAAAAAAAAAAATGTTAATATAATAAAATTTAAAGTACAAAGGGATTTGGATAAACTACATAAATATGTAGCATGCACATGTATACTTTTTAGTGACAATGGTGGCTAGAAGTGAGCTTTAAAGAAATATATCCTGCCTTTTAATAATGAAAACAAATGGTATTTAATTGGTGATATTATTTAATCTTTTCTTTTGAAAATAAATATAATGTGATAAAAAAAATAATGAGATTAATTACTTTTTGAAGTAACACTACACATGACCTTTTTAAGATGCTTCTGGAAGGATTCTTTCCGTGCTTGGCCTTGGGAAGGAACTAGAAATGAATGTATACTCAAATAGGATGGCTGAGTTGGGAATAGCTTTCTCAGCTACCCTGCAGTTTGAGGAGGGGATGCAAAGACCCTGAGGAGACTATTAAAGTTAGGTAAGAAACATTAGTTAGTTTCAAGTTTTGTAAGCAGGGAAGAGAAAACTTATTTTATCTGTTTAAAAGTGCAAGTTCTAGCGATTTGGCCATCAAGGGTACAAAAAGCAAATGCAATTGTTTGCGAATTTGGCCCTTGGGTTTGTCATTCAAACATAAGCACTGCAATTAGATCAGAAATTCCGACAGTGTGGCATCTCCATGACTTTCTCTGTGAAATCTAATGCTCGTCTCCTAGACATAATATAAAACATGCTGTGGGTCTGCATTATGTAACCTCCAACCATATAATTCCACATTTGGCTTAAAATCTAAAATATTCCTTTGGAAAAAAGATATAATAATATTGAATTTGAAGTCACTCATATTAAAGTATATAAGAATTTTACCTTAAAAGCTAAATGCTTTTGACTACCTGCTTTAAATAATAACTCATCTGGACCAGCTTAGTATAGTTTTGATACTGTTTCACTTCATATTCAATCTTGGAAGTTTCTGGCTTTACATATTCTTTGAATTTTGTTCTTTTGATACTAAATAAACTTTGAGAAATGAATTTACGTGACTTAGCAAGGCAATATTGATTTTGTTATAAAGGCAATGCCATTTGTTAGGCTTCCTCACTTTAAACATGTTACAGTATGCATGATTTTATTAAGCCTCCATTAACATCATACCTCATATAATCAAACCCTTTCCTGGCTTTTGAAATCTCTCAAGGATTCAGGGGAAAATATGCTTATTATAAAGAATTAATTAAAGCATCTATAATATTGAGAGGTAACTTCCCTTTGGAACAGGGCACTAGTCATGCTGACTATCTATATGTGTGGTGTAATTTATTAGCTCTCTAAAGACAAAGGTTTCTTGGGAAGCAAACAGTGGCTGCTGCTCCCATTTCAATCAGAGAAGAAAGATCTCTTTCTGAAAGTTCATGAACTCTAAAATCCTTGGCTTTCTTTTGATTCTGAAAGGAAATAAATTTAAGTAAGTTATGGTATTAATGAGAATTATTTTATTAAAACTACTTGGCTCTAAAGACTTTATGCTCAGTCAGATGTTGTCATTAGAGACAATTATTGAGTTATTTTCTATGAGTCAGTAATGTTAGTTTCAGGTTAGCAGAAATAACACATGAGATCAGATGTCTTAAGAGACCTCCAGAAACCACACCAGCCCGATCTGTCTTTAGTAGGAGAAGAGCCTATAACTTCTTACCAAGCATTTGCTACTTTTGGAGAAGTGAAAAATGTGTCTCTTCTATTAAACCAACAACAATGCTGCCATGGAATTGTGATTGAGATGCTGTAGACTATCCTGGGGTTTTCTAGCCTTTCTCCATCTCTAGCCTTTCTCTGCTGCTCTTGATTTCTTTGGAGAGGCCTATAAAATTTTACATTATGAAGTTCACAGTATCAACATTTACATTTTGAAGCTAATGTTCTGCCAAAGAGAAAATTAAATTCTTTATTCTTCAAAAAAAAAACATTATGGGACTCATATTTTTGTCAGAAAGCACCTTAACAAGTTAGTCACAAAAAGACGAACACTGCATATTTTCATTTATATGTAGAAGGTGAAAAAGTAAGTCTTAGAAATAGGGAGTGAGATAGTGAAGAGAGACTGGAGAAGGCTAGATTGAAGAGAGACTGGCTAATAGGGGCAGGGCTACCCTACACAGGAAGAGTAACTCTCATATAGTCTATCACTATAGTTTACAGTGAACATATATTTCAAAATAGCTGGTTGAGATGATACATGTTCCCAACACAAAGCAATGAGAAATGTTTGAGGTGATAAATATTTTGGTAACCCTTATTACAAATACACAATTTTAATATATCAATTCAACTTAAAATATAGTTTTTTAAAAGCCCTTTAACAATTTCAAATATATTTAGTGTATTAATTCATTCACATCTCAAAGACAGATGATTATTATTGATTAATAGTGCCCACAAACATGCAGAATGATTTGAAATCAAAGGTGTCATATAGGAAATATTTAGGTGTTGGCATGTTAACTCCCTGATTTAAACACCTCTAGCTTGGAACTGGGAAAGAGTTTCATTAGAAACTTAGCTTTTTCCTGTTCATTTGAGACATGAACAGGAGTTATACATCTCCAGTGGCAGTCAGGAAGTAATGTCAAGGACAAAAGGACCTGGAAGACTTTGTAGGAAAATTTAGCAAAAGTGATGATAGGTGTTATGAGTTACTGAAGAAAGGCACTGCTACATTTACAAGATGCAAGTTCCTATATGAGTTCCTTACTCTCTGAGTTGTATGCACTTACAACTTAAATAGGAACACTACTATCAAACCCAGAGAGAAAGCATGTGAAATTAGGAGTCAAGAGCTGAGAATATATGCTTCCAGTAAAAATCCAGTCATTACCGCCAATAATATCCTCTTATATTCATTTGAATGTGTATATATTTATATATACAAATATATAATTTTTCCTTTGAATCAGCATGTTGTTTCTGAGTGGCTATATCAAACCTCAAATGTTTCACATTTGTTACAATCTTGCATAGTTTTATACAGATCAAGTGTTCCATATATTAAAATACATATCATGATTCTCAATATTACTAAACTTTAGTAACTTTCCCTTAAAATAAACCTTTCTGTACCTGTTTCTTATCTGTTTAGTGTCCCCGAAGTTGTTTGGTTTGAATGACCACAACAGTTGGATTAAACCTGACCAAGGATTTTCTAAGATGTTTGGTTAATGGTTTTTTGTTTTGTTTTGTATTTTGTTTTGGTGTGGCTAAACTGAGGTTACAGGTTGTGGGAGGGATTTCCCTGTTCTGATTGATTTTTGTCTACCAGGAGTTCACAAAAGCTTCACATGAGCTAACATTTGTGATCATCATGCCATCCTTTGCTTTCTTTGTTCAGTTTTAGTTAGCGATTAGGATGAAAGCTAGCCACAAAAACTAACCAAGCAGATGAATTTAGAAAATAATGACATGGAAGATGGAGCAAATACCTTAGTCCGTTTCTCAGAATAGGTAAAAAGCAATCTTCACATATATTTTCTTGAGTTGGCTTTCACAATAAAGACAATTGCTCACCACATATTATTTTCAGCATATTTCTTTCAATTTGTATATAAAAAGGTCAACCTGAAAATATACATGAAACCTCAGTGAAAACATCCCCTTTCCCTCTGAACACACCAGTGCTTCAAGTTTGCTCTTCCAGCATTATTTGTTTAATAGAAATATTTTCCATACCACCTGGTTCTGGCAGAAAGTCAAAATTTGCATTTATATGAGGTAGTTTATCAAATATAACATACAGGAGTCTGTTAAGTACACATTGCATTTTGTTTGTGAGAAAATCTGTTTGTATTTAATGTAGTTTTTAAATTAACCTTAATGAAAGCTTCTGAAAATTGTTGTTCTAAGCATTTGAAATATGCAACAAGAACTGGAAGAGGACATAAACATGTTTTCCATTATATGTTATCAGATAGCCCAAAATTACTACAAAGAAGAATGTGGGACTATGTTAAATTAGAAAGATAAGCAAGCATTTAGTTAAAAGCAAACGTCTTTAGAAGAGGAAAGCATCTAACACAGCTAACCTCAGACATCTTAAGCAATCTTCAGTCGGAGATATTTTAACATTTTTAAGTTAGAATGCTGCTCAGTATACTCAGGAACTAAGGCTATTTGCTTCAAACCTTAATGTTTCATTTCTTAACCCTAGGCTTGCCAGTGCAAAACACTAAGGCTTCTGAAGAGCTGGGAAATGCTTTTGGACTAAGAACCAGTGCACCACAAGGTGTGTTAAGATGATAGCTGACCCTTCCTTCAGGGCCCACTCTGCTTTTGTTTTTCGCAATGTTCTCCTCAACATTTTTTTTTTAATGTAAACACATCACAGTAATGTCACATAGGACATTCTCACACTCGATGATAGCAAATTGACAGGTATTTCTAACATACTACATTTATTATCAATTGTGTCCAAACCATGTATGTTTAGAACTTAAGCAAATTACTAACACCAGTCAACCCAGCTCAGCAAGTGCTAAATTGACCCAGAGAGCTCAAGGCACATCTCTAAAGTCAGATATTCTGACCTGGCTCCAGCTTATGCTTGCTATGGATGAGGAAATGCCCAGTGTGTTCAGGAAATAGACTTCTAAAACCTGAAGGCTAGAGATGCAGATGCTTGTACAGCATCACATGATTTGAAACACGAGAAACAAACTTTGAAGAGTTTAAAATTTTACTAAACCAAACCATGGTCAGGCTTCTAATTTGTGCTATATCTTAAAGCATACAATAAATGAAAATTATTAATGCTTGCTTAATCCAAGCAAAAACTGGGAAAACGGGTATTTGGTTTTGCAAATACTATCTTCCTCTGAATAGAAAGTCATGCTTATTTAGAAATAAAACAGATATGACACTCAGCGACTGCTCTCCAGTGTTTACAGCATTTGACAAAGTCTGTGTTATGCTCCCTAATCACAGAATCCACTGCTACCTTTGATCACAAGCCTCTTTGAAGCCATTGCATTGCTGTTCTGATAGTTTTAGAAGGAAGTTTTAAAGTTTTCATGTAATAAACTAAACCTTTGATTACACAATGTAACTCTTTTAGCTTCCTATGTCCCTCAACTCCCAGCTTTAAATTTAGTTATTCAGAATGCGGAAGGCTGTTCTGAAAACTCCTGTTGTTGTTGTAATTGAAAACGAAACCCAGGGCTTCACACGTGCACATGCTAGGTGACAGCTCTGTCAGGGAGCTTTATACTCTCAGCACTGTAAAATTATCTGTTTACTAAGAGTGTATACAGTTCAAAGTTCCACATACGTTGTCTTTTCTTTGTTGTGTGTACAAGGCCTATTGTACTCTAATCTACCATATTTATCAGTGATCACTTGGACAAGTGACCCCCAATTTTGATAGACGCAGAGGAAGGCATGTGAATCTGTGATTTGTATGCTAAGATTTGTCATGAAGAGCAATCTGTACCTCATTCTTTCCTGCTAGTACCAAAGGGAGATAAAGAATAGGTTCCCTCCGTCTGTTGTTACAAGGTTCATGTCTCTCTGTTGACACCAGGGCTCTGGGATAACAGAGAAAGTACTAAACCTGAACATGAATCTTCCTCCTTTCCCTCTCATCCCAGCTCAACACAGTCTTCTAAGGAATAAGGCTGAGTCGTCCCCTTTACTGTTTCACTCGATCCTTCCATGTCACACAAAGTCAGCCTCTTCACTAGAAAAACAATTACAATGCCAATGGCCTGTGTTTGGCGAGTCTCATGGAAACCCTGACCAATGGCTCAAAGCGAGGGTTCCCATTGATGGCACTGGGTTTTTTGTTTGATAGTCTATTGCTTTTTGGGGGCACACCAAAACCTGTATGACATAACTCTCATGTATGTAAGTAGGTATGTATGTATGTATGTATATATGTGTGTATTTTTATGTAAACATAAAATAATATTTTCCTATTGGTTTTTCAAGCATTGTTTTATTTTGTCTCTTTCCCCCTTCTCCCTCTGCATTATCCTCTCTGCCCTCCCCAAATAGAGCCCCCCCATTTTTGCAGTTTCCCCCTTCCTAGAATCTGTGGCACTGTACTCCTATCTACAGCTCCTTCTTTTCCCTTCCTGCCATGGTCCTTTTCCACTTTCCCGGATTCTGTACTTACTTTAGTTCATAAGCTCTCATCTAAAGATTCAGAGCTAGGATCCACAAATAAGAGAGAATATATGGTGTTTGTCTTTTGGGGCATGGGTTACTTTACTTAATACATTGTTTTCTAATTTGGTCCATTTACCTGAAAATGTAATGATTTCACTTTTTTGTAACTGAATAGTATTCCATTGTATATATGTACCATATTTTCATTATCCATTCATAAGCTGAAGGGCATTTAGGTTGTTTCCATTTCCTAGCTATTGTGAAAAGAGAGCAATGGACATGGCTGAGCAATTATTTCTGGAGTAAGACAGAGTCACCTAAGTGACCATAGGAGGAACAGCCCTGGCCGATACATCTATAACTTCGTTTAAGGATTGGGGAAAATCACAGAAGGAAGGCAGGAAAATTATAAGAGCCACAGAAGTAGCATGTCTGCTGCTGGATAGCATCTGTAGACATGACCAAGAACCTGAATCCATGAAATCTTAACTATATGGCTGCTTAAGTAAGACCTCCATAATGAAGGTACCAGTTCTCATGACATGGATGGGAGAAATTTCGTGAGGTTCCTCCCCTAGAAAAAGAACAACAGGCCATTGATGGTTGCTGAGAGAGGAAGAATCAGCTTCTTCAGGAATGAATTCCCTGATAGTCCTAAACACATCCACATATAAGCAACACTGTGTGTGTGTTTTTTGTGTGTGTGTAAGACAATAATAATTTAAGAGAAAAGGTCATGAATTTGAGAGGGACTTGGGGGAGTTAGAGAGGGGAGAGGAAGAAGTGAAAATTATGTAAATGCTGTACTCATATATAAAATTCTCAAAAACATTTTAAGAAAAATAATTACACAGATATCATCAATTTTAAGAAATGTATTTGAAGAGTGGTTTTATCAGTTCAGAAAAGATGTTAAGAGTAAAAGAAATGTGTGATGGAGATTAAAAAGAACCTATTTTACAATAAATAATTTTCTTTTAAAATTGAGTTTAGGATTTTATCTAAAACGTTCAGTGTAGACACCATTCTAACTATAGCTGTAATTTGTTAGTGAGGAGAGGTATTATATCTTTGTACCCAAATAAATGTTGAATTTTGTCTAATATAATAATTTTGTCTACTATAATTTGAAGATGATGAAAAATACATGTTTATATATCTATATTGAAATTCACATAATGTGGAAACTTCTCATATGTCTTACAGAGCAATTTACTCTAAATTAAAGCATTCTATCCTATTATACATTTTTAATATGTATAAAGTAAACAATTTCCAAGTCTCAGGAAATCCCTGAAACTTATGAGATTCGTGAGGTCTCTTCCCTTTTCTGATCATATAAGCAGTAATGATTGCTGAAAAGTAGAGGCTGTTCAAACTGCTGCTCTGCCTGTACATTGTGCAAAGTGATCCAGGATTGCAGTTTTCATGAGTTGGCACCCAGATCAAGTGATACGGCTGCCTTTGATTCGTCCTTGTTTCTTTAAGTAACTCCTCACCCATACACCTGTAAGTAACCCCAATAAATTCACTGGTTTACATGTTGGACTTTGATAGAATTGTTTCTCTAATGTTTCACTGGTGGCCTATGTGTGATGGATAGACATTTACTCACATCTTGCTAGTATAAATCACCCAACACAATTAACGCCTGAATATGGACCTACAGGACCAAAGGTAAGTTGGGGAGAAGTGACTCCATGGTAATAATTATGCATAGCAAGTTATGTAACTGAAGGAAATTGGTATGAGGGAGGAGCATTCATGGGGCTCCTTCTGATATGGCTATCATTCCACTTGTTGTGTTTGGAAGTATGTCTTATTGTTTCTTGATAGGAGCAGTAAAATATGTAGATAAGAATCTCCTTTGTGGTATAGAGTGGCATATCTACTTGATTATTGGGTCTGCTTCCCAGGCACAGATGTGCCCTGACAAGGTTTAAAGATTTATAACCAATGTTGCAGTACCTGAGTGTAACACATTAGGATGAGAGCAATGACATGGTGTCACAGAAGTTACTTGGTCATTACTCTGTGTAATAAGATGTGCAACTGAGGCCAATTTATCCTCTCAGGGAGAATTGCATGTGTAAAGAAGGTATTACAATGTAAAGGGAGATGTGGCTAGTATCCTTCGATTAGACTTTGGCTTTGTGGATAAATTGAATAAAAGAGAGGAAGGGATTCAGGTGTTGGCTTGCCCTTTCTTACAACTTGGTGGCTGAAACAGAGTAGAAATTAAATTTCTGGTAAAGAGCCTTTCTTGGGATCCGAAAACGTAAGATACTCCCCAATTCCAAACTTCAACATAGAGTAAGGGAAAGTCCATGATAAGACAGGATCTTAATAATGGTCCAATACAAGAAATTATAGTAGTTAGGGAACACTCAGCACCTGAAATGCTTGATTTGGTAAAGACTCTTTAGGAAGCAATAAAGGAGCTCTCATTATCTTGTTTGTGAGGCTATAGGGCAGAGGGTCATAAGAGATCAGTCTGAGTATTGCTGAAGCAGGGAAACTAAATAATATAACTATCTATCCCTTCTTGAGACAAAGGCTACTTACCCTGAGATGGTCTGAGAAGAATCAGTTTATGATGGACTTACTCAATGAGCCATCATCACCACTACGAGTTCCCATAAATATGAGAGACTAGAGGACAGCAAAAGAGGGGCAGACAATGCTAAAACTGCTGGGTATGCAAAGGCAGTACTAGATACCCAGTTAATAGTAAGATAAGAGCATCTTCATGGGAGGAATTAGAAAAAAATTAATTTAACAAAGACAAAACTGCTATGAGTTCTTGATGTTGCCCTGTGGTGGAGAATAATCTCTCCAAGGTAGGAGAGATTTTGGTAAACCTAAATGATTTAGACCAGCGTGTAAACCAGGTTTGCAAGGTGTGAAAACAAGAAAGAACAGGTAAGAGAAGGGAAAACCCAAGAATGGGGTCTTTGTTTGTCACTTGAGAAGCAAGATCTGTGCCAAGGTAGAGTCTATGGGGTGTGTTGGGCTTGGAGGTGATGAGAGACCAAATGCAGTGTTGGGCCTTTTGAAGGCCTTAAGGTCTGACTAGCAGTCTCCACATGGGTAAAGGAAACAGAAAGCAGAGATCCCTACTAAGCTCCCTGCTACAGTGGAGCAAGATGTCTTAGAGTGAGACTCTTCCTAGCTGCTTCCCTAGTGGGGTAATCAAAGCATCTTGCAGATGAGGACGATGCATAGTGACATTTGTTCATGCACCCCAGGAACAGTCTTAGGCAATAATTAGTAAAAGTAGAAAAGCCATCACATTTTAAAATATAATGTCATTGGTAAGAATTTATTGTTTTTTATGTCCTGTTGTAGTTTAAAAAGTAAACCTGAGCCGGGCGGTGGTGGCGCACGCCTTTAATGCCAGCACTCGGGAGGCAGAGCCAGGCAGATCTCTGTGAGTTCGAGGCCAGCCTGGGCTACCAAGTGAGTTCCAGGAAAAGGCGCAAAGCTACACAGAGAAACTCTGTCTCGGAAAAAAAAAAAAAAAAAAAAAAAAAAAAGTAAACCTGTCTGGTGAGTAAAAATGTTTAAACTTAAAATAGATATATATACTACATATATATCCTATATGTGTATATACTTTACATATATATAAAGTATACATATATATGATATACTGCATCATGATATAAAGAATACATCTTACATATGTTCAAGTGTCACTGTTAAAAAAAGGCAAAAATAAAATACGTAATTTTTTTGTGATGATAATTACAAAATGGTAATTAAATTGTACAAGATAAATAAGTTCATGTTTTGAAACAGAGAATATTGTACCATTTTTAAGGTTAATGTTTCAGCACACTGAAATTCAAATAACTAGTCTTAATGTTTTTAGACATTTCAGTATAACTCATCAAAATTTAAGGTTTGAAGTCCACTAAATGTTTGCATTAAAAATGCTTAGCAATAATTGTTGAAAAGTATACTCTGAAAAAATCTACTTATAAATATGTAATAATTATTGAAAACATAGTATATTTATAGAATGGATTATTATGCAGCAATTTAGAAAAGTGAAATTATAAAGTTTACATTAAACTGGATGGAACTGAAAACACATTGTCTCGGGAACATAGTGGCATTCACTTTTCTTCCATCACCAAGTTATTATCTTGTATACAAAAAAACTGAGAACTACAATGTACTTACTAAGAAATAATTATGATGAATTAATCTTTTCTCCAGTTCTTTCTAGAAAAGTTCAATTTCACCATTAACCGCAGAGTTGTATCAAGATGTTCTGATATGCTAACAAACATGCTAGAGATAGCAGATCTCTGAAAATATTTGGTATATTTTCATTTCCTGACATGCTCTTACTTAAAGAAGTTTGTGTATCCCTATTTGTTTTCACTACCATATGCTTAATGGTAATATCTCTCTCATACCCCATATGTTTTTAAAAGGAAGTTCAGGTATCCTGATGCAGCATAAACGATAAAAAAGTTTCAATCCTGGTCTTTGAACACTGAAGGGAGAAGATGCCACTGCACTTGTTTGTCTCTCTCTCCTTAGACCATTTTTTAAAATTACTTTTAATATTGTAAAATGATTACTACATTTTCCTCTTTTCCTTTCTGTGGTGGATTGAATAAAAATGGCTCCCATAGGCTCACAGAAAATGTGGCCTTGTTGGAGTAGGTGTTATGTAGTTGGAGGAAATGTGTCCCTGGGGGATGGGCTTTGAGGTTTCAGATACTCAAGCTAGGCCCAGAATCTCTGACTCTTCCTGCTGCCTGTGGATCCAGATATAGAACTCTCAGCTACCTCTCCAGCACCATGTCTGCCTGCATGCCACCATGCTTCCCACTGTGACAATAATGGACTAAACCTCTGAACTGTAAGCCAGACCTAATTGAAATTTTCCTTTATAAGAGTTGCCATGGTCATGGTGTCTCCTCCTAATAGTAATCCCCTAAAACATTTTCCCACCTCTAAAACCTCCCATATATCCCTCCTTGCTCTCTTTGAAATCCATGGCCTGCTCTTTTTTCATTTATTTTTACTATATGAATATACATATATGCATAAATATTCATAAATATAACCTGCTTAGTCTATATAATGTTATTTATAGGCGTGTTTTCAGGCCTGAGCATTTGGTATTAGATAAACAATTGGTGCTCTCTTCCCTAGAAACACTATTTCTCCTGCTCTCAGCATTCACTATTTTCCTGTAGTTCTTTGTGTAGGGTTGAGCCTTATGGCCTTTCCCCCATTCATATTAGTAGGTCTATTGTTATTGTTCTTATTCAGCTCATGTTGAGGCAATCATGTTGCTGAGAATTTATGGGAATCTTCTGGTATTACTAGGAGACACAGTCTCACAGCAAACTCTCTGATCTTCTGGCTTTTACAATCTTTCTGCCCCCTCTTCCTGCATGTTCTCTGAGCCTTAGATGTGGAAGTGTTTGTTAGATATATCTGTTGGGAAGAACTCCACAATTCTGCATTTTGATAGGTTGTGGTTTTCTGTAATGGTCTCTATCTGTTACAAAGAGTAGTTTCCATTGTGTGATGAAGTTTTTTATTTGATGGTAACTTAATAGAATATCTCTAACTTGCACATCACTTTGTAACAAAAATACAACCAATAATTATCCTACTAAATATGTTCTTAAAGTACATTTGATCATACAAAAAAATCCACAAAAATGAGTGAATATTTCCACACTTAACCTTTTCTGGTCCCAAAGAGAAATGCAAACAATTTAATAACACTATTTGCTTATACTTCTTAAGGTTCAGATAACTGGCCGTCAAATAGGGATAAGTAGGTTTTATCTGATGCAAAGATGCATACACTATTGCTGTGCAATAGCTTATATCATGCCACTAATAGATTTAACCTTGCAAGTTCATAGATGTGTAAAGTCTTATGGTTTGAAGGTCAACTTCCCTGCCTTACTGTAAAAGAAAGACAGAGCAGTGAATAAAAATTAAAAAGAATTAATTCTTCAAAAAGTTTCTTACAAATCAAAACCCTGCAGTTTCATAGTGAGAACAAAAGACGCATATTAAACACCAAAGTTTATCAAGACAAATTAGATCCCAGTTTCAAATTTTCTTTAATCTTTTGCATCTGAACTTTTTTTTCGCCTCATGCTGTTTTCCCTAGTTAAATGTTAAAATGAATTCTAGCCAATACCATTGACTTCTTCCCTTAAAAATATTGAGACACATAATAAAAAATTAATTACTTCCCCTAATTTCCGTGTGATTCTTTAAAAAGATGTAAAATTCATTTAAAGTAAGTGGTGACTTTGTCTTTGAAGATCGCGACAATTAACATGGATCAAAGCTTAGGTTCTGTGATGATCATAGCTTATTAGCATAATGAAATTAACTTAGAGACAAGAATCTTTAATAGGTACAACAAAAACGCTTTAATAATACTTGAAGAAAATTATGTATTTGCTAGAAGTACAACAGTTTCAGATTTTCTATCCAATTAATAAGTTGTTAATTAACTCCTTTTTCCAAACAATGCATACTTGGAGTTAATGTCTAAAATCGGAACAGCCTGTCTATTATGCTGCAATTTGTGGAAGAATTCAGTGGCTTTCCTAATGATATTTTATACTTTTATCATTAAGAAAATTCAACTTTATCCTTGCCTACTATTGATCCAATATTTCATCATTAAAATAAAAGAAGGCTTAATTTTCTGCCCTGGGAAGGGTATAACAGTTTCCAATTATGACATGTTGAGTTTGCATGTCAGGCCTAAAGAATTTCAAGGACAAGTATGTTTTGGTTAGTTTTCAGTATCTCTAAACTCTGACTCAAAAGAAACCGATTAAATTAACTAATAATTTTGATTTGGAAGCACTTGGACTTGAGGATAAACAACAACAACAAAAGTTTTGTTTTGTTTCGCTGTTTCCAGCAGCAAGCCTTAGTTGTTAAGCTTGTAGCTAAAGGCTGAAAAAACCCGTGGCTCCTCATTTTTAACCATTCAGTAAGCCAACATATGATGGGCACCAAAATTGTGCAGATTCATCACATTAAAAACAAAGGCTGGGGACACGTGCTTTTTCATTTCCATTGCTTCTGGTGTTCTTGTTTCAGTTAATGATTTATTTTCTTTTTGTTTCTGTAGCAAAATGTTGTTCTGACAAGGTCTTCTTCCTTGGTTACACAAGCTTACATAGCGTTTTGCAGGCTGAAATAATTGAATATCATCCAAAACACCAAAACAAAACAAGAAACAATTCCATAGCTACTCAAACGAAGACTGATTCTTTTTGTGCTTGTTTTAAAAATCTGAAGTTTAGCGAAGGCTGGAGTTTAGATTAGGGGTAGAGCACTTGCCCAGTGTGAGCTTGTCTCCTGAGATCACTGTCCGGCACCAAACTAAAATCAAAGAAAATAGAATAGAACATGAGAAAGGCTGGAATATAACAAAGAATTTCTCTGTTTGATGACATATCCCCAAATCTACCTCACTAATCCCCCTTCTATAGCCATATCTACAGAATATTTGTAAATTTCTCATTCATATATGCTGATTATATATTTCTGAAGTGTTTTTCCTGATCTCAAAAATCAGAAGTACTTCTAGTACCAAGTTGATTATTGATTATGCTGCCTTTAGCTTGATTTTCCATCCCTGAGAATGTCAAGAAACCTAGCTTATCTCTTATTAGTAAGACCTGTGTGTCCCTGTTCTAATAGCAACACCATTTGCTCTTTCT
Organism: Peromyscus eremicus; assembly: GCF_949786415.1. Classification (NCBI taxonomy): domain Eukaryota; kingdom Metazoa; phylum Chordata; class Mammalia; order Rodentia; family Cricetidae; genus Peromyscus; species Peromyscus eremicus. Next base: position 25,287,423 of record NC_081419.1, on the reverse strand, counting down.
CTCTCAGCTAAGGTCAAAGCAGGAAGCATAGCCACAGGTTCATAGCAGACAGAGAGCCTAGGAACCCTATGACTCGTTGTGGCTGAGAAACATAACTCAAATGTATTCATCTGCCACCAGGAGAACACATGAGACTTTTAGACTGAGAACATTTCAAGTCAGTACATATCCCTAACATTTATCTTTATACTCATAGAGTAGTGCTGCTCTCAGCCTGGGTCAAAGAAACATTTTACAGAGGGCTACGGTTAACATAGACTCTCACAACTGCTTAAGTGCTGGCAAAAAGTGTCTGATCAGTCTCAGCAATCTGTAAGATATACATAGCTTTCCTTCCAAGGCCCAGTAAATGTCACTCACCACGGCAGAGGACCAGAAAGATTGAAAGAGCTAGTGGTGGAGAGCAGTGCTTTACAGTGTCTCCTAGATTTGGAATGGATTTCACAATTACATATGCACAGCAACTATGGCCAGCTGCACTAACCACATAAAAAGACACAAGTGTAAGAGAAAGGCAGTGAGAGTAGGAGAGAAATGAGAATGAGTAGTGGGCATTAAATGGAATCTATACATCTATGTAATTGTTAACAATAAATAAATTGTGTAAAATGCTTTGAAAACTCCAATTATATTTGGACTTGGATGTTAAAAAAACATGTAAGTTAGGAGTGGGATGTGTTGAAGATATTTGGGGGGATCTGGAGGGGAAAACTGGGAGAACGGATATAATTATATTTCATTATATACATATATGAAGTTATTAAGAATAAAGAAAATAAAATTAAAATTTAATAAAAACTTCCTGAAAGAAAATTTTTGGACAAAACCTACCTTATTGTCCTATTTAGTGAGTAGCTTTCACTCCTTATCTGAATTCAATGATTGTTTTACAGTTTTATTTTAAAGAACACCAAATTCTATCTTGTACATATGGGCATGTATACCTATTTGGTTTTGGTCACACTCTTCAACTACTCTTAGGGGACCTATTGATAATAGTCTTAATAGAAATATTGACTTTTAAACCATAGCAAAATCAAGGGTTGGGGGAACTACTACATTTCCAAGTCTCCTCTTTGAATATCCCTCAGTGGAGCTGCTTGTCCCAACATTGAAGGAAACCCAAGAATCCTGAAAAATGTGGTACTCATCCACTTCAAAAATGAGCAGGAGAAAGGTGCACAGTGGATGCAAGAATGACTGGCAGGATTTCATCAACCATAGTCACCAACCACTGTGTTCTAGATATGACAGAACACTATAGAAATGGCATTCCTGGTGATGTATCTATTAGGCATTTGGGACTTTGAAATAACTCCTACACCAAAATTCTGTATGACTCTGTAATATTAGGGAAGTGTAGATCAGTTTATATCACCCCTCCCATCTTAACATCTCTTAATTCACTCTAACAACCCCGAAGAAATTCTTCACCACGAAAGACAATTTTTAGCACTTCCTTCTAGCCACTAAGACTGTTACAGGTAGTCCAAAACACTCAGACATAGTTTATAGCCAACTGAAAATCTTTATTCCAGCCTCCAGCTAGTTGGGACCACACCCAAGTGTTTGGGGAGGACCTGGGTGTAGCCCTGCGTGTCAAGAACACAAGAGTTTAGACCTGGCATCTTGCTCAGCACACACTGGGGCTATGCAAAAGCAAGCAGTTCGAAGCAAGCAGTTTTAACAGAAGCTAGGATAAGCAGTTAGCTGGAGGGGGTTACTGAGAAACAGGGAGTTTAACAGAAACTAAGCTAAGTCAGGTAGGATATCCTTTAGTTCCTAGAATAGAGCTGGGTAGTTTTCCACAGGATTCTTCATCAATGAGATCAGATTCTGGTTAAATCTGAAATATCCTAAGCAAGAATTTAAGATACTTTTGTACTGCCTTGCTCTGTTTCAAGATATATACTCTGGTGCATTCCAAATTTAAACTACTCGGAGGCACCTGAGGTCCCTGCCTGGAATGTTCATAGCCCCTTTATTCCACCTCTACTATAACTATCACTGTGTTCCATGTGTTGTCAGCCAGTCTAGAATATCTCTTACTGTCCTTCAAAGCTTAATCTTTATGTTCCTGCTTTGAGTTCTAAGGCACATTATGCATCTTAGCATCTTAGGCTCTAAATATACTGCCATTGTTATACTGTACTGTAATAGGAATATATATATATATATATATATATATATATATATATATATATATATACACATATACTCTATCTCTTTGTTAAATGTGTTACTGCTTTTTCCCTTTGAGCAGATATGTCCTGAATTTCAGTTTTTCCTCATGATCCAGTTCCTTTCTTGTTGTTCTTTGTTTTCACAACAATTTGTGTTTCACACTTACTTCATGTTTCTTTTTCCCCTAAATTCCTACGTTTGAACAAAACATATGTTTTCTGCTCTTATAGTGCAACAACTCACCAAAGCAGTGAACATAGATTGAAGCAAAGCAAAGCAGGTTTTTATTGACTTTTATCAAGTACAAAAGATATTTACCCTCATTGACTATCACTTTTTAAATGTATATGACTCAATGAGGACAAAGGCAATCCTTCAGAACAAGTCATTATAAGTATCTACATATACATTTAGTATAGTCTATTTATAGATACCATACACATATATGTATGTAATATATATGTATATACAAGAAAGTGAGAGAAAGATGAAATGGAGAGAGGGATGGAACAGGGAAGTGAGGTTGCTGGGCTAAGAGTCAATGAGAAGGCAGAACAGCAAGGCAATAAAGGTTAGACAGGAAGAAGCCCTCTCTCTGGAGAAGCTATGGCAGCATGGTGAGCTAAGGTTAGCTGGTGGCTCTCACTATCTCTCTGATCTCTATGGCTTTCACCCCTGTATTTGGCTCTGTGTTTCTTATTTAATAAGACTGTGTAGAAATTCATCTACAGAGATGAAAAGGAGGACAAACTATCATGAAAAGCATGAAAGGAAGGGGAAGGAGGAAGGCTAAAACACAAACAAATTACAATATTCCTCTCTATTATTTGCTTTTCTCAGTGTGGTGACCAAACACAGGACAAAGCAACCAAAAAAGGAAGGGTACATTCGATCACAGCAGGGAAAGCATGATGGAAAGCAGGGATATAAAACAACTGGTCACTTTGCATCCATAGCAAGGAAGCAGACAATGGTAAATACTGGTACTAAACTCATTTCTTTATTCAACTTAGGACCAATCCATGGAATAGTACAGCTTACATTTAGAGTAAGTCTTCTCTCCTAAGTTAGTCCAGTCTAGAAACTCTTTCACAGACATATTTGTGTCCTAGCTTATTCTCCTTCCTGTTCACCGTCCATATTACCCATCACACCTGCCTTGCATTCACTTATCATGAACTTATCTTTGAACATGAGAATCTTTTAGCAAAAAAAATTAATTATGTTACCAAAAAAGCAGAACTATGTCTCAAAATGATACAATAACTCAGGAATAAATGTTCTGGTTTCCTTTCTGTGGATATGATTTAAACACACACACACACACACACACACACACACACTCTAGCCAAAAGAAATTTAGGGAAAGAGAGGGACTTGTAGTTCCATATCAGAGCACATCATCAAGGAAAGTCAGGAAGGACTCCAGCAGATATCATGGAGCTGATTGCTCACAGGTTTGGCTCAAACTAGCATTCTTATTAGCCCAAGATCACCTGTGTAGGGACTGTTTGTTCACAGTGGGCTGGGCTTTCCTCTATCAAAAATCATTCAGGACAATTCCCAATATACAAGCTCAGAGGCCAATCTGATCTGGGCAATCCCTCAATTAAGATTCCCTTCTCAAATGATTTCAGTGTGCCAAGTAGATAGTTAGAGCTAATGGGGACAATTATTTTAGATGTTTTATAATACTCTAGGAAAAGCTAACAATCATTTTCTGCTTCTTTTTCCTGTTTTTGCATATTAGTATGAATATATCAGTTAATAATATAAACTATTTTAATGTTTTGAATGTTTAATCAATCCTGTATCTTGTAGTAAACTCTACTTGATTACAACATATAACTTTTTGTTTTGCATTGTTAAGTTTAAATTGATGATATTATATTAAAGATTTTGTGTTTGTAATGATTTTGGGCTGTGGGGATTTTTGTATTATCTTTTCATAGTTTTGATATGTGTAATAACAGTTTAATATAATGAATTAGAATGGATTCCTTTATTTCTTTTTATTGAGGATTTTTGTATTTGACTCATGTTAGCTCCTTTGTAAAAGCTCCCTGATGAGAGGCAGATAAAAGACAGCCATGGAGCAGCCTGGGTCCTCATAGTCTGGCCTTCCTGAAGCCATCCACAGGCCCACCCACAAGGCACCGGCAGATGGGTGACATTATGATAAACAAGTATATGGTGGAGAAATGAGAGAGAAAGAGAGGTAGAATGGTTCTTGTGTTATGGTAAGAGGCAGTTCTGAAGAAGTAAGGGTGGTAAGGAATGGACTGATGTTGGTAGCCTGCTTGCCAGCCAGAACCAAAGTGGCATCTGGGCTTGGGCTGCTACCTAGGGCCATGTCTGGGTCCCTAGCCCTACTGCAGCCAGACACTGTGTTGGTGTCCATGGCTCCTGATACCATCAAAGGCCATGCCAATGCTAGTCATCTGGGCTACCACCTGGGACCATGCTGGTGCCCAAGGGCCATGCTGCCACAGGGGCCATGCCAATCTGAGTGGCCTGTGCTGCCACCTGAGGCCATAGTGACATCAGAGCCTGGGATGCTGCCAAGGACCATGTCTGGGTCCATGGTCTTGCCACCACCTTGTTCTGTGTTAATGTTAATGGCCCCTGGTACCACCAAAGGTCCCATGGACGCCCAGGGTCTGAGCCACAATCTAAGGCCATGTTCGTGTATTAGGGCATTAGGCCAACCTGGATGGACCCTACTGCCACATGGGGCCATAGTGTTATCCAGGTCCATGCTGCTGTCATGGGCCATGTCTGGGTCCATGGCCTAGCAGCAGTTAGAACATGGGTTGATGTCTACAACTCCTTTTCCTACCAGGGGCTGTGCAGATGCCTGGGGTCTGAATAGCTATCTGAGACATGTTGGTGTCTGAGGGCCTCACTGCCACCCAGACCATGCAGATCTGTGTGGCCTGTGCTATCATGGGCCATGGTGACATCCAGGCCTGAGCCGCTGCTGAGAGACATGTCTGGGTCCCTGCTCCTGATGTAGCTCAGGTCTGTAGTGATGTCCATAGCCTGTGTTACCACAAGGTGACATAAGAAATATGTGTGTTGAAATCCGAGGGTCATGCTGAACCAGCCCTGCCTCTCATTAGCCCTGAGATAACTAACCCTGCCCCTCCCTGGACACTACAGCATGACAGCTGGTCCCACCCCTCACAATGGTAGTGGGATATCTGGTCCTGATGGCATGGGCCTACGAGAGCTGGCTCTGCCCCTCACCTAAGAAGGCAGTCTCAGTGGCCCTGACCAACCATCTCAGCTACCACATCCTGGGCCTTGGATTGGTCTACCCTAACATCTACCCCATCTATGACCTGCTGGAGTACATGAAGGGACTGGCCCTGTGGAATAATACCCACTTGTAGCCAGAAGTTTTCTTGTGTCCTGCAGCTGCTCAGCTACTCATCCGTATTGGACAGTGTGCTTCCTGTCATAAAATGATAAAATAATCATTCAGAGGCTTGATATTAATTATAAACTGTTTGGTCTATGGCTCAGGCTTCTTGCTAGCTAGCTCTTTCATCTTAAATTAACCCATTTCTGTTAATCTATGTTTTGCCACATGGCAATGGCATTACTGGTCTGCTGGCATGTTGCTCCTTGGGCAGCAGGCTGGCATTGCTCTGACTCAGCCCTCTTCTCCCTGTATCTCTCTTAGATTTCACACCTGGCTTTTATCCTGCCTTACCATAGGACAAAACAGCTTCTTTATTAAATAATAGTAGCAACACATATTCAGAGCTTACAGAAAGATCATCCCACAGCACTTTGCCTTTCCTATTTCACAAAGAAATCTACCCACTCGACCTGTCTTGAAACATGGACCAAGGAATCTAATGCTTGTGCAAGTCATAGGCTTGTCCAAAAGCTGCCATGGCACAATGAAGGTGAAGGGCCCCACCTGGGGGCCCAATGTGAGATCCTGAGTCCTCTCCAGTCCACCAAGGATGCACCACTGGCCTTCTCATCTGCCGCAAAGAGAAGGTGGAGCAGAGCTCATGAGTTAGGATCTGAAAGATGCCTAGGCAGGGTGAAGCCAGAGGAAACTCTCTGGTAGAGGTCCGTAGCAGTCCTGATGTGCAAATCCAATGTGTACATAGGGGTGAAATACCAATCAAACCATCTAGTAGCTGGTTCCCTCCAAAGTTTCCCTCAGGATAGCTGGCACCAACATGATACACATACATCCACATAAAGCCTAAAAAGGCTTAAAAATAAAAGAGGGCTTCTAGACCCACAAAAAAAACAGGAGTCAAGTGAAGCTTCTTGATAGCTGCAATTTTTCAGACTGTCTCTGTTTGCTGGTGGCTGACAGATGTATGGCTCCTTTAAGAGACAGCTTTCTGGTTTGTGCTGACTGCACAGACAGCTTTTTTGAGAGGTCCTGCTACTAAGCACTTGAATGGGGTTGTGGGCAGCATGCTGCAAACTGCTTGGTGGTGGCATGAACCTGCTTCTTCCCAGAGTTGGGAAGCAAACATGGCTCCCAAAGCTGGCAGTGAATGTTCCTCCACCATGTTGGAAGGCAGAGCATGGTGGAGCCACTGTTTTGGTTCTAGCAGTGCTGCAGTTTAAAGCAATGGTCAGAAAATGATTACAGATACACAATAAAACAGATTCAGATGGGAAAAAAAATCTCTAAACAGGTTACAATGTGTTTAAAAATACACATGGGCTTGAGAGAGAAATTAAAAAAAGGTAGAGAAAGTACTACAAAAAGAAATAGAGTAATAAAAAAAGCCACATAACATGGAAAATACACGGAGAGTCTGGATACTGTATATCATTTTGTTGTCTTTAGGAATTTTTTTTAATGACAGAAAGACATTTGATTGTAGGGGCTGCTAAGTTAAACCAACATATATATTTTAAAGATATCTTGACTTCAAAACTTGAATCTAAAGATATGTTGCTTTGGAAAAGATGCATCTGGGCCATAGACCCCATTGGAGACCTCTCAGGGGGTCTTCCTCGATGGTACCATATCAATCTGGAAGGGATCCATGTCTTCTCATCTTCTGTGGAAACAAAAGCAGATGATGAGAAGACATGGATCCCTTCCAGATTGATGTGGTACCATCGAGGAAGATCCCCTGAAAGGTCTCCTATGGGATCTATGACCCAGATGATCCAATATCCAGAATAGCTTCACGGCAACTGACTGAGATGATGCAGCCTTGTGGACTACTGCAGTCAAGAGTTGACCATAATTCTAAATTTTCTCAGGATCCTCATAAGATTGCCAGTGCCCCCAATCATCAGGAAGTAGTATGAAAAGTTACACTCAGATTCCCAAAATATTGTTTGTAAATGTCTATAAATTAAAAGGGGGGTTGATTATAAATGCAATCTCTTTCTAAAGAAAAAAATGGGGATATGATATAGAAATGTTAAAAAAGGATAGATTACTGAATCTACTTTGATCCAAAAAACATTTAATCTCAAAATATTTTACACTGATATGAATTTTGATTTATTGATACAAATTTAAGGTCAATTTTGTTATGCTGTATGTATATTTATACTATTATTTAAAGTGTTATGTTTGTGTAACTCATTTGAAAATGTAATGTATAGTTAATAAATACAAATTAATAGTCATCTATAATAGTCAAACTTATAGTCATGTTAGTTAGGTTTTATAGATATGAAGAGATATATTTCAGATGGATAGATAATTTTTAAACACTTCAAAGATCTACAGAATATGGCATTTAAAATATTTTAACAACTTAGACTTTTCTAGACAGTGAGACATGTCTGCTCCTGGCACCACCAATTACTTCAAAGAGAATGATGGACATCAAACAAACTCAGTATGGAGTTTGCTTACAATGTGGAAAAGGCTAGCCGTTTGGGCAAGAAGCTGCTTTTGCCTGTACTGCTTAATAAACTGGACATGCAGACCCGCCTTCTCCAAAGAAGACATAACTTTCCAAGACAACAAGAAAATTAAAATAAACTTAAATTAAATATTTTCATGTCTACAGAATTCCAATCAAGATAGTTAAGGAAAATATATTTTACTATTTACTAAGACCACAAAAGCAAGCATACTTAGCAGATTTCATGAAATAAATATTTAATAGAAACTCAAATAAAAAGAAAATAGATTTCTTTTGATACACTGTATTCTGATTATGGTTCTCCTCTCCCAGATCCTCCCAGATCCTCCCCATTTACCCATCCTATCAAATCTACATCCTTTCTTTCTCTCTCTTATTAGAATATACCCAGCCATCTGAAACAATAATAGCAATAATAACAATAAAATAAGACAAAATAAAAACAAACAGAAAAGAAGAGCTTCACACACAAAAAAACAAGAAACACAGCTGAGATACACACATTTGCACACACATAAAACCCATAAAAACAAAATGAAAAAACACAATATATAAGCAAAAAATCTAAAAAAATGACTAACACTTTACTTCTATCTTTTATTTTTAATTAATTAATTAATCAATTAATTAATTGTTTTGCATCCCAATCACAAGTTTCCCCACCCTCCTCTCCTCCCAGATCTTCTCCCCAACCTCCCCCTCTCCACTCCTCTTTCTCTTCAGAAAAAGGCAGCCTTCCCAAATACATCAGCCAGCCATGGCATATCAAGTTGTAATAAGACTAGGCACCTCCTCTCCTATTAAGGTGCCAACCAGTAAGAGGGAAGGATCCCAAAAGCACACAACAGAGTGAGAGACAGCCCCTGTTTCCACTGTTAGGAGTTCTATAAGAAGACCAAGCTACACAACTGTAATATATGTGTAACAGCCTAGGTCAATTCCATTCAAGCTCCCCGGCTGAAATTCAGTCTCTGTGAGCTCATAAGAGCCCAGGTTAGTTGTTTCTGTGGGTTCCCTTGTGGTGATCTTGACCACTCTGGCTCCTACAATCCTTCCTCCCTGTCTTCTGTAGGATTCTCCAAGCTCTGCCTAATGTATGGCTGTGGGTCTCTGCATCTGTTTCCATCAGTTGCTGGGTGAAGCTTCCCTGATGACAAATGGGGTAGGCAACAATCTATGCACTTAGCAGAGTGTCATTAGGAATCATTTCAATGTTTTTTATTTATTTATTTATTTATTTATTTATTTATTTATTTATTTATTTATAGTCATGTTTGGTTCTATCCTTGGTCTCTGGGCTGTCCAGTCTCTGGATCCTGGACAGTGTCAAGGGTGGGCTCCCTCTCATGGAATGGGTCTCAAGCTGAATCACTCACTGGTTGTCTACTCCCATAAATTCTGTGCTACCTTTATATCAGCATGTCTCACAGGCAGGACAAATTGCATATCAAAGGTTATATGGCTGGATTGGAGTCCAAATCCCTCCACTGGAAGTCTTGATTGATTACAGGAGATGACCAGTTCAGGCTCTGTATTCCCCTCTGCAGGGAGGAATAACTAGGGTCACTATTGTAGATTCTTGGGTGTTTCCAGTGTAATAGGTTTCTAGCTTATCCCAGAGACACCCTCATATTCCAGTTGTCTCTCCCAGTATACCGTCATCCTCCCCTCACCGGATCTTTGCTGTTCCCATACCTACCCCCATCTAGAACCCCCCTCATCCACCTGTGAAGTCTATTCTATTTCCCCTTCACAGTGAAATTCATGTGTCCTCACTTGAGCCTTCCTTGTTACTTAGCTTCTTTGGACTTGTGGATTGTAGCATGAGTATAGAGAGAAGTTTTCCTATTTCATTCCCAGTTCTGCAGCCACTCAGTACTAAGTAAACATATAGAGGCTTATATTAACTACAAACTATATGGCCTATGGCTCAGGTTTCTTGTTAGCTAGCTCTTCCATCTTTTTTATTTTATAATTTAATTTAATTTTACATATCAGCCACGCATTCCCCTGTCCTCCCTCCTCCTGCGCCCCCCACTCTTCCCCCAACCCACCCCTCATCCCCATCTCCTCCAAGGCAAGGACTCCCCTGGGGATTCAGCTCAGCCTGGTAGATTCAGTCAAGGCAGGTAGGTCTTCTATCTTAAATTAACCCATTTCTGTTAATCTTTGTGTTGTCATGTGGCTATGGCATTACTGTTCTGCTGGCATCTTGTTGCTCTTTGGGCAGTAGGCTGGCATCTCGTTGCTCCTTGGGCAGTAGGCTGGCATCTCTCCTGACTCCATCCTTCTTCTTCTCCATCTTCAGTTTGAATGTACCACCTAACCTTATTCTGCCTCGCCATTGGCCAAACAGCTTTATTTATCAACCAACGAGAGCAACACATATTCACAGCATACAGAAAGGCAACCTACAGCACATGGCTATCCTTTACTTTACAGCTAATATTCACTTATAAGTGAGTCGTATCATGTTTGTCTTTCTGGGTCTGGGCTACCTCACTCAAGATGACCTTTTCTAGTTTCCTCTATTTGCCAGGAAATTTCATGATGTCATTGTTTTTAACAGCTGAGTAATACTCCATTTTGTAAATTTACCACATTTTTTTTATCCATTCTTCAGTTGAGGAACATATAAGTTGTTTCCAGCTATTATGAATAAAGCTGCAATGACCATAGTTGAGCAAGTGTCCTTGTGATATGCTAGAGAGTCCTTTGGGTATATGCTCAGAAGTGGTATAGTGGGTCTTGAGGTAGAGAAGTCGATTCCAAGTTTTCTAAGAAACTGCCATATTGATTTCCAAAATGCCTGTACAAGTTTACACACCCACTAACAATGGAGAAGTGTTCTCCTTACTCCACATCCTCACCACCATGAGCTGTTACTTGTGGTTTTAATCTTAGCCGTTCTGACAGGTGTAAGATGAAATCTCAGAGTTGTTTTGATTTGCATTTCCCTGATTGCTGAGGATGTTGAATATTTCTTTAAGTATTTCACAGCCATCTGAGAGTCTTCTGGTGAGAATTCTCTGTTTAGATCTGTAGCCTATTTTTTTTTTTTTTTGGTTTTTTTCGAGACAGGGTTTTGTAGCCTATTTTTTTTAATTCACTTATTTGGTTTGTTGATGTTTAGTTTCTTGGGCTCTTTATATATTTTGGAAATTAACCCTCTGTCAGATGTACAGCTGATGAAAATCTTTTCCCATTCTGTGGGCTGCCTTTTTGTCCTATTGACTGTGTCTTTTGCCTTAAAGAACCTTTTCAGTTTCATGAGGTCCTATTTATTAGTTGTTAATCATAGTGTCTGTGATATTAGTGTTCTTTTCAGGAAGTTGTAGCCTGTATCAAGGTTATTTCTCACTTCTCTTTAGTCAGGCTCAGTGCATCTGATTTTATGTTGAGGTCTTTGATCCACTTGAACTTAAGTTTTGTGCATGGATCTATCTGCAATTTTCTACCATCTGACATCCAGTTTAGACCAGCACTATTTGTTGAAAATGCTTTTTTTTTCCATTGTATATTTCTGGCTTCTTTATCAAAAATTAGGTGTCCATATGTATGTGGGTTTATATCTAAGTTTTCAATTTGGTTCCATTAATCAACCTGTCTATTTTTATATCAATACCATGTGGTTTTTATTACTAGAGCTCTGTAGTACAACTTGAAATAAGAGATGATGATACCTCCAGAAGTTTTGTTGTTGTTGTTGTTGTTGTTGTTGTTGTTGTTGTTGTTGTACAGGATTGTTTCAGTTATCCTGGGTTTTTAATTTTTTCCATATGAAGTTGAGTATTTTTCTTTCAAGATCTGTAAAGAACTGTGCTGGAATTTTGATGGGAATTGTGTTGGATATGTAGATTGCTTTTTATAAAATGGCCATTTTTACTACATTAATCCTACCAATCCATGAGTATTGGAGATCTTTCCATCTTCTGATATCTTCTTCGATTTCTTTCTTCAAACACTTGAAGTTCTTGCCTAAAAATCACTTTGCTTGATTAGAGTTACACCAAGATATTTTAAATTATGTGTGGCTATTGTGAAGGGTGTTGTTCCCTTGATTTCTTTCTCAGCTCTTTTCTCATTTGTATATAGGAGGGCTAATGATTTTTTAGAGTTTATTTTGTATCCAGCCCCTTTGTTGAAGGTGTAGGAGTTCCCTGGTTGAATTTGTGGAGTCGCTTATGTATAATATTATATCATCTGCAAATAGTGATACTTTGACTTCTTTCTTTACAGTTTTTACCCCCTTGAGCTCCTTAGTTGTCTTATTGCTCTAGCTAAAACCTCAAGTACCATATTGAACAGCTGTGGATAGAGTGGATAGCCTTATCTTGTCCATGTTTTAGAGGAATTGCTTTAAGTTTCTCTCCACATAATTTGATGTTGTCTATTGCCTTTATTATGTTTAGGTATTTCCCTTGTATTCCTGATCTCTCCAAGACTTTTATCATGAAGGGATGTCAAATTTTGTCAAAGGCTTTTTCAGTATCTAATAAGATGATTATGTGATTAATTTCTTTCAGTTTGTCTATATGCTGGATTACATTGGCAGATTTTTTTATGTTGAACCATCCTTGAATCTTTAGGATGAAGCCTATTTGATCATGGTGGATGATCTTTTTATTGTGTTATTGGATTCAATTTGTGAGTATGTTATTGAGTATTTTTATATCAATGTTCATGAGGGAAATTGGTCTGGAAATCTTTCTTTGTTGAGTCATTTTGTGGTTTGAGTATCAGGATAACTGTGGCCTCACAAAATGAATTTGGCAATGTTCCTTCTGTTTCTATTTTGTGGAAAAATTGGAGATGTATTGGTATTAACTCTTCTTTGAGGGTCTGGTAGAATTCTGTGCTAAAACTATCTGGCCCTGGGCTTTCCTTGCTTGGGAGAAAATTACTCCTTCTATTTCCTTAGGGGATATAAGTCTATTTAAATTGCTTATCTGACCTTGATTTATCTTTGGCAAATGGTATCTATTGAGAAAATTGTTGATTTCTTTTAGATTTTCCAATTTTGTCGAGTACAGGATTGTTGTTGTTGTTTTGGGTTTTTTAAGACAGAGTTTCTCTTGTGTAGCTTTTGGAGCCTATCCTAGAACTCAATTTGTTAGGCTGGCCTTTAGCTCACAGAGATCTGCCTGCCTCTTCCTCCCAAATGCTGGGATTAAAAGCATGTGCCACCACTGCCCAGAATACAGGATTTTGAAGTATTATCTAATGATTCTTTGGATTTCCTCAGTATCTGTTGTTATATCCCAATTTCCTTGCTGATTTGCTAATTTGAATATTCTCTCTGCCTTTTAGTTAGTTTGGATAAGAGTTTGTCTATCTTGTTGATTTTCTCAAAGAACCAACTCTTTGTTTCATTGATTCTTTGTATTGTTCTCTTTGTTTCTATTTTATTGATTTTAGCCCTCAGTTTGATTATTTCCTGCTGTCTACTCCTCTTGGGTGCACTTGCTTCTTTTTGTTCTAGAGTTTTCAGGTTTGCTACTAGGTTGCTAGTATGAGATCTCTCTAATTTCATTATGAAGACACTTAGTGCTATGAACTTTCCTCTTAATACTGCTTTTATAGTGTTCCATAAGTTTGGATATGTTGTACACTCATTTTCATTGAATTCTAGGAGGTCTTTAATTTCTTTCTTTATTTTATCCTTGATCCAGTGGTGATTCAGTAGAGAGTTGTTCAGTTTCCATGATTTTGAAGGTTTTCTGTTGTTTCTGCTGTTGAAATCCAACTTTAATCCATGATGGTCTGATAACATACAGGTTTATTTCAATTTTCTTGCATCTGTTGAGGCTTGCTTTGTTACTGAGTATATGGTCAGTTTTGGAGAATGTTCCATAAGGTGCTTAGAAGAAGGTATATTCCTTTGTGTTTGTGTGAATTGTTCTGTAGATCTGTAGATATCTTTTAGGTACATTTGAGTCATAATGTCTGTTTGCTCCATTATTTCTCTGTTTAGTTTTTGTCTGAATGACTTGTTCATTGGTGAGAGTGGAGTTTTGAAGTTTCCAAGTATCGATTATTACCAGTGTCAATTGTTCTAGTAAAGAAAATGTTTCATTTAAGTGGTTCTGATCTTTTGTTAATCACAGTAAGTACATCAGCTCCAGCTTACCCTAGAACCACAACTTTTTAAATTGAAAATATCAAATGGCCGTAAACAGACACTTTACTTCTCTCAGAAACTTCATAAGCCAGGCCTCCATTGTAGCTATTTCTCCTAACATTCTTTACAAGCTAACCCCAAGCAATCCACTGATTACTGAGCACTTAATGGTTTTTCCAGACCAAAGTTCAAATGCCAACACAAGGCAGGAACCTGGAGGCAGAAACTGAAGCAAAGGCCATGGCGGAATGCTGTATACTATATGGTGCCTTGTAGCTTGCTAAGCTTGTTCTCTTATACAACCCAGGACCACCTGCCCAGCAATGGCACTAACTCCAATGAGCCAGGGCCTCCTTTATCAACAATTGATAAAATGCCACAGTCTTATCTGCAGGCCAGTCCAATGGAGGCATTTTTTCAGTTGTGGTTCCCTCTTCTCAAATAAGGCTAGTTTGTACCAAGTTGACAAACAAACAAAACCAAAGCTAGCCAGGATATCTAACTTCAGTGATCAGAACCAGGAATCAGATTTCATTAAGTGAGAGTAACCCTAGAGATGGATGAATCTTAGTCTTAGAGCCTGAGAACTATGAAGTTCCAGGAGGATAGGTGATACCTACAGCTATGTTCTGCTATAGAATGTCATTCTATGTGCTGTGAATATGTGTTGCTCTGATTGGTTGATAAATAAAACACTGATTGGTCAGTAGCCAGGCAGTAGGTACAGGCAGGGCAAACAGAGAATTCTAGGAAGGGGAGGGCTGAGTCAGGAGTCACCAGTCAGACACAGAGAAAGCAAGATGACAAGGTAGAACTGAGAAAAGGTACCAAGCCATGTGGCTAAACACAGATAAGAATTATGGGTCCAGCTGAGGGACCAAGTGGCTGGGCAGGACACAGAAAAACTTCCAGCTACAATGTTCCTTCAGCAAAGTGATTCATGCTCAAGAACTCTTGAAAACATGAAGAGTGATCCATGCCTTCACCAATCTCAGTACTATGGCTGTTTCCCATACAATGCCCCTTTGTCCACCAAAAGAATTATAATCTTAGGAGTCTCAGGAGGGTGAGAGAATCTGTCCATTCGACAAAATGCAAAGATTCGTGTGGCAATCTGAAACCTTTTTTAAGTATTTGGTGTGCAAAGAAGGAAAACTGGCAAACTCAAGGCTGCTCTGGAAAACATCAGATGCTTCTCCAATACAAAATCAGCAATAGTTTAAACAGAAAGAAGCATGTCAGCCCACAAGTTCAACTACCCTGCCCCTTCCTGTGCATATAATTGACAGTCTCAAACAGCTCAGGACCCAAAAAGAAGCTGTTTCAACAGTCACCTTTTAAAACATTTCTTGTAACCTTTGAGATTCTCCCTGATTACTTGAATGTATTTCTTAATTTTTAAAATGTTCTTGTCAATGCCCTTCACACATTTATGTAATTTTGTTTATGTGTGTGTTTTTTTTTTTTCATTTTAGGGTAATATTCATTCTTTTCTTATTTTGAAGTATTTTTGACTTCCCTTCCCCCACCAAACTTAGTAATATTTTGACTTTAACTTATTTACATTTTGTTTTAAAACATTTTATTTGTATTCCTTTCTTATACTAATTTACTTTTGAACTTTTTAACGTTTATTTTTCTTCTTTCTTTATTTTCCTAATCTTATACTCTTTGCTCTTCCCTCTCCATGACATTCTTCTTTATTTTTTTAAATAAGTCCATAATTACTCTAAAAAATGTTTAACTTTATAGTGCATTCTTAAGTATTTTTTTTTGCCATGTTAGTTTTGTAGTGATGAGTTTATGGGTTCTAATTAATATTAAGCACAAATTTGTGGTTTCATATCAATACTGATGCTTTAGTTTGTTTTCTCCTTGATAAGTCATAAAGACTACACATTCAAAACTAGTCTTCTCAATAAGATGTCCTCTTCAAAAAAAATTATAAATAAAAAGATAGGTCCAAGACAACAGGCAGAAAAAGCATACATAGAAGCATAAGGCATGACAAAACAAGCTAACATCTCCAAAATATCACAATTCTTCAATTACATAATTCAAAAATATTAAAACATATTTAAAAAAGCCAGACTTCAAAGTTTTCAGCAAAAGTGATAAGTGACATGAAAAAAGATTCAAACAAGCAGATGAATTTAATATAGGACCTGAATATGAAAGTCAGTGAAATGGATAAGAAATCCAGAAATGTGTGTAAAAATTCAGCAATGAAATTCGGATTTTGAAAAAAAAAGTATATAAATTTTAGAAATAAAAATCTAAGTGACTAATAAAAAACACAATTAAAAACATCACCAATAAACTAAACTAACTGGTAGTGAAGCTATCAAAGATGGAGAAGTGGTTGATGAAATACAACATTCTGTAGATGGACATTTCCTGTCCCAACCGCTGGTCTTGAATAACTGACTCAGAGGCTGAAGATGAATTATAAATGCTCAGTCAATAACTCAGGCATGTTACTAGCTAACTCTTACACTTAAATTAACCCATATTTCTATTTATGCTTTGCCACATGGCTTGTTACCTTATTTTCTATATGTCCTACTTGCCTGACTGCTGGCTGGTGTCTCTCCTGACGCCACCCTTTTCCTTCCCATCATTCTTAGTTTAGCTTTCCTGCCCAACTTCCTGCCCAGCTACTGGCCTGTCAGACGATTTTTTATTAACCAATGAAAGTAATACATATTCATAATGTAGAAAAGGATTGTTCCATAGCATTCATACATCTTTAAGGACAAAATAAATAAATGAGATAACCACAATGTCCAATAACTCTGTGGTATCATCAACAAATCAAAACTAAGTCTACACCGAACAGGACCAGCTGATATAGTCACAAAGCATAGAGAACAGAGAATTTAATCTCATTATAGAAGAAAATGTCCTAAATCACAAAAAAGAAACAGACATCTAAATACAAGGGACACTTGTTACAGGCATGGTTATGCAAAATCCTCCCCATGACAAAAATACAAAGACTGTTAAAAGCCGTAAAGGAAAAATGCAGACTTACTGGCCTTGTCTTTTTGTCAACTTGACACAGCCCTAGACATATCTGGGAGAAAATAATGTTAACTGAGACAATGTCTTCATAAGATTGGCCTGTAAAGAATACTATGGGAATTTTTTAAAAACAGTGATTGATTTGGGAGTGTTCAGCCCTTTGTAGGCGGTGACACCCCTGGGCAAGTAGTCCTGGGTTATATAAGAAAGCAGGCTGAGCAAATCATGAGTATCTAGATAAACTGTGTTCCTCCATGACCTCAGTTCCTGCCGTAAGTTCCTTGACTTGACTTGACTTCCTGGATGGTGGGCTATAATCTGTAAGATAAAATAAAACCTTCCTTTCCCAAGGTGTGGACTAAAGTAACAGAAGAAAAACCAGAACATAGAGATAAAATTCGACCAGGTGCTGAGGAGTTATTGCTACACTTACAGATTAATATATCTCTAAACCCCCATCAGAGATGTTTCTATTTATTTTTCAATAGTGATTAACACAGAGACCCAAAATTGATATAGGTGCATAGAGTAAGAGAAGGTGGAGTATTCATCCCTAAAGATGACTTGTTGATTACATTCCCTTCTTCCAAGACTTTTTAAAAGTGTGGTGACTACTGATTGATTGGTCAGGCTTCAGTGGATGACACAATATACAAAAGTATTTGAGCAGCAAAAATTAGACTCAATGATTTGGTTTTTTTAGGGGCACAATGCTGTGTAGGTAGGGGCAAGGTAGTGTAACTGTATGAATTTGGGGTGGGTCAATATTAATATGATCAAAATAGATCATATGAACCTATCAGCAAAGAAACTTATGAGTTCATATCATATTACAAATTTTCATCCAAAAGTCACAGAATTTACTTTCATCTCAGTAGCCCATGAAACTATCCCTAAAACAGTCCATATTCTAACCCACATACCAAGATAAAGCAAAATAGTTTCTTGTATCTCATCAAATCTTGTAGAGTAAAAATAGAAATCATTACCAGTAAATAAACAAATACATTGACACTTAACAATATACTCTTGAATAGCCTTTGAATCACTAAGGAACAAGGAAGGGAATTAAAAGGTTCCTATGTTCAAATCCAAATGAAGGTTCAACTTACCAGGATTTTTGGACCACAGCAATTCATAGTTATGAGAATCTATGCAATATGTCAAATAAATAACTTAATGATGCACTCAATGTCATATAAATGGGAGAACAATCCACACCCCAAACAGTAGATGGCAATAAATAATAAAGAACAGGATAGACATAAACATAGTGGAAACCAGAAGAACAATATATAAAATCAATTGTGTTTCTTAAAAGAAAAAGTTTGATAAACCTTTAGCAAATCTGAACGTAAGACAATGGATGTTACTATAAATTTCAGAGAAACAGAGAATACATTGAAAATATAAAAAGTTAATTTTAAAAACTAAGAATTGTTAAAGATACAAAGAGAAAATCAGCCGGGCGGTGGTGGCGCACGCCTTTAATCCCAGCACTCGGGAGGCAGAGAGGGCGGATCTCTGTGAGTTCGAGGCCAGCCTGGGCTACCAAGTGAGTCCCAGGAAAGGCTCAAAGCTACGCAGAGAAACCCTGTCTCAAAAAAAAAAGAGAGAAAATCTGTTTAGGGTCAATCATGTGAAATATTCAGAGCTAGCCCATGAGGTGGCAGAAGTACCATTGTTTTTCTTTTGGTCTTTGTAAATTTGACTTTCTGGGGGTTTTACCCTGTGGTTCGTATTTGCTATCTACTTGTATATCAGAATATTTTGATGGCATGTGACTGAAATCCAACTCAAATGAGGATAGGATATATGAAAATAAAAGAGTAATTTGGGGTGAAGACACTCACAGAACAAATGTATTGAATTAGAATTTGTTTCTAGCATCCTGGCTTCTAGCATTGAGATAAATCTGCTCTTGGATTGCTATCTCTGTCCTGTTTTACTTTGGGCTGTCTTTCTTTTCACATAGACATGCTTATTTGCTTATTTGCTTGCTTGCTTGTGGTGCTAGCTTTGCACATGCTCTCCTCTGAGACAGTGATTCTCTAAACACCCCATTTTTGTTGTTATCTCTTGACAATCTTTACACTGATGCTTTATCCTTGAGTTCATTTGGTGCTACCTGGATGAATGACACACAACTGATCACTGGAACCATGGTGATCTTATTGAGTAGATTCACACCACAAGATTCTTAAGTGGAGAATGTGCATCTCAACTGAGTCAAAATAAGAGAGAGATGATTTTATAGAAAATTGAGATGGATGTCAGCTTGGTGGTACTCAAATATGTAATTCTAACATCAGCCTGCAGCCCAGACCATTTCTTATTTCTCTCTGCCAACGGATTTCTCCCTTCAAAGGTTCCCAAGTAAAAGCCTCAAGAAATCAGTGTACCTGTTACAGCTCTACTACCAGAGCCTGGGAAATTTGAGAATGATGGCAGAGAGTCCTTTCATTTCCCTGACTACAGCATGTGTGTGAGAACATTCAGTGATGGTGTGTTCATTAGTATTTTACATGGAGTAAGGTACTCAAAATTTTCTTCTTATCCTGAGCTTGTATCTGATGCCTCTTTGTGTTTTATCAGTTGATTCTGATTCTTACTGTGAAGTCAATCAGATAATTTCTATTACACACTCTACATAGTAGAATTTAATGTCTCCCAAGAAAGTTTATGCTAACATTACATTTAAGTTTATGAGCATTGTTCATCTTTTATGGTATTACGTTCTTCTGGCCTTCATTTTTGTTGTTAAGATTTGGGGATTTGCAGTGTCTGTTAATTTTTATATTTTCTCAGAAAGTCAAAGTTACAGGGCAACCTGAATTCAGTGAGGAATTATGTGTTTGTGTTTGTATAGTTATGCACCTGTTGCTATGAATATTAGGAACAGCAGAAATAAACAATCTCAGCAGATGAAGAATGCTATTTTGAATTGCAGTACATGCTTCCTTTTTTTTTAACTGCATTTCATTGTTTTCCTCCAAAACAAACAAACAAGCAATTCAAGTCTCTCAGAGAGCATACTCTTTATAATCTTGGAGTCTACTAAAATTTTATTTATTACTTCAAATGGTTGGATTCCTGCTTGTGTGCCATGGGAACTAAATTTCTGTTCCAGTGTTTTGGCACATCCTCAGTATACTTACCTCTGTAGGAGTGGTGTGTATCCACAATTATGTTATTTGAAAAGAATCTTTGTACTGGAAAATCCCATTGAGATGTAGCATCGTGTTTCCAAGGGTGCCTTGGGACAAGAAAGAATGGGGCAGTAACATACAACTACTTGGTTACATCATTCATACCAGAGAAATTATCATCCTACTGCTGACGGGAACATTTGTACTTCTCTATTATCAAAGATTTTGCAGAACTGCTCAGCCCCCTCTATTCATTTCATTCCAGCTGTTCTAACACAAGGAAAGAAACAGATTGTTTCATTCTCTGAACGTACATTAAAAAGGACAATGCCATCATTTGGGGGGCCTTTGAAGGGATTTTTGCTCAATTTGAACTGTGTGTGGAGCAAGCTCACTGCCTTGTAACAAAAGCATGAAACTCTGTGGTGACAGGCAAGTCAAAGGCTGAAGAATTTGTTAAAAGGAAGAAGCCTTAAATGTTCAGCATAAACAAGAGACATGAGAAAGGAAGCAGGGGAAAGGTAAAGGGGACCGTGAGAAGGAATGTGTGCTGGCCAGTGCTGAAGCCTTTCACAATCCTCTGGGAAAATGCACTTGAGGATTCCAGGCAGGACTCTTTTCCTGAATTTGTCCTGCATCAAAGACCCACAAGCTTGCTGTCACTGGAGCTCACATTCCTTGACCCTGTGTGTACTGAATAGGGACTTCTTTTTTTAAACGCCAAACTACTAAAATAATTCTGCAGCAATATCTACATCTTTCTTGTTATATTGTTCGGGAACATAAGCTTTGATTTCTTCTTGGGAATCTCTCATGTCTCTACTTCTAACCCTGCTCTGTCATACATTCTGTATGCACAAATATCTGTCCTTTCTTATTATCCTTGCTTTTCTGCACTCTTATTCTTGGCTCATGGAAACATCAATACATATGACTACTTCCTCTTTCTACAGCAATGGCAGAAAATGAAAATTAATCACAGAAGCTGTACAACAAATAACTGAACCATCCTCAATATGTGTTATAGGAAATCACTTAACAGAGCAGAATTGAAAAGTAAGATGAAGTATATTTCCACAGTCTAGACCAAGAATGTCAAAATTCTGTGATCTAGATGTCTCTATAAACAGTGCCTAGGTGTGACTTGGAGGAAGAATGGATCTTTTTTCTTGCTCTGGTGGCTATAGTAAAATTGATTCTCAGTGCAATATTATATGGAAGATAGTATTTTATCTGTAGGTTGGTCTTGTCTTTTATTCCTCAAATTAATGCAAATTCAGTACATAAAGGTTTTTAAAGGTCATAATTTTCAGACAGATAAAAATAATGCTTTGCTTTATTGTACACTGTAGGAAGGAATATAGTCCTTGAACTTGTTCCTTCCTGTCTCTATCACCATCTGTCATCAGTATCCGTTCTAGTGTTAGCTGAAGACTTTGTTTCATTTTCTGAGGGCTGGGGCATTGGTAAAAGTTTCTACTTTTATTCTAGATTATTTTTTCCTCTGCTTAGCCTGTTGGATCACTCTGGTCTGAGTTCCACTCATCCTATTGGCTTTGGAGCACAGCTAAAAGTAATCCCTGTTGTCTAGTTATTAATAGAGTACTTAGTGCAGTGATTTCCCTCTGAAATTACTAATAATGGTATGTTCATCTAGAATGTTTCGTCTTCTGCATAAAATACAATAAATTTATCCCTAGCTTGGACACACATTCACAAAAAAATATAACAATATTTATTAAATTAAAGTAAATGAATGCAAAGTATGTAGATAGCTATAAGGCAGGAGTTGGATTCAACCTAGTAATAAATTAAGAGCAGAAAGATAAATGAATTCATTGTTCAAAAAAGTTGTGTATATGGATCAGCTGTTTGTTACTGTAACAAAAGAACTGAGATTACTAATTTATAAGGAAAAAAGTATATTTTGGCTCACAGTTTGAACGTCTTAGTCAAGACTGAATAGATTCATTGCGTTGGCCTTTGGGGGATACACCAGCTGCACAGCAGGATGGTAGAGCGAATTGCTTGCTTCTTGACCAGGAAACAAAAACAAACAAACAAACAAATGGTCAAAAACAAAGAAGTCAGAATCCCCCAGTTTCCATTAAGAGTACATCATGTCCCCAGTGGCCTCAGGAGTCCACAAAATCTTCCAATAGCACTACACAGAAGAGTATGCCTATAACACGTGTTGTCTTTTTTTTTTTTTTTTAATTGTTGCTGCTTTTTAAGCCATGGCTGTCTGAACCAGCAACTGCAACTCCACTGCTACCAGAATCGGTTAGACCTCAAAAACCATAGCCTGAGGGAATTCTGTTCCCTTGGGCACCAATTCTTTCAAACCTACCGAGGGAAATTAACTAAATCTGTATCCTTCTAAAGAACTCAAGATTTAAAGGTTAAGGTAGAATTCTGCTCTTCAGAGAGGCTGAATAGCAAGTAGCTCCTCTCCTTGTTTGCATCCTCCAAAAAGCCCTCCTGCTTCTCCTTGCCCCTGCTTATAAACCCTTTCTCACCTGGCTCCTCCCTACTATTTTCTGTCAGCTAGTTGCTGACTCAGCCTCCTGACCACAGGTGAATTTTATTTAATCAAACACATCTTTGCATCATTAAACAAATGTTCCAGGGCATAAACAAAAGTAGCACACCTTAAAATAATATTCTACAACACACATGGACCTTGAAAGGGCACCTGTCCACACCACAAGAAGGTTCTTGAATGACTTGCAAATGTTTGTGTTTCATATTCTAAAATACAGTATTTTTATGTTTTACACTCCCATATGTTATTTCTGCACAATAAGGAACCAGTGGGTTCATCTGCTCAGTGAAGCTTCCCAGCTTTTTCCTAATTCAAACTAAGCAACTAGGACTTAGAGAGAGACGCTTCATGGGTAAGGTTCCTTACCACCAAGCCCTATGGTCTGTGTGATCTACATGAGTGTATTACATGGTGGAAGGAGAGAACCAAACTACCTTAGGTTATTTAACTTCCACTGTGTGCCCTGGCACATGCAAGTCTACATATATACTACACAACAAATATTTGTGAAATGTTTTTTATTAAATATAAACTAATATTTTCTCTATTTTTTTCTCCTAGATGTTTGTTGGTGCTCAAGTTTCACACATAAAGAAAACATTAATATACTTGCACAAAAAATATAAACCTCATCCAGAGTTTCTGTAATTAATTGAGTCATTTCTACCTCTGATGTCTGGCATCTCCTGAATTCTGGCACACTTAAAATCCTATCATAGATGGAGGAGGGGCTCACAAAGCCCCATCCTGAGCTGAAGAGCTATTGGCAATGGATGACTGCTTGAGAGGAATAGTGAGTTTTCTTCAGAGGTAAACTGCTGGTCTGCTATACACCCACACACATATTGGAAGCAGTAAGTGAACTTAGTAATTAGATTAAGAAGCAAAGGAAAAGGGGATGTGGTCTGGGAGACGTTTTAGTGTAAATACTCTGTGTATATGATTAAAACCCATTGTATACAGGTATAAATTTCTCAAAAAGTAATTATGAAATAGATATATATGTACATTTATTTTAACCTGTCCCTTTAAGCCTGTATGAGCTTCTTAGAGCCTTTGTCCTTAACCTTCTACCTTCCCAAAGCAGCCACACACTGTGATTTTGCTTTGTTTTGTAGAGAACCATGGGTTTATTAGTCATAAGGAAGGGATATTGTGTGCAGCCAAGTTAAGTTTAAATTGCTCTATGGCCATTCCTCTCTTCATGCCATGGTGACCACGATATCCCTAGATGCTTCTTGGGTCATGACAGAAGCCAAAGAAAACCTCAGAGTGGATTTTATTGGATGAAGGAAAGAATGAGGCAGATATCCTTAGTTGGTAGGGGTCCATTAGATTAAAGTTTGTGAAACCATCAAAAGCTGTAACCTTAATGTCCACCTCCATCCCAAAGAAAGAAGGGTACAAATGAGCAGAGAGACCTAGAATTTTTTCCCCTAGTGACACAGTGTGTTTTTACTTGAGTCTCAACAGTAGTTACACAATGAGTGAGCAAGGAGACAAATGTATTATAGTGAAAAATAGTAGAAATGCTGTTGGCTGGCTTTAAATTTTATTGCATGAGTTCCAATGCTGCATGCTTATTTAAAAAATTAGAAAAAAACACATAACTACATGATATGAAGGTGTAATTTTGTTTCTTAGATTCATATTTACTCCCCTATTTCTCCCTCTTATTCTCCTCATATTCCCCCAATGCATCTACTTCTCAAATTTAATGGAGCAAGGGAACACAAGCAATTGCTCTATCTTTCAAAAATGATTCCCCCTCCCCTAGAAGCCATCAGCTGTCAATAGCTCTTTAGTAAGGCTCATATGGGCCCTAGAGATTGTCTTCTCCATCTATCTAGGATTTTGGATGACCTGTGCAGCTCACCATAGCTGTGAGTTCACAAGTCTGATAGCCATGCTATATCTGAAGCCAGCATTTCATAGTTCTCCTCCCCATTCTCTAGCTCTTATTTTCTTTCCATTTCCTCTTTCTCAGTGTACCCTGAGACTTGGTGTTGAAGGACTTAAAACAGATGTTCCATTTAGGGTTGAGCACTCAGGCTGTTATTCTCAGAATTTAGAAGAGTTGTTCTTCTCTCCATTGACTGTCGCCAATTGCAAAAGAAAGCTTCTCTCATCAAGGATGAGAGCAGCTAAGATCTCTGGGTATAAACATAAGTATTTCAAAGGCAAATTGACAGCATGACCATATAATGGAATTACAAAAGCAGGTAATACTCTAGAGCCAATGACTTTCCCAGCCATGTACTTTTGACCAAGATAATAGTGCAAAACACGGAAGTACCTCCTATAGAACAGGCCTAAAATTTAAACATAAAGTAGTGAGTTACCCCATAGCAGTCATATGTAAGATGAATTACTAAACGGTTTTATTAATAAAAACCCAGAGCCAGATATTGGGGTTAAAACTGAGACATCAGAAGAATAGGACAAGCCACAGCCAACCTTACCTCACTGACACCTCAGTCTCCAAAGAGACCTACTTCCTGTATACCCACACCTTTATGCCTTTCTGTCCCTGAAATTTCACTTCCTTTCTCTGCCTAGCTACATCACTTCCTCTTCCTGGCCAGCTCTGTCATTTCCTGTCTGTCTGTACAGAACTTCAGACCTTTTTGGTTAACTAGTGTTGGAATTCAAGGCATGTGCCACCATGCCTGGCTCTGTTCCCAGTGTGGCCTTGAACTCACAGAGATTTGGATGGATCTCTGCCTCTCAAATGCTAGGATTAAAGGTATGTACTACCATTGCCTGACTTCTATGTATAATATAGTGGCCAGCTTTTTCCTCTGATCCTCAGATAAGCTTTATTCGGGTGCACAATATTTTAAGGGGCCACAATATATACAGTTATACTATTATTGCACCCGTGGCATAGCTCACCTAGCAGGTTGGAATTGAAGTTTATAAGGTTCTACACTGGTTAAGACCACTGATGTGTTTTCTTCACTAACACTGTCAGAGCATTCTCTGGCACTAGGAAAATTAGCCAGCAGATTATAAGTTTCCTGATTGGTTAGAGACTGCTTTGTCTATGTCCTAAAGCCACACAAAGCAAAAGATCTGAAGCTAGGATACACATATCAGAGAAAATACGTTTGTATTTCTGGGCTTGGATTACCCTACTCAATATATTTATTTCAAGTTCCAGGCATTTATGTACAAACTCCATGTTTATATTTTTCTTCACAGTGAATAATATTCCATTATGTACATGTACTACATTTTTCTTATCAATTCATCTCTCGATGTACATCATTTTTAAAGCTTAAAAACAGTGGAGAATCTCTACAACTGAGATTTCTATTACTGTATACCTTAGTAACATGTTCAAAAGAGCCATTGCTTCTCATTCTACCTCACGGAATCTGCCCCAAAAGTAGTACCAGTGGCTGGGAACTTAAAGCGAAGCTTTTTATTTTAAATTTTTTTTACACTTAATTTATTTTCAATAAGCACTAATCTTTTTCTTCTTATAGTTTGTCCCTTTCTTCTCTCAGGTCTTTCTTCTCAATTTTGCTCATGGGGCTGAGAAATCCAAAATATATTTTTCCCTAAGAGGAAGATTTGCTAGTGAATATATTCTCTCTGTCTCTCTCTCTCTCTCTCTCTCTCTCTCTCTCTCTCTCTCTCTCTCTCTCTCTCTCTCTCTCTCACTTGCTCACTCTACTTTTTATAGATTCCCAATCTGTAATGCTGAGGTATTACAAACATCCTGCTAAGAAACCCTCCCCTTGACTTCTGAGATACTTCATATTTAACAGAGAAACCTCTGAATTGAAGTGCTTGCCTTTTCTAACCTGGTTGAGCTAGATTTTAAGCTTACTGGTTATGTAACTTACAACACATTCTCCTTCCCCAGTTTTTGCTTAAATACTATAGAAGATCAGAAACAAGAATCATGGTAATGCTTTTATTCCCACAAGCTCTTCACAGTTGCCTATATCTGATAGATAGTGAATGCTTGTGAATTTGAATGGACTTACTTTAAAAGAGCTCTTTACACTCCAGTCACAGTGTGAGTCAGGATTACCTGGAGTGTTTATATGGACATATTGCCAGACCTTACCCCTAGAGTTTCATTCAGTAAGTTTCAATATAGATTCTATTCAAATATGGGTGGGCCTGATACAGGAGGCTGGGAAACCATACTAAGAACAGCTACTCAAAGAAGCATGCTATGGTTTCTCTCCAAACATAAAAAGGAGGCAGGATCTAAAGATAGGTAGGAAAGATTATATTTTGAGTGTTTGTTTTCCTTCTGGCAATTCAGCCATGTTATATCTCTAATCACTAATGGTGAGCAATAGTAAAAATTTAAAAACTATAGAATATATATTATGAAATTATAGATTAAATATACCACAATTGATAAATTATAGAATACATATACTCTAATTGATAAATTATGTTCAAAGAACTATCTTTCTTTTTTTAAGTAATTTTATTTATTTATTTATTTATTTTATTTTGCAATACAATTCAGTTCTACATATCAGCAATGGATTTCCTTGTTCTCCCCCCTCCTGCCCCCTCACCTTCCCCCCAGCCCACCCCCCATTCCCACCTCCTCCAGGGCAAAGCCTCCCCCAAGGACTGAGATCAACCTGGTAGACTCAGTCCAGGCAGGTCCAGTCCCCTCCTCGCAGGCCGAGCCAAGCGACCCTGCATAGGCCCCAGGTTTCAAACAGCCAACTCATACACTGAGCACAGGACCCGGTCCCACTGCCTGGATGCCTCCCAAAGAAATCAAGCCAATCAACTGTCTCATCCATTCAGAGGGCCTGATACAGTTGGGGACCCCTCAGCCATTGGTTCATAGTTCATGTGTTTCCATTCATTTGGCTATTTGTCCCTGTGCTTTATCTAACCTTGGTCTCAACAATTCTCGCTCATATAAAACCTCCTCTTTCTCGCTAATTGGACTCTCAGAGCTCCACCCAGGGCCTAGCCATGGATCTCTGCATCCAGATCCCTTAGTCTTTGGATGGGGTTTCTAGCACAACAGTTAGGGTGTTTGGCCATCCCATCACCAGAAAGACAAACATGGTATGTACTCACTCATAGGAGGATACTAGATGTGGAACAAGGATGACTGGATTGCTACTCACATCACTAGGGAGGCTACCTGGAAAACAGGACCCCAAGAAAGACACGGGGATTGCCCAATGACGGAGAAATGAAAGAGATCTACATGAACAGCCTGGACATGAGTGGGGGTAGTGAAGGGCAAGGGTCGAGGGAAAGAGAGCTTGGGGGAGCAGGAGATCCCAGCTGGATCAAGAACAGAGAGAAAGAACAAGGAATAGGAGACCATAGTAAATGAAGACCACATGAGAATAGGAAGAAGCAAAGTGCTAGAGAGGCCCAGAGAAATCCACAAAGATACCCCCACAACAGACTGCTGGCAATGGTCGAGAACTATCTTTCTTACTTTTGGACAAAAATCATTCAACTTTTTTGTTAACATCAACATTTTGCATTAAAAAAATACTTTCTGACTGATGTAATGACCAGCAGGATTCACATCAACACCGATACTTTTCAGGTACTTTTCTGTCTTCCATCCCACCTCCTCTCTTATTCTGGACATTTTCATTTGTGAGATCCTAAGTCTACCTGAAATGCAAGGCAGAATATCAATTGGGCATACAAGTTGAGTAGAATTTGGGTCTCTGGGTTCTGGGCTTCCATTTTGGTTAATTAACTTGAGCCAGCCTCAACATGGCAGGAAAATTATTAACCTTTCTTTATTCAGATTCATCATACCAATGAAAGTAATAAAATCTGGTCAATTGTCTCCAGAAAAGTCTGTGAATAACACATTGCTTAATGCAAATGCATTAAATATCTTCAGTCTCTCCATCCAGACCTCCCTTCATAAAGCATCAGGAGGGATCCTGTTAGAGAAAACATAGCTTAGGCATTTTTAGAGGGTGCTCGAGGTTGACAGTCTAACATATAAGCAGGATTTGTTGGGACCCATGTTACTTTAGTTTAGCAGTTTCTGAATTGAATAAGAAGGGGGGTTGTTAATATTTAAGCTACTTACTGCAAGTTAGAAGGAATATGAAATTACTTAGCCAGGAATATGATATGCTTATTAGAACCCACAGAGTGAAATGAAAATTCTCCAAGTGACCCTATAATTCTGAAATAAGAACACAATTCTATTGTGAGGAATGGAACAACAGTTCACAGCTGTTTCCCCGAAGGGGGAGAAACTGATTCAACCTTTGTCCTACCGACTTCCCTTCTTCTGTCCCTTCGAATGCTTTCCAAAATGTTTTGAAATATCTGTCCTGAAAATTTCTGTCTTTGTAAATATTCTTGTATAGTTTTTGTATCTACTTAACACAAATTTTATGCATCCTTCTGATAATATTAGTTACCCTTACTTGCTCGAGAGTATATCTTTTGTCTCTCTTCGGAGCCCAACCCCTCCCTAGTTATGTCCATTTATATTTAATTCAATTGAACTACAGAATACTGGAGTCAATAGCTGATTTAAGACAACACTGATGGTCCAGATCATTGTTTCACAGAGCAGGAGAGAAAAAAATTAGACAACTCCCTAAAACCACATGCATAGCTTATAACCAAGTTTGTAAGTGGACTGAAGCATCCATCACTCCTGTGGCAGCAGCCTCATTGCTACACCGTAGTATACCATCTGAAGTTTGTGTCTTTTCCTAGGAAGTCAAGATACACATTAGAGTCAAGTCAAGCACTCTCGCTGAGAATCAGAGGATTCAGAAGAAAAAAACGGGCAGAATATGTTTAGATGAGACCAGAGAGTGTGCACAGGAATCCTGCCATGTTGGCCTGAGCCATGTAACTTTACCAGGTGGAGCTCCAGTGTCTTCTTCAAAGAAATAAGAAATAAAAGTACTTTTCCTGAATGATTGTTGCTATGACAACATATGGCCAAACTTGCCCTGAATGAGAGGGAGTATCTGTGTTCTTCCTGCCATGTGGGTCTTACACTACTCCTACTTTCTGTGAATTACGGTTTTCCTTTCAACTGCTACACCTCTGGCTTCCTGTCACTATCCTTGCTGACTCTTTCACAGTGTCTGACTGTAGGCCTCTCCATCTTCTAATCTTTTCTCATGAACTTCCCTCAAAGCATTTATACTGAGCAGGCATTGTTTACAATGACAGTGACCGGTGACATCATCTCCCTGCATGCCCTGCTCCTTTGCTTGAGGATACTTTCAACCCTGCTCTTTGTCTGCTTTTTGAAAGTCATAGCCATTGACTGGGCATTCAGAAAACTGGAAATGAAACATTCCCAACCTAGACAAGAAAAGTTCCAACTGGGCATGGTTTTGTGGTCCTTTAATCCCAGCAAAGGAAGGCGGCAGATCTTTGTGAGTTAAGGGAAACCAGCTTGGTCTACATAATGACTTCCAGCCCAGCTATGGCCATGTATTGGACAGCATCTCAACAAAAACTACAACAACAACAACAAAACAAATAAATAAAAATCTATCAGAAGTGTGAATATTAAGATTCAGAGTCTTTGTTCAATTCTTGTTTCACGCATTGTGCTTTGAGAGTAGACTTATAGAAAGTTTATATTATATACCTGTTGCCTCAGCAATTTGAGATGCTCCTTTTTTGCACTTTGACCTGCCACCAGTGGTGAAATACCAAGTTGGAAAGAACAAGTTAGAGGGAAGGATATTCTTGAGACAGCCAGGGTATCACTTATTTGAAAACTTCTCCATTATTTTGCAACTCTGTTACGTCGCCAAGAGCATTGCAAGATTTGGCTGTGGACACCTGGAAAATGTGAGACTTGAATATTTCGTGTGGACACTCTGACTCCCCTTCCCCTGAGGGAAGAGGAAAAGGCTGACCTGCATGTGTTAAATTTGTCCCTAAAGGGACACCTACTGTGCTATAGGGAGCTTCCTGGTGGCATCATAGGCTTTCTATATTTACTTCCTATCTTTTCATCCAAAAAGAGAAGACTATTCAGGTTTTGTGATATTTCTTTTTCTTTTTCTTTTTCTTTTTTTTTCTTTTGGTTTTTTGAGATGGGGTTTCTCTGTGTAGCTTTGCACCTTTCCTGGAACTCACTTGTAGTCCAGGCTGGCCTCGAACTCACAGAGATCTGCCTGGCTCTGCCTCCCGAGTGCTGGGATTAAAGGCGTGTGCCACCACCGCCCGGCTTTGTGATATTTTTAATAGGTCACCCATACTTCCTGTGTTTTTTGACAATTCTACAACAGAGTCATAAATGTATTTTTGAGATAGATAAACTGAGCTCACATTTTAATCTTGCATAATGTTGCTTATAAATTTTGGATAAAACAGACACACACTAATCACCATTTCCTCACCTGTAGATACATAGATTTTATTTATGTGCTTCTATTCCATCATAGGCACTTTTTATTTATTTTTAATATTTAATTATGCGTATTTGTGTGTGTGTAAGTGTGTAGGGGGTGAGTGGGTGTGGGTGCAGATATGTGCTTACCAATATATACGACCCTGAGGCCAGAAGAGTTAGTGGGAACTTTTGTAGTTACAGATGGCTCTGAGCTGCCTGACTTACATGCTAGAAACTAAGCTCTGGTCCAGTGGAAGAGCAGCAAGCACTCTTTTTTGTTTGTTTGTTTGTTTTCTGGCTTGATTTTTTGAGACAGGGTTTCTCCATGTAGCGTTGGCTGTTCTGGAACCAGCTTTATAGACCAGGCTGGCCTCGAACTCACAGAGCTCTGCTTGCCTCCAAATTCTGGGATTAAAGACTTGTACCACCATGCCTGGCATGCAGCAAGCAGTCTTAACTGCTAAGTCAGATATCTTTCCAGCCCTTTTAGAAGGATTTTCCAATATGGGTTCAAACTGGGCAGGGTGTGACATCACAGCCTGGTCTACGAAGAGAGTTCTAGGCCAACCAGAGCTGTATATTAAGACCCTGTGTCAAATAAAATAAAAATAAAAAAGAATGAAGGGAAAAAAAACCCCAAAATCTCAATCAACAAACAAGTAAACACAGACTCAAGCTCTGTTTTCATCCTAGTATATCAATGCAATGTCTCATACAAAGATACTGAATAAACAATTCTTAAGTAAGTGGATGGGTGGATAGATGGATGAATAAAAAGGCAACAGACTGTGTTGATGGATATACAATAAAGGTTGCTTTTGATCCTCCATTTAAAGAACATGAATGATATTCCTTAGGCTGTTTGGTTTCTGTTTCATTCCAAGCTTCGACATGTTCCATGTCTTGTTTTCCTCCTGTTTCTTATCAAATTCCTTTCTTCTTTAGTCCTTTTAAGTGTCTTAAAGTTCTTCTAATTTGAACATTAAGTGAAGAGGCTTTGTGTGCTGTAACTTTCAGATAGCTTGTATATTTTATAGAAGTTTTTTTGTTTTTTTTTCTCCTCATTGCTCCATTCCAAGGAAATGACTAATATGGGAATTTTAGTAAGGATGTTAGGGAAAGTATTTTCTGTAGGAGGCTTGTGAACATTTTTAAAAACATATCCCATAAGCATCTGTCTTCTCTACCTGGGGCTAAAGCTGACCCTGAATAGTACTTTGTTTCAGTAAATGAACAGCTAAGTAAACTCTTTTTGGATGAGAAGATAGGAAGTAAATATAGAAAGCCTATGATGCCACCAGGAAGCTCCCTATAGCACAGTGGGTGTCCCGT
The DNA here is from genome assembly GCF_949786415.1 of Peromyscus eremicus. NCBI lineage: Eukaryota > Metazoa > Chordata > Mammalia > Rodentia > Cricetidae > Peromyscus > Peromyscus eremicus. The sequence goes on along the minus strand of NC_081419.1, from coordinate 25,254,836 downwards.
TAGGGACAAATTTAACACGTGCAGGTCAGCCCTTTCCTCTTCCCTCAGGGGAAGTGGAGTCAGAGTGTCCACACCAAATATCTACCTGGTTCCAAGTAAATACAACTCTTCAGTGAAACTGGGTTATCATAGCCGTTGCTTCATTCCTAGGACATCAGTATACCTTGTCATCAGCTGAGGGTTAATTCATGAAGGATGAACTTTGTCCTTATGGTGGAAAAAGGCTAGCAAGATCAACACAGCCTTTCCTATACACACTGAAATGCACGCTTTGTTCAATCACTATGTGTAACTATTACAAATCAATTGAAATTGTGTATTAAAATTACCGGAGCTGGGAAACACTAGGATTTAGACATTTTCATTGTGATTAAAGATGGCTGCTGGTCCTTCCTGGGATTCATGGAGCAGAAAGGTGGTAACAGATTCTGGGAGGCCAGTGAGGACTCCTGAAGAAGATGAATTTTGTCAAGAGGAGTATAGGAAACCATAGCATCAAGTTTGACACATTTATAGCCTCAGTCATGACTGAATGACCAGGAGCCAGCCAGGACCACAAAGTAACAAGGGTAGGGCCAGAGGCAGCTGGGGAGAGCTAGGAAAAGGGCCAAGCCGATAATGAAAGAGGGAATTAAGGTACACATTAAGCTCTCCAAAGGGAAAAATAAGCAAAATTTCCAAGACGTTTCTAAGAAAAATTTGAAATATTAACTTTTTTGCTAAAGTAACAAAAATAGCAAACTTACTGGTCTCTCTCAGTACATTCTATTGCCTTTTTTTTTTTTCTTGAAGCCTTGAGGTGGTGAGGCCTCATTGAGCAGTAGTAAATGAGGTCCTGAGACTTAACAAGTTGTACACCAGCCAGTTACTCAGAGTTCAGAACGAGTGGGTTATTTTCCTGGTGTTCAGAATCAGCATGTTTGGAGCTGGCTTCTGGGGACTGAGCCCGCTTTCCTGAGAGAGCTGGGATTCAAGTAGGCAGACAAGCTGTCTTATTTCATGAAGTGAAGCTGCCACTGGAACCCAGGGCGCTTGATTGAAATTTCAGACATGTGATTTTGTCAGAGTTCGGATGCCTTTCTTTTGAAATGCCTTGCCTTAATAACTACTTTAACCCATTGCCAATCTTTGCGGCAAGCATGCCTCCCATGATTGGGAAAATTAATGAACAGGCACCAGCTAAAGCAATTAAACCTAAACACCCCTGATTTGAGCGTTAGGCAAAAGCCTGCCTTGAATTTCTCTTGACAATGCAGAAGTCCTGCCATCTCTGAACTGTTGAATTATTGAGGTGAACTGCAACAGCGTACGGGAAAGGGCTGTCACAGCAGCTGTGCTGGGCAGGCAAGACTGAGGACAAGCTTCCCAGGCCTGGGCAGCCCAGGCGCAGCTCCCCATGGCCAGAAAATGCTAGGTGGCCGACAGCCACACGAATGTACCGGGTTTCTCGAGGTCTGAGGGTGCTTACTTGTTTTAAAAAAGCTAAAATCTGCTCTGGTGTCCACCACTACATCACAATTCCCATGCCCTGGAGCATTCCTCTTTTCAGATCCCAGGCATTTTTTTTTTCTCCCGCCTCCCTACGTGCACTCCAGGATGTAGACAAAATGAAATCCAAGTGACCTATGTGGGGGTGGATTTTTTTTTTTTTTTTTTTTTTTTTTTTAGAAACAAACAGAAAATTAAGTGAAAAAAAAAAATCCTGTTCTCACTTTTTTCCTTTTGGAAGGGGTATGTTTGTTTTCTCAGAGACACTTTCTGGCAGCTCTGGGGGAATTCAGTTCTAATAAACTCTTTTCTTCAAAAAAAAAAAAAAAGTATTAGCCCTTGCTTAACTTTATTTTCTGACTTCCAAGTCTAATAAAAACCCATGGCAATTGCTTTTTTTTTCTTTTTTTTGAATGTGTCAAATTTTCTGATTTGAGAATACCAACATTTTCTGAAAAGACAGAATATTTTTACAAAAAGTTAGCAATATTTAGACTATTATCTAATATGGTAGGAGAAAATATTTGGAAAAGTTTTTAGAGACATTGATGTTAGGTAAATCAGAATCAAATCATGATGGTTGCTAAGTTATTTAACAATCGTGAAAAGTAAAAAAATTAAAGACATTCAATAGGTTAGAAGAAATAAATTCTAAACATTTCAGTTGTTCTCAACTACAAACATTGGTTTTGTAAGAAAACAGTAACTGCTGGAAGTGAAGTATGTTTGGTGGAAGATTGTAATTCGATACCCTTTTCTTTATTCATCTTAGTCCTCCTTGTTAACACTGCTCTTCTCGTCTCTGCTCATGAGCCCCACTCAGTACCAACTGTATACATTATTTCTCTCATTCACGGTATTCATGATGTCAAACGGCTTTATTAAAACTAATTCTAGGGGAAGCATTGGCAGGGGCTTCATGGAACTTAGAAGTCCCTATAAAACATACTCAGAGAGCACCCTTTAAAAACTAGCCAAAGGAATGTCAGCGTGGGATTTTTTACTGTATGACTTTATATCCACATTTGAACACTTTTAGGATGAAAGAGAAGGGGTCAGCCACAGCAGTCACATAGTCTACATCATGCCAATCCTAGGTAAAACGGGGCCCATTACGTCTACTGGTCTGAATAACTGATAATAAAGAAAGATGATTAGTACTAGCTAAAGATGTTTAGTATGCTTACCATACCTCCTCCTCTGTCTCCGACAGACCCCCCCCCCTCGGACCCACACTGCAAGCTTCTTCGCATCTCACTCCACTTCTTTCATCACCACGTATTTCCAGAACTGCCATGACCAGGTGAGGATTTGGTGACTCTTGTATAATCTGTAAACGCTCTTAGAAAAGCCTCTCTGCCATGGCTCAGGTCCCAGGGAGCCAGAAGCCTTCAGTGAGGAGTTTGTGGACAAGACATTGTCCCATAGGCAAAACAATAGCACCAGGACTCTGTTATTTAGTATTACAAAAACTTAGTATCATGGGAAGAAATCCCACGCAGTAAAACAGTAAAATTCATAGACCAAACTCATTTCTGATAATGAAAAATTTAGCTCAATGTGTCTTCAGACACAAATATGATAAAGTGCTTTGCAGAACGACTTTCGCTTACTTTTGTGAGACTCTGAAGAAGGCTGCTGGATGTTTTTACACTTCAGTATATGTAATGATCATCCATCTCATCGGGCACTGATTACCCCTTCGCAAGCTCAATTAGATACTCAAGAATCTACCTACTTCAAAAACTCACTTTATATGTTGAACATAAACGGTTACTCCTGTCAAACATGATAAGGTTCCATCTTTGTTAGTCAGTCTCTAGCCAATACAGAGAAGACATTCATATGAGCTTTTCAGATTGCTCAGGACTCTGATCAGAGTGAGGTACAAAGTTGACATGAGAAAACAAACTCCCTCATTCCTGTAAAAGTGACATGGTGTGTGTCCCAGGAAAACACACCAAGTTTAGCATAGACTTGAAATTAAGGGCTATGATCAGTTCCCAAGAAATAACAACATTGAGTATAACCTAAACCTCATTAAGAAAAAAAAAAAAAAGATTCCTTTTATGGTCCAGCCTTGGCAAAGCATAGCTAAACTGTAGTTCAGCCACCTTGGGTAGGTACGGGAACCAGCTGCAGTGACTGGGACCAGAATCACCATTCAGCAAACACGAGAATTTCCAAACAAGGTGAGTTTCCCTCCTCAGCTGTCTAGTTTACCATTACCATAGGAAGAAATCAGGCGTCTGCAAACTGTACTTAATCCATTCTTTAAACAGCATGATATGATAGCCTTTTTCATTTCTCCCCACACTGCATTTTGTTGGTTTTGTCTCAGAGGCTTTAGCACAAGATGTGGCCTTGTGCTTGGAGGCCTGCAGATTACAAGAAATAATGACCTGTATATATTTAGTTGTTCAAAGGAAATTAGAGTAGCCTGATTTTTATTATTCCCCATTGCCTCACGTTCTCTGGTGTAATAACTTGCCCTGTTCTCTAATTTGCTTTTACATCATCGGAAATGTATAGCATTTAGCCGACATACTCCCATGACCAATCAGGACCTGCTGCTGAGCTAGGTTAACACAACCTTGCAGGAAATGGCAAGCTCTCCTCAGCAGGCCAGCCAGAGATGGTGATGAGCTTATCTCCCCTCAAGTCCAGTCTAGAGACAACCCTTGACAATTTGCCCCCTATCCCTGCTGAGTTCTCTGTGTCCTACTCTTGAATATAGGAGCTTTCTCTTCAAGTCTGGTGTCAGAGAAAATATCCTTTGCTGGAAACACTTGCATGTAGCTGCTTAGGGTTAAATTTTTAATTGTTAATTTCCCAGTGCATGCCCAGGAACACTGCCTGGCCCTGCTTTTCCATCCCTCTACTCTCTTACTATTTTTTCTCACACTGAAATCTAAAAGCCATCTGCTTTCAATTCTCTGTCAGTAAAAGAAACGACTGTTTTAGATAGCATGGGTGTATGGTGATGTGTATGTATATTTTGTTTGTATGTCTGTGTACAGATGTAGGCAAGGATGTACACACATGTGTGCACATGCTTGTAGAGTCCAATGTTGGATATCTTCTTTAGTTGTGCCCCATCTTATTTGTAGAGACATAGTCTCTCACCCACTTAGAGCTCACTGGTCAGCAAGCCCCAGGGATCCTCATGTTTCTGCCTCCCCATTGCTGGGATTACAGGCACAGGCTGTCACTCTGGCAACGTCTAGCTTCTTACACAGGTATTGGAGATCTGAACTCAGTCCCCATGCTTGTACAGGAAGCATTTTACTAATAGAGACACCCCAGTCATGTTTTGAATGTTTGTAAGATTTACAGTTAGATCTTTAGATCGTGGTTTCATGGGGAATTTCTGATCCTATAACACATATGCTCTGTAGCTGCTAGAGAGAAGGCAGAGGTCCGTAGCTAAAGTATCCTTACTGCAGGGAATTATTACACTATTGTCAGTCGCAACTAACTAACTTTTTCCCCCCTCTACATCCCACGAATGGTATTTATACTCTTCTGAGACTAAAGTAACATTTGAAAGACAGGCAAAGGTGATTTTCATTTAATTAAGAGTGTTTTTCAAGACCTTTAGTGGAGTTTGTGTGGTTTCTTTAAATTCTTCTGCAGCAGTTGAGCTCTGTGCTCTCAAATAGGCAGGATTTGGCAAGATAAAAATGACAAGAACTATATAGTGAGCAGTTTTAATAATCACAACTTCTGAAATTTACTCCATGAGCATATTTTAGGAGCTCAATAAATTTGATCTTTATAAATGTTTCTTCTTCTCTCCTCAAACATTTCTTTGCAGTCTGGGCAATAGCCTCATTATTAACCAAGTCTCCGTTCCAAAACAAACTCAGGTCCCTCATATTCACCCTACTTTAATTTCCTTCAGTCTCATAGATTTGAAGATTAACTACTGGTTTTGTTTTGTCCTCTTCTTGCCTGCTCTGGGAGCCACAACTTACCTCATTTTTCTAATTATGATTTCTTAGAAATAACACATTCCTTTTAGTACTGTCAAATGTCATGCTTCTAACTGTTCCCCACTTCTTCTGAAGTCATCACTAAATTCTCCCACTCTCCATAAAGTACCAGTCTACTGTCATTCAGGAGATAACTTTTAAATGTTCTTATTTTATACTTAGCTTACTCTCCTGGCCATAGTTTTATTACTGGAGCTTAGGCGATCCCTCTTACTAAACTGTCCCCCTTGCCCTAAATTCCATTCCTGGGTAACACGGTACTTGTCTGAGTCTGTCTGTCTCCAGAGATGGCACAATTCTTTTGAGATTCCTCAGAATCATAACCTTTCAAGGGGGCCTTTGCATTTCAGAACAAGATTAGGTAGGAAGTTTGTACCTCTGTGTACAAGTAAATCAGTCAACAGTTATCCTTCCCAGAAACTGGCCAGGTGGTTGATTGTGGGCCAGGGTCTGAAAAGGAGTGGGAAAGTGTAATGAAGTAGAGAAGAAAAATGCTAATATTTTCTCTGCACTGACAAAAATATTCAGTTTCTGAACTCTAGGAAACAATTCATTCCATCTGATTCCATTAATTCCAAAATGAGTCCCTTGGGAATCCTGCAGATCAGTATTAGGGCAGAAGAGGTAGATTACATATTTACTATTTCTCTTAAGATTCTGATTCCAGTTTTCCTCTGTCTTTCACTTCTTCTTCTTCCCAGAGCTAGCACAAACCTGTGACTTCAAGTATTTTTTGATATAGTAACCCAACTTGCCTTATAATTCATTCATATCTGAAGTGACTTCTGATGATTTTAAGTATATTCACAGAATTTTGTAACCAAAATGTAAAGCATATATAGAAGTTGTTATCAGCCCCTAAAATGTCTGCCCTTGACAAATGCTTTACTGTCTTTACAGATAGACCTATTTCATAAACATATAATATGTGGCCTTTTGTAACTGGCTTCTTTTACACAGCATACTCCTCAGAATGGCTCCACATGCTGTAACATGTATGCTGACTAAAATAAGGCAGTATGAGTTTCCATTTTTCTTCTTCCTTGTCCATACTACTTATTATTTGCATTTTATTGCCATAATTCTAGTAAATATAAAACAATATATTATGTCTGATTTTCATTTTCTTGATAGTTATCTTCATTGGAGGGGTCTGCATGACTTTGTTAATTTGTATGGGACAAATGGCTTCTTCAATTGTGGAGATGAATGATCTCTTTATGTGGTGTAAGCACAAGGTGCTCATCAGATGTGTGATCTACATACTTCCTCTAGCCTCTTGATTGACTTTCACAATTTTCATTTCAAGCTTTGATGGTTGAAACTTTTCATTTTTCTGAAGCTCTGTCTTTTTTATCTTTTGTTACCTATGCTGTTAATGTTGCTTCTGAAAATCTTTTCCTACTCAAGATAATGAAGATTTATGCCTCTATTCTCTGGAACTTTTGTAACATTAGAGCTTATGTTTAGGTCTCTGGGCCATTTTGAGTTAATTTGTATGTATGCTGTGAGACAAATTCCAAGTCCTTTGTTTTGCATATGGGTTTAGAGTTCTCTCAACATTAGTTCAAAACACTATTCTTTTACCATTAAACTATACTGACAAACTTATTGTAAATCAGTTGTAAATATGAAGGCTTACTTCTGCAATCTACATTGTGCATAGTATTTTTCTGTATATCAGATCATGACTATGCAAATATATATACTTAATTTTTTCCAAATCAGAAATTTCTTACTCCCTTTTTCCTGCTTGTCTTTACAAGTAAAATGTTGCTTGTAATTGACTATATTGTATGTAACTGACCTTATATTAAACACATATGACTGAAGGTTTTGTAGATATCCTTTATTATGTTGATAAAATTTACTTTATTTCCTAGTTTATTGATTGCTTTTGCTATGGCAAGGTGTTGGATTTTGTCAAATGCAGTTTCTCTATCTATTGAGATAATCAAATCGCTTTGTCCTTTATTGACATTCTGTTGATTTCAGATGTTAAACCAACTTCTAATCAATCCCACTGGGTCATAATGTATATTTTTTTAATGCCTTACATACAATTTGCCAGCATTTTGTTAAGGATTTTGTATCTGTGTAAGAATTTATTCTGTATAAATTTCTTTAATTGTCCTGTCATTGACTGTCAGTAATAGGAGGCTCTGACTTAGGAGGTATCTTTTCCTAGTCTAATTTCAGGGAAAGTACATGAAGAATTAGTACTAAGTTTTTGATAGAACTAATCAGTGATGCAATGCTAACACAATCTTGCTGTGTATTGGGCTGTGCTGCATTTCTATGTTTCTAAGGTAGAGACATTGCATCTTATTTGCAAAGCCGAGCTCGCTGGACAATTGTCAATGGCAGTTTTATGAAGGTCAGGAGAGTAAATCGTTCCTCAAAATATAGCAAGGAGGAAGAAAATGTGAAGAGTCCCCTCAACTGAAGACGTCTTACATATACCAGGCACTGTTTGGAGCATAGTCTGGTAGAAAGGAAAGCATATTATAGAAGGGTATGAGGAAAGATCAGTGGACATGAAGTCTGATTCTCCAAATTGCTTTTGCCACTAGAGTTCCTGTGAGCTGCAGAGACTCCATGTCTGAAATTGCCTGTGTGAGCTGACATGAAAGGCACATCAATTATATTATATGTAATATGGATTTGTGAGTAATGACTGGGAGAGATGCCAACATTTAGGCTTCTCCCAAGTCCCGTGAATTACTACTACACCTCTATTAAAGGTGTCATTAATGTCTGAACAATTCTTTCTATGCCAATGGAATTGTCTCTTAAAATAAAATAAAAATGAAGTCGCACATATTTTAAAATATTTTGTTCAATGACTAAAATTTGTATCTGTTGCATTAGAAAGTCAGTGGCATGTCACATCCTGTGAAGATTTCCACAGTAAACCAGTCAGAATCGGCCAGTCCTTCAGAAAAGTTAAGCCATCTAGTAGTTCTTCTAGGCTGCTAATTCCTTTTAGTGTAACACAGAGATTAAGCCACTAATTATGGACTCAGAGTCCTTTTAATCAATGTCTGGTTTAGTACACTGCAGTTTTTAAACTTGAGAAAATGTTCTTTCAGTAGTTCAATTTCTTAAGCTTTCAAAACAGAGATTATATATATCCTCAATATGGTGTCTTAATGGGTATTTATATGTGGATTACATGTTATTTACTGCATTGCTACCATTGTCATTGATGTTTCCAGAAACAATCAGCTATGGGGCCAAATTCCGTGTGATGTGCCCAATAACTTACCCACCCACTCTTCCTGAAATGACATCATCATCCTTATTATTCATCTTCTATTTTGTCCTTGATGCTTTTTCAAGTTCTAGAGCATCTTCTTATAGATCCCCTCATGTCCCTTCTGTTTTCCTCCAGCATTAGAACATTTACTCATACTATTGAGCAGTACTCTTCAATTTTTGCTTCCAATGTTGTGAACACTTATTGAGTCTGTCATGCTCAGTACTGATCCCCTAAACTCATCTTTCCAGTCTACGTCAAATCCTTCAGGGCGTAGATGGCCATTCCCATTTTACAGATGACAAAAATGGATAACAAGACTTGGTGACCTATTTAGTTCATTCAGTTTATAAATGACCACCCTACAAAACAGATTTGTTCTTCTAAGTATGAAATTCATGCTGCTTCTTATCCTTCAAGCTGCTGCCAAGGTAATTTTGTTATAGTGTAGTTTTGATTATAACACACTCAACTTGATGGGTCCTTATTGCCTATAAAATAAAGCCCAAACTCTTAGCTTGAGAATTCAAAGCTTGTGATAATCTGGTTTAAACCTACTTTTCTAGACTCTACTCACTGATCCTTCTCACACCCACTCCACTCCAACCAAAACATATGACTTTTCATTGCAAATATGCCCTCTACTTCCTTCTATAGCTGGCTTTGCTTCTTCCTGTTTCCTCTACCCAGTGCCACCTCTACCATGAATGCTCTTGATCTCAGAGAGATGTGAAATCCTTTCATCTCCATGCTCAGAGGCTTGGATTGTGCCAGCCTATGATTTACGGCCTTCTTAACTTAGGAAAAATATTAGAGGGAAGTGAGATTAAGAGGATTTCAAGAAAAATAGACTGAGGGAAAAGCTAAGAACTAAGCTAGTGTTAGCTACATAGACAAGGAAAAGCCCAGAGCGAAAGGGAAGAACATAGTAACGGAGAGTAAAAGTACGTTGTGCTGAGAAAGGAACCAACTTGTTTCATTTTCCCACTCATTAGAACATATAAATTATTAGGTGAAGTGAAGGGTATCAATAGATAAGAATTTTGGCAGTACCAGAAGATTGGCTTTCATATGAAATTACTGGCTTGGCATATTTTATATGTTATTTCTGGCTGTTAATTCAGTTTAACTCAGACTTTTGTGTGTGAAGTGCTTTTCCAAAATTGAAGATATTCTTGAGAGTTAGAAGGATGGGAAGAAGCCAGGAGTAGCCATATTCCATGAAATTAATTACTTGGACAGATGCTTGTCAAAGTACACCAATATGGATGTTAAGTACTCATATGTGAACATATTCCAATTTTCATATAAACCTGAAAATTGTGGAACATGGAACTGTGTCTTATTCATAGAGTCTGTTAGCACCTTCCATGTAATGATGCATTGTTACAGAGTCTTTCATAAGATCTGGCATTTTGATTTCAATCAATCATTATATCTACACCCAAATGATGAGTTTGGTGGGTAAAATGAAGAATGAGCAGATAAGAGAGATGCACATGTCCAGAGCCAAGGTTTGGTGTGATGACATGTGCTCCTAGGCCTTGGTATGTACAACTTAAGGCAAGATTTCTCAACTTCAGTACTACTTGTATTTAGTATACTTAATTCTTTGTCATATGGGCAATCCCTTTGACTTACATAATGTATAGCAATGTCACAGGTTAATATCACGATATCAACAGCATTTCCAAGTATGGACATTCAAAATGTTTCCTGGCTTGGCCAAATGGCTCCAGTGAGCCATAAAATTTTGAAGAGAATGGTAAACAGTGAAACCTCGAAGCGTTCCTTCAATCAACTCACTTATAGCTTTTAAAGTTATCCTGTATCTATTTTATAAGAATTAGAATCTGACACTAACAGAGAGCATGGCTAAGGGAAATAATTATGTGAAAAAAAAAGGAAGTGCTCACTGATGCCAGCAACAAATGTTCCTGATGTAGGCTCATTACCAAGGGACAGGGACTAGTGAAGCTTCTTAAGAGGTTGTCAAAATGTAGTGTAAGAAGGGGATGTCTTGGGAACCTAAGCAATGACATCGAAGAGTAAATAATCCCTTTCTAGGTCCTGGAATGGCAGGTATAGATAAAAGAGTATAGAGAGATACCACACATGGCAAGAAAAAAAGACCTGCTCCACCTTATTAGGTAAAACAAGATCCCAAATGCCAAGCTAAGGAAAAGGCTAAGTTCTAGGATCTGTGACCCTAGAGTAAACCTGATCTGAAAAAATTTAACTGCAACTATTACAAAGTATGAGGGCAAGCCAGATTCTGATCTCAAGCTTGGAATTCACAAAAAGGAGTAGGACATAACTATCACAGGTGAGCTTTGTGAAAAATAGTAGTTGATGTGCAGGAGAGCCTTGAATGGTACAGTGGCAGACCCTAAACATCTCACTTGTATTAGTTGCCATGACAAAACACCTGAGAAAAACCACTTCCAGCAAGAAGGATTGGTTTGGCTTACAATTAGAAGGTACAGTCTGTCTTTGCAGAAAAAGATAGCAGCAGGAGCTCAGAACACCCATCACACGGTATCTGTAGTCAGGAATGAAAGAGAAATAAGTGCTGGGCTCGGCTGGCTTCCCCTTGTTCTGTTCTGCTTTTCAGTATGGGACTCGATCAGACGGAATGGTGCTGCTGTATTTAGAGTAGGTGTTCCCAACTCAATTAACCTAAACTAGATAATCCCTCACAGACATGCCTAGAGTTCTCTTTCCACGATGATTCCAAATCCCATCAAGTCAATTCTCAAGAGTGACTACCATACCACTTAATCCTACAGACTGAGTCAAAAGATGGCAACAGATCTGCCACAAGAAACTGTAATGACCTCACTAAACCACTCAGGACTTAATATTACATGGGGGGAATGAACAAACTATAGATGCCAAAAGATCTTACTTTTATATTTAATGGGTAAAATACATAATTACAGCTAACTAGTTACAACTATCCACACATAGGAAACACTATGAACAAAAAAGTGAAGGTAATCTTTAGGATCTGAAAGCTTGAAAGGACAAAAGGAATCCCACATTGCTTTTATTCCCTCCTTTATACTCTATCTTACATGTTTTGGGTGGGAAGTGTTTTAATAACCACTTTTAAAATATTCTTCAAAAAACACCATGCTGTCGCAAACCAGAACTAGACTTGGAATTAGGATGGCTGATTACCTAAGTAAGGAAAATATTCGAGTTTATGAGAAAGCTCAGGGATGGTACAATCTGGGAAAAGTGTGAAAAATCCAGAAAGTATGGATTGCGTGGTGGAAACGAACACACTCCTACACAAATTTAACAAGAAGTTAACATGTGTTAGCAGAGTACTTTGCTCCTAACAGACAACTGCTTTGTAGTTTTGTAAAAAAAAAAAAAAAAAAAAAAGAAGAAGAAGCAGCAGCTCGTTCTCCCTCCCATGGACCTAATCACCAGCGGCTCTTTTGGAAAGGAAAGAAACTCTGTGGCCTAAACTCTGTGGCCATATGAAACTGTGTATTAGACTATGGAGTAGAGAGTTTGTTTGGAATGATGGATGGTTTGACAATATAACACAGTTAGACAAGACCAGTCATCAATCACTTTAAATCAATGATAGACCTTGGGTGTGTTTTGTGCCACTTTCATTCATTCTAGTGCCCAGAGAGTTGCACAGAACAACCTCGTGACCCCATATGAGCAAAGAAAATGGCTTTTAAAGTTGTTTTCAGGCTCTATTCATCACTCATTCCTGGGTGAGATGCCAAGAAATAACTTTCATGTGTTTTTCTTCAACTCATCTTTCTCACCTAAAATAAAATTTGCTTAAAGGATAGGCAAATAGACAAGGAAGAGAAAGAAAATCCATGTGAGTGTGCTGGGCTTTGGGTCTTGCAAATGGCTTAGCATTCAAGCTTTTCTTCTAAACTTGTCTTCCTCAACAAAGATCTGCTCAGATATTTTTCTCATATTTCTGGAGGGGAGCTGTTATTTCCCTATGATTTCTTCTTGGGCCATTCTAGAAGATTTGAAGAAGGGCAATCTATCATTGGTGTCATCAGTGCATACTGACATTGTTATTCCTCAGTCAATATCATGAGAGAGTTTCTCTGTGGGCACAGTAATGTTCACTGTTACTCTCATCACCATAGTTATTGATGGTTAGTACACCGACTCCAGAATCCTCACACTACTTTGTGATTGATACGGACTCAGAATATGTACCAATGGAAGGACTAAGGGGATATAGTGTATTTTATAACTTGAGGGGGATCTAGAAGACCCTAAAATAGCTGTCTTTTCCAAATACTCTGTGAAATAGACTCCTTTACTCAAAACACTGGCTCAGCTCCGCCACCTTCTTAAAACTCCAAGGTCCTTCACTGTGCCCTCATTATGATTCCTTCCCTAGTCTAGGAGTGAGATGGGGAGGTGACAACAAGCCAGCCCTTCCAAAATAAAGAGGTTCATTGAAGCGACTCACTATCAGGCCAAGGAAAAGCTGAGCAAATCTAAGTTTTGGTCTTCTCTTGTTGTAAGTATTATAGAAATAAGAGTTAACTGGAATTAGGTGTATTTTTATCTCCTATAGTAAATGAAGCTACCAAATATTATTCAGGTGTTCCATCTACTAGGAAAAACATTTGTCATCTGTCATGTAGGACATTTTATCAGGATGCCAAACAATTGTATGGGTAAACAGAAATAGCTCTGCTGAGGTTTTAAGATGCTGAGGTTCTGTTAATGTATATGCACTATTTGATTTAAAAAGTCAAGGGAAGTGAAATGAACACTAAAATAATCAATAAGTAGTGCTAGGAATATAAACACCTCAGATACAAGGCAACCTAGTAGGGTGAAATTTATTGGCTGAGGATGCAAAATCTGGTTAGAGTCTAGACATAGTAGATGGAAGATTATTAATAGGGGATCACACATTCCATTTGAACTTCTAGTTTTCACCATTTTCTTAGGATACTTTATGTTTTGGGTACTCTTAGGGATTAAAATCTGACCAAAACTCTGATCTCCAGTAATAATTAAAAAAGATAACATTTTCATAATTGTGGCACTATTGTTATAGACAATATAGCAAATATGAGGATTTCCAATTAAAGTAATATAGTTATGTATATTGCCTTTGTTGGTTTTTGTTTTGTGTGTATCAACTTGACATAAGCTGAAGTTCTCCTGGAAGGGGAAGCTCAGTTGAGAAAATACCTCCACCAGATTGCCTGTAGGCAAGTCTGTAGGGCCATTTTTTGATTAATAATTGATGTAGGAGGGCCTAGCCCACCTAGGCAGGTGGTTTTGAATAGTATAAGAAAGCAAGCTGAGCAAACTATTAGGAGCAAGCTAGTAAGCAGCACTACTCCATGGCTTCTACTTCAGTTCCTGCCTCAAGGTTCCTGCTTTATGTTCTTGCTTTGACTTCCCTCTATGATGAACTTTTACCTGGGAAATATAAGATGAAGTAAACTCTTTCTTCCCCAAGTTACTGTTGGTCATGGTCTTTATCATGGGAACAAAAACTCCAATTAAGGCATATTTGTGATATATGTATGTCTCTCTGTGAGTTTATGTGTTATGTAATGTATGAGTATGTACCTCTGTATATGTATGTAAATTGTATTTAAATTTTTTGTTTGTTTGTTTGTTTGTTTTTCAAGACAAAGTTTCTCTATGTAGTTTGGTGCCTATCCTGGATCTCGCTCAGTAGACCAGGCTGGCCTTGAACTCACAGAGATCCTCCTGGCTCTGCCTCCTGATTGCTGGGATTAAAGGCGTGCACCACCACCACAGGGCCTTAAATATGATTTTTGTCATGCTGAAAAGATCAGTTTATGACAGTATTGGTAGTCAAAGCATGCCATTAATCTCCTTTTACTTTATTGAAGGCTAAAGTGGGAAGAAACGTGCTTTCTGCCAGGCAGATTAGGGACCAATCGTAGATCTAAATAACTGTTAGGATCCTAATAGTGTACTCACGAGCATGTTCCTTATTGAAAGGAAATAAACACACAAACAAACAAACAGCTTAAACATTTAAACCCCCAAATCCAGAAATCCATCATTCAGGAAAGTGTGTGTGTGTGTGTGTGTGTGTGTGTGTGTGTGTGTGTGTGTGTGTGTAGGAAGGACTTACACATGGTAGATGAAAACCCTTATATTCCTACACAATCCTTAGAAGGGTACAAACAGACTTCTCTCTCTATGCATCTGCTCCAGTAGGCAGAAAAGAATATTCCCTGGAAGTGAGAAAAGCCAGCAAAGTATCCCTCCTGCCGGGTATCCAATCCACGGATCTCAAAGTAGAGCTATATTTTTATTTTTTCCTGTTACAGCAGAGATCTGTTGTTTTGCTACCAAATTACAGGTTGTGTCTGGTTCTCACATACTTCTGCTTTTCATGTGCTGAACAAGGAGAGTAATGACAGGCTACTTCTTTCTCTTGTGGGATTTAGGTACTCTTCATCATAGAATGGGTCATTTTTCTAAGAGAACCTGCCAGCTTCAAAACTGGAGGTGTATGCCATTCATGTGGGGATGGAAAACCCATAAAAATGAGAGGTTTTGGCTAGAAAGATGGGTTCTAGTTACTTGTTCCCAGATCTAAATGACATGTTTATGAGTCATACCCTTATTATCTAATCCTAACACTACCATCCAAAGATCACTATCATTAAATGACTACTCAGGGAAGGGTCTCTGGGAAATTTCAGCCCAGAGAAAATTACACACATTCATTCAGTTATGGAACATCACTCAGAACACACTTTTTATGCATTTTTTAAAAGTGCTCTATTGATAATCTATAAAAGATAAACAACTCACAGTAAATATTGTCCAAATGTATAATATCTGATATTCTGAACATGAGACCAGTTAACTTAAATATACCACATAGTGAGGGAAACTGCTGCACACATGTATTAGCAATTAGTATTTGAATCAATCAGCCATTACACAAATATTCCCTTCAATGTCTAATGTGTGTCTGTGCTCTAGCATCACTAAGAAGTGAAACATGACTAAATGGAGTAAGAGTAAAGAAATGGTGTATTCATGGAGCC
Organism: Peromyscus eremicus; assembly: GCF_949786415.1. NCBI lineage: Eukaryota > Metazoa > Chordata > Mammalia > Rodentia > Cricetidae > Peromyscus > Peromyscus eremicus. The sequence goes on along the minus strand of NC_081419.1, from coordinate 25,239,036 downwards.
CACTGACAACTGAGAAGACTGTAGGAACAGTTTATTGAGAGATCCTGGATCAGTATGCCCTAACCCAGAGCAGTATTGGGGAACTGTGCTGGCCAAATCGGGAAAGAACCTTGGAATTTTGACTCATCAGAGAATTTCTAAAGACTCTTTTTGGCAGACAGGACCCATTTTGAGGACATCTGGGTTTCTTCAAATAAAATTAATTTATTCTTATTTTCTTCAAAAATAAAAAAGGAAAAAGTAGACATTTCCTTGCCCTTAAATCATTTGTTTTGTCCAAAGACTAAAAAAAATAAAACAAATTCATTTGTACCATCCTTCATATTTTTGGAATAAGAAACTATTATTACATTTTATTAGAAAAGGAAATGAAAGAACACAGGATCCAATTTATATCAGCCCATGACAGTAGAAAGACTTGGTGGAACTGACGATTTTTCCCAGGCCCACGGCTACACCATGAGGAGACGTAGGCGGCACTAAAAGAACTCTTGTTTTTCAGTCCTGAGCCAACAGGATGTATTAAGATGCCAGACCCATGCTAACTATCTTATCAAACTGTCATTTAGACACACCTTATTCTCTCCCGGGGAGATTTCCCACAAGTTAGAATTGTTAAATTCTGCATCTCTTTTGACTAGCAATCCTGTCCTTAACTCATTTTTCTCTTCTCCCATTTTACTCTGGGAAGTAGCAAAAGCTGAAGCTCATCTTTGACCCTGTGCTGAGTGCCTCAGTTTTCCTACTCACCAATTCTGCCTTGCACAGGAGAATAAGGCACAAATACAAGTCCTCAGAGTCACTGTCATCTCATACAAAATCAGCCTTTCCTTCAGAGTCCTTCAGCATCTTCCTCATTTTCACGCAAGACCCCGTTACAATGATCTTTATCCTCATTTCTTTGGCCATTCTGGTCAAGACTGAGATTGTCTCAATACCTCTCTTCCCTTTCTAAGTCCTCACCAGAACTACCCTTCAGTTTGTTCACAGGCGGTTCGTTGTTTGCTTGTTTTTTGTTGTTATTTGTTTGTTTCTCTTGTGGGTTCTTCTAAACACATCTAGTCTCTTGACATTAGCTTTCACATTCACATTTCACAAGCTGCTTTCACATTCCAGGCATTTGTTGCAGCCATACACCATTGCTTCTTACCAGTTTATTGCCTTAGTTTGCTCAGGCAGAGTGCTGGATGGTTTTACGTCAACTTAACACAAGCTAAAGTTATCTGAGGAGAGGGAACTCAATTAAGAAGATACCTCCATAAGATCAGGTAGAAGGCAATCCTGTAAGGGCATTTTATTCATTAATTATTGACATTTGTAGGTGGTGCCATCCCTGGGCTGGTGGTCCTAGATTCTATAAGAAAGCAAGCTGAGAAAACCATGCGGATCAAGCCAGTAAGGAAAATCCCCATGGTTTCTGCATCAGCTCCTGCCTGCAGGTTCCTGACCTGTTTGGACTTCTGCCCTGACTTCCTTAGATGATGAACAGTGATATGGAAATGCAAGTCAAATAAACCCTTCCCAGTGCTTTGGTCATGGTGATTCATCAGAGCAACAGTAACCCTAATCTAAGACAGGGAGCTATAGCAATATAACATAAACTAAGTAGAGTATGAACAGATATTGTATATCTCATGGTTCTTAGAATTCCAATTTAAAAGCAATGCCATATCCAGGGTTTGGTGAGGGTCTGTTCTCAGTCCCGTAGATGAGATCTTCTTGCTGTTTGCTAATAGTGTGGAGGCTGGCTTGCTTTCTTGGAGTTTCTTACTTTAAAAAGCACTAATCGTAATCATGGCAGCCCAGCTCAGCTCCTGGGATCTAATTACCCATCAAAGGTACCATTTCCCAATGCCATCACCTTGAGAGACAAAACTTCATTATGTGAACATCAACACTCAGGCCATAGAGTTAAGACCATATTTGCTTTCTAATCAACATTTATTTCTCTTCTGTACATTGGTGTGTTTTCATCCCTGTCCTAAAACACCACCCTCGTTCTTGGCTCTGTCATACCCATCACCAAAAATTCTTGGGTTACTGTTTAAAATAAAGCATTAAACATTCATCATGCCCAAGAAAAAAACAGTCTACATTATCTGTGTGTTAGGTATGTGAATCACTAGACTTCAAACACTGAATAGTTTACAAAAACTACAAACAAGACTTTCTTTGTGCAAGCAAAAACCCAAGATGTTGAAAACCAGGTGTCAGATAAACTTATTTTTTTAGTAATGAAGTTGCTACTGGAATTAAAGATTTCATATTAAAATCTGGAAATCATTATTCAGGTGACATAACTAAAATCTGAAGGAAACCAATACCTACAGTGGGACATTTATTGCTAATATCCCCAGTTATTATTGGATATTTCATCTTTAAAATTTTTCTAATTATAAAACTCGTTCTAGCCCATAAACAGAAGAAATAGAAACTGAAACAAAGAAGCAAAAACACTTCAGGTTGTACCGTATAAAGTTCTGTGTGCCTATATTTTTGGATTGTTAATAAAGTCATACTTGTTCACGTGTCTTTTAAATTCCTTGTAACACAGTCTTGCTGAAACTCAGAGCTCATATCAGGAGCTCAACCCAAGGTGACACATCCATCCACCAGCTTTCAGATGCTCCATTCTGATCTTTTATTTTCTGTGCATTTATCTTCAGTAATAACAAAATGATACCCTGTGAGAATGTGGTGCTATGACCTCTGATGGGAAATAAGCAGGTTAGGCCATTTTTCTTGACTCTGAGTTCTCCTGCTTGCTGAGCGGTCTTTGGGAGCTGAGCCTCTGCTTCAGCAGCTGGCATGAAAGCTGACGCGGAGGCAGCAAGCGGCAGCAAGAGTTCCAGGTGTAGACTCTAAATCAACAAGTTTTTATATTCTCAGGACCACCTCAGAGAGCACTCAGCTCACCGTACATCTGGCTTCTATTAATTACATGCCGGAAAGAGCATATGAAGATGCTGCATATGGAATTATAAATTTTACCAAAATATCACAGGATTGGCTAGGAGGCCGTGGTCATATCTACGACAGGGGGAAGTGTGAAGAATAGGGTAGTATTTGGAGCTCCAGGCGCCTTCTCCATGCTGGATGACAATTTTCTTTGTGAAAGTAATAGATGAAATGTTTCAACTATAGTGACCAGAAAACCTTAAAGACATTTTCATTGCCTCTTTCTGCCTGGACATTTGTGTAAGCCTCATAATCGATGCTTCAGCCTCCATCTTTGCCCCCTCCCACTTTATTCAGTACTGAACAGAGTGGCTTTGTTGAGTACTAAGTGGGTTCCTACTCCTCCCATTGGACCACTCCTCACCCATATCCTGCAGAGTGAAATTTAAAATCCTCCTGAGAGTCTATTCATAAGATTACCTGTGCTTCCCCTCGCCCTGCCTCTGTGAGCAGGTTTTTGGTTTTCTGCTGTGGGATGGTCTGTATGTCAAGTGTGTTGCTGATTGGTCAGTAAATAAATCACTGATTGGCCATTGGCTAGGCAGGAAGTATAGGCGGGACAAGGAAAAGAATTCTGGGAAGTGGAAGGCGGAGAGAGAGACACTGCCAGCCGCCATCAGGACAAGGAAGATGTAAAGTACCGGTAAGCCACAAGCCATGTGGCAAAGTAAAGATTAATAGAAATGGGCTAAATATAAGAGTAAGAGCTAGACAATGACAGGCCTGAGCTAATGGCCAAGCAGTTTAAATAATATAAGAGTTTGTGTGTTTATTTTGTAAGTGGGCTCTGGAACTGGCGGGACTTGGTGGCGGGAGCTGGAGAGAAATTCTCTAGCAACAAATGGCGTCCAACGTGGTGGCAAGAGTCTCCACCTAAAAACGGAGAAAAAAGATTCTAAAACGGAGCTAAAAACAGCTCCTAGTTGTCTCTTTTAAGCTAGCGGCAGCCTGCATGTTTGAGCTACTGGCGGGTTCCTAGCGTGCGTGCTCGACCTGCCGCCGTATGGCGGGAATGAGGCCTCTGCGAATGGCACATTAAGCTATGTGGTGAATTTAGCCTTTGCTAGCACAAAACAAAACAAAACAAAACAAAGAGGTTTCTGCGCTACACGCTGCTTTGATAGAAGCATAGACCCACTGTTTCTGAGAGTTGATGGCTCCCAGAGCTGGCGGAAAACGGACTACCGCCATGTTGGGAAGCTGAAGTGGGCGGAACCAACAGCCACAGCGCCAGTGCCGTTTCAGGCTTAGAAGGCTACAGTTTAAAGCAATAGGCTCAAGCTAATATAAAAAAATAAGCCACGTAAAGATGGCTACCACACAGAGAATCTGGATTATGTTCTCTTTGATATTCGTAACTGCAGAAAAACATTTGATTGTAAAAGCTGTTGAGTTATGCCAAAATGTATATTTTAAAGGTACCTTGACTTCAAAATTTGGATATAAGGATATGTTGCTTTGGAAAAGAGTCTCTGCTTTTGTTTCCACAGAAAGCCAGAGACTATGGATTTGTTCCAGATTAAGATACATCAGGTTTGACCAGCCAAGACCCCCTGAAAGGTCTCCAATGACACCATGGCCCAGATGACTCAACATCCAGAATGGTTTCAAGGCAACTGGCTCAGATGATACAGCCTCATGGACTACTCCATGATCCTAAAATTTTCTTTGTGTCCCCATAAGATACAGCGCCCCCCTCCAGCAGGAAGTAGTAAGAGAAGCTACGCCCAAATTCCCAAATATACCAAGCTGGCTTTAGAGATGGAATTGGCTCACTCCCCCTCTAAACCCAGACATATTGCTCAAAAAAAAAAAAAATGGTTAAGAGATTCTTGTGTCCCAAATCAGAAGAGCCCTCTGGTGTGGGACAGAGAAAAAACAATATTTTTATTTAAATCAGGTTGATTATAAATACAATCTCTTTCTAAAACAAAAAAGGGGATAGTTTAGATATGATAGGATGAAAGGGTAGATTAATGAACCTACTTTTAAAGAGTAACAACTTGTTTAAAATGTTTTACATCGCTATAGATTTTAGTTTATTGATACAAATTTAAACTTAATTTTGTTATACTGTATATATATTTCTATTCTTGTTTGAGGTATTATGTTTATGTAACTCATTTAAAATTGTAATGGATAATTAAAAAATAGATTAATAATTAGTCATCTATGATAATCATATTTGTAGCCATGTTAGTTAAGTCTTCTAGGTATACATAGTTATATTTCAGATAGATAGGTAGTCTTCAAACACTTCAAAGACCTACAGAATATGGCATTTAAAATGTTTTAAAAATTTAGACTTTCTGGACAGTGAGACATGTCTGCTCCTGACAGCACCGATTTACTTCAGAGAGGAGGATGGGCATCGAAGACACTCCATATGGAGTTTATCTTCACCTTGACAAAAATAGCCATTTGGGCAAGAAACTGTTCTTGCCTGGACTGCCTGATCAACTGGACATGCAGGACCCATACAAAGGTGACCACTGAACTTTGCTTGACAAAATGGTCCTTCAGGTTCCTGCTTTGCAGAGAAAACTGCCAGACATTCTACAGGACACAGAGAAAAGTGAATAAGAGACTCTAGGCCTGTGGGCTGAAGACAGATGCCCCAACTTTACAAGAGAACTTTGAATGACTGTCCAGGCTGCCAGCTGTCTCTGTCTACCCTACAAGACTCCTAAAAGTTGCTTATATCCTTCTCCATTTCTCAGGTAGTAGTATATCCTTCTGAGGTCTTTGATGTGGTTAAAGACTAGATACTTACAATTTTCCTTAGTTATAATAAAAGATAAGTTAGATATAAAACCTTAAACTTACAAATAGAAGATAGATAGGATCTCTTCTTTAATATTGTAACTGTAATTCTTGCTTGATAATTGTTTTGTTATATGTAATTTTACTATGTTAAAGTTAAAACCTTCCTTTTTAAGAAAAGAAAAGGGGAAGTGCTGTGGGATGGTCTGTATGTCAAGTGTGTTGCTGATTGGTCAGTAAATAAATCACTGATTGGCCATTGGCTAGGCAGGAAGTATAGGCGGGACAAGGAAAAGAATTCTGGGAAGTGGAAGGCGGAGAGAGAGACACTGCCAGCCGCCATCAGGACAAGGAAGATGTAAAGTACCGGTAAGCCACAAGCCATGTGGCAAAGTAAAGATTAATAGAAATGGGCTAAATATAAGAGTAAGAGCTAGACAATGACAGGCCTGAGCTAATGGCCAAGCAGTTTAAATAATATAAGAGTTTGTGTGTTTATTTTGTAAGTGGGCTCTGGAACTGGCGGGACTTGGTGGCGGGAGCTGGAGAGAAATTCTCTAGCAACAGTTTTCTTTCAAACCACACAGCCTGTCTTTTCCATAAACACTAACCCCCACCACTTATCCTTGCACATTTTCACTTTCAGGGATCTGTATCTGCTATCTCTCTCTCTTTTCATCACTCTGGCTCACTTCCTTCAACTATTTGTTCATCTACTGAGTGAAGCCATCTCTTAACTCTCTGCCCCTACATTCTCTCTTCAGAATTCATCTTACATATTATTACTTTATTGATTTACTTACCCATTGCTGTAATTAGATATTTATTATTCATGTTTTCTCTTCTTAAAATTAAAAGACTCATATGGATACTAGTGTTTGTCCATCTTTTCCATCCTTTAGGATATTGTTTATCACATCAGAGGTGATTAAAGAATTATAGCCTGAAAGATGCTGGTAGGAATTTGCTGTAGAACACAGTCAACGCATGCTTCATTTACCTTGCTCCTTCCTAGAGTGTTACCTGTTGGATCAATGAACCAGTACTCTCTCTAGAAAAGAAACACCTGCTCCATGTCAGAGACTTCACCCTAATGCTATTCCTCCATCTAAATATGGTATACAGTAACTATTCAGGAAAATTGGAGGATACAACATAATCCCCAATATGGACCAGAAGAATAAGAGCACCTAAGGCCTGTACCTACCTTCAGGGTAGCACACAGCCACTTGTCCCAGAAGTTATTGTAATTAGGTCAAGATAGAATACACATTAAAACCCAAAGAGGATAACAAATGTTTCTTCTCATCTGATTAAATATGTTAGTAGTGATACTCAATCCCCAAACAGCACATTTATTTCATTAATGTTATTAGCAAATATATGTTTTTCTATTTAAAAAAACATATGTTTTATCATCTAAAAATCAAAAGGAAATGTATTTCTCTACAATTAGGTAGTTTACATAATTTTTAATAAATAAAACTATAGCACTCTTGTCATTAGCCATCAAGTGATCTTGTTTTTTCTAAGCAATTAGTGTATAAGAAAAGCATAAAGTTAATTTAAAATGACACCTTAGTCATCTAAGCACACAACAGCTTAGAAGTAGTCACTCCTACCCACTAGGAACTGATAATACAATAAATTATGGCTTGTGATGACCTCTTTCCAATCCCATTTTAGAGTCCACACACCAGCAGCATCCTCATGGGCTCATTTCTGCAATGCTCTGCTGACTTATTCTCAGAAGTCAGTTGAACGTTGGAGTATGTAAGGCTACACCTCCATAAACTTCTAATAAGGAACTCATTAATGTCTAAGTTAACTGATCTTCAGTTATTCATGGTTCGAGACCTTGTTGATTCATAAACTTTGAAAGGAATTTCTCTGGAAGAATATATGATCAGGCTATCCATGCTATTCCTTATAAATGATTCCTTTATAAACTAGCTGGAATAAGTCTGTCACAAACCAGCATAAATGACCAAAACAACAACAAAAAAGTCTTCAGATAAAAACTAACCCATGCAAGACTGAAGAAATTCTATTAAAAATAAATAGAAAAAAATCATCTCAGAAGTTTGAAGAGAAAGCGTGAGCTGAACATATGTTTTGCATATATCATCTCTACATATTTTTCTACTGTCTCATCTTATTTCTCTTCTCATATTTCCTCAGATTTGTTCTTTTGTGTCTGACAGCTTTCTTCTGTGTTTTTCACTGTCTTCATTGTTCTTCTTTCCCATGTTTTACACACACACACACACACACACACACACACACACGCACACAAGCACACACGCACACGCATACACACACACCACATCACATCACTTCACAATAGATGCTGTTCAACTGGCTAAGGCAAGGTGTGGTCTCAAAATCAGTTTGATTTCATTTATATAAAGTTTCTCAGGATTATGGGATAAACAGATTTCTAGAAAATGTCAAGGGAGAGACAAGAAGACAGACTGGACTGCATTTAATCTTCACTTCCCAATCCACATACTCTTGCTCCAGCCATGGCAGGAATAGCTAGTAGGGCTAGCTACTGCGGAGTTAACAACAGCGACAGAACTTCTGATATGTCAGGCAGCTCTCGATGACTGTATTTTGCTGAATGATGAAGTAGCAACTGCTGGAAATAATAATAGGCCTTAAAATAGCAAAAAAAAAAAAAAATTCCTGAATGACTATATCAGGGAGTGACCAATTTCTATCATGTGTTGATGTCAATTTAGTACATGGATATTCCCTAGAGAAAAAAGAAATGAGATTCCAGACTTGATGGTTTGTTTTTTTCTTCAAATGATTTAAACTACATAAAAATCCCTTCCAGGCTCAGCTATGGAGCATACTGGGAATGTCGAAAGGCCAAATGACAGGAAATGCTTTGTGTATAATCAGGTTGCTTTCCACACTTAATGTTGAAATAAGAAAATCCTCAATAGCATAGCACTCCTAGATGGATTTGTAACGGGAAACTATCACAAACACAGAGATAAAGAACTATGCACAACAGTGTCAATGCATTTGGTAACATGAAAGTAAAAGAGAAAAGGGAAATTGCAATTATTAGAAAGCTAAGCAACATAGGTTGGCATATGACCCATATTCAACCACTTGAAGGTAGGATGAAGAGTTCAAGGCCATCCTTATGCAAAGTAATTTTTTTTTTTTTTCGAGACAGGGTTTCTCTGTGTAGCTTTGTGCCTTTCCTGGAACTCACTTGGTAGTCCAGGCTGGCCTCGAACTCACAGAGATCCGCCTGGCTCTGCCTCCCGAGTGCTGGGATTAAAGGCGTGCACCACCACTGCCTGGCGCAAAGTAATTTTGAGGGCAGCCTAGGACACTTGACTCCCTGTCAAAACAAATCAATAAAAATCAAAATGAAAAAGATCTAGGATCACAGACACTGTATTTCCACCAGCCACTATTTCTCAGTTCCTTTCTCTGTCTGGTGCCTTGGGAAGAAATATATAGGTACAAGAGATATGGTTCAGCTAATACAAGTTCTTCATTCCTGTGATGCAGTAGACAAAATATATGAAATCCAGACCAGCTCAGCAGAAGAGGGACAGATATCTTAAGCAATGGCCAGATGACAACTTCATTACAAGCTATGGACATTAGCAAGAACAGACTTATGAGTTACACAAGCTTAGAACGTCCATGTGTTCTTAAAAATATTGACTCAATTGCAAACATATAAAATTAGAAAACTCTTATGTTAAAATCCTATTTGACTTTTTTTTTCTGTAAAAAGAGAAAAAACTCCGCACCACTGCCTGCCTACTTGGAAATATTTTTCAGGACTGAATGTAGCTATTGTGGACAGCAACAACCCATTTCATCTTTCACTCTTTAGTTACCTTACACCAAGTCTACCTCAGTATTCCCACCACTGTCATCAATGGAGTTGAGAAGTTGCATCTGGAAAAGATCAATTAAAAATAATAAGTTTAGGAAAAGATACTTTAAAGAAGAATAGAGAAAACTGGAGTTTCTTACTCAATAAAAACTATATGGTTATTGTCTTAGTTATAGTTTCAGTAGCTGTGATAAAACATCAATACCAAAGAAATCCAAAGAAGAAGGGTTGATTTCATCTTACACTTCCAGGTAATAGTCCATCACTGAGAGAAGCCAGGAACTCAAGCAGGGCAGGACCCTGGAGGCAGAAACTAAAGCAGAAGCCATGGAGGAGTGCTGCTTACTGGAGTTTCCTCCATGCTTGCTAGTATGTTTGCTCTCTCTCTCTCTCTCTCTCTCTCTCTCTCTCTCTCTCTCTCTCTCTCTTTTCTTCATCATTTTTAGATTATTTATTGAGATTATATCATTTCCCCCTCCCCTTTCCTCTCCATGAATCTGACTATATACCTCTTTACTCTCTTTCAGAGTCAAGGCCTCTTTTTTATTTTATTAATTATTGTTACAAATATGTGTGTATTCCTACATACATACATGAATACAACTTGTTCAGTCTGTATAATGTTAATTCTATGTGTATGTTTTCAGGACTGATCATTTAGTATTATAAAACTAATTTGTGTGCTCTTCTTTGGGGAAAAATTCCTTAGTTGCCTATAGTGTGTGTGTGTGTGTGTGTGTGTGTGTGTGTGTGTGTGTGTGTGTGTGTGTGTAGGGTTGTGGTCTCGAGAACTTCTCCTGTACCTGCTGTCCACATTAGCAAGTCTACAGTTGTCATCCTGTTCAGCTCATGGCAAACATGTTGGAGAGACTTGACAGGTGTAGCCTTTGACAATCCAAGGTTCTCTGTTCCTCTGGCTCTTACAGTCTTCCTGCTCACTCTTCTGCAGTGATCTCTGAGCTTCAGTTACACCAGCCTGCTTTCTCATACAGTCCAGGACTACCTTCTCAGGAGTGGCACACACCCCACACTGGGGCTACTCTCCTCCATCAATCATTAATCAAAAAAATGTACTTCAGACTTGCCTGTAGGCAATCTGATGGAGGCATGTTCTTAGTTGAGGTTTCTCTTCCCAGATGACTCTAATTTGTCTCAAGTTGACAACAAACTAGCCAGGACAATTGTCCTACCCCTATCATCTCAAGATATATTCCATATGCCAACCTGAAATAATGGTAAGAGATGAAGTGACGATTTGTTTTCAAAAGGAATGGAACCAAAGGTTGAAGGGAAGAACCAACTTCAAAAGTGGTCCTCTGACCCCCACATGAGTGTGGTAGCCATGGCAAACATATGCCTAAACACATATGCACATACACCCCCCACCCCTCACCCCATACACACACACACACACACACACACACACACACACACACACACACACACAAACCACATACTAAGTAAAAATAAAATTTTCTAAATAAAAGAATTATCCCTGATGTATGGGAGAATAAAAAAACGAGGCAGATGTGCGTGTGTGTGTGTGTGTGTGTGTGTGTGTGTGAGAGAGAGAGAGAGAGAGAGAGAGAGAGAGAGAGAGAGAGAGAGAAGAGACAGATACCAAGACTGAGAAACTAGTACATTAGCCAATTAGCATAAATATTGTCTTTGACCATTAACATTGATATTTCTCCTTGCAAGTCAAGTTCACAACAGAACAAGGGAAATATCTAAGGTTCTGAAGCTTCAAAGAGGCTTCTATCTGAATTCTTACACTGATTGTTTTGTTTCTGAGTAATCAACATAGTTGAAGCTTCCCAACACCAAGATCCTTCACCTATCCCTTAAAAAATTCTTTTTAAAGATGTATTTATTTTTATTTTATGTATATTGATGTTTTACCCTCATGTATGTCTACGCAACATGTTCATGTAGTACCTGCAAAGGCCAGAAAAGAGCATTAGATACCTCTGAAACTTTGCAGGTGGTTGTGAGTTACCATGTGGATGCCAGAAGTTGAACCTGTCTCCTCTGGTAAAGCAGCCAGTGCATTAACCACTGATACATCTCTCCAGTCTAGTTTACCTACTAGTCTATTTGTAATTTTTCATTTTTCTCAAGAAAAGCTTCTTAAACTCTATATATTTGAGTTCTCACAGCTTTGTATCTACCCCTGACTACAGCCTATAATTTTGAATGCTGTAATCCATCAAAGGAACAAATGAAAACTAGATGTATTTGAAAAGAGGTCAATTGCATGTGTACTGTGTACAAGTGTGTGCATGAGACCATGGTAAGATATTCCAGACAAGGAGGTGTGCTGGGAGCCACTGAAACACTTCCTAGGAAGTAAAAGTTCATAGAATTGTTTATTTTTGTGGAATGCATAATTCACTGCACCACAGAAAAAACTATGTTTAAAGTTGTGTAAATAAATTATCATGGCATTAAAATATATTTTATTAATCTAATCAGAAGCACTGATGTGTATGTATAGTTTCCGTTACTTAATATTATATGTCATCTAAGATCATGAGAGACACAGTCTTCCCTGAAGTCTCCTCCAACACTTCGTATATAGAAATGCTCCAAATTATTTCATCACAACCAGGTCTTGAAAAATGGTCCTTAAAACTAATCATTAGGAAAGACACCCTACCAGTACTAGCAAGTATTAAAAAGGACCCAGAAACACTAAGTTCTTTAATGTCGTCATTTATTTTTTTCTTTTTAGAACAATTCTCTAGAGAGTAAGCACACTTAAAAAGTCCAAATCAGAATATAGTGAACACCTTCATGTTTAGATAATAATACTTAAAATTACTATTCCATGTCATGTCTCAGATTCAGAACTTCATATTTGACATGTGCATCTGAGCATGCGCATCTAGAGCATAATCTACTGGTTTTAAACTATGCCCAATTTCACACTGTGAACTCTGTCCTAGGAGTTTTCAGTGCCACCAGCTTCTGAGGGCTCATTCTTCTTCATCCGGAAGCCACCTATTTGGGACAAAGATAAAAAAAAATTCATGTTATTTCAACACAGAATATTAAGATAAGGCAGAGAGCAACAGGGTGGCATATAAAGGGGATTCCATCTGTCAGTGGGAAATTAAAATATAATTAAATAATAATATATTGGAACTCGACAATATGCTTCCTTTACACTTGTGTTAATGGTTTATCAGATGTCTGACATGGATTAGAGTCAAGGAGATTCTGAAACTATCTATAATTAAGACCCTTGAACAGCATCCAAAAGAGGGACTATTGAATCTAATTCCTGCCATTATATATATTCTTTTAATCAGAGTCATTTGGCAAAGTACGTTTCTCTTTGACTTTTTCTTTTAAAAGCCACATTTATAAATTTGTTGATAAATATACCAAGTCTACTATTTTACGTATAGTGGTAGGTTAAATATCTATGCAATTAGACTATGTTTAACTGAAGAGAATTTGTATGCTTTTTGTTCCAATACACAAGAAATCCTATTTTTAAATAGTAAAATCAGATCTCCTTAGAGTTGCATAGATTTCTACTGAGTTCAATGATTAAAATCATCTACTTTTTAATCTTAATACAAATAGTATAGCTTCTAGATAGATATTTTAGTTTTTGTCACATAGCATGTTCTTTCTCTGACTATTGACCCCTCAAGAGCTTTTAATTAGATATATGCAAAGAGAAAATGATGGAAGCATTGAAAGCCAGTGGAAAACATTTGCTTTTATGCCTCTGCTTTCTTCCTTCTAGTGATACACTTAGATTAGTATTTTGTACCTTTTAGTTATATTTTGAATGCTATGTGTTTTATCTTGGTTTTATTTTTATAGAAAAAAACAGTTATCAAAAACAGATATCAAAAGCTTTCTGCTTAGAAATCTTATCTTCAACTATGACCATTTGAATTAACTTAGTACTATGATTATCAGAACTTCTCAAATGGAATTTTTCACTTTATAGCATTGTTCTAAGGCAAGGGAAAAATTTAGCTTTCACATAGATTGGGAATTTGTCTTTGTCCAAGTGACTTAGAGAGATTCTCTTCTTTACCCTTCTTTTTTAATTTGTGAAGTAATGAAATATTTAAATAACTGGTACTTGGCAGAGACACTTATTCCCACAGTACTTCTTGCCAAAACTAAAGAAGAGAGCTCCAAATAGGAGGCAGGGGTGCTGTGTTTGTGAGCTTATAAGCCTGGTTTCCTCCATGGCATTCTTCCTAAAATCAAATAAATAAAATAAAATAAAGTAAAACCAAGCAAAACAATATAATTAGTGAAACTCCACAGGGCTGCTCGTGAAGTGATGCAAATATCCTCAGCCGATGACAACTGAGAACTGACAGAGAAACGCATCAAGAAACCATCTCACTCCGAGAGCAAACTAATCAGATAAATTATTTTTCCCGCTTCAATGTTTGTCCAGGTTTTCAGAGAAACACAAAAGTTAGGACAGCATGACCCATAGCTTGTGATTATCTAAATAAAATTAAATACCTTTAGGATACTTTCTACGAAGTATGGGGCAGAGGGACTAGGTCACAACAACATGAGTCCACTCGTCCTCCGTTATGAGAGAAAACATTCGGCTGAGAAAAGTACTAATTACAATCTGGGCAGTTCATGTGTGAAAACATCAAACTGTCAACTATGCATTGCTTTCTTACTTGAAATTTGCCTCACAAGACTTAAGGAAGAACTTTGGCCGGTCTCCTCTACCTAATTGTTGCATCCAAATTTTATTAAAGAAAGAAAACAAAAACATTTGTGAGGCATCGGGACTGATGGCAGTTCAGGTACTGTGAGACAAGGACGCGCTGCTGCTGCCAGATGGAGTGGATGTATTCCCATGGCACCTATTACTTGCCAAATGTTTCATAAAGCAAACACATGACCTAAAAGATCTTTGCAAGTGTGGGGTCTCAACAGAAAAGAAAATGAAAAAAGAAAAAAATACACACTTGCAAAAAAATAAATTCTGTTCTTATTTAAAAGTCATTTCTTAATTCCTAACCATAAGTTGTTTTTAAAAACACACACACTTTTAATATTTTTCAGCTGTCGTGCCCACTTTAGTGAGTCTACATGTGTGGGTACTCCATAAAATCTCAGTGGTGGTGGCAGATGTCTCCTTTGAAATATTTCATCTGCCGTTGGGGGTGGGGTAGTGTGGCTTTGGTGCCATGAACACCATTCCTTCTGAGGGTTCCTATTTGGGACAGCCTCTCTGGGGCAAAAGCAGCATTTCTCCATGTCACTCAAGCCAGTGGGAGTAGAAGTGGAGAAACAGATGACGATGTTAAGATGAAAAACAGAATTTTAGATAATAACATACTTATGTGTGCCTTCACAACAGCAGAAGAACTGCTGCAGGAAACTCAGCCATTGTTATAGCTAAGGCTCACCGATGGGGTTGTGAAAATGGACAGCTGCTACCTGAAGTGACCATGTTCTCTAGCATGGATGCCCTGCTCACTGGGGCTCTGGAGTAGTTCTTCTCTGAAGTCTTCTAGAAATTTCACTGAATCCCACATTTTAATGTTTGATTACATATCTTGCCTTCTCCCCCCTTCCAATTGTTTAGAGGTTTGGTGGTTTAGGACTTTTGACACATTGTCCATCAATCTGTACTCTTCCCTTCAAAGTGATTTCTCTATGCCAGCAAGGAAAGTACACATATGGTTGACTGTTCAGTCACTTGGTAAAATTTACTAATTACCTGGATGGACCAAAGTTTTTAAAAGTCCTTGCCCTTGCCATTATGTAACAAGCATATTTCATAAAAAGGAAGAGATATTAAACCTATGATCATATAATCACCAATACCCATGTGGAATGACTTGGGATGCTAGCAGGGGCCTTATTGGAGACTAGTGTATAATAGGGGTAATAAGGTGAGGCTATGTTTACTGAGCAACCGATTTTCATTTGGAGACCAAAAAGGAAGTTGGAAACAAATAAAGAAGAGGATTTAGAGACATCTTATGAAGATGAAAGTACCAATAAAATAAGACAAGTGGGAGGAGGAGTGGATGAAGATTCTGAAAGCATAGCAGGGGCCTAATCATGAGGATGCTTATGGTCTGTAACACACATGTTGAATTTTAAGTTGTATGAGAATAAGGCCATTCAGGATTTTAAGCCAGGCAACAGTATGATCAAACTTGCCTCTTGATAAGACTATGACTGTTGCATTAAGTAATGGGTTAGAGAGAACAAATATTCAAACAGGGAGGACATGGAAAATCAAAATGA
This sequence comes from Peromyscus eremicus, assembly GCF_949786415.1. Taxonomy (NCBI): domain Eukaryota; kingdom Metazoa; phylum Chordata; class Mammalia; order Rodentia; family Cricetidae; genus Peromyscus; species Peromyscus eremicus. Next base: position 25,223,177 of record NC_081419.1, on the reverse strand, counting down.
AAACATTTCATTAGTCCAGGTGGAAAAAGACGTATCTGTGAAGAAGGAGAAATGGCAACACTATTCAGGAAAGAACTAGGCTTCAGGTGTGTCTATAGTTTTAGTTCTTTGAGATTTGGTGATGACTTTGATAGGTAGCTTGAGAAAGAAGGGGATTTTAAACAACATAGAGGTTTCAGGCTTAAACAAGTCCATATGTCATTGTATCATTTTCAAAATGAGAAAAAAAAACCCTCACAAAATGGCATCTGTGAAAAGGTCTGATTTCAGAAGAGAGATGTTGAGGGGAAATGTCACCTTGAAAGGATCGACCCATTGAAAGCAGTTGTGAAAGAGAATACAAGATTTTTAAGCTGCTATATATGTGGCTTAGTTGGTAGAGTTCCTCATATTCATGAGGTCCTGGGTTTGATCCCTAGCCCTGCATAAACCAGACATGCTGATATGCACCTCTAATCCCACCACTCAGGAAGCAGAATCAGAAGCATCAAAAGTCCAAGGTCTTTCTCAGCTACATAGTAAATTTGAGGTGAGCTTGGGCTACATGAGACTCTGTCTAAGCTAAGAACATCAACAGCAAAAAAAGTTCTCCTGAAGAGAAAGAGGTACAGTGAAAGGAAGGTAGACAAGGATAGAGAAGGAAAAGTTAAAAGAAATAAAGAACATGAGAAGGATGCATGAAGAAAAATAGGGTAGGATGTAGTGTGGAAATTCTCAAGGGAATGGAATGAAGAACCATCCCCGCTACATGTGGCCCCATGAGGGTTCAGTCACCAACCCAGACTTTCAAAATGTGCCCAAAGCACCAGTAGTTTTCTCTGTTACAGATACCTATATTACTGTGCAATATTTTTTTCAATGACCCTCACATGAGCTGTTCTTGAAAATAGTTACAAAGCTCTTGGTGAAACTGTATGGACTACTACAGGCACTCCTCACATGCAAAGAGGAGTCAGATCATCTTAAACACAGATTTCAAATTTGGTGAATAAGAATCTAGCCATATTTAGGTGATATGGTTAAGAGTCAATTTATTATTCTCCTAGCAGTTTATCTTTGTATATATGTATTCAACTAACTGCAACCTTAAATGTCTAGTTATTATTCTATTTTCTCTCTGTTTCTCCCTATTAAAAAAACTCTGACACTTTTAAGTTACCAAAAATAATAAGGAAGATAGGAAAAAATTTTTAATTGTATTTTGTTGATAACATTACTGATAATATTATATTCTATTACAATGTCCTTTACAAGGCTGTGCTAAGTGCACTGCTGTTGGGACGTTAAATTGGTACAATTATTTTGGGGAAAATGACATCATCCTCTAAACTATATAGTGATAATGTAATACTAAATTGCAGATAATAGTCCAGCCCTCCAGATTTTCAAATTTAACCTATGTCTACAATTAGTACTCAGATCAAGAAACAAACCCATACTTGTTCTTCATAATTTCCCTTGGGACTGTTAATTTTTAAATTGAGCATTCACTGACTATATGGTATAAGCATACCCACAGGCATGCACACACACACACACACACACACACACACACACACACACACACATCTTCAACTGAAATTTCTGAATGCAATTTCAGCAATTATACTAGAATTCACTCAGCACAAAACTAACTACAGTAGCCTAAAAATTTGACAATCCATGTATAATAATTATGTGGAAATAAGAAATCACTCACAATGAGAATATTACAGCAGAGAAAAATTTAAATGAATGAGTTAGCACCAAGGACATAAGCATGAGCTAACCCTTGAAATATACAAAGAATTCAGTGGAGAAATGAAAGTTTCAAGGAAGTAGAATCGTATGATACCTATTTTGTGAATTTAAAAGTAGTGTAATACTTAGGCATATGCACGTGTGTGGCAAGAAGGAAAAAGCAAGTGCACACTAAACAAGAAATGCAACATTGAAGACTGATTTCCCTGAAGGCAGACAGAAAGAGAGCACAGGTAGAGGAAGGGAGATTATAATGCAGAATGCTGCCTGACACGGGACAATACCAAGAGTGAGGAGGCTGCTGATGACTGTGAAGGAAGTATGATTCTCATATACAGGAACTGTCCAGGAAAGCTAGCACATGGGGGTTACCTAGTTATTGCTTGCACTCCCATTCTTAATTAAAGTGGTGGTCCATAGGTTTGCTCTGTATTAATTAACTGATGGAAAAGAATTAACTAGTTAACTATACGAAAGGGTCATTACTATGTCATGGACTGAGAATTTATGATTGATCACTTGGGAATCCGTCTGAGCTCCCAATACAAATTATGGTTCTCTAAATTAAAATGGTTACTTCTTTAGTTGCACAGGCCTTGACAGTAATGCTTTTCCTCATGCCTGAGTAGGATGGAAGAGAATAGTCATTCCTTAACATGTAGTCTAGCTCCAACAAAGTGATTAAGGAGAGCTAGATGCACTCTCTAATCCCATTCCTATTTCTTCCCCAGGATTCTCAAAGTCAAGAACTATGAGGTGAAGAATGTCATGAATGAAATAATGACTTCATTCGAATACTCAATTCAGACTGGCCTAGTTGCTCTGGATACTCTGGACACATAGGTAGATAGGCCATTTATGAAGTCCAACTATTTGGATCCTGGCAAAATAATGGGAATAGTTTTAATAGTTGCTTCTGATTGTTTCAGGGCTTTTATGAGTTGATTCAATCATCAGATCTTTATGGAATGATATTCAGAATAATTTACTACTGATACAGCACAGAAAACTAAAAAATCTTATCTATGGACAGGCTTCTGGAATCTTTTTATGGCTGGATCAGAAAGATACAGGTTAAGGTACAAGGAGAAGCCACTGGAATCAGAGCATTAGTGTGACTCTTAGACTCACATTATGACTAACACGTGAGAAGTTCAACACTTTAGACATTTTTAGAGCTAAAAGGACACAGTTATGTAATTTTGTGAATTTTGCTAAGGAAATGAATATGAATTTCCTTGTTTCCACAAATAAATAAAATGGGATAAAATATCATTATTAGAACAGAAACTTTAGGAACTTACCCATTTCACATTACTAATTTAATGAAAGCCATATCCTTAGTTGACATTTACTCTGCCTGAGTCCACACCAACTATTTCAGACCCCACAGATTCTCAGATTGAACCAGCCTGGACATCTGTCCTTGTGGATGACAGTGTCAGAGCACACTCCATCGAGGTGTAGTCCTGGCTGCTGCCATTTAGTTTGCATATGATTTGATTATAAGTTGGATTTGATTTTCTACATGAGGGTCTGGTCATAGAAATATGAACTAAGTACCTAGCAAACTTCAGAACAACACAGCAGAAACTCTCAGTACTTCTTCCATCTCAGTACTTCCATTCCCCTCCATCAACTTCTGCTTATCTCATCAAGACTAAAACACAAGAAAGAATATCATGCATGGTTGTTGTTTGAATAAACAAAGGTAAATTTGGGTTTCAAGTGATGAAGTAAAAACAAACAAACAGAAGAGTTCTAGGAGGATTACTTTTCAAAAATAAAATAATTTACGTGATAGAGTGTCAAATATTGTTTCTACCTTGCCTTTCCTTTAAAGTAAGATTTAAGAACAAAGGCCCACTTAATTCAGTTTTTGGCTTGATGAGTAACTCTATGCCAGTGTGACCCATGTTACTGAGGGCTAATTTCATGAAGATATTGATTTAAGCATACAATGTATGCTGTGGGATGTTCTCTATGCTGTGAATGTGTTGTTCTGATTGGTTAATAAATAAAGTGCTGATTGACCAGTAGCCAGGCAGGAAGTATAGGCGGGACAAAGAGAGAGGAGAATTCTGGGAACAGGAAGGCTGAGTCAGAAGATGCTGCCAGGCACCACCATGAGGAGCAGGATGTAAAGTACCGGTAAGCCCCGAGCCACATGGCAAAGTATAGATTAATAGAAATGAGTTAATTTAAGATAGAAGAACTAGATAACAAGAAGCCTGCCATGCATACAATTTGTAAGCAATATAAGTCTCTGTGTGTTTACTCGGTTGGGTCTGAACAGCTGTGGGACTGGCTGGTGAGAGAGATTTGTCCTGACCGTGGGCCAGGCAGGACTGGAGAAAACTTCAGCTACAAAGGTACATGTTCTAGATTTGATGGATTTACTAAAGGAAGCAAAAGAGTCATAGCAATTCTCCTGATTCATTGAAATACAGGATTCAACATGGCTAGTGCAACATGTAAATTATAGAACAGCTCTAAATAACTGGTGCAAAATGCAGATTATAGCTAAAGTAATGAGTATTAAAAACTCTTCTCTCCTAAACTTCTAAGCAAGTTTTGAATATTTCAGAGATTATGAGTCAAGATAACTGGAAAAAAATAAATAAATAAAGCCAAACCTATCTTGTGGTCACTAACATCATCACTGCTGTCTTTGATGAATTCAGAACTGTTAGGAACATCAGCCATGAATGATATGTGTTGTATGCCAAGTGAACATGAGGATAATGGTTGAACACCTGAGTACATCAACAGATGATAGCCTTCGTTCTAGGAAATAGTGCATGAGAGTCCAGGGTTTTGTATTTCACAGTTTAATCATTGCTGTTTAGATTTAAGTAGTATTGTAAGTTATGGTTCACCCATCTGGTAAAGAAATTTTGCATGTAAAAATCAAGGCTTTTCTTTTCCCCTGTATTTCATTCTCCTTTGAACTCCATTTTTTATGCTTGTAATTATGAACAAGATTCTGAGAAGTAAATCCATTTCCACTCCTAGCTGTACTCAAAAACATGCAATATAAAGCCTCCATGGAGTGCTCAGCATCAGAAAGATTTTTCCCCTGGGCCTAACAGGATGCATTTTACAGCACTCTAGGAAAGGAACCAATAGGTTTTATGATGCTCGGGAGCTTTGGATGGGTAGGAGACCACCAAGAAATAGGATAAGTTTTCAGTGCTGTGGGTGTTTCTAGAAAGGATTTGCTAAACCTCCAAATTTCCTCTCAGGTTACTGTAAGTCAAGGTGACATGTCTGTAACATATATGTGTTGATGATGTAATTGTGACAAATTACTTCTGTCATGATGAATTTAAAATATTTCTTACCCTAAATACTTCCAAGTACATTAATGTAAGTAATATTTTAGAATATATGAGATCATTTGGCTACTTTCAAGAAAGACTTAGGTACAGATGAGATCAAATAGCTACAGAAAATTTTGTTTTTCTATCTACAATTGCTTTACTTTAAGGTTATAATTTTGGATTTGGTATACCTTTGTTCTCAAAGACAAAGTTCCCTATGTACATGAATATGTATGAATATTGGTAGTCCTTGGAATATAACAAAAAACACTGTAAAGATGAAAGTTGACCACTAAGGGTGGGAAAGGAAAACATTTTGTTAATTTCTATAGGATCTTGGGTGTACTTTCTATCTTTTGAGATACATTTCAGGACTATAAACTGGCTGTGTCTGTTGAAAGTCTTCAAAACTGTTGTCATCTTTCAACTCAGTTGCTATGAGTTCTGTTTCTGGGGTCTTCCCTTGATACTTCCAAGTTTACAAAAAAAAAAAAAAAAAACCACAATGGCTACCCGACAAAGCCCAAACACTTGGATCTCAGACCCTTGAGTAAAGAAGTCTAGTTCCATCATGTAGATTTTCTTCCACTAGAAATTCTTGTTGAGAGCAAGAGAGCCATAACAAGGAGGCCGCTTTTATTACAGACACAGATGAGGACCATCTCAACCTTGCCTGCTTTACTGTGTATAAATTAGCAAATGTATATTAATAAATATATTAATAAATGTTTTTTATTTTCCTTCCATTATTTCCCTACTAGTTATGTGTATGTATGTATGGTGGTATTTTATTTGTACTGAAATGTGATTTTAATTGTATGTTAATAAATAAAGTTGCCGGGGGTCAGAGCTATTAGAGCCATAGCAAAAGCCGGTTGTGGTGGTACAAACCTTTAATCCCAGCACTTGGTAGGCATAGCTAGGTAGATCTCTGTGTGGTCAAGAACACAACCAACATTGGAGACACACACCTTTAATCTCAATACCATAGAAGACCTGGAGGGCTGTACAACAGACAGTGACAAGGCGGTCATGTGGTTGGTTTTACAACCAATGAGAAGGCAGAACAGAAAGTCTATATAAAGACAAACAGACAGGAAGTAGGTCTCTTTCGGAGAGGTCTCTTGGCTGAAGAGGCTAGCTTCAGCAGGAAGGGTAACGCTCTTAGCTCTGACCTCTTGGCTTTTTTCTCTGAATCGGCTCTGTGTTTTTTATTTAATAAGACAGTTGGTTACATCTACATGTATGTATATCTATATATATATATAAATATGTATATATAAAACAGTGTGCATGTGTATGTGTGTGTGTGCATTTGTGTATGTGTGTCAACACTGATAATGCCCAAGCTTGTATTTTAATTCAGCATTCACTACACTGGGATGAACCACATCTAGAAACAACACAGTATATGTCAAAGGCCTTTGACTTTGAGAGTGAACAGTTAGTGATCATACCTTGTATTGCCACTTTTGAAGGGAGATGTGAATGCATCTTCTCTTGTATTTGGGGTTATACTTTACTAAGTGGAAGAATGAAGCTGTGTGGGAAAACATTTTAATTTTTAGAAGAGTAAACACTACATGGAAGATACTAAGTTCTACAGCAGTTACCTTCACTTTAACTCAAACATCCATAGATGATACATTATCTATTTAAGATGTACTAGATAGCGAGGCAGTAGTGGCACACGCCTTTAATCCCAGCACTCAGGAGGCAGAGGCAGGAGGATCTCTGTGAGTTTGAGGCAAGCTTGGTCTACAGAGGAGATCCAGGACAGGCACCAAAATTACACAGAGAAACCCTGTCTTGAAAAACAAAAAAACAAACAAACAAAAAGATGTACTAGATGAGGGAAGGAGCACCTTGGAGATTTGAAATATGAGATGAGAATTGAAAATATGGCACATGTGGGATTCTAAGGGGGGAAGATTGCTGTGAACCCCAGGCCAATATGTACTGCATAGTGAAAGCATGGCAACCAGAAAGACATTTTTCAGAATAAATGCAACCAAACAAAAAAGAAAACTCTAAAAATTACTGGGAACTTAGTTACAGATAGATAAGGTAAGAAGACCTGAACTTATGTGCCTTTTGCACAATAGATGGTGTGGCCCACAGTGATACACTGTACATGTGAGTCATAAGAAGTATTTGAAAGTCTCACCATAAATAAATAAAAATATTTGAGAAGATTAATGCATTGAATCTGTACAAACATTATGCATTGTATTTATGTATAGAATCACCATGTGGCAATTGTGGCTGTGTGCATTTTTATTGTTTTTATGGATTCATCAAAACAAACATTTAATTTTAAATGATTTAAAATTTCTCTTTAGGTGTGTTTATTGTGGAGTATGCATAGGAAAGGAAATAGATTTCTCTGCTTTGTAGGAGCTGGAGGTTGGTGGGAACGTTGCGCTGCCTTCATTATTCTGTTCCTGGCTCTCTTTTTCATTTGCTGTGAACTTGTGAGCAGTTAGTTCACAGCTCCTTTGGCATTGGAGTCCTACAGAGGGTGGGAGGGGAGTGGAATTCCTGGGAACACTTTCCTTTTCAACTATGTTCCAGTAGAGCAAAATGATGTGCTGACAGCTAAAGTTCACTACCAAGAACTTTACCTGATCCCAAGACATGTAAGCTAGGCAACTGTTTGAGAATCTGCCCTCGGGGGACCTTCTCTTCTTAGAAATAATCAACCTGCTGCCTCATTTCAGTCACATATCCTCAAATTAAAAATATGAGGAAAGTAACTATTGACCTACAAAGCTTGGACCTAAATTAAGATTTTATAAGTACTGGTTCCTGGTAGAAAGATGAGAAAGAAGCACTAGACAGCTTTACATTTTGTGAATTTGGCCATATTTTCATGCTTCTGTTACCAAATGATTAACAATCATGGCCATATGTAAATACAGTCAGGAATAGGAGCTATTCATAAACAAGAAAGTGTAAGAAAACATGGAAGTATTACTGTCATATTTCTGAAAACAAATCAGGTGTCAAACTATCTTTCTTAAAGTCTGTATATTAAATATTAGCTTCCTTACGTTCTTGCAACATTTGTGCAGTTCATTAATGTGGTGTCTTCCAAAAATTCTGAAAACTAATATAACTTGGAAATTCAACTATATGGCAAATCTTTTCCTTATACTTTTGCTATATACATTAACTCTGTGTGTTGGGGAGGGGAGAGAATTACTTACCAGGTATACCACTGATTGCTGGACTTTTGTGGGATGCACAGAAGTTAAGAACAGTAGAGATGCATGGGGAAGAGGAACTCTCATCCTTAAGAAACCTCATGAAACTTTAGACTTCCATTTTCAATTGCCCATTGTCAATAAAAAAAATAGAAGACTCACACAAAAATAAGACAGACTCATTAATCTAGTTGTCTCCATTTCTGTCAGCAGAAGAAACATAAATGCTGCCAATGTTTATGTTTGAGTTGAAAGACAAAACAGAGTAATTTTCTGGGTTACTGGAAAGACCATTCTTTCCATTTGAAGACATTACTGGAAAGACTATAAGCTGAGAAAAGCTCACTATGAGGTATATATGAGGTGGCAGACTATGTAAGACATGTTTTGAGACAGGCTGCAAGCACCACACGAGAAAGGGCAAGTGAGGAGGAAGGGGAGCATCCAACAGGCCCAGCTGCTTCACCTGCACTCTGTCCCATGAGTACAGGTTAAGACAAGAATTCACTCCACTTCACCAATCTGCACTGTGGTAATGACAGACTATAAATTACACTGGGGGAAATGGTGCCTTATTTTAAGACCTTCAATAGCTAGAAACGGTACTCACAATAATACAGATGTCTTATAGATAAAAAAAAAATGCTTAGTGGTTGTTTAAAAATGGGAGTACCAGGAGCTGGCCTGACATGTTAGAGAGCAGCAGCAGCCCCATGGCTTTGTGAAGTTTCTGATTTCACATTTCTCCATTCTTTGTGTAAAGTCAAATTCTGTTTCAAGAGGTAGAGCTGCAGCGATGCTAGAAGACTGAGGGGAAAATCTTTTATGGGTTTCTAAAACAGTCATGTAGGTATTTGTTAGTTAAATATACATACGTAAGTCCCTATGAAAATTTGCTTTTCTTTGAAAGTTTAAGGATAATTGAATGCTGAAGGTGGAATAATATGAGTCTGAATTAAAGTGAGACTCTAGGGAGGGTCCAAGAGCACTGGAATTTGGCTTCAATGTCCCATCTATTAGCTAAGCGTGAGGATGACCTTCAGTGGCTGGACTCACAACTGGCTTCTCAAGGTCTGCCTGAGAAGAGCTTTGTAGACAAAGAAAATATTAATTTGTTATGACTAAAGCAAAATTCTCTAAACCCAAGAAAGGATGCTTAGTCAAAGTGACCCTTCAAGTTATCCCCAGTTCTGGCAAATGAAAGAGGTATTGCCACCCCTAGGGAGAGGCAGGAAACAGACGGGAGATATTTTAAACTCAGTAGAGTTAAGAAACTGATTTAGCATTTTGTTTTATTTTTGTTTGTTTGTGACTTGGGTTTTGTCATTGTTTGTTCTTATTGTTATTTCTTTTTCTAAATTAATTAATTTTTCAGTTTCTTCTCTCATATCAGTGAAATGTTCATCACATAGAAATAGAAGACGTGTATATAAATGGACATAGTTACCCAGGAATCAAATGATAACTAACTGAACAAATGTAGACCATCATAGGAAACCAAGTTCTAATTAGTACCTCTACATCACAGCATCTACATCTATGGATCAGGGAACATAAAGGAAGTGGAGGCAGAAAGATTGGAATAAAAAAAGATAAAGATTTACTTATTGGAAATCCAGTGAAACATGAAAAAGTTAATTACTACTTAAAATCTCATTTTTTCCACTCTTGTTCATTCCTTGTTTTTGTATTTGTTTGCAATCCCTTCTTTCTTCCTGATGGCAGTTGTGGGGGAAATCATGAGGGAATGGGCAAGTTGGTTTAAACCACGAGACCCTGATGGAATCTGTTCTTACTGTCCCAGAAGTTGGAAGTTCTGACTGCTGCATGTCTTCATTTCCTGGGCTTAGCAGGAACACTGAGCTCAAGAATGAAAAAGACGATGAGAAAAATCTATCTTCTATGAAATTCACACCGCAGCAGGAAAGTACCATACCAGAAATTTCACAAGAAAGTCTGCTCTCATGAGAATGTCAGCCAGACTCTTAAGCATTTTGATAAGTTCAGAGGAGCTTCAATCAAAGAGCTTTCAAATTCCCATCCCAGATGACCCCACAGATCCCTCTGAGAGTCACCCAACACCACTTCATAGTTCCCATAAACACTTGGACCCTTCCCTGTGAAAGCCAACAAGTTTTCCCAAAAGTCCTTTACATACCACATCTTGCCAAATGAGCTATCTTAGTGGGAACTGTTGGAACTTTCCAAACAATTTTATACTAAAAGCAAAATGTTCTTCAGTCACCAGCATGCCCACACAGTTTTCTGGGACTGACAATGTCTTCATATTTCATATGCTACGTACAAATTCACTTACCCTCCCCCATAGCCAAGTATTGCTCTCAGAATACTTTGTAAACAATGTTTCATAACTGAAATAATTGCTGATGTCAACACTCTCATTAATATTCTGGAATTGCAAACATTCTACATCAAATCTCCATATAAAAATGGAACTGTTCACCTCTACTTTGTAAATCAGCTATATGATTTATCTGTGGGAAACATTTCTAAAATATAGATTCAGAAAGACATCCACCACATGATGACTTTTCCATATGGCATCTCATAATTATTTTGCTGTGTGTGAACATGGTGAAAACAGTTTCATAATTCTCCAAGGGTCAGAGTAAATTATTTCAATTAGACATATTTCAGAGCAAACATTACCTTAGGGTTCATTAATAATATTACCTGAGAAGGAACAGCTGCCTTTTATGCATAAAAAGCTGTCAGCCTCTTACTGCTTCTTACCATAGAAACCCTTTTGTGGCTCTAAAAAATGGCAGATTTTCTCATGCTTTACCTAAACATAGCACTTTGCAGCAGGGACCTGGTTGTAATCCTCAGCTTGGGAGCCAGTGGGTGGATTTTTTTCTCTATAAACTCTTGTATAAATCACACCAGTCTCTTGGTATTTATTCTAGGTAATGCTGGAAATTGTACACAGATTCAACAGGCCATGTAAAGGAGTTTTGTGACTTCCTGGAGTTCTTTCATGCAAAGTCTTTACTTTGAATGTAATTTCAGAATATGAGACATTTACAGAAGCTTCTGAGGAAAGGTCTATTCTGTTTCTTCTTCCTCATCTTTGAAGCCTTGAAAGTATGAAGTAGGTCAACTGGGGTAAAACAACAGCAGCAATTAATAAGACATTTATTGATCAGCACTGAAAATTTAACGTCCATTGAAAATGCTTAGACTGAGTCACAGGGATACTCTAATCATAAAAATGAAAGACTGGAACTTTTCTCTGTAAGTAGTTGTTACTCTGTTTACAGTTGGGTGGACTGTACATTAGTGTAACCAGCCAAGCTTGGCCTTATTATTATCACTAGGCTCTGCCCATGCATATTCAAACATGAGGTGAGGGGTAAGACATTTCTAATATTCTCTATGTCCAAGAAATATGTGATCTTATTTAAAGTAATTTAAAGTCTTTCTTGCTTCTACTCCAAGATACTGCTGCAGATGAGGATGGTAATGGCAATGGGATGGTCATTTGGATAAGGACTCGTTACCAACTTATCTTGCTTTCAGCAAAATCTCCCCAATATAATGTACATTTATCTTTGTAGTACTAACAAAGTATTCATTTGCTTTGTCATTTGTGGCTAGCTGGATGAAGCAATGGTCTGGGAGATAGTGGCATCAGTCAACATTAACTCATTAGACATTATTTTCTTGGCACTGGAACCAAGTATAACCTCAAATCATCAAGAGATCTTGGCTTAACATCATTGCTGTGATTCTGTGAGCATTTTTTAAACAAACTGCACTTAGCAATTATGAAGGAAATTTAAAAGAAAACTAAAGTAGAAACACAAATTTTCAAGTGCTTGCAGACTATATGTTTTCTCACAAACATATAAGAATTCATAGTTGAAGTAGTCCTTTATGAGAGCAAGGAAATATGGGAGGAAAGGGGATTATCAGAAAATGTACTAGCATTTATCTGTTTTCTCTAAATGTACAGAGCTGGAGGTAAAATAGAGGGAGCTGCATTGGGAAATAAAACTAAAATTGTAATCAGAAAGGTCATTTGCATAATTGCTTTAAACTACCTTATTTTATCAGAAAAATTATTATATAGTCATATAAAATTAACATATTAATAGGATATCATGTGATGATTTCACATATGTGTATATTGTATAATGTTTATATTAGTTCAGACATATTCATCGGAAAATTATCATTTCTTCACTTAAAGCACTCATCCTCCAAGGATGAGGCCCTAATTCATTATCCAGTACCAAGTGGTCAGCTCTGAAATCAGGTACAAGCAAGCAACACTGAACAGACTCACCAGGTTGAATATACACACATGCACAGTGTGTGAGTGTGTGTGTGTATGTGTATGTGTATGTGTACACGTGTGTGTAAACCAAAGAAGAATAAGAGGAGACAAGTTATTATCCAGGTATGGGAGGAGTTGGAGGAGGAAAGAAAATAGTATAATTATATTTTATTTTTTAAAACCTTTTAAAATTCTTCTTGAGCTTTTTGAAATCTACAGTGTACTGTTGGTGAAATAGTCATCTTACTACATAGTAGCACGCTAGAATGTCTTGCACCTGTCCAACTGCATCTCAGCACCCACTGCCCCTTTCCCCATTTCTGTCTCTATTTTCCCTTCATTCAGTAACCACCATTCTTGTTTTCAGCTAGATCAACTTTCTTAGATTTTACATATGAACAGAGCCCATGGTGATTCTGTCTATGTCTGGTTTATTTCATTTAACATAATGGTATCTAGATTCATCCATCATTCCCAAAGACAGAAATTCATTTTTATGGATGAATAGTATTGTGTTTGTATATGCACCACATTTTCTTCATCCATTCATCAACTGACTGACAAAATGTATGGGTACAAAGGAGGACATCATGGAACTTTAAACAATTCTCATGTTAGGTTATTATTATTATTATTATTATTATTATTATTATTATTATTTGTGGAGAAGCAAAGATCTATTTGGTTTAACGTGTTGTAACAATTCTAGAACTTTAAAATAAAATCTGACACAAACTTTGTTTCTTCACTACCACACAAAGTTATGCATTCTAGTTTTTAAACATATTTCTTACTTCAACCAGACAAATCAATAAGAGACTAAGCACTAAAAACAGAGCCATAACAGCAATCCTGAACCATGCTATTCGTAAGCCACTGAATAGTTCAGTGTTTATTTATTACATCATTTCTTCTTCCCATAATGGCTTCTGTTTAAACAAATGTACCATCATCTACCTAACTGCTCAGAATGAAAACTCAAGTTGTTGTTGACTGCTTTCTTTCTCTCATATTACAAGACTAATTCATTGTCAAACTATATTTAATACCGATCACCAGTAGCTTTGTGTGACTTCCATAGATAACACCATAAACTGACTTTGTGTTGTTAATAGTTTAAAACTATCCTCTATACTCCTCAAACTGCTCATTTACATTCTTTTAAAATCTATAATTTTACATGCATCCAATTGTCAAGGATCTCTTTTTAATCTTTGGGTATATGTGTGTATACATGTGTGCACACATGCTCAAATATGTACCAGTGCTCTGGTGTGCAAGTATATGCATGCACCCATGTGTGTACAAAAATGTGAAGCCAGAAAGTGACCTCTGGTGTTGTCCTCAGGAAAACTATTCTGCCTTTGAGACAGGGTCTCTCACTGACTTGTAGCTTACCTACTAGGGTAGACAGACCAGCCAGGGCATTAAATGATCTGCTCTGCCTCCCTCCTGCTGGAATTACAAGATCACACCACTATGCCTGGCTTTTCACTGGGTGCTGGGAATGGAACTCAGGTCCTCAGGCTTGTGACACAAGGAATTCACAACCAACTGAGCTATGACCTCAGGCCAGCTGGTGATCTTCTGTAAAAAGGTTAATCAAGTTAACTGCCATATCTTAATTTAATCCTCTGTTTGCATCTCATTATATTGAGAATCAAATCCATCACTTCTGCCATGCCGTTTAAATCCACCCTCCAGCAGCCACTCATAGTTCCACCTCATATCTCAACAGCACTCGCCTTCACGTACCTTCCCACCCTAAGCCTAGTCCTCCCTGCCTCAGACAGGGCCTTGTCATCCTGTAATTCTTGTAGTCTGCTTGTTTATGTGGCTCACCTTCTTTCTTCACAGACTCCTTTTTTTTTTTTCTAAATAATGCCCTCCCCCACCCTCCAAGTTTACCTTTCATGATTCTACTTAGGTTGGTGTGTGCTACCACTAACTATAATGATTAATTTCATGTGTAACTTGACTGGACTGAAGCATGACTGGACAGCAGGTAAACTGTTATTTCTGGTTATGTCTGGGAGGCTTTTTGATGAGGAGATTCACATATTATCTGATAAGCTAATAAAGGAGAGTCCTTCAACAGTAAGCATGAATGCCACCTGATCTGACATGTTCTCAGATGTACCCAAAGGATGAAGGAGTGCAAAATGTGCCCTCCTTGCTTGTGCTGTTGGATCTAAGAATTGTACCAGAAAGGATACTATTAGCTGCCCCAGGTCTCAAGTTCTTGCATTTGGAGTAGGTTGTATATCACTGTGCCCTGGGCTTCCAGTACCTCTTGACTTGGGCTGGAGTTCTGGCATTTCTGAGTCTCCAGCTTGCAGGAAGTAGATTACAGGATAAATCATAGGATTGCAGCTTTCATAACTTTGTGACTTTATCAATGACAAATCCCCCCCCCGCCCTCTGTGTGTGTGTGTGTGTGTGTGTGTGTGTGTGTGTGTGTGTGTTTCCCTATTTCTCTAGAGAATCCTGATGAACACACTGTCCTTTCACACTGCTTCAGTTTTGTTCTTAAACATTTTTGGCATATTTATGAGCTGTAAGTACTGACTTCTATGAACAGAAATTTCAATTAGTAATTGCTATTTTTTTCTACTAGAAAAATAATCTTTGTGAGATCATATATTTTTATGTTTATTTACCACTGCATTCTGAGCACCTAGGAACATTGTTTACCACAAAGTACACACTAAATAAACATTAATGATCTAAATGGTTATATTTTATTTCATTTAATTTTTTTTTTCAAGATAGAGTTTCACTGTGTAGCCCTGGCTGTCCTGGAACTCATTCTGTAGACCAGGCTGGCCTCCAACTCACCAAGATACACCTGCCTCTGCCTCCTGAGTGTGCCACCACTCCCAGCTCCATTTAAAATTTTAAAACACATAAAAATATCAAGATATGCCACATAGTTGAATCTGCATGTGTTCCATGTTAAAAGAAGCAAACACGTCTCAGGAGTGGTCAGACAAAACCTGACTAATTGACCTGAACATAATATACCTTCTTCACTTACACTTTTATAGTTCATAGCTATTCTCAACATCATGTAATATATTGACTGTCTCTGAGTTTGTGTGTTTGAGGCTCCATAACTATTTGTGTCCTCTTCTCATATTTAAGACAATAAATCTTTAGGTTCTGCTTAAGTACCATTGAAAAGTTTAGATTATGGCACAGTCAGTTCTCTGACGGGATAACTAATATAATATACTGAGTAATTTGTAAAAAAATATTAATTTGGCTCATAGTTCTAAAACTGGAAAGTTGAAGGTCTGGTAGCCACGGCAGGTGAGTTCTTTCTTGGTGGAAGAGGGGACTGGGAGGCAGGGTCAGAGTCTAGAGCACTGAGAGACATCATATAGTATCACAGATTGATATCTCTTTTTTTCAAACCCACAGGCTCATCATATTAGGTTCTAGCTCATGTCCTGATTCATCTCAAAGGTCCTACTTTCAAATATTGTAGTTAAGTTTTGAATTGAATGCCTCACACTAGAAGTGAAATTTCAACATGAAATTTCAACAGGGCACTCAAATCACATCAGACTACATATCTCCAAGATCCCTCCTATTACATAATTCTACTAAAAATACAGGAGGAAAGTGGAAACTGCTGTTTTCATTTACTTACAATCTTTTTGTTTTCAATTCTTTAGCTTCTCTCTGTATAAATATAACATAAAGGAAGTCATTTGAGAGCCTAGGTTTTTACTTGCCCAGGAACTAAAATTTTAATACTCTGCTTTTTACTATATGTCCCTGACAAGTCTCACAATTAGAATAATTGACTAATCCATGATTCAATTAGTCAACACTCTTTCTTTTGAATTGTAATTGCCTAATTTGTAAAAGAAAAATGAGGGCCACTTAAAACCTTGATTGGTGAGGGGAGGCTGGGGGGGAGCAGGAGGGATGAGAAGGGATTTGTGGTTGGTATGTAAAATGAATAACTTTTTTTTAAATAAAAAAAAAAACCTTGTTAATATAGCCCTAGTCTTAGGTCGGTTTCTCTGGAATCAGGCACTTAGAACACATGTTTGGATGTGTCAAGGTGATGACATGGGTTGGACAACTATGGATGCCTAGTCAAATTTCGGCCAAAGGCTTACAATTCCTCTAGAGTCTACAATGTCCTTCACATTTGTTCTGCCTTCAGTAGACATGGCTGACTAGCTTAAATCTGCCTCTATCCATCAGGGAATGGGAAGGGGTTAATCAAGTGTTATTGATTGTCTTCTTAGTCTTTGTCTCTTTGGGGACCCACCACCCAGCTCCCAAATAAATTGCACACAGATGCTTATTCTTAATTATAAATGCCCAGCCTTAGCTTGGCTTGTTTCTATCCAGCTTTTCTTAACTTTGATTATCCCATTACCCTTATGCCTCTGGGTGTCTACTGTTCTCTTATTTCTGTAAATCTTACTTTTACTCCATGGCTGGCTGGCTGGCTAGGTGGCTGGCCCCTAGCATCCTCCTCCTCTCTCTCTCTTTTCTCTCTGTCTCTCTGTATCTCTGTCTCTCTCTGTCTCTCTCTCTCCTTAGTTTCTCTTCTCCAGATTTCTCCTTCTATCTATTCTTCTGCCTCTCAGCCCCGCCTGTTTCTCTCTCCTGCCTTGCCATTGGCCATTGATCTCTTTATTAGACCATCAGGTGTTTTGCACAGACAAAGTAACACAGCATCACAGAGTTAAACAAATGCAACATAAACAAAATTAATATACCTTAAAATAATACTCTACAACGATGAAGAGTATAGGAGAAGATGCAATTGACAGAAACTGCCTAACCGTGGAAGGAGCTGATGAAAAAATGTCTGCCAGCATTTGGCCAATACGTTCTGTCCTTTGAGGGATATCCAGATTATTCCTTCCACTCTTAGAACCATACATAAAATCTTCCTGTATCTTTTATACTAACAGAGAAGCGTAAGTTATATTCTCTGTAGATAATTTACCAAAATGCATTATCTTAATGTGTGTATACTGCCATGCATTCTAGCTCCAACTTACAGTCAACAATGGTCATACGTATATATGATCTGCACCAAAGTATGTATGTGTCACTACCTATGAGCTTGTGTGCAGAAGAGTGTTGAAGTGCCATCTGAAGACTAATATCCACAGTAGAAAGAAGCAGTTATCAAATGCAGAAGTGGTACTTTGCTGCAGCGACTACTTGCCTTAGCAAAGCAAAGGCTTGAGTTGGGCATGTTGGTGTATGCTTCTAATCAACACTAGGGAGGTTGAGGCATAAGGCTCAGTACGAGCTACATAGCAAAATCTTGACTCAAACCCTGCCTTTCCCCTCAAGAAATATAAGCTAGCTTTAGCTATGTGCCTATTTAATTGGCTCTGTTTGAATTCCAAATACCTCAGATCTTATATCATTAAAAAAAATTCATTAACATATGCATATAGGAGACTGTAATAAAGGCAGAGGTTTATGTAACCATTGTATAATTCTTGAACTTTCTAAATGTATTTTACTGTCACTATAATTTGACCTGGGACTATTAGCCATAGACTATACCATAATGATCCTTGCCTGTCTCCTTTCCCCAGTTAGTTTTAAACCATGGTCCTTTTTATTTTTTTTTTAAATAGTCAACCAATAGGCTTGGCCCTTTTTATCCTGATGTGTCACTTTTTAATACAAGTTTTCATCACCTCAGTAAAGGGTATTTTTTTTCCTCCCCAGTGAAAAAGATGGATTGGTAAGCAGCCCCATGGCCTATAAACCGTTTCCTTTTAATTCAGGGCCTACCAGTTTGGCCTGGCTCATGTTCAGGTACTACTATAACTTGTCTAAACCCCTTCTAAAGGCTCTCCTGCTTGTGTATTTATGCCTGAGCACTTGGGTGAGCCTCAAAACTGCCTCTCTGAAGAATGATTGGATGTTTGCTCACTTCCAGCACATGCTGTAATGAAGCATGCCCCTTGCTCTTCAAATCCAGAGGTTCTGACCTCACCAGGTGAGGCTTTCTCAGGAAATGGCCCCCGAGGCAATTCCCAATTGCACAGTTTCTGTGCTGGACAACAATAACGGTGTGCACTCTGTCAGCTGTGTTCGTGTTCCAACATAAAGTCCCACATAGGAAGTGTTAGGAGATTTCTAAACCTCCTAAGACTAACCCTGGTTAAACTGCTCTTTAGTATTCTAGCCAGGGTCTCTGTATGGATGACAAATTCTGCAAGAGCATGTTCATTTTAAGGAGGGTGATATAATATGCAAAAGAACAAAGAATCTTTTCATCATTGGTGTTGTTGCCAAGAACAGGAACTGATGTTATATGAGCTTTGATCTTTGCTTTCTTCCCTTCCCCCACTGTGTAATTCAATTATGTATCTCCCCTTTACATAAGGCAAGTACCACTCCTCCCCACCTCCTCCTTAATTGCAGACTGTTCAAGATCCTAGATGTCCTGAGATAGAAGCAGGCTACTTCGGCATTATTTTATTCAAGCCTCTTCCAGGTACCGCGTGCTCAGGACAATTTTCTTGTTAAGGCTCCCAAACAGTACAATATACATAATAACTCATTCAGTAATCAGTAGATTATGAAGTGGCTGAAACGTAGATGGAAATTAATGGATATCTTGAGACAAAGAGGCTACTTATATTCCTTTGATGAGATGACACAGTAACTTACATGCCTAACTGTCTGCCATTTCCCTTCACTCTATTAGCCATGCAACTGCAAATTTTATGGAAGCATCTTGAGCTTTATTGTTACATTGCTAGCCTTGAAGGATTTTTTTTTTGTTCAAAATTAAAGATTTAAACAAAAATGAAACCTTACCCTTTAATTTCACATTCTGTATAATACCTGGTCCCTGGACAAGTATCACTTATTCTATCCATTTTGAGACAATAAACTAAAATTGAAGAAAACTATCAGTTGATCATATCAATAAAAGGAGATAGCCTGAGTATCATGATTGATTTATAGCATGCTTTCTTGATAAGCTGGCCTGTCCTATACATGCTTACATGTGTGACTCTAAAAGGAGACATGAACAAAGTAAGCAAGGATTTGTAGAAGTGAATTACACATTCTTCTAAAATGTCATGTGATGGGGATGGATTCAAATTGTAATGATGACATGTGAAACAAAGCTAAGAAGGAGCTGTGGACAAAAGTGCCTCTTTATTCTCATGCACCAACTTGAGTGCTGTCCCCAAAGCAACATTTATTTATTTACTTTCCTGGCTTCATAATATTTCTATTAATTACAACTATTTGTCACAGCATCAAATTCAGTTTGTTTGACAAAGATGATTATGGATTATTAAAGTCTAATCATATCAGACATTCACAAAACATCAAGGGTGTTTCCTAACTAGTCAATAGCAAAGTCTTCCTACTCACAATTGTTGATGCTCATGTTAAGGATACCACCCACATGTCAGAAAAAATTTTCAGGCACAGTTCCCTCTAGAAAAGAAAGAACAGGTACCCCACTCTAAACTTGTAATGAGGTTTGATTTGTTTTCAGTCTATTCAAAAACTTCAATTTTAACCAGAAAATCTGTTTAAAAGTTCAATCAAATCAAATCAAAAGATGGAATGTAAATTTAAAACAAAATATTTATAAAGGGAAAATAATTTAATTATAAAAGGTCTCTAGATAGAAAATATGGTCTTTACACCAAAGTCCCAAAAGGTTATAAGTACTTAGAACTTAGAAAATTGCATCAAAAATGTACAATTGCATTTGTAAGTTGATTTTGATGAAAAAAAAATTGCCTCTTCACTTGGACATCTAGGATAACTAAAAGCAAGAATAAATAC
Source organism: Peromyscus eremicus (assembly GCF_949786415.1). Taxonomy (NCBI): domain Eukaryota; kingdom Metazoa; phylum Chordata; class Mammalia; order Rodentia; family Cricetidae; genus Peromyscus; species Peromyscus eremicus. The sequence continues at coordinate 25,202,793 of NC_081419.1, read as the reverse complement.
TGGCACATTTATCTTCATTTTGTATCCATTTCCTTTACTTTTGCTGAAGACACCAACATAAATCATTGTTCTAATTATATACACCTTGAATTCTAGAAAGAGCAATAGTATCTAGAAAGATACTATTATCACAAATGTTTTATACTCCAAAGATAGAATTTTACTGCAGAATCCACCCTCCTCACTCCAAAGTATATGTTCTTAACAATACAAACAAAAGCATTTGATAAATGGCCATAAAATATTAAAGTACATAATTAGTTTGGTAACTTGTATGAACTATGTGATCTTACAAAATATGTTTCTCAATTGAACCAATTTTAACAAGCAACTACATAACTAGGTAAACCATAAATATAGTAAAAAAAAAAAATGAAAAGAGGGTAAAAATTATTCCTGGGCATAGCTCTAGGTCAACATGCTATTTAATATAACCAAACAGCTTTTTTTTTTTTTTTTTTTTTTTTTTTGGTTTTTTCGAGACAGGGTTTCTCTGTGTAGTTTTGGTGCCTGTCCTGGCTCTCACTCTGTAGACCAGGCTGGCCTTGAAATCAGAGATCTGCCTGGCTCTGCCTCCTGAGTGCTGGGGTTAAAAGCATGTGCAACAACCACCCAGCCCAAAGAGCTTTTTAAAATGTCTAAAATAACAGTCATCAGCTATTCTAATTATTATGAAACCCCAAATAGATAAAAGGCAGTGCTTTATAATTAAATAGCAGCTGTGAAAACCTAGTAAGGAAAGTATACATTTGTCTTGGTTGTTTACACACAAGCACCGAATATAAGTACCACTAGTATGTTAATAATTATAAAGTCTTTAGTAGGAGAGAATGAGACCCCATTGCTCACTAATCATGCATGATATAGAAGAGTTCTTAAACCACCTCTAAGTTTCACCTTGTTGTTCACCTGGTCATTCTGTCCAGGAATGATGGAAGAACTCCCACCATTGATGTTGCCTATCAGGAAGGCCCTGGGAATTAAACAGTGAAAACATTTATGAGAAATAAAAGGAAAGTGTGTGAAAAGTCGGTGACAAAGTATAACTAGACCACACTGAAAATCAAACATAAAACATACAGATTCCCCAAATTAGCAACTGTTGGGAAGATGGTCAGATCATGTATGTACCAGAAAAGTAATGGAGTCATCATTCTTAATTTTATAAATATCTAACTATTGTAGCAAAGTCTCACTTGTACTGAGGCATGCCTAAAAACATGAGAGAACAACCTGAACCCTGGACCCAGAAATCTCTGTATTCACAACTGCTGGCACACTCACTAGAACTCCATTGTTTAACAAGTAAGTTTTCAATGTTTCCAATAGGTTCCTTGATCTGTCTAGATGCAAAGAAAACAACATTGAAAAGGGCTCACGAAATCCCACTATTAAAGGACTATACTTTTATTGGATAGGTGGAACATACAGTGATTTAATGAAAGGAATGGACAATAAAAAAAAATTGAGATTGGCCGGGCGATGGTGGCACACGCCTTTAATCCCAGCACTTGGGAGGCAGAGGCAGGCGGATCTCTGTGAGTTCGAGGCCAGCCTGGTCTACAGAGCGAGATCCAGGAAAGGTGCAAAGCTACACAGAGAAACCCTGTCTCAAAAAAAAAAATTGAGATTGAAAACAAGTTAATAAACTGGCTTCTTTGGTTGGGTTTGGAGTTCACAAGATTTCACAAGAGGTGACATTTAACTTAAGCATGAAAGATGGGAGCCAAATTTGTAAAATTCAGATAGAAGAGAGTCTAGATAGAATCTCCAAGTTTAACTTAAAGCATTTTGAACTTTTATTTTGAATTCTATAACATGTGCACATTTCTTTCAATGCAAATAAATTGTAGGTTTTTCTCAGTGTTAATGCACTATTTACTGAAATGACTGCTTGGGACCTAACCTGCTCTACTTTGACCTCACGTTTTGACTTTCTTATAAACCAATATTGTCCTGATATTATGAAACCTGTATTTTTCTTTCTTCTTTACTCATTAATATACAAAATATACTTTCTTATCTTACCCCTGACTCTCACACCCATCTGAATTCATTTATAAATTGAGTGATGATATATTAATAAAATTTGTGCTACCCAGATGGCCTTAATAAATTGTGTCCATGGAAATTCAGGTGATATCAAATTAGCTGTTCCAAGATGTTTTACTTTATCCTTTATCACATTGACATGGTTCCCAAGGGTGATGATTTTTAAAAATACATGAGAATATTAGAAGTTATTCAACTCTCATTTTGGTAGTAACTTGGTAGCAGGTAGGAACTGATTCTTTCTTCTTCTCCTGAAATATTTACGACATGGAAATATCAATAACAAAGCCCATAGAGATTTCCTAGGAAGTCAGGAAACAGATTTCAAATCATATAAAGTGCTGATTAAAGGTGTTGAGGCTGATTAACTTTATCAGAAGTCTTTATAGAGAGAAGTAATAAGAATGCAGAAAAAAAATATTTTTAATGGAATGGTATTTAGAATGATATAGGAAGACCCATTGCTAAAAATACTGACCTTGAAGCTTCCTCCCTACTGGCTACCTATCACAGTTCCAGCAGGCGCTAAGCAGAATGCTAGAGGAGAAAAGACATCAGCAATCTTACCCAACTATACGTCCTAGAAGCTACAATAATGAGCTGTCAAGCAAGATATGCCCTGTAGTGCCATAATGGCAGGACAAGTATGGAGGTAATCAACGACATTTCAAAAGTTGGATTTGAGGCCTATTCCACAAGAGAGAACTCATAAATGGGTCTATAAACCACTTAAGAGTGCATGGTTGGAGAAATCATAAACTTTGGAGGGGAACCTGCCACTGTTTATGTTTTTGTTTTTTGTTTGATTTTTTTTTTTGAAAATGGTTGTTTTGTCAAACTGCTTTCTAAATATCCACATTAATGCTATAGACTGTTACTGTGCCTGACCATCAGCAGAAAAGTTTCTTGCTGCAGCAGGCAGTGGTTAATGCAGTAATCCATAACTGACCAAAGTGTTAAGAATTTATTAGTGCAGTAATTAGCCCTGAGTGGGACAGCTATATCTCCCCCTCTAAGGCTGAGGGAACAATGTGGAAGAGAAAAAAGAAAGATTATGAAAGCTGAAGTATTGGGAAGATATGCCACCAAAAAGATGTCTTATATAATTTGCATAGCCATTATATTTGTGAAATCACCACAGATGTGCTTATCTGCACAAGAGCTGCACAAGATTGGGCCTGTCACATTTCATCATGAAATGGGAAAGGGCTCATAAGGCCCTATTCCTCTTTGATGGACTGCTGACAGTTAATTCTTGGAGCAGGGAGTATCAGTTTCTTCAGTGTGGTAGCCACTATTAAGGTGTTTTCGTTCTAGTAAATAATCTTCCACCCATACTCAGGGAAGAAACACTAATAAACACAGTAGGTAGCACACAAAATGCATGATGGTAAGAAAGGGAATTGTTGGGAAAAAATGGTTTGGGGGAAGAAGGGAGATGAGAGAAGAGTATATGAGTAAAAATAGCTAAAATTTAATATATAAATGCATGAAACTGTCAAAAACACTTTTTTCAAATGGGATTATGTTCTGTCGGTAGTTAGCTAATGACAGTAGATCTCTAAAAGATACAAAAAACATATAGCTTCTATGTAGAGATTTTATACCTGTTGGGATATTAGTCATGAAAGAGATTAAAACATTTCATAAATGACTGGAGAAGCAGTAGTAGAATGATGGCATCTCTTATTAGACACAATAGTGGCACAGACTTCCTAAACCAATACTTAGAAAAATTTTAAACCAGGCATAGTGAGTGGCTCACACTGGAATTCCAGTTATAAGAAGACAGGGGTAGGAGTATTGAGAAAGCATTCAAAGCCAGCCTGGGTTATATAAAAATACTCTTCAATAGACTATAAGGTTTCTAAAACTTTTAAGATGTCATCTTTAGCAATTTCACAGGGATTCTAAACTGAAGAAATACTCGTCTCAGGAGATTTGCAGATATGACTTCAGACTAATGTAGCTGATTATTAATAGATAATTATAGAACCAAAATGTTTTAAAGCAATTATATTGTTAGATTAACATGGATAGAAATTGCACATGATAAAATAGGATATTGAATATTAAATCTTCTATAAAAGAAGACAGAATTATAGGGAACAGAAATGTGATAAGTATGAAAGAGAAGAGGGACAAGTTTAGATGACACAGTGGAGAAGTAATATGTACATGTCTGGAAATGTCATAATGAAACCTATTATTTTGTACAGTTAATATATGCTAACAATAAGTTATGCACAAAACTTCTACTGATGCACAGCTTGTTGAGGAAACCATGTAGATATAAAAATCAAAGCATCCAAAGATGACTACAGAGTAGAACTAAGAGTCCAGAGACTAGGAGCAAGATTCACAGAGCATCATTTTCAGAAAGCTGAACAAGACTCTAAACTTTGTCAGATTTCAGAATTCCTGTGAGCCTTACTCAACTGGATTATCCATTGTAATGGTCTCTATTCCACAATTGCATGTTGTGATGAAGGAAGGTGTGAAAGACCATACAGATACAATTTTGGTGAAAAATGCACTGTAAGTTGATGTCTTAAGAAGATAAGACTTTAACAGACTTTGAGAAGAGAGAAGGTATTTTATACATCAGAAAAAATAATTGGTGATACAATTATATATGCCCACAAACTATTTTCTACTCTTCTTGTTAAATCATGGCTAACCTGGTTGATTATATTATTCAACAGAAGATAACAGAAGAATAATTCAATTATTTCTGAGTCCAAGGATAGGTTATAAGAAGACTTTTAATTTTCATCCAGTCCTTTGTAATGCTCAACATGGAGGCATGAGCTGCCATATTAAAGTTTGACTACCCTGTAGTAAACAACATATCAAAAGACCCTGAAACTCTATGATAATGGACAGAGACCCAACTGAGTATCCAACTCCCGACTCTCTTTATCAAGCCATCAGCACATAAACCAAACTATATTTAAATCTTTAGACATTCAAATTAGTAATTAAATACCAATGAACAACCCCAACTTGCCAAGTGCAGAGTAGAAAATTGCTCAAGTGAATTATATTTGAATTTTCACCTCATCCCAAATGTGGTTATGTAAACATACATAAAATACTTTTTATTTGTGCTAATAAGTATTGGGGGCAGCAATAGGTAACCAGAACGTTTATATCAAAAAAAGCCCAAAATACCACACTATCTAGAACTACAGAAAGGACTAGGCTTTATCCTGAGGTACAATTGTGAAGGTGACTAATTAAACTGAATAGAAGACTCATGAAATATTAAAGTCTTAGTAAGAAAAATAATGGAAGAAAAGAGGCCACAAAACATTTAAAATACAAAGTGCATGTATATATCTTTACAGATACTGTTCTGGTTAGAATTAAGTGTCAAGTTGGCAAAGTCTAGAGTCGTCAAAAAAAGGAATCTTTAGCAACTGTCTTTATAAAGTTGGTCTGTGGGTATGTCTGTAAGAGACTGACTTGATTACTAATGAATGTTGGAGGGTCCAGCCCACTGTGGGCAGGACCATTCCAGGCAGGTAGAACAAGTCTGTATGAAAAAGCCAGCTGAGTGTGAGTTGAGAGGGAACCAGAGAACAAGCCATCAAGCAGGGTTCTCCCATGGTTCTACGTTGATTTCCTCCCTGACATCCCTTAATTATGGATTATGCTCTAGAAGTGTAAGCCAAATGAAGCCTTCCTTTTGCAAGTTGCTTTGGTCACAGTGTTTTATCACAGTAATATAAACAAACTGGGACACCCCAAGAGAATCAGTCAACAAGCAAATATTTGTGGGTACCAATTTATCAATGTGTATCATTAATCTTTTCCTTTTGATAAGAAAGGAATATTTGCTGCTGATTTGGGGATGCATATTCAAGTTTTCACTACTTCAGATGCAGTTTGAAAACTATTAAAAGAACTAAACAAATTAGTTGGCAATTAAACTGGATCTGTTGTCTTCCACGAGGTAAAACCTTCTACTTTCATCTATAACAAGGCATGTGCAAAAAATGTTAGTTGATTCAGAATAAGCAAAATTTGCAATGTGCATGACAAGGGCACGTATCTGGAATATATTTCTTAAGTCTTAATGTATTCTGCATATTTCAGGAATACCTGTTATTCCAAAGGGACCCACAGATGTTTGCTCAAAAGACAATTACCTACTTTCCTATTGTTATGGATGTCTTTTGGCTTCCTCAAACTCTATGAACAAAACTTTTGTGCTTTGGCCATAGCTGGGTGACATGTCCTGTGAGATGCTGAATTTTGAGTATGCTTCATTTAATTTTGTACCAGGTGGTGATATCTTACTTCAGACATAGTATTTACTTTATTAATGATCACTAGTAAAACTCTCATAGCTTGAGTATAATTTCCAGAACTCTTCAACATTAAAGAAAACAAAAGAAAGGTCTTTTGAAGTCACTTCTAACTCTTGTTTCTCTGGTTTTGATGTCTTAGTTCCTTTATTCACACTGAGTAAATATGTAAGCTACATTGATTGTTTTATGATGTTAAGTCACTCTTCATCTTTTCCTATTCATGGTTTTCTAGGCTGTGAAAGAGTTAAATTAACTCTTAAACTACCACCTAAGAGGAATATGCATAGCAAGAACATATGCTCATTATTAGATCACACATCCACTAACCCTGAGTTAGTGCAGAACTCTGAGCAGACCAAGAAATAGCAGTGCAATAGTTATGGAAAAGCAACCCACAATGAATATCTAGGACTCAAAATGACCTTTTAGTCTTGGCACATAAAGGACATCCATGTTTGTTTGTTTTTTTTGTTTTGCCTTTTCTACACTTTTCATTTTACTTCAAAAATAAAAATTAATTTATATTATTTTATATCAATGACCTAAAAATATGAAAAAATTATTTCTCAAAAATATATATATATATACATATATATGTATATATATATATATATTCTTTTTCACCATAACATTGCCATATTCTACTTTATTAGCCAAGAAGAAGAAGGAAATCCTTGGTATTAACAGGAGCTGAACTCAGAGGTGCTAGGGTACCAAAGTAAAAAGAAGGGAAAAGATGGCTCCTTTGACATTTCCAGCAAGTTGCAAAAATGCATGTTCTACATTCCTGGCCAAATTTTAAACCAAATTTTGTGAATTAACTTGTAATGTTCTGAACATTTGGAAAGACATGGAAAAGCAACATAGCACCAGATTTTTATTTAACTAGAACACACACTAAAGGTCTTTGGCAAAAGAAAGGTGACATTTTATGGTTTACAAGGTCCTGTTGCCTGCACTCCATCGATTCATTCAGGCTGAGTTCTGGACCATCAGTGATTCTCCAACTAGATAGATCACAGATCCAAAAGAAGACTTCTTTGTTGTATGATGAGTCTAATACAAGACTTTGTTCACATCTAGACTCCACACTAGATGTTTGACAATGTTACTCTTGGCTGACTTTCTTTGATAACTGACAACTATGCATATGGCTCAACTTCTGATTATAACTATTAAGGTTCTTTGCTTCTGTTCCATTCCAATGAGCATCCTTCCTACAGATATCTGCATTACTTAAGTTTGGCACGTATTTTTCACTCTATCTTCAGAAGACTGTCATGGCTACTCAATATAAAGACCCTCTAATTTTTCTAACCTAATTATAAAAAAGAATGCTCAGATATGTTTCCATTTGAGATGACCAACAAATAATGCATTTTTTAGTATAAACCTTTCCAAAATGCTAATTCTTACATACTACAAAAATTTCTCAAATATTGCATGGGACATGTTTTAACTAAATGTCATGTAGTTTTCTGAAACACAAATTTAACTGATTCACTCACGTTTTATTTAGCAGTTCTAATCCTATTCCAATACTGGTTTGATTCACATTTGTCTTATGGGCTTTGAGTGAGGTCAAGGACTCTATTTTACTGTTTACTCTATTCTAGTACCATGAACAATGTCAGGCATCCAGAAATGATTGAATAGATGAATCAGTGTTGATGCACCACTACATAGAGTTTATGATATTGTCTCCTTGTGCAGCAACATGCTCAAATCAATGTGTCCTCCCCAATTCTTTGCCAGCTGAGGAACTGAGAATCTAAGAACCTGGTTTAGCAGCCACAGTATTCTAGAAAAATCCAGCTGAAGCCTTTGTGAAGGCTTCTTCCTCAAGTCTCAACCAGCCAATATTAGCTTTACATGCTGGCCTAGTACTTGATAAAGTGACCAAAGAGGCAGAGACCTCTGGGGAATCTTAGAGGGCAATGCTTTCAGAAAGAAAAGTGTTGCTGGAGAGCAAATGTTATTCTTAACTCATTCAAAGTCAGGGCAGAACCATTGAAAGTCATTGTTTATGTCCAAAGCAAACCTTTATTGTGCAATTGAAAATGTTCTCAGTTGCTGTATCTTACTTTCCATAGAAAGTGTAATGCGTTTTTATTTCTTCCAGGCAGCAGACAAAATATACTTACAATATTGATTTAAAATCCAAGAAAGTTTGTGCTGCTTTTTTTCCTAACTTTTGTTGTATCCCTTGAAGACAAGTATATTCTTTCCCAGAATGTGTATGTGTGTGTGTGTGTGTGTGTGTGTGTGTGTGTGTGTGTGTGTGTGTCTATGTATATCTATGTGTGTGTATGTTTGTATGTTCAGATTCTTTAATGTCTGGAAGTATCTGACTCATCTTTTATTCTTAGGAAAATATATTTTCCCATCTAACATTGAAAATGAGAATTAATATAATATATAATATAGCCTTTGAAATTAACGTTCATGTCTGTGCTTTCCATAAAACTACTCATGAACTCAGCAATCCCCTGGGAAATTTTGCTAAGCATATGAAACCCTATACTTAGAAAATATAACCAAAATTTAAATTAAGATTATGAAAATATACCTGGTAAGCCTAATATTAAGTTCATTTTCTAGGTAAGAAAGCATCATACTTTGTAGAAAAACCTAAAATAAAATGTAATAAAACTGCAAATCTACTAAAACTTACAAGTATACTACGATTTTTAATTAAAACTTTCATGTTTTGCACATCCCAAACAATAATTTGCACTCTAAAGTTAATAGTCATTATTTAAGGTGCTAAGGCCATTTGTGATAAATAATGAACCATACTAGGGCTAACATAATAATGCTAACATTAACCACTGCATTAAAAATTCTAGTCTTTGTTTTTTCAAGGTTTTCAGCCAGTTGGTTTTCCTACTGTATATATTTTTCACATATTTTGCCATTTCTCTCTCTATGATTCAGGTTATAATATTGCAGAGTTTCAAATCTACTGTTGGTCTTTTAGCGTGCCCACCGTGTATTGGCCACCCGGAGCTATTCCCAATCTCACTTCTGGAGCTCTCACTGGATATTGCCTCGACTCTGGGAATCTGATTTTACTTCTCAACTTACAAATAATAAATCAACAACCCATAACTTTTAACCCTGCTATACATAGGCATCCATAGTCCCTGTATATATTCCTCTTTTTTTACTGTATGTCACTGGAGTTTTAAAGTAAATAATTACTAAGGAAGCACTGTATGCTAGGTAAATTCTATGCAGATTATAAACAGTAAATAATTTCTTTGCATGCAAATCCTTACTGTCAATCCAGTTAGCAGCTCTGCCTTTCCAAATATCTGGGGATCCCAGAAACAGGCTAACTTGGCTTTCCTTCTGAGAATATATCCAAATAAGACTGCGGCTCTCAGAAATGGGCTGGGTTGGCTTTCCTGCTGAATATAAAAATCTAGTCCAGCACCCTCATCCACTGGACTCTCATGTCTTGCCATGATTAAAAACAGCTGATTGGTTGATTGATTGATTGATTAATTGATGATTGACTGATTCTATTTATATTTTTGCAGCTTTGGGAAGCAAATCTAAGGCCTCATGTATATCAGGCAGGCAGACACTTAATAATGAACTGTACTGGCAGACCCACTCCATTTTTTTTAACATGTCTTTCTCCTTGTTTAACTATCAGAGCTTAACCTCAGTGCCTTATTATTAATAAGCCTTTTAACTCTAGTGTCCAACATAGTTCATGGATCATAGTTGTTTGTTAAAGAAATGACAGGGAGGAGGGAGAGAGACAGGGAAGGAAGAAGAGTGGTATGGAGGGAAGGAGAGAGGAGGGAAGAAGGTAGGCAGGTAGAGAAGAAGCAAACATATTATACCTTTAAAGTCCTTACTTGGTAAGCAGCCAGCATCCTCTGAAACTACCCACTCACTCTACCAAAGACAAAAACCAAATCAGAAGAAAAATTTTCACCCATCTAAAACAAATCATTAACTTAATCCTTATTTAAATATAACTTATTGCTTCTATTAAATTGAACCAAGATAAACCAGGGTCTAAAGAACTCAGTCAAATAATCATTCAATAGATGATTATTAAACGTGTGTTGAATTGCCTAATTTCTATGGTACTTTCAAAGTTTATTTCTTCCAAATAATAAAACTATATCTTCTAATATGCATAAATATGTCTGTATTTATTATGTTAGTTACTAATTATTTATCTTACTTTTCTGCAATGCAGTCCTTATAAATGCACATTTTTAAAGTTTTTGTTAGAGTATCCTGGATACTTGGGTCCACGACTGACACAGACTGTATATTTAATAAATATTTAGTAAATGAATAAATCTGTATGGAGAGTCTCAGGAGATGAGCAGATGACCATGTATTTAGTCAGGGAAAGAACGTAAAAAATGTGGTGTTCAGTTGGATATATACAGTAAAATAAATTTTAGAGTAAGGAGTCACTGATAATGATTAAGTATGAATTATCAAGAAAGAAAACACAAGAACAAAGGGAGCTCGAAACAAATTCAGAGTTAAAATATGACCAGCTTAAATAAAACTTAAATATAGTTTTATTATTTGGAAGAAATAAACTTTGAAAGTACCATAGAAATTAGGCAATTCAACATATGTTTAATAATCATCTGTTGAATGATTATTTGAACCATTTGAGTTCTAAGATGATCTAGGAGAATTCCAATAAGTGATTAAAATTGCCCAGTGACCTAAGAATTAGAAATGTTCAAAAGCCAAATGGGGAAAGTATTTAAAACCTAGGTATAAACATATATCAAAACATTCTTTAAGTAATTGACTCAGACATAGGAACTAGCAAGTCAGGAGGCCACGGAGCAGGCCAGCAGCTTAAGATGGGCAGAAGATGGTGGGACAGACCAGAGCAAGATTGCTTTCAGAAAATCAGATTTCAGGCCTAGAGCTGATTGGATGAGACCCCATCATGTTATGAAGGGTAATCTCTCTTGTTTAAAATTCAAACAAATGCAGATATTAATGACACTGTAATAATAAATATGTTATTAGTTGCTTCAACACCTGGAAACTATAGCTTCCCTAATTCAATACATGAAGTTAACTATCACAGCAAGATCAGATGTAATGTCAACTTGAATAAAAAAGCAAAGAACGCAGTTACTGCAAGGACCTCCCCAAAAATATTTTGCCTCCAGTTGAGACTCATGAAGGAGAAAATGATGCAAAAGGAAATATGAAAAATGAACTAACTGAGAAGATAAGCTGAGGAAAAGATATAGGAAGGAACAGATAACACAGGGTGTGTGGCACCAGGATCAGAAGTCCTGCTTCTGTCTTTCCTATTCTAGCTCTTTCAGTCTGTATAATTAACATAATTTTTTTAGATTAAATGAAGATATGTCTTACTCTTTCATATGCACCAAAAGAAGTTTTAAAAGTCAAATACAATTATCTAGGTGAATATATATTTTAATATACATCTTTGTATTTCTCCATCTGTTATGGCTATCAAATATTTATCAAAATTCATAAGTAGAAGTTATCCCAATGGAGATGGAGATGAGTGAACATGTAAATACAAGGAAGTGTCACAGGGATGTAGTTCAGCTGGTAAGTACTTACCCAACACACACAAGGTTCAATCACCATTACTGGCAAAAAAGTTATATTCAACATAGAGAAGATATTGCTGTTAGAAGTCACTGTCTACTTGATTGATACTGACATTTTTTTCCCAAGGCCATTTCTCTTGGGGCTTCACAAATAAGGAAAACTATTGTCAACACAAGCACCCATGTCAACTTTAAATTCCAACTACGAGTCAAATGAATATATGGATGTTCTTCCAGTTATGTTGACTCATATGAAGTTAACGTCTACAAATTGGAATGAGACTTACAGTTACTCTGTGAGAGAAGATTCAAAAACAAATATAACTGAGCATTTAGTCAAAAGGTGATTCATAGCTTTAATCTTTTATTATTATTCCTTCTCCAAGCTTTAGAACTATTTTAGTAATCAAAATGTCTACATGGGAGACAAATAATTTGAGTCTTGAGTTATTGGAGATTCACAAAGTATAGAAGCAAACTACATTTAAGCATAGTTAATAGCATATATAGTATTATGATTAATGGATTGAAGAAATAGCAGAAGAAAAATACTTTCCATTTCTCTAATAGAAACAGAAATATACATGTGTATATAATATTAATGTCTTTTTAAACCAGAAATAAGTATTATAATTACTATAAAACAGCAAAGCAGGTTTCCAAGTAAAAGGCCTAGCAGTGAAGAAAATTAAAATCTATACAACATTAATATAACAAAAGTGTAGTCCAAGATTTAAAAAAAAAAGTTATGGAAATATTCTCAGTCTTGAAGTCTTTTTACCCCATCTTCTTCAACATTCCCCAAGCCAAAGATACAAAAGCTGTGCTGCAAAACTTAAGTCCAAGTGGATCAAGGACCTCAACATAAATCCAGCTACTCTGAACCTGCTAGAAGAGAAAGTAGGAAGTAGTCTTGAACACATTGGCATAGGAGACCACTTCATAAATAGAACACCAGTAGCACAGACACTGAGAGAAACAATCAATCAATGGGACCTCTTGAAACTGAGAAGCTTTTGTAGAGCAAAGGATATGGTCAACAAAGCAAAGCGACAGCCTACAGAATGGGAAAAGATCTTCACCAACCCCACATCTGACAGAGGACTGATATCCAGAATATATAAGGAACTCAAGAAATTAGACATCAAAATGCCCAACAGTCCAATTAAGAAATGGGCTATAGAACTAAACAGAGAATTCTCAACAGAGGAAACTCAAATGGCTGAAAGACATTTAAGGAATTGCTCAACATCCCTAATCATCAGGGAAATGCAAATCAAAACAACTCTGAGATACCACCTTACGCCTGTCAGAATGGCTAAGATCAAAAACACTGAAGACACCTTATGCTGGAGAGGATGTGGAGCTAGGGGAACTCTCCTCCACTGCTGGTGGGAATGCAAGCGTGTACAACCACTTTGGAAATCAATATGGCGCTTTCTTAGAAAATTGGGAATCCATCTCCCCCAAGATCCAGCTATACCACTCTTGGGCATATACCCAAGGAATGCTCAACCACACCACAAGAGCACTTGTTCAGCTATGTTCATATCAGCATTGTTTGTAATAGCCAGAACATGGAAACAACCTAGATGCCCTTCAACTGAAGAATGGATAAACAAAATGTGGTACATATACACAATGGAATACTACTCAGCAGAGAAAAACAATGACATCATGAGGTTTGCAGACAAATGGATGGATCTAGAAAAAATCATCCTGAGTGAGGTATCCCAGACTCAGAAAGACAAACATGGTATGTACTCACTCATAGCAGGATACTAGATGTGGAACAAGGATGACTGGACTGCTACTCACATCACCAGGGAGGTTACCTGGAAAACAGGACCCCAAGAAAGACACAGGGATCGCCCAATGACAGAGAAATGTAATGAGATCTACATGAACAGCCTGGACATGAGTGGGGGTAGTGAAGAGCAAGGGTCGAGGGAAAGAGAGCTTAGGTGAGCGGGAGATCCCAGCTGGATCAACAACAGAGAGGGAGAACAAGGAATAGGAGACCATGGTAAATGAAGACCACATGAGAATAGGAAGAAACAAAGTGCTAGAGAGGCCCACAGAAATCCACAAAGATACCCCCACAACAGACTGCTGGCAATGGTCGAGAGACAGTCCGAACTGACCTACTCTGGTGATGGGATGGCCAAACACCCTAATTGTCGTGCTAGAAACCTCATCCAACTACTGAGGGATCTGGATGCAGAGATCCATGACTAGGCCCCGGGTGGATCTCTGGGAGTCCAATTAGCGAGAATGAGGAGGGTTTATATGAGTGAGAATTCTTGAGACCAAGGTTGGATAAAGCACAGAGACAAATAGCCAAACGAACGGAAACACATGAAATATGAACCAATGGCTGAGGGGTCACCAACTGGATCAGGCCCTCTGAGTGGGTGAGACAGTTGATTGGCCTGATCTGTTTGGGAGGCATCCAGGCAGTGGCACCGGGTTCTGTGCTCATTGCATGAGTCGGCTGTTTGAAACCTGGGGCCTATGCAGGGTCCCTTGGCTCGGCCTGAGAGGAGGGGACTGGACCTACCTGGACTGAGTCCACCAGGTTGATCTCAGTCTGTGGGGAAGGCTTTGCCCTGGAGGAGATTGGAATGGGGGGCGGACGGGGGGGGGGAAGGTGAGGGGGGCGGGAGGGGGAAGAACAAGGGAATCTGTGGCTGATATGTAGAACTGAATTGTATTGCAAAATAAAAATTAAAAAAAAATAAAAAAAATAAAAACAAAAAAAAAAAAACAAAAAACAAAAGCTGTGCTGTAGATAGTTCCAGTGGGCTGGGATCCCCAAGATCCACTGACCTCTGCATTGTGTCTTACTGTGGTTTTCTGTGATGGTCTCCATTTACTATAAAGAGAAGCTTCTTTCATGAGGGCTGGTAGCTACACAAATCTGTGGGTATAAGGATATAATTTAGAATGTAGTAAAGAATTATACTGGTCTAGCAGAGTAGCAGTAGCAGATTCTCTTCTAAGATTCAGGACCTTACTAGTCCTGGAAAGATGTCCAGGTTTCTAGTACAGTGCATGGTTTCCTTCCTAATGAGTAGGCCTTAAGTCTACGTAGACAGCTGTTAGTAACCCACAACATGTGAGTGACACTTGCTGTACCTTATGGATATCTCACCATATTGATCATTGTAGTTTACAGGTGTTACAGCTGGGTAGAAATATTAATTGCTTCTCTCCCTTAGTAGTTTGTGTAGTATTGTCTGGTATTATGAAAGCTAGATTACAGGAAGGATGCTTTGAAGTTAGACTCAGATCAAAACATCTGAATCCTGTGTCCTAAGTGTGCAGTGTGCAACCCCTTCAGCAATAGGGACTTACCTTCAACCTCTAAAAGGCACACGAGGAAGTCTGCTATAAAACAGCCTTTCCCAGAAATGGCTGCATAAACAAGACCAGAACAATGACAATGTCAGTAAACATGCTAATGCTGAATGAAGAAAATTTCACAGGGTCCCATCCCTAGCGAAGAACTGTAGCAATTAAATAAAGACTGCTTAGAGAGAGAGAATTAGTCGCTCCCCCAGATGAGTCTCTTATTGGTTATCCAATACATGTGGTCAGCCTTGGAATCATATACAAGCAAACAACAAAAATGGATACAGCAGATTGCATTTATATAATTGTGCATACATGCACACACACACACACACACACACACACAGAGAACAAAAATAATCAAAGAAAAAGAGGCTATCAATTTGAGAGTGGAGATGCATAGGAAGGGTCTGAGAGAGGGTAACTGGGTGGGAGGAAAGGGAAGGTGCAAAGATATATTATTCTATTTTAATTAAAATGTGTCAAAAATAAAATTACTTAACCAAAATAAAAATAAATGAAATACGTACTTCAGCAAATGATTTTGCGTTTAATATCAATAGAATTATTTCCCCACAATTCTTTCTATAAGTAACTAAGTTTCTATTACACTAGAGTACTTATTTATAAATTATCATTTGCTTGGTATAAAAACTGGAAGGAATCTGATATTGGATAATATGACTTCCTGCACGATAATAAAATCCCGAGTGAAATAGCTTAAAGGAAGGAAGATTTATGTTAGTTGAGGGGATCATTTTGTCATTTTGAGTGTGTGGTAGAATATTTATGTTAGTTGAGGGGTTCGCTGACATGTTAAGGGTGGGGTAGAACAGATAAGCTCATATACTGATGGCTAGGAAGCAGAAAGAAAATACATCCATTCTCAGAACTTCCTTCTTTTCCCTATATTCCATCAGGCTCGTGGCCTGTGGGACCGTGCCACCAATGTTATGGGTAGATCTTTCTCCCTTAGTAATCTTGCCCAATGTCCTTACAGATACATCAAGAGGTGTGCTAGTAATCTTCTAACAACTTAACAATTTAATGTTACCATTTAAATTGCACTCCATATTTGAGAGGCATCCTTCAGAATCCCACAGAAACCTCTCCTCCTTTGGGTTTCCCCAAAGACAAACCTCAGCAGCAGAGAGGTACAGCCAACGCTGTACCCAGGGAACAACAAGAAGTTGTGTCTAAAGAAAACAAAAACTAGGAGGGAAGAAAATGTCACTGAACCTCTTGTGGCATGGAGGTTGACTCCTGTTGTGTGATATTTTGTTTATGTTCTGACTAATAAAGCTTGCCTGAAGATCAGAGGGTGGAGTTAGCCACTAGTTAACCACAGGAGCCAGGCAGTGGTGGCACACATCTTAAATCCCAGCACTTGGGAGGAGGAAGCAGGAAGATCAGAAGTTCAAGGCCACCATGGCTATACAAGTTTGAAGCAGTCTAAAAGAGAAACAGAGCCGGGCAGTGGTGGCGCACGCCTTTAATCCCAGCACTCGGGAGGCAGAGACAAGAAGATAAGGTGGGTGGAGACAGGATTTCAGCCCCATTTGGCAGGGAGATTTTGTATAGGTAAGAAGTCTCTAGTGGCTGCTGCTCTGCTTCTCTGATCTCCAGGCAAGCTTTATTTGTCAGAACACAAACAAAACATCACAAAATAGACTCTGTGTTGTTGAGGATTATTAAGAAAGAAAGAAGAAAAGTCTGCAAACGTACAGTTGCAAACTAAGAGAGATTCTTGAAAGGTAAAACCTTTCATGCTAGTTTGTGGCACCAGGACCTAATAATCACCACTAGTCTTGTTTCACAAACCACATAACACTTTCTATTTGTCTGCCTCACGTTAGAATTGTGGAATTGTGATTCTTAAATGCACATAAGAACTACAAATAAAACCAATGGAGAAGTGAGAAAAACATTAAGTTCTCCCTGAAGATAGAGTACATCATGAGTATTATTTTCATATCTTGTATCATGTGTATTATTTTCATTGTGGTATATTCTTTTCTCTTAACTTTATTGACACAAGACTCTCCCTTCCTACCTCCACGGACCTTGGCTTGGGTTTCAACTGCAGCCTCCTCATTATTTCACTGCTGCCATTTCCTGGGTAGTTTATGTCTCTTTTCTTCTACAGTTTCCATAGGTTTCTTGTTCATTGTTCATGTCTTTCCATACCAAACACATGGAAAGACTACACATTTGTATCCTATTTTCCAGGTCTCTCCTGTATCATCAGCCTTGTATTACACTACTTTCTAGGTATTTTCATTTGATAATTTCAAAGTTAATATGTGAAAGGAATCATAATGATCTTTCTGTCTGGGCCTTCTTTCTTGGCACTTCATTCTCCCCTGAAGGGCACCACAGAACATCAATGTTACATCACTGAAACAGGGACATTTTGTAAAATGACTTCTCTTAAATCTCACCAAATCTACTTCATGACAAATAAACATTTCTTGACAACTTCCTATCCCTTCCTTTTTTTCTGTCATCCCAAACGATCTCACAGTCTCTTTGTCTTGTGCTGTGGTAGCAACTTGTGGTCAAAAGTACCAATTTATACTCAATGACATTTTCTGTATTGCTACCAAAACATGATTTTCAGATACAAATTCTAGCTCTGTTTGTTTCTTTTGACACCATCTTCTATTATTGTTTGTTTTTGCTCTTTTGAGGGGCCCGCCACCAAGCTCCCAAATAAATCACACATGAGGCTTATACTTAATTAAAAATGCTTGGCCTTAGCTTGTCTTGCTGCTTTCCAGCTTTCCTTAACTTCAATTAACCCATCTGTCTTTTGCCTCTGGGCTTTTATCTTTCTCTATTTCTGTATATCTTTCTTTCTTACTCTATTGCTGATGGTGTAGCTGGGTGGCTGGCCCCTGATATTCTCCTCCTTCTCTGGCTGCTTCTTTTGTTCTCTTGTATTTCACCTTCTATTTCCTGTCTCTGCCTGCCAGCCCCACCTATCCTTTCTCCTTCCTTGCCATTGGCCATTGAGCTCATTATTAGACCATCAGATGTTTTAGACAGGCACAGTAACACAGCTTCACAGAGTTAAACAAATGCAACATAAACGAAAGTAACACCCTTTAAAATAATATTCCCCAACATTTCCCCCCTTTTTGTTCCTAAACAAAAATGAAAGTTTTTAACTTTAACATAGTAAGACTGTATACAATAAGAACAATTATCAAGTAAAGATTACATTCACAATGTACTGAATTCCAATTCATTTCTGTCTAGTAAATTTAAAGAAAATACTTCGCAATCTATCCTGTCATAGTAAATCCAAAATTTTATACCTAATTTACTTTCTATCATATTTAAGGAAAACTGCAACTATAACTATCTAGTCTTCAACTCAATCAAAGGCCCCAGAAGGATGTAATATTATTTAAGTAAACAAAAAGTGCACTGCAAACAACTTCCAAAAGCTCTAGAAATGACAGAGACATCTGACTCCCTGGACAGTCACCCAAAGTTCCTCTGCAATGTAAGGGCATCCATCTTCAGTCTACAGGACCATAGTATCTGGTAGACTTTTCAATGAAGCAGGAAACTTGATAGATGGTCCAAGCTCTATTGGCAAATTTTGTCAAGTCACTTTCTTCTGTATCCTGCAGAATGTCTGGCACTTTCTTCTGTGAAGCAGGAACCCCAAAGGACCATCCCACCTTGTTTTGGCAAAGTTCATCAGTCCTTTTCCTGTGGGTCCTGCATGTTCAGTTTATACAACACATTATCAAGCAGTCCAGGCAGGAGCAGCTTCTTGCCCAAATGGTAGCCTTGCCACAATGAAAGCAAACTACATAGGAGTTCCTTCGATACCCATCATTTCTAAAGTAAATTGGTGCTGCCAAGAGCAGATGTGTCTCATTGTCATGAAAAGCCCTAAGTTAACAAAACATTTTAAATTCCATATTCTGTAGGTCTTTAAAAGATTTGAAGACCATCTATCTATCTAAAATACATCTCTATATAATCTGGAAAGCATACCTAACACATCTACAATTTAGATTGTTATAAATGACTAATCACTAACCTATGTTTTCAAAAACTAGAACTTCATCCCACATTTCCAAATGAACTTCATAGGCATAATACCTCAAACAAAAAATAGAAACATACATAAAATATGTTGTAACAAAAATAATCTTAAATTTTTTATCAATATACAAAAATCCTTTAAACAAGAGTAGGAACATATGTACAGTGCAACAAAAATAACTTTAAATATGTATCAATATTCCAAAATCCATACCAATACAAAATATCTGAGTTTAATAGTTGTCTTTTTATCTTATATTCCTCTAAATTATAACAAACATCCATAATCCACCAAATAACCAAAGACCACCCATCCCATCATTTAGGAATGTGAATGTAGTTTTCTCCAGACTGTTTTCTGCTGATTATGGGTGAAGGCATCTTTAAGAGTCCTTGAGAAATTTTAAGATAATGACCAAGTCGTAGGAAGACCAGCAGTAACCTTTGTTGATAGATATCACCTGTAAAGATTCAGGAGGTCTACCCCGATTAAACCTGATCCATATGATTCCTGAAGGAATCCATAGCCTTTTGTCTCCTGTGAGAACAAAACTCCAAAGCATTTTTGATTTCCATTTGAAAAATACATTTGACTTCATTTGTAAACTTAAGGCATTCCTAAAGTATGTACAATGATTTATTTCAACAGTCCTTTCAATCCCATGTCTCTTAGCTACTATTGTTTGCTTGTCAGCATTCAAAACATTCAAAATCAACACAATCACATACAGGATCCAGACTCCCTGTGTATTTTCCATCCCTACATGGCTTATACTTTTTTTTTATTATGTTACATCTCTCTTTAAAGACTTTATTATTTTTAAGTTATTTCTTTCTTTCTATGACTGCCCATATCCTTTTTCTTTCTTTCTTAAGCCTACGCACATTGTAAAACACACTGGAACCTTTTCAGAGATTTTTTTTAATCTGTCTGAATCTGCTTTATTGTGTATCTTTTAGCCTTCTTTGATGGCATGCTCAAACTTTAAACTGCTATGCAGCGTGGACCTCTGCCCTCAGCTTTGGCAGTGGGCTCCTCCTGCTTCTTCAGTCGTGAAAGTCAAGCCTAAAGCTCACAGCCCAGATGGAGTTTCATGACCAAGAACTGCATTCAACCTTCCTAGAGCTCTAAAATGCCAATGTTTACAAAGCAGCAGGCATTTTTACTTAGTTTTTTGTTCCTACTTAACAAGCTGGCTGCTAAAGGGCTCACCAGCCAGCAGAAATGCTTAGAGGAACCATATCTTCTCTCTCCTCTCTCTCTCTCTCTCTCTCTCTCTCTCTCTCTCTCTCTCTCTCTCTCTCCCTCCCTTTGAAAAAGCTTTCTCAGGCACTATGGAAATAAGGTATACCAAAATGTTGCTGTTTGTTTTTGCTCTTTTGGGGGACCACCACCCAGCTCCCAAATAAACCACACACAAGGCTTATACTTAATTATAAATGCTTGGCCTTAGCTTAGTTTGTTTCTTGTCAGCTTAATTAACTTAATTAACCCATCTGTCTTTTGCCTCTGGACTTTTACCTCTCTCTATTTCTATAAATCTTTTTTATTCCATTGCTGGTTGTGTAGCTGGGTGGCTGGCCCCTGATGTTCTCCTCCTTCTCTAGCTACTTCTTTCTTTTTCCTCCCAGATTTCTTCTATTTCCTCTTTCTACCTGCTAGCCTTGCCTATCCTTCCTCCTGCGTAGCCATTGCCATTCAGGTCTTTATTAGACCATCAGGTATTTTAGACAGGCACAGTAACATAGCTTCACAGAGTTAAACAAATGCAACATAAACAAAAGTAATACACCTTAAAATAATACTCCCCAACAATCTTCCTTCTGTTGAAAATGCCAATGGTGACTTATTGCAGGGAATCAGTCAGGATGTAGTAACTAGATTGACTGCATTATTTAAAGGATTTGGTTATATTCCAGCCCAAACATGTGTTCTCTGCTTCATCACAGAGAAGCCATAGGACATGGATAATAGAATTCCTGCCACAATTATAAATATGAATAACTAAATTTTATATCATTAGAAATAGATCAAGTTTCTCTGGTAGCTTCCAGTTTCAACTGGCCCTGTCTGTCCCATTAATAATATAAAGCAAACAGACAAAACAGTAACAACACAAATCTATAGGTAGGCACACATGAACAATGCTCAAGGGTATTAGTTAGGGTATATTAAATGTATTGCAGATCCCTGGGAATATGATGACTGGAGAGTGGAATTCTGGTTATTGTAGACTTTTAGAACAGGGGTAAGAAGTTAGGACTGGAAAATAGAAGAGAGAAAAGAAAAGAAAAAAACTTTAAGGAGAAAAAAGGAGTAGTGCATACACTGGTAGAGTTCCAATCCATTAACACATTGGCTTTGCCAGATCTTGGTGACAATTCTCGGCAAGGCTCTACTCCAGGGATTACTGCCTGTCTAGTGGGAGCATGCCTGACTCCTTAGAAATCTCTTACTATTTCTTAAAGAGCCAGGCTACCGAGTGACATTTTGAGGTAATGGAGAAGGTTGAGGTCATGGAGAAGGTTGTTGCTATTATCCTAAAATGGTAATATATACATAGATATTGACTAAAAGCAATTATGAAATATATATATATATAATAACAGAACATATCTTACAAAAACAACAAAACTCACAAAACATATGCCTCAAAAGAACATAACATTATTCCTAATGTTTCTCTTCCAGAATTTCAAAGGAAAGACAAGTGCTCTTAACAGTAGGGGACAGCTATGAAAGTAGCATATGAATATGTACTTTGTGGGCTTTTCTCAAACCTGTACTTTGACCTATGCTTCATTGGTAACTGCCTTAGAAATATCAATGCCACCACAGACTCCAACTGTGTTGCAATTTGATCTATTTCTTGAGACTGAAGTAGCATCCATATATCTACTTTTGATTCTTTTAATCAACTACTGCCTTCAAGAATTCCAAATATGAATGAAAACATAGTATATTTTTCCCTTTGAAAGATATGCAGAATTTGAAAGAAGGAAAATCATCTTCGAAGTCTCAGGAGTTATCACTCAGTGTTTAAACATCAATAAAAGCATCAATTAAAAGTTTCTTCTCTTTATCTGCTTAAGCAGAAGGGTAGAAATTAATTATTTGAGAAGCAGCAAGTCACTGTAGTGGAATATTTCTATTGATTAAATTTATTAGCCAATTTCTCAAAATCCCACCTGACTTTCTAAAATGTTAGCTTTCAATTACATCAAGGAAAGATCATACAAAAAAGTGTGACTTTAGTATTTTATTTCTGTTCTAAGGATTGAACCTAATGCCTAGCACATGTGAGACAAGTGATCTATCATGGGACCATAGCTTCATTCCTCATTTATTTATTTATTTATTTATTTATTTATTTATTTATTTATTTATTTATTTATTTTTTACTGAGACAGGGCCTCACTAACTTGCACAGATTGTCCTTGAACTAATCCTGTATCCCATACTCACCTTGACTCGGGTTGCTCCTACTTTAGTCTCCTGACTGATTTGGATTGTAGTCCTGCACCACCTGCCCCAGCCTATTTACTGGTTTTTCAAAGTTGGATTTTACATTGTTCAAGCTATGCTTGAGTAGCAACAATGACATTTATGAAGTAAATGAGGGCCCAAATTAGACGCAGGCTGAAGACCAGGAAGCCATCCACTGATCTTGTGTGACCGATTGAAAAGGTATTTACCCCTGTTTCTCCTACTTAAGTTACCTTCATTTATCTTAAATGTATATTATTCAGATATTCACACACACACACACACACACACACACACACACACACACACACACACACACTCAGATGATAATATCTGTGAAGCCTATAGTTTATCTCTGTTGAATTACTGACTGTGAGAACATTTTCACCAATTGTCATATGTCCTTGAGGGTAGGAATTAGTTATGAAGTCTAGTTTTCAGAACTGAATGGCTCTTTTTTCAAGAGTGAAAGGACTTTACTTAGTGACTCCTGTCACACACCAAAAAAACTGTTCTTTCAGCAACAAACTTACCTCCATTTACACCAAAGGGGATTGTATTCAGGTAGCATGTTCTGGGACACAGGAATTTCTCACAGTTGAAACAAAGAGACCATCTTAAAGAAGAATCAAAGATGAATTCACCTTGCATCTTTGCTTTGAGCCAAGAATAAGGAAAAAATTTTAAATATCTTTTTAAAAGAAACGTCTTAAGTAAAGCTCAGAACTAAGGAAAAAAAGTGTTTCTGTGAATCTTCTGCTTCCCATTATAGCTGTGTACCTTGCTTGTGCTATAGCAATAAAACCACCTTCATTATTGCCAGAAGTTCCTTGTTCATCTGAGTAACTGCTTTTCCTTCAATAGACTCTTCATATCACACATTGATAAACAGGCTTTAAAAATAAAGTCTAATTACTGGATCTCACTTACTTTTTCATTAAGGGTAGAATATATATATATTTACCCAGGTGAAAAGAAAGTCATACAAAATTGGTTGTAATCAGGAGTTTTCAGTAACAATGGATAAAGTCTTAGATAAGCCATCTAAGACTCTTCTCAGGACAGAGTAGGAGGGCCAAAAAGCAGCAAAAATAGAGAATAGTTTTAAGCTATTTGTTTATTCCACTTAAAAAGAATTTATTCAGCAAAGAATGAACTTATCTATTTTTTGAGTACTTAACTGTATTAAGGTACAACATGCTGGGCACAGAACAATGAACATAAAGATAATTTTGCCTTTGAGGAGTATATCCTGTCAATGTGTGAGTCAAGTATTCAATACAGAGATACACTGTTGTTACAGAAGAATGCTATCTTAAAATGTGGACATATATACTTTCTTGGAGCCCTTGGACATTCTATACTTAACCAATTAGTATCATCTATACTTTTAGCTCATGGAAAGAATGTCATAACTTTACAAATACACAATCCTCTTAAACATCACTATTCTTAGCTTGAGCCTCAAGTAAGGATGCAAGAAAATAAAGCTCACACAGTATGTATTTCTCAGTGAGTTATAACTAAAATATCATATGCATAAAGATGAAAGATAGTGTTCCAAAGTTGTACACTTGAATGCTAAGATAGAAGGGGATCCTAAAGAGAAATTTCCAGCTCTCTGCTTCCTCCTCTACCTGGCTCCATTCTAGGTAAAGAAAGAAAAGAAATCATAGACTAGATGAGCTGAGAATCTGAGTATGGGAAGACTCTTTCCTAAATAGAACCCAAGTTCTGATAAGCCTTAGTTTGCAAACTTTAGCAAAGCAGGTGGATCTACATGGACTCAGAGAATGTTTAACATCTTTTATAGTAGCCTAACTTCTGTGTGTTTAAAGTATGGTAAAATGTGTGTGTGTGTCTCTGTGTGTGTGTGTGTGTGTGTGTGTGTGTGTGTGTGTGTGTGTGTGTGTATAGCAGGAGTCTTAGAGAGTCTTATTAATAAAATCAAACCTGAGGCCAGTTATTGGGGTGAAATGTTGGAAGATCAGAGAGACAGAACAAGCCACAGCTTCCTCACCTGGCCAATTCCTCAGGTGATCCTGTTTCCTCAGACTGGATGCCTCTCAGCTGAACTGTGCTGCTCAAAAGTCTGAATGCTTAACCAGCCAAATGCTTCTAGTTTCTGGTTCTCACGCCGTATATACCTTTCTGCTTTCTACCATCACTCCCTGGGATTAAAGGCTTGCTTTCTGGGATTAAAAGCGTGAGTCACCATGCTTGGCTGTATCCGTGAACAGATGGATTTCTGCCTCTGGAATGCTAGGATTAAAGGTGTGAGTGCCAACATTGTCTAGCCTTTGTATCTAGTGGCTGTTCTGTCTCTGACTCCAGGTAAGTCACACACACACACACACACACACACACGCACGCGCACGCGCACGCGCACGCGCATGCACACACACACACACACACACACACACACACACACACACGCACACTTTACCATACTTTAAACACACAGAAGTTAGGCTACTATAAAAGATGTTGAACATTCTCTGAGTCCATGTAGATCCACCTGCTTTGTGTGTGTGTATGTGTGTGTGTGTGTGTGTGTGTGTGAAAGATGTTGAACATTCTCTGAGTCCATGTAGATCCACCTGCTGTGTGTGTGTGTGTGTGTGTGTGAAGGTCTTTCAAAGGTTCCCAAAATCTCAGTGGAACTATCTGAATTTTACTCAGGGATGTAAGGCAAGGGAACAAGATAAAAAAGCTACCAGTCCTAAATAGGCTTGGAAGGCAGGACTGTGAAGCACCTGTGTGGATTATGTGGGTAAAGGCCAGGTCTCATCATGTCCCAAAGACCTCATCCTAGCCAGGACCTGACACTAGAGCCCTTGCCTAAGGCTTCTAGGTACATAAACCGAACCCTTTTTGGACATGCCCTCAATCTCCCTGCTCTCACAGGTTCCTCTTTGCATCCTCTTAGAATTAATGGAGGAACACCAGAGTTGTTCTGAATTGTTTGGATTTAATTTTCAGTTCCTTGTAATTCGAACCTGAGATTTAACCTAATAGTAATAGGGAAACGTGGCTATTTTTAATGATGATTCTCCAAATGTTTTGCCTATGCCCTGAATTCTTTCTTTCTGTTTCCCCAGAGGAATTAGCTTTTGAGCTCTCAAAAACTAAAATTATACTCTTTTTTCTCTCACATTTCAATGTGTTATTCTTTCTCTGGATCTCTGGGAAAGATCAAGGAATGTAAGAAAGTATAATGAAAATGAAGTCAATGCTTCCAAATCTTAGCCTACTACATAATTATTTATGTGTAGTTATAACATGCCATGAAAAAGTTACAGAATAAATGGACCATATAAAATAAAATGAAGCAAAGTTGGCACATGGGGGAATAGAAAGAATGAATGAAAAAGATTAAAAAGAGAAAATGAGAAAGATGTGTACTTACTTCTGATAATAAAAAAGAAACAGAATAGGTAATAAATACAGTGAAGTGACCCTGGTCATCTTAGTACTTTGAAGAAAAAAGTCAGAGGTGTGCCGTATATTAATGTCAACATTTATTTCATTTGAAGTACCAAAGTTATTCGTGTCAGTATACAAAAACAACATCTTAATTGCAATTACTAAAATTGCTACCCCTTAGAACAGACATCACTTCTAAAACACTTCCACCAAGAAATTAACTTTCTCTATTTCAGTTCCGATCTTTTTCCATAGTACTTTCTCCAGAGTTCATGTACACTCTTGGTGAGAGCGTATCTGAGAAGAGGTAGTAGAAACTGAGTTAATAATAGTTTAGTAAGTTTCATCTGACCAAGATCAGCAGCTAAAAAGGCTGCAAAAGAAACAGAATCCTCACAAGGAAATATCAAATAGTCCTGCCAAGTGCCACTTGATCAGCATGACCTGCTTGAAATATGTGCAAATAGATGACGTCTTTCTTAAAAGGAAAACTCTAAACTATTTTCAGCTGACAAATTCTTCAGAAGCATGAACAGAAATAATCTGGTAGTGCTCAAATAGAGAAAGGAATCTCTTCATTTTCTTTAACAATAAACTATATTAAACCTTTCCCTGTCATTAAAAAAATAGACTAAGGAGTGTCAAAAATGCATTATATGCATGTTTGAAACTCAAATAATTAATAAAATATATCAAAGTACACATAGAGTAAAATTACATATATCCAAATATATACACATATGCACACATACATACATACATACCTCTTTTGCCCACTGCCTCATTTATACATAGCATTTGAAGTTATCCTAGATATTATATTAGTCGGGTTTAATACTTATGTTCTCCTTTGTAATTTAGATTGCATCCTCTCATGGCAAAAAAAAAAAAAAAAAAAAAAAAAAAACAGGATTCCTGTGGCTTAAAAGTTGGAAACTCAACCAACTATGAACTAGGGCAAAGTTAAACACACTCTAAATATTTCAAATTTTGGTTTGGTTTTGTTTCTTCTGTAATCCCATGAGCTTTTCTGACAGTTGGTCTCTACCCTCATTACATGCTGTGGTGTTGTGTTCCATGTCCAAGTCCATGATATTCTACAGCACAAACCAGAGGGGTCCATTTTCTTTCTTCTCCTTCCTTTGAAATTTCAATTATGTTTTAAAGCAAGCCTAGTGACGCTGTTGTTTTGGGGATATTGAATTTATTAAACATACTCGGGGTGCTGGTCTGTGAAGCTTAACTGGATATAATTACTGGATCACACACCCATGTTCATTGCTGTGTCAGGAGATGACATCTCAAAATGTAACTATTAGTTGGCTTTGTGGTGCTGGGTTGGTGAGGCAGTCTGAGGTTAGAGCAGAGATGGGATGGGATCCCGAGCCCTGGGCTTTGTATTACATAGTATTGTATTTTTGATGTTGTACTAAAGGGTCAATTACTGTTTCCATTATAAACTCTGTTTTTCAAGTGTTTACAGCTCACCAATTTTCATTTTTGTATGCAAGCTGCATAAATATTCAGGTTTTTAAAAAATAGCTTAAATTGGTCAGTGCCATTTTTAGATATAAAGCAGTAAAATACACATTATTGGCTTTGGGGCTTTTTTGGTGTTTTAGTATGAAAGGTTATTCTATTTAAAAAATGTAAAATACACATTTAGTCACATTTTTATGTAACAGGATTGTATCATAGAAATGCTACAATGGATAAAGGAATATACCACACCACCCAAAATAACACCCGCAACAAAATCTTCAAGAAGAAAACAAAAATACATTTTTCCTTGTCAAGATCTGTAAGTTAAGGTCTATGTCTTTAAAATTAATAACATAATTTCTGGCATCACAGGAGCACAGACATAGTTTAATTCCAGGTCATGGTAGGCACTTCAAGGAACAAAAAGCTCTATGTCTATGAGCATTTGAAATCTATTCCAGGGGTCCTTATGAAGAAAAGAATTGTGTGTGTACCCAAGACTTCAGGGTTCTCTATTTCCTCTGTAAGCATCGCTAGTAATCACATTTCATATTGAGTCATGACTCAGAAGAAAAAGGTAAAGCTGCTTACAGATTTGTGCACTTCCTTGGTGTCTGTATACATGTCCCCAAATGGACACTGACACGTATAAGATCTTACAAGAGTTTAGTTTCTTACTCTGACCATCAGAGCCAGAAAATTCTGGCCTAAGAACAAATTGTTTTCCTAGATTCTAAATGCTTCCAAATTGTAAAGTGTGTTTGTCCTCATCGTATGGTGAACCAAGCTTACATGAAATCCTTGTCCACATTGGCTATTTCCACTGTTCACATGCTCATTCATTCACTCCTCCACCTGTCTGAATTCCAGAGCTACTACCATTCTATTCATACTGGTTTTTTTTTCAAATTACCATTTTGTTCCATCTATCTCTTTTTAGTAGGTGTTTTTTCTCTTGTCTCATAATGACCTTTGTTTTTCTTTTGTCTAACCTAACATCTACCTTTCTTTCTCTTTCCATTTCTGTTTTTGAAAAGTTTGCATTGGAATAAAGTTTTATCTCATGGTAGTTGACTCCAGTTATAAAAATTGATGCCACACAAGAACTTCTCCCCTCCCCCGACAACCTCAGAACACAAAGCAGTACTTTAAAGCAAGGTTTGACCAATGAAAAAAAAATTTAGCTTTAAAGCTTTATACAGTCAATATAGAAGGGTAACTGGAGACTGTGATCTTGCCCCGGAAGTGACAGCAGACCCCTCAGATCCTGAAGCAACACACTAGGCTCCCTGTGTGTCACCCAGCACTCTAGCACTTATGTTGTTCACACCCATTTTCCAAATCTGTTTCTCTATATCTGTTCTGTTTCTTGAACCTACAGAATCCTCAGTAATTTCAAATTTTGCCTAATATAGGTTTTGTTTAAAGAAAAAATATGGATTTCCATACCTCATTATTCTCTGCCTTTTTTTTCTACAGTATTCCTGGGATATTTTCCTCCAACAGTATTTAAATTGCTTTTAAGCATTCACTGTCTATTCCTTAAATAAATTGTAATTCCTCCAAATACACTTTGATGTTCTTTCTCACTTCACTCTACATTGTTTACCTGGGTTGTGGTTATCTCTTCAGTTAACTACAGCTCTCAACTGTTACATTAATGAATTTATTATATATATATATATATATATATATATATATATATATATATATATATATATATATATGAGACAGGGCAGGGGATCTATTAGAATGCCTTACAGGTTGTGGTCTAGTTAGTCCAACAATGGTTGTCTATGAATGGAAGGTCCAAGATTCTAGTAGTTGTTCAGTGCAGAAGGCTATAATTCTCAGCTGGTCTTCGGTATATACCAGAGTCCCGAAGAAGTAGGTTTCTGCTGTGGGATGTTCTGTATGGCAAATGTGTTGCTGATTAGTCAATAAATAAAACACTGATTGGCCATTGGCTAGGCAGGAAGTATAGGCGGGACAAGGAGAAGAATTCTGGGAAGTGGAAGGCTGAGAGAGAGAGAGACACTGCCAGCAGCCACCATGACAAGCCACATGTGAAGATCCCGGTAAGCCACGAGCCATGTGGCAAGGTATAGATTTATGGAAATGGATTAATTTAAGCTGTAAGAACAGTTAGCAAGAAGCCTGCCACGGCCCTACAGTTTGTAACCAATATAAGTCTCTGTGTTTACTTGGTTGGGTCTGAGTGGCTGTGGGACTGGCGGGTGTCAGAGATTTGTCCTGACTGTGGGCCAGGCAGGAAAACTGTAGCTACAAATGGCGCCCAACGTGTTGGCAAGAGTTTCTACCTAAAACCTGAGTAAAAAGATTCTAAAACAGAGCTAAAAACAGCTCCTAGTTGTCTCTTTCAAGCTAGCGGCAGCCTGCATGTTTGAGCTACTATGGCGGGTTCCTGGCATGCATGCTTGACCTGCAGTATGGAGGGAATGAGGCCTCTGCAAGTGGCACATTAAGCTGTGTGGTGGATTTAGCCTTTGCTAGTTCAAAAAAAAAAAAAAAAAAAAAAAAAAAGAGGTTTCTGGGCTACACACTGCTTGGATAAAAGCATAGACCCACAATAGCTCCCAGAGCCGGTGGTAAACTACCATGGCCAGGTTGGGAAGCTGAGGTGGGTGGAGCCAGCAGCCACAGCTGCTGCAGTTTAAAGCGACAGATTCACAATAAGAGAGATTCAGATGTAATAGTTTACAATGTGTGTAAAATATATATAGGCTTGAAAGAGACAAAAAAGGTGATATATACAGTTATAGAAACAAATACATAGTTTTAAAAAATAAAGTCTTTAAAGAGACAGTAAAGTTAATATAAAAAATAAGCCATGTGAAGATGAATATTACACAGAAAATCTGGATTGTGCTGTCTTTGGGATTTTTAACTGCAGAAAAACATTTGATTGTAAAAGCTGTTGAGTTAAACCAATATATATATTTTAAAGATACCTTGACTTCAAAATTTGAATATAAGGATATGTTGCTTTGAAAAGGAGGCTCTGCTTTTGTTTCCACAGAAAGCCAGAGGCTATGGATTTGTTCCAGATTAAGATACATCAGGTTTAACCAACCAAGACCCCCTGAAAGGTCTCCGATGACACCATGGCCCAGATGATCCAACATCCAGAACGGTTTCAAGACAACTGGCTCAGACAATACAGCCTCATGGACTATTCCATAATCCTAAAATTTTCTTTGTGTCCCCATAAGATACAGCACCCCCTTCCAGCAGGAAGTAGTAAGACAAGCTACGCCCAAATTCCCAAATATCCCAAGCTGACTTTGGAGATGTGTAAAGGTTAAAACCTTCCTTTTTAAGAAAAGAAAAGGGGAAGTGCTGTGGGATGTTCTGTATGGCAAATGTGTTGCTGATTAGTCAATAAATAAAACACTGATTGGCCATTGGCTAGGCAGGAAGTATAGGCGGGACAAGGAGAATTCTGGGAAGTGGAAGGCTGAGAGAGAGACACTGCCAGCTGCCACCATGACAAGCCGCATGTGAAGATCCCAGTAAGCCACGAGCCATGTGGCAAGGTATAGATTTATGGAAATGGATTAATTTAAGCTGTAAGAACAGTTAGCAAGAAGCCTGCCATGGCCATACAGTTTGTAACCAATATAAGTCTCTGTGTTTACTTGGTTGGGTCTGAATGGCTGTGGGACTAGCGGGTGTCAGAAATTTGTCCTGACTGTGGGCCAGGCAGGAAAACTGTAGCTACAGGTTTCAGTGAAGAAATGGACTTGCCAAGGTGTGTTGGCTGGTTTTGTGTGTCAATATGGCACAAGCTAGAGTTATCATAGAGGAAGGAGCTTCAGTTGAGGAAATGCCTCCATGAGATCCAGCTGTAGGACATTTTCTTAATTAGTGATTGATTGAGGAAGGATCAGCTCATTGTGGGTGGCGCCATCTATGGTCTGGTGGTCCTGGGTTCTATAAGCAGGGAGAGCAATGAAACAGATATTATGATAGAGAGACATCATGGGGATAGGGAGAAACCAGATGCTAGGGAAGTTCTCAGGAATCTACAAGGATGACCCCAGCTTAGACTATTAGCAATAGTAGAGAGGGTGCCTAAGCTGGCTTACTCCAGTAATCAGATCAGTGAGTACCCTAACTATTAACGTAGAGCCTTTCTCCAGTAACTGATGGAGGCAAATGCAGAGATTCACAGCCAAATACCAGGCTGAGCTCCAGGAGTCCAGTCAGAGGGAGACAAGAGGGATTCTGTGAGCAAGGGGCATCAAGATCATGATGGGAAAACCTACAGAGACAACCAAACCAAACTAATGGAAACTCATGAAATTTAGATCAACACCTGTGGAGCTTCCATGGGACTGGATGAGGCCCTCTGCATAAGTAAGACAGTTGTGTAGCTTGATCTGCTTAAGGGCCTCCCTGGCAGTGTGATCAGGATTCATCCCTGGTGCATGAGCTGGCTTTTTGGAGTCCACTACCTATGGTGGGACACCTTGCACAGCCTAGAGGCAGGGGGAGGGGCTAGGACTTGCCTCTACTGAATGTATCTGCCTCTGCTGACTCCTCTTGGGAGGCCTTACCTTCTTGTAGGAGGGAATAGGAGGTGGGTTGAGGGGGAAGGATGGAGGGGCAGGAGGAGGGAAGAGGGGGAATCTCTGATTGGTATGTAAAATGAATAAAAAAATTATTAATGAAAGAAAGAAAGAGATAGAGAGGGAGGGAGGGAGGGAGGGAGGAAGGAAAGGAAGGAAGGAAGGAAGGAAGGAAGAAAGAAAGAAAGAAAGAAAGAAAGAAAGAAAGAAAGAAAGAAAGAAAGAAAGAAAGAAAGAAAGCAGACTGAGGAAGCCAGTAAGCAGCACCCCTCCATGGCCTCTGCATCAAATCCTGTCTCCTTGTCTGCCCTGTTTGAGTTTCTGTCCTTGATTTCCTTCAGTGACAAACAGCAATGTGGAAGTGTAAGCCAACTACACCCTTCCTCCTCTGCAAGTTGCTTTTTGGTCCCTGATGTTTCATCCCAGCAATAGAAAACCTAACATAGGGAGAGCAAGAACAAGTAGGCAAAGAAAGAGAGCTTCCTTCTTCCCTGCCCTTTACTCAGGCTGCCCATATTAAAGATGGATTTCCCCACCTCAAAAGATCTGGATTAAAAGTGGACCTTCCCACTTTTAATGATTTCATTAAGAAAAATAATATATCCTCATAGGTGTACCCAGCCATTTAGGCTTTAGTTCATTCCAGATATAGTCAAATACTATCACACTATTCGTTTTCTTTAAAATTCACATGAAATTCTTTTAACCAGTCTGTGTTTCTATCTACAAATTGAAGATGAATGAACTTGAACATTTTCAATCCCATTGTGATTATCTTTTAATTTAAACATTTCAAAGTTTCTGTCATAATCTCAAAATCAATTGCAAATGCTTCAAATCTCCTTTCCCTTTCTTGTTCATTCTAAGCCTTAAATGCTCCTCAACAAACAGGAATTTCCTTAGATTTCCAAATGAATTGTGCCCTCCTTTGTCTCACATTGTACTTCAGCATATCTTCCTAATTCCACAGGAATTCCAAACAGGCCAATTCCATTCATTGGTAAGGTAGTTTCACGTTCTCAATAAAACTCTACGCCCAGTACAACTTTGAGTTATCTACTTGGACTATTGTCCTCAGTTGTATGGTAACTTCATTAAATTGTGTGTGTATGTCTGTGTGTGTGTGTGTGTGTGTGTGTGTGTGTGTGTGTGTGTGTAGCAGTAGTTTTCCATATGTATTTTTCAAAAGGTATCCCCATATATCTTATTCTACCTTGTCCTTCTATACCTGACCACAGTTTTAATCTTCTCATTCCAAGTAGACATCTCATGGTACCCCTATCAAATAAAATAAAATAAACCAGTACAGGGAATAAGTTATCTTTTTGAGTTGTTGGCTAATGAAGTAAGATAGACCTACATTATTACAGGCAACTGCCAATACTTTTGGCTACCCTCTAGAACACGATGATAAGACCTTACTGCTAAAGATAACCACAGAACACGAAAAAACTGAACAGGTACTCACCTGAAATCTCCATCCCTATTGGCTAGCTTTCAAGGTACTAGAAGGTGCTATGGATGCTGCTGGAGAAAAGTAATCTTCAATCTCACTCAGCTATGAACCCTGTTGTGATAGAATATTGTTTTAAGGTGGGTTAATTTTGTTTGTGCACTGGAACATTTGTTTAATGATGCAAAGATGTGTTACATTTGTTTGATTAAATAAAATTAACCTGCAGTTAGGAGGCTGAGTCAGCAATTAGCTGACAGGAAGTGTTAGGGAGGAGCCAGGTGGAGAAGGACTTTTCAGTGGGGGCTGATAGAAGGATGAGTAGCTTTTTGTGAGGCACTAGCAAGGAGAGAAGGTAAGCTACTTGCTGTTCAGCCTCTCTGAGGAGCAGAATTCTACCTCAACCTTCGAATCTCAAATTCCTTAGAGGGAAGGAGATTTAGATAAATTCCCTTCCTAGCTTTGAAAAAGTCAAAAGTCAGTGCCTGAAGGAACAGAATCCCCTCAGGCTGTGTGACTTTTGTAGCCAAACCCCTGCTGGTAGCAGCAGAGTTGCAGTTGCTGATTAGGATAGCTATTGCTTAAAAGGCAGCAACAGTTTTAAAGAAAAACAACACCTGGTGAGTTACAGTGACTGACCTGATAAGATATGCCAACTGGTACAATAGTGGTACAAATGTTATGGGACTAACCAACCACTTTATGATTGGATCTATGGCCCACTTTATGAGATAGAACACACACATAGCATTGTAACAGGGGCCATGAACCTATGGAGAGACCCAATACGATTATTCTACTAGATGGACATAATATTAAAATAACTCCTAATTGCTTGTTGTTATACTCATAATTCAAAGCATCTCTCAACTCTCATCAGAGAGACTTGTAAGAGGACATCTACATTAACAAAGACAATAGGCTGTCTGTGAGGCTTTAGGGATACTTTTGTATACCACATCTCCTTTCTTTTACTAATATTTTAATTGTATAACTCTAATTCTCACACAAAGCCATTTCATTGCAGGAATTGATATAATGTGGCTAAAATATAAATAGAGAGTCTTGGAGTGCTTAATTTTCTCCATTCTGTTTACAGATGCCTTTCGTGAGCTAACTCAATGTTATTGCCTGTGTGTCATGGCAAGAAGGTATGGAGTCTATGTTTGTTAAGCAACTGACTGACTGATTAATTCTTGCTTATGGTCTAAGAGGAAGCAAAGCTTCACTTTTGATGGAAAATATCAACTGGGTAAGAAAGTACTCTTCTGAAGAGTAGTCTTTCTTAGTCAGTGTAAGAATGTCATATTCTGAAAGTGTAAACACCAGGTCAGTGTAAATACCCTCAGTGTCAAAGCAGAGGACCAGTGGAGGATCTTTTTAATAATACTTTTACCAACAGTAGCAAAGACCCCACAAAAAATAATAGTTAATAAAACTTGTTTTTTAATACCAAACAATATAAATACTTCAACATTCATGTTGATTTTGTAAAAAATATATATTTATGATATATTTGTTGATTTTTAATATATATATATATGATGTATTTGTCAGGGCTGATTGTAGTATAAGAAAGTGAATAATGTTTTTAATGCCAACTAATAAAAAGAATGATTTCTCATCCAAACATATATAATGAAATGAAAAATTTGACTTAACACTTAATTCTACTTACATTTCATTCTTGGCATAAAGAAGAAAAAATATAATTCTAAGGTCTTCAGAAGGTCTCATCTTAGTAAATGAGATCTCAGATTTTATACTCTGACATCATTTACTTTCATTTTTCCCTCAAGTACAAATTAGCATTAGGATTCTCTTCCTACAAAATTAACAAGGTAACTGCCATACCTAGCTGACATTGCCCCTTTTTATTTTGGGGTCTCCCAGAATTTTCCACTAACATTCTGATCATGTTTTGGCGAGAGGACACAGAGCCTTTCCTGAAAGCCATCAAAGCCTTACTCATTGTCCTTTACGGGTTATACAGAAAACTTCTCAACTATTAGACATTTAACTGGAGTGCCAGAATGAGTTTGTTGGCTCCTTCCAGTTCCTGGAGTAAAATCTCTGTTCATAATCAGTTGCTATTTTTTAAATGACCCTTAAGAGGTTCATTGTGGTCCACTTCAGTTCCCCTTTTAGTGTCCCATTGATTTTCCAGATTTTAGGAACAGGCCCTAACCACTTGCTTTCTCATTGGTGCTCTCCACTGGATGCTAAAGAAACATGTTGTTACTTTGGATTGTGAGACAGGGCTATCTTGAGGACTAACACGCCATTTATAATCGTACAGTTTATAATAGCATTTCCTGCCAAAAGAAGGTACTTTTCTCAGAAAGTGAAGGATGGTGTCTGCACCCAATTTACTTCTACAACTCTAAGCAACACCCTGGTCTCTTGTCAGTAAAAAAAGGGAGATAAAATAGAGCAGCAATCACAGGATATAAATGATATTATTTGTCCCCCAGAGTATATACCGAAGAGTAACTCACTCAGAGAGCTTGCATGAGTGATAAATGGCAGAAAGGCATGGGGAAGTTCAGTACCAACTCATGCACAGCTCAACTCCACAGTCAGTTAAGAAAAGTCACTTGTACTGTGAAGAAACAAAAAAGCTGTCTTTTTCTTTTTTTCTTACTCTAAATCTCATTTAAAATGATATTAGAATATTGTAGAATGTACTAATCAGAAAAGCATAGTATTCATAAAATTTTAACATCAAATAAGGCAATCAATATAAAATCTGAAAAATCTCATGGAAATGTAGAAATTTTCAAAGAAGTGTCCCTTTGATAAGACTTCTCTGCCACAGTAATAACAACACAAAAGAAAGAAGCAAGAATAACAGGAAACCTTGAGTTCTAAGCTATAATGAGGATAGGAGCAGAACTCTGAGGGAGTAGAAAAAGTGAGCATTTACAGAGCATTTAATGTAATGAGTAGTCCTGTTCTGACATGAAACTTGGCAAAGCTGTAACCGGTTTGGCTTTCAAGAAAGAGAATTTTGGTGTTATAATGAAACATAGTGTTACACTTTCCAGTTCTTTCTGTAGTCTATGTTAAAAAATAATAGTAATCACTGCTAAAGCAAAATCTCAGAAATATCAGATCGTAAACTCCATAAGTTCAAAAATTACTGGAAATGGACAGTGTTCATGGCTTCTGTTTTCTTATCTGCTCATCCTAGCTTCCTTGAGATCTCTTTGAATTGCACTGTGAAGGAGAATTCAGAGGATAAAGGGGTCTTTTTCTTCTTTCAGGAAAAGAAATGTTTTTATAGAATAGTTTCTAACACACACACATACAGAGAGAGAGAGAGAGAGAGAGAGAGAGAGAGAGAGAGAGAGAGAGAGAGAGAGAAGAGAGGGAGACAGACAGACAGAGACAGTGACAGACAGACACGTGCACAGAGAAAGAGAGAGAAAGAAAAAAACAGAGACCAAAGGCAATAGTTGACTTGAAACCAAATTCTTATTAAGAAGTATGTATTAAGAGAAAGGGGGAAATACAAAGGCAAAAACTCATCTGCATGATCCTAGTTAAGGCCGTGCCGAGGAGACAGCTTAAGTTATCTTGAAAACTGGTGGGTTGCCCTGCTTGGCTGAGTTTGAATTGAATGTTCCCAAAGTAACATTTCACAAATAGGATTGCCCTTCCATTTCGCACTGCTCTTTCTCGAAATAGCAGCACCAGTTAGCAATATTTCATATCAAGACAATTACATTGTAGAAATATTGTAGTCTTAGTGCTTCATTAAAATTAAAAAAAGTTAAATCCCTGTTTTGTTGAACACAAGAAATGAATAGTAAATATTGATTTAGAATGAATGCAAACATTTCTCTAGGAGTGGATAATTACTGCCTTTCTATGCAAAACACTTAGGTTTGAAGAAGCACTTCGCTTACTTTGCCATGCAGTATACATTCCTTAGTACATTTTAAATTATACGTTGTCCTGGACAGTGTCTGCTCTATAATTTCTTGTGTCTCTACACTAGCGTCAGTATGTAATTTTAAACTACAAAGTTTGTGCCAACTAGGGGAATAGGCTTAACTCTTTCTCTTTGCTGGGTTCACAAATCCTTACATGAAGAGAGCTGGAAATCCATAAGATGAATGATCTCAAGCCCTGAGCATTTCATTCTTTTCTTTTGGGTAAACACAAATGCCACTGGTAACTGGCCAAAGATTTATAAGCTAGAGATCAAATACAGTATAAAATTTATAAAATAAGAGTCACAGACTGTACAAAAGACACAAAATAAATCATTAACATTAGGAATTTTGAATGAATTAAAAGCTGCTTTTATCTTTGTTATAGAAGGATCTTTTTAATTTTTTAAATTTTTGAGATAGTAAAGTTACATAATTTTTCCCTTCTCTTTCCTCCCTCTGAGACTTCCCATATACCCCTCCTTGCTCCTTTTCAAATTTATGTCCTCCTTTTTTATTAGTTGTTATTACATGCATATATGTATAGGTGTATATACATATACATTCCTAAGTATAACTCACTCAGTCTATGTGTGTCTCACCAAATAAGGAACCATCACACCTAGAATAAATTTTTTGTTGAAAATTTCCATCATTATTCTCTAGATGGTCAGAGCAAAAGATCTGCTAAAATCTCAGAAAGGAATAAATAATAATCATTTCAATATTATGTAGGTAAATAGTGAGCTAATTACTATGTTCATGTTGGAATAATTTTTGAGTTCATAAGTATGGAAATAAGAAATTACAAAGTTATTAGAATTACGTTTTTCTAAATAATTCTCCAGTAATTGTTTAAAGTACAGGAAGTAACCTCATAACAGAGAGAGAAATGTAAATTAAATAAAAGCAAAGGGCTAAATGTATAGCACATAATGATGCAGAGAGGCTAGCGGATCGCATGGGCTTTGGGATAAAATAAGATGACTGCTGTTCCTGGCATCCTTGCTTTCTGACTGTGGGATTAAGTCTCATTTATTCACTCTGATTTCAATCTGAATATAGCTTTCTATCTCTTTAGTATATTAAAGTTTTACAATATAAGAAAGATAAGATCTAAGGCAAGCAATAGAATTTTGACGATAATGTAAACTATATATGTACTTGAAAAAGACAGAACAATGATTGACAAGCTCTTCTGTATATCAAGCAGTGTCGTGTTGCATCCATTATGCTCTTATGCTTATAAGCTGTCCCTGTCTTGATCTAGTCTAGATGGATGTGCCTGGACCTGAACTGCCTGGGTGTGGGGGATGGTGTTATTAAAAACACCACTTGCAGGACCCTGTCCAGAGGATCTGTCTGATTCAATGAGGCTCAAATGAGACCAGGAAAATTATTTTTTAATATTCTACATCATGTTTGTGGTTCAGTTAGCATTGGTCACAATCTTTAGCACATAGTTTCTAAGTTCAACTTTGTTTTCAGAGTGAACAGTATTTCCGATATACATAGATTAGGGGAGAAGAGTGAAGTCTACTCCAGCCTGCTAAGTGAAGAATGGTCTCACTCAATGCAGTAATATAATGACAAGAGCACAACTACCAATGACTTTTATTTATGCCAAAGTAAAACTAATCAATTAAAGATCTTTCAATAGCACCTTTGAGAGAGGTATGTTTTAAGGGACAGAAAGGTTCTGAGTTACTCAAGTTCTGACTGAAAAGGAAGCACCACAGGAAGGATGAAAAGACTGGGATGGCCTGTTGGAGAGAAGGCTAGACCTGATGCTACCTGTGTCAGAAATGAGTCTCAGCTGTCTCCTTGGAAACAGGCTAATGCTAGTACTTGATAGAACACAGACTTAATTTGTAAAACACTGTGTGGGATTTGCTGATGTTAAGTGTCAATCTCTAAATCAGTCCCCAAAGTAACCGGAGGATCACAGAAGCTGCTAAAGCCACTCTGTTACAGCAGGAGGAACATTACCTGTCTCCGAAAGGTGGTTGTCAGAAAACAGATGTCAGAGTGCCCTCCCGACTTCCAGTTAAAAGGGAGAAGCCTTGTCACTCTAGTTCAAAGGAGGTAGGCTATGGTAGAGGGCCCTTGACCACTGTGAATCGCTCTCTCTTTTTTTAATTTAAAAAAATGTTTTATTCATTTTATGTACAACCACAGACCCCCCTCTTATCCCTCCTCCCACTCACCCCTGCTTCCCCCCTCGACCCACCCTCTATTCCCTCCTCCAAAAGGGTAAGTCCTTCCATGGGAGGACAGTAAAGCCTGATACATTCAGTTGAGGCAGGATCAAACCCCTCCCCACTGCATCAAGGGTGGAATTGCTATCTTTTATTCTCATTCCTATGTGGGTGGTTATTTTAATGAATTTAACTTTTTCTTTTGCCATCACCTATGACAGGGAACACTGAAGATACCATTCAGCATTCAATCATGAAAGTTTCACATCAGTACCAAACAAGAGTGACATATATACACTATAAAGACCATGAGTTGAATTTGAGTGAGTTGTAGTAATGTAATGACAGGGTGAGTTTGCCTCTGGAATTCTTCTGGAAAAGATAAGTATGCCCTTAGTACACAGGAAAGTGGTATCATTTCAGATGAAGAGATTGCAGTATTGTTCCTATGTAAAGGGGGGGGGCATACAGGGAAGAAAACACATCAATAACTTGTGAGTGAGTGTCTCCTACACACACCTGACACATAGACATCATCAGGAGACCTGACTTACATCATATCATTTGTACATTTGTTATCTGTGATTGCCAGCTACAGGATCCTCTGTGGAGGAAGGAATATGTGCTGTCAAGTGGCCACAGACTGCCTGAAATGAATTCATCATAAAGGAAGATAATCCTAGCAAAGGAGAGAGGAAAACTAAAGAGGGGGAAAGGGGAGGGGAGGGGAGGGGAGAAGAGAGGAAGACAAAGGATAAGGGAGCAGAAGAAATGGAGCAAAAGAATAGATTTCTAAGTTCCTAAAAGCATGAGAAATGTAAAAGAAAGAGTTGATTTTTATCATTTTGAAGACACTTCATTAATATAAAATTAGTTAACTTTTGATTCAAGTATCTCAGTAGCTCTGGGAAAGTGAAGAAGACTAAAGAATTACCATTAATTTACTGTTGTTTGAATCAGTGAGAATGCAAAGAACGGATTTCTTATTTCACCTCTAAAGAGAAATTAAATCCAAACTTTATAACAGGCAAGCAGGAAATATTCTGCTAAGGTGGTCAGTAGTAAACAGCCACAACAGCTAACACTTAGGATTTATATTATCTACCAGTCATTATGGACTCATCATGAAATATTTGTATTAACTCTTTCTAGGTCTTCACAGCCAAACTCAGGGGTCTGTTTGATTTATTTCATTGTGCAGATGGAAAATCCGAGGCTTAGACACGATAAACAGTTTTTATAAAGCCACAGATGAATCGGAACCCAGACTCTGTGTCCCCACTCACCCATGCTGTGACCATCATGCTCAGCTGTACAAGCATAGCACAACCCAAATATGAATGGAATTCTGATATTTATGTTTATCTTTATCTTCTGCCTAATTCCAGAATGAGAGTAAAAAAGCCATTTCCTCTGCGAGCAGCACCTCTGACTGCTGTATTCTTTAGCAAATTGCTTTCTCAGACTGAGTGAGAGTTTCAGTGCTTGAGATTTCGCAAGCACTCATCCAGCTAGAAACAGACACCCCTCCCCCCCACACACATACACAAGCAAGAACAGTAGAAGATGGGGGATGTTACTCTTAATCATAATTTACTAAGGAGCAGCACGGTTCTTTCACGGAGGACAGCAGGTAACTTGCCTTTCTCCACACCCTGGAATTTACACTCATCCTTCTCCAGTCTTTGTAGTGGAACATCATTTCAGAAAGCTGAACACTGAAAAGAATGTGACTTCTCCAAACAGCACTCTTAATGTCAGGGAAAATTCAGAAGAGGGCGGGGGCGCGGGTGTGTGTGTGCAGATATCCAGAAAATATTCACTGTCCTACCCAGTTGGGCATTCAGTCCCCTCCTGACAATTTGGATATATTTGAGTCAGTACTAAAATACTCACAAGATCTTCAGTCTTAATTATAAAGCTTGAGGGGAAAAAAAAGTCCAGTGAAAATTATTTTCAGGTATAAAATTAGAAAGTTCTTTCAACTCCTTTGCCAAGATTTGCATAACTTTGAGGGCAAACAAATTGTATGATTAAAAATACCATAGAGTACACCCTAGTGCCAGTTCCTTACTATGACTTCCAGGGGAAACCAGAATCATCAGGACCTAGGACGAGGTGGCATGGAGAGAAAATCTCTCAGGACAATCCAGGGTATCATTCCAGCTTCCATTTTCCTTGCAGAATGGCTTTGTTTTCTCATATCAATGAGATAGAATGAAATGTGGATCCCATGATCAAATTGGCAGAAGCTGCACTCCCTACCTGGATGCTCGCAAATTGTAAATCACAACTTTACAAGGATTTAACTTTTCCCTTTCCAAAATAATCAAATGTTGTGGCGAGGGGACCACTAATCATGACAAAAATATACTGCAAATTCTTTCTTTTGGTGCCAAGTCCAATACGTTCTTTGAGTGAAATTAAATGCAGGATCTTATTCCAAACCACAGCTTCCCTTGGGGATGTGCAAGTCTCAAGCGGGGACTGAAAGGCCAGTTGTATCAAAGCCCAGGGTTACACTGGCTTTTGCTAAATGTCCCTCCCCCCTTAAACCACTGCCTGTAGTACACATGGCTGGCCCCACTGCCTTCCAACTGTTATAATCAAATCATACTTCCCACGTTCTGCTAGAAAAGTGGACCCGTCACTGACTTCTCTTAGTTTCTCACAGTTTTTGTTTATTTTAACATACTCTCTGTTGAACTCCAGGGAAGGGAAGAAGAGAGAAAAAAATTGAGAAAAGAGAGGGTATAGGAGGGAGGAAAAAGATAGAATGTAACAAATATATATATACAGAGAGAGATAGAGAGGCATTATGCTATAAGCAATTACTGTCTCCATCTCAGATCTGCAGTATCACAATAATCAAAGATGAAAAAAACATGAGGTCATCCCTCATGCCCTGAACAACACAGCATGAAGCCCTACAGTACATTATCTCTCCTGAGAGTTTTTAATATGTTTAAAGGATAGCCAATGATAATATCATTTCATTTTATTCTTACTCTATCTTTCCTGTCTAGTGTGCAACATATTATTTCTAAGGATGTTTTGGGGTAGCTTTCTGAGGAACTTTTTGACTACTTGTGGAGAAATAAAGTAACATTCATGCTGGCCAGAAACTATGATGCCTAAGTTCACTATGGAAACCTCCATCAAGTGAGTTTTAACAAACGTAAATTTCATCCCATGGATGGAAAATGTAGAATAGTTTCATTAGACATATTTTATGTTTGTTGCATTATAGCATAAACACAACTGTTTGGGTGTGTGTACACATTCAAGCAAGGAGCATACATTTTGCATTGACTTCTACTATGCTCATTAAATAATTAAGTGTTTTGTCTAATCCCAAAGTCAACAGAAAATGTTGAGGCATCAATCAAGAAAGCATTTTGTGTAGCATGACTCTTAAAGGTACTTACTAATAAAAACAAATCTGAGGCCAGGTATTGGGGTGAATACTGGAAGATCAGAGAAGCAGAACAAGCCACAGCTACCTCACCTTGCCAATTCCTCAGCTGATCCTGTTTCCTCAGACTGGATGCTTCTGAGTCCTCATCCAGAATGAATCTCAGCTGAACTGTGCTGCTCGAAAGCCTGAAAGCTTAACCAGCCAAATGCTTCTAGTTTCTGGTCTTCACACCTTATATATCTTTCTATTTTTGCCATCACTCCCTGGGATTAAAGGCTCACTTCTTGAGATTAAAGGCGTGTGTCACCATGCCTGGCTGTTTCCAATGTGGCCTTGAACTCACAGAGATCCAGAGGGATTTCTACCTCTGGAATGCTAGGATTAAAGACATGTGCTACCACTGCCTAACCAATATGTTTAATATTGTGACTGTTGTGTCTCTGGTCCCAGATAAGTTTATTAGGGTGCACAATATTTTGGGGAACACAATATCACCACAATTTTAAAGAACTATTATATTCAATATATATGATTCCAACAATATACATGCAACTCAACAATACACATATGTGTGTGCATGTGCACACACAAAGCTAAATATTCTGTGATATGATAATAAGATGTCAGAAATCATAGGCACATCTTGAAATAACAT
Source organism: Peromyscus eremicus (assembly GCF_949786415.1). Taxonomy (NCBI): domain Eukaryota; kingdom Metazoa; phylum Chordata; class Mammalia; order Rodentia; family Cricetidae; genus Peromyscus; species Peromyscus eremicus. The sequence continues at coordinate 25,158,766 of NC_081419.1, read as the reverse complement.
ACAGATACAGATATAGATAAAGGTATTTAATAATCATGCACTCTAAAAACTAACTCCTCTGTTATTTTCCTTGCTTATTAATTTGGAAAATAATTATACCTACTACATACTTTCTGGAAGAATTGAAAGAAAATTACTATACTCAATAAACAATTAGGGCTTAACAAATATTATCAGCCTCATAATACTTGCTGATACAATTATAAATGTGTAGGAACTGAGTATCAACAGCAAATACTGCAGCGTTCAATGACTCAACTACAAGAATTCAGATGGGGGTTTTAAAAGTGCAGGTGTCATTTTCAAACTACTATTGTCCATTTTTTCATATGCATCTCCTGTGACAACGAAGTATGTCTCTTTGCTCGATATTTAACTACACTGAGTATCCAATTCCTCTGCTGACTCCTAGCTTATCTTAGTATTTCACTCTCATAAGTCTGTCTGTCTGTGTTTCTGTCTGTCCCTGCGTTGTCTCATCTTTCTGCCCCATTTGTGTCCTTTCTCTCCCTCTCTCCCTCCCTCTCTCCCACCCTACCCCCCCTCTCTCTCGCTTATTTTCTCTATGTGTGTTTATCAGGTAAGAAATTTTGAATTTTTAAAACTTTTATGTTATGTGTATGAGTGTTTTGCCTGTGTGTATGTCTGTACATCACATACATGCATGGTGTCTGGGAGGCCAGAGAGAACATCAAATCGCCTCAAGTTTGTGATCTGTCATGTAGTCATCCAGATGCTTAAAATAGAACCCTGGTTCTCTGAAAGAGCAGCCAGGTTCCCTTAACCACTGAGTCATCTTTCCAGCCCCCTTGAATGACTTTTCAAGTGAAGTACATAAATCTTTCAAATCTGCAGTTTGCTGTTAGCCTATTGAGCAGCCTCAGGCAAGTTTAAGGCCTGGAGCTTCAATAATTGCATGGAGAAAATGATTAATGATACATTGTAAGTATGAGAGTTAAATAACTATTTCCTTGATACATATATACCATATAGTAGGCATTGGTAGTTTTCAAGTTTTTTTCTCTTGTTGTACCAAGGGTAAGTGGCTACTTTGTGTATGTGTGCAACAGATGTATGTGTGTATGTACATGGATGTGGAAGCCAGATGTCAACCTTGGGTTATGTTCCTCAGACTCCATCCCACTTCCTTCCTTCCTTTCTTTCTTTCTTTCTTTCTTTCTTCCTTCCTTCCTTCCTTCCTTCCTTTCTTTCTTTCTTTCTTTCTTTCTCTTTCTTTCATTTTTTTTCCTTTGAGAAAGGATCACTCATTGGCCTGGAACTCCCTGAATAGTCCAGACTACCTGGCTAGCAAGCCCCAGGAACTCTCTCTGCTTCTACAGTAATGAAATTACAAGTGCACGCCAGCACATCTGATGTTTTTATTGACATGGGTCCTGGGGATCAAAGTAAGTTCACCATGTTTGCATCACTAGCACTTCAACAGTTGGACTATCCTGAAAGCCCAGGTGAAGTTATTTTTAACAACACAACTATTTTAAAAAGAAAGATAACATTTGAGGCAACAGAAACAATAAAATTAGCAAAGATTAAGGCTACAGCTACTTGTCTTTGTGTCTTTGTCTTTACTCCAGGCAAGGACCTACTTATAGAAGTAGTAACCAATGGCTGATATATCACTCAGCAGGAAGCCAAATTTGCCCTCTAAACAAATATATGTGTACATATGTGTATGTGTGTGTGTGTGTGTGTGTGTGTGTGTGTATACAATGTGTGTCTATGGACCGAACCTGGTCTACTTGAAATCCTGTTTTCCTTAAAACACATCTTTTCTGAGCACTGTGAGTAATTTTGCTGACCCATTTATTCTTGTATGGAACCAAGCTTATTTACTTCGTTGCTAGAATGATATTGCATGATTTGTTTAGCTGGTGGTTTAAAGAGTTGTAGACAAACTTCACTCACAAACTCTGCTTCACTTTAGCATCTCTCTCTCTCTCTCTCTCTCTCTCTCTCTCTCTCTCTCTCTCTCTCTCTCTCTCCTTTCTCTCCCCCCTCCTTCTCTCTCTCCCTCTCCCATTGTTCCCTCCCTCTCTTTTCCCATACCTATAGGAGAAATCAGTTTCTGCTTCATAGGCTGGGCACTAAGTGGATTAAAACGTGACGCATACATGCTTCATATTCAGACACTCTGCTTAATCCCTGGCACATAACTGACATTCACTAAATGTACATAAAAGAAATGAAAGCCTGATTATTTGGAACAAATGTTTCTAGGAGAGGCTGTAACCTCAGAAGGAGCTCTTTTGGATCGTAGTCCATCTCTGCCAATACAACTGTAGAAAGCACTGAAGATGCACTGGGTGAACCACTACATCCCAGAAAACCAGATGGTTCCAAGGTTGCCCTATGGCAATGCCCTGAGCAAGGCCTTCTGTGATCCATGCTTTTCTTAAAGATAAAATGCATTTTTTTTATTAGAAAATCTCTCAGGCCCATCCCATTCTGTGATTCTCTATGTGAAGCAATCTCATCTGTTACTATATTTTTTCCAGCAAAAACAAAAATATTCCATAAGAGAATTTTTCATTTGGCAATCCAAGGCACTTCTTTCACACAGCACCTGGGAAAGTTAATGTACCCCAAGGGCAAAGAGCTCTGACCACGGGTAATGATGTTGTAATCGCCACCACCTGGGGACTGGAACATCATCCTTCTATTTCCCATGCCTTGCTTCCCACCACTACACCCTCCCGTACTTCCCACCTTCTACCACAATACAGCCTTGCCTTGCACAACACCACAGCCCAGGAATTCCACCCACACAGCAGTGAAAAACTCAGAGCCAGAAGAGCCCAATTAGGTCATGCAGACCGCACCCCTTTCAGGGCAGAAACAAGTTATCCAACTGATGTTTCCTCTCCAGTGTGTAGCCGTGCATCAGCAGTGTATGGTTTGAATAATAGTTTATAAGCATTCTGGGATACTTTTGAGAATTAAAGTTTCATAAAAAACTGATATTGCTATTTTGTTTATTATTAAGGTAGGTTTTCTTCTTTCTTTTTCTTTCCTTTTTTTTTGTTTGTTTTGTTGTTGTTGTTGTTGTTTTATCTTCCTGGGAATCATCACAAGAAAGTTTCTCAGTGAGGAAATTGGAGCCATAAGCTTTAGACCTAATTTTTACTAAAACTGATACTCAGCATTGTCAAACCTGACTGATTAATTTCTTGATTGTTCCACTGCAAATATAGAGTAGAAAACAAAATTTTATAAACAATTGCAATATTATCTAATGTACTATGTGTTAACTACTAATAATATATTTGCTTATATTTCTCACAAGTTAAAATATGTATTTATTTATTGGCAAAATAAATTCTGTTTTACTTTAATTATTAACAATTTTTGATTGCCTTTAGGGGTGATGATTTAGAACTGCTAACTTGCTACATTTTCAGCATTTAATATTCTTTTTGCTTGCTTCATTTTCTTAAACAGTAAAATACAACTTAACATTACTCCAAGAAACCCAACTGAATAACACAAATGTCAAATACATTTGTAATCTGTGCTAGCTACTTTTATATCAACTTGGCACAAGCTATAGTGGAGTGAACCTCAACTGAGAAAATACCTCCAAAAGATCCTGCTGTAGTCACGCCTATAGGGCATTTTTCTTAATTAGTTATTGATGATTGACTCAGCCCATTGTGAGTGGTACCACCCCTAGGTGGGTGGTCCTGGGTGCATAAAGCAGGCTGAGCAAGCCATAAGGAACAAGCCAGTGAGCAGCGCCCCTCCAAGGCCTCTGCATCAGCTCCTGCCTCCAGGTTCCTGCCATATTTGGGTTCCTGTCTTGCCTTCACTTCCTTTGATGATGAACATTGATGTGAAAGTATAGAAAAATAAACCCTTTCCTCCTCAAGTTGCTTTTGGTCAAGGTGTTTCATCACATCAATAGTAATCCTTATCAAGACAAAATTTAACCCAAATCTTTGGCTAACATTTAGTCACTCTTTTTGTAAAAAAGACAATGTCTTGTTATTAAATTGTTTGTCTTTATTAGAAAGAGGTGGAGGGTGAGAAGCACAGGCCTAACGCTGTACATGTCTCTCATGGCTTTCTTCTCTTGAAAGTTGAAAGCAATAGCTTTGGATTCAATTTTACAAATACACAAACAATATTAGTAATAATACACCCATTTTACAAGGGTTAAAACTTTCATTATAGGAGAATAGAACAAGTAGTCATTGTTATCAGACTCAGAGGATGCCAATATGTCTAACAAATAGTGACTCCTAATGCTATTCACAAGGCCATGTTTTCTCAATGACTCACTGGTCAAAGGACTCAAAAAATCAGAAAATGTGAAACTAATGTAAAGTACCATTCAAATATGTAGCAACAATACAATCCAAACTAGATTAGTCAGGTTTCTCTTTCTTCTCCTGAATTTTTAAAGGTTATTTACTTTTCTGCATATTCTTTTTCTTCATATACACCACATGCATCCCTAGTGCCCACAGAGGCCAAAAAGAAGGCATCAAATCCTCTATTTTTTGAGTTATAGTTGTGTTGCTGGTGCTACAACTGGAGTCTCACTAGCCCTGATACCCGGGGGCAGTGGGTGAGAGGACACAGAGGCAATGGCTCAGACTCTGGGAGATTGTAAGCAAGCTTGTTTATTAAACAAAAGACTGGGGATATATGTGGGGCTGTTAGCGGGCTTTTGCTTCTAGCTGCTGTGGTGTTTCTTGGTTGGCTCTGGGTTGCACATCATCATTTTTCAGTTTGGAGCTTATGGGTCAGGTTTTCTCTGGCCAGAGCACGTGTTACGCATGTCATAGCTCATTGTTTGCTTAAGGCGTGGCCCAGTGCTTAGGCCTTACCCGCCTCATATCACCCTTTTTATTTTATTTTGTGGCTGCTAGTGGGAATTAGAGTTCTTTACTCTAATCTTGTTTTTCCCACATCTGGGACACCCTAGCATTTGGACTGTGCCTGTCTTAGGATTGCCTATCTGACAGGCTCTTACCTGTCTTTGACTACCAGCCCTGGAAGAGTGGGTCCCTAGAGAGTGCCCTAGGGTGCCAGAGCATTAGACAGAGACATCAGATAGAGGCATTATGAATTTCCATGAACCAGGCTGCTATTACTTCCTTAGGAGGACCATGATCAGGGTGTTTCAGAGCCATTAGCACATGCAAGGCCATTTTCTTGATGTGGTGCAGCTGGGAAACATGCTGTAGGAAACATTTAAACAACAGTATTATTGAGATTACCATTCCCCCTATCATTCCCCATTTTTGAAGGGTTAAGGATTGATTTTATATGATCCCAAATTTGAGCAAAGAATGTTGTAGACACCTCCAGTGGTTTCACATGCATGTAGTTCATCCTTAAGATTTTATTAGAGAGTTGTGCCATAAGGTTTAAGAACTTTTTGTTCCACAGTCCCAACAGTCCCAACCGACTCCGGGCATGTGTTATATTCAAGATTGAGTAAGGGGTTAAACATAAGGAGGAGAAGGGGGATCACAGTTTCCTCTTACCAGCCATCTTAATATCTGAACTTCTTCATACAATAAACCTAGTTGTTGTTGTAAATTGAGTTTAGCTGAATGAGAATGGGAATTAATCAGCTATTGAGTGGTTAATGCTAAGGCTGAATTATCTTCTATGGCCATACTAAGTGTAGAAGTAGTGGCTCCCATTTGAACCAGGGAGGCTGGGGCTACCACCCCACCTGCCACAGCAAGCAGAATAGCAGCTGCTATGGCTGCTGTTATTTCAAAGTCTCTTTTTATTCTGGTTTGTTCCATCAATTTTACCCTATGAAAACGTGTTACATTGGTCAAAGGTACCCAAAGGAAAGTGAGGAGGCACACCACCACTACCCGTGAGGCCTCCTCAGTATTCCAGCAGGGTCCCAGCTTATAAAGGTCTTGAGTGCAATTCAGCATTGGCATAGAGGAATTGGTTAAGATAAAGAGAAAGGGTGTCTTTATGCATACAGGGGTGGCAGAAAGGGCAAAATGGTTTCACATAATAACATTGGGATCGTTTGTAACTCTGTCAGGAGCAAAGATATTATCATAAGATAAAAGGGTATAATTTCTATTAAAAATTATAATTCTTATAAACAGAAAGGGCCTTAAATCCATGCAGGCATGGAGGCCACATAGAGGCCAGGCCCCCAAAACAATTCTGGCATTTTTTACTCATTTAATGAGGTAAAGGTCAATAGTTTTTGATGTGCTACAGTTCATAGATAGTGAAATCTCACAGTCCTCTGGTGTCTGGATCCAAAGCCCCATGTTACCCTTTCTGTAAAGGAGATGGGGTACAAAATCAGGAAGACAATGATCCAAATTAATAGGTATTTCAATCTTGGTGGTATATTCTCCCGAACTTAAACAAAGAATCAAATGGTGCTGAATGCCTTCAGTGATTTTTTTTCTTTTTTTTTTTCCTTTTTCCACAACAGTGGGACCTGTTATTTTGATACCTTGCATAAATCTGGTCTGTTTTCCAATTACCCCTGTTGTCCCTTAAAAATCTCCTGTAATGTAAGAGGACAAAGGGATGTACCCAGAAGCATTCACCCTATGGTGTGCATCAAAGCAAAGGATATCTGCTAAACCAAAGAATCCAAATGAATAATTAAAAGAACCTTGAAAGAGAAGGCCCAAGATTTTGTTAGTTGTATAAATTCCTGGGAAAGAAGGGGCAGTTATGGCAACAGGCATTGGGATAGGCAGAACAGGGACAAATGCCCAAAGATCTTCAGCATGAACAATCATTGGCAGAAACAGTAGCAGGACTGTCAGCAAAGGGAGAGTTCCTCCTTGAGATTTTCTTGATCTGTAGCTGGCCATATGTCTCTGATTGGCATCCATATTGGCTTAGCTTGATCCTGTAGAAAAACACAATTATATCCTCACCAGCATGTTAATAATGAAGCAGAAGATTGCCAGAGGTTAGATATAGGGTCTTTCCATCTGACTAGAGGGAGTGGTGTTTCTCTGGGGAGAAAGGCCCAATGCTTATAGGCTAGGACAAGTCCTTTGTCATCAAACAAGAAGTTCATCTTAAACAGAGCTTGCTCCAGTGCCAAGTGTGGATCCCTCTTCAATTCCTTGGGTATTTTTTGTAAATCATCCTTTAGTGAGTGGTTTGTTCTTTCTACAATTGCTTGTCCTTGGGTGTTATATGGAAAAACTGTGGTGTGTTCTATTTTCCATTCCCTAAAGAAATCTTTAAACTATTGAGAGGTATGTGCTGGGCCATTATCTGTTTTTATGATCCAAGGCACTCCCATGACCATAATAGCAGTTTTTAATGTCTTGATTGCCTGGTAGGCCTTTCCCCCAGTCTGTGCTAAGGCAAAGGTAAATGAGGAGTATGTATCTACTATTATGTGTGTTATATTTTAAGTTTCCAAAGGGGATGGGGAGTGATGGGTAATATCCATTTGCCAGAGTACATTGGGCATTAGGCCCCTGGGGTTAACTCACCCTCTATTTAGTGGTCCCAGAGGTGCTAGGGGATCACAAATTGTGCAAATCTGGGCAAGATGTTTGCATTGTGCTACAGGCAAATCAGGCAGCAGCCTATGCAGGTTATGAGGAGATAAGTGAAATTGTTGGTGGAGCAGTCTAGCTTGTTCCAACAGAGGCAAGTTTACTGTCATAAAGAGCTTGTCTACCCTACCATTGCCTGAAGCAAGCATTCCTGGAAGCCCTGAATGAGTTTGGACATGGGTTATATACCATGGATGCCTCCCATTCTCTAGAATGTCTTGTATTGCTTTCATGGTCATGGAGATGTGATCTCGATGGGTTTTTAGTTTAGCAAAGAACAACAGCTTGCATGCCTGGGTCGAATATCAGCTATCTGAAAAAGTGTTTATGGGCACTGATTGGCTCAACTCCAATACCTTAAGGATAGCTAGGAGTTCTCCCATTTGGACCGAGCCTGGGTTGAGTTGAGTATGAGTTATTTCTTTGCTACTGGGCATTGTGATTATTAGGCCAAAGTTTGATCTATAGGCATCTGTAAAGGCTATAGCTGCTTGAGGAAGAGGGACATTTGAGGGGTTAGCAAATGGGCTTAGAGTTAACTCAAGGAGCAGCAAAGCTAACAAACATTTATCTTGGAGATAATGGTTATCCAAGTTCCCTGAAAAACTCTTCATCATTTTTTGGAAGGGAAGAGAGTGTGCCCATGAGGGTTGGGTATTTTGGAGAGAGAAGGGGAGGACAATCTTGTCTAGTTCATGACCCATGATTCTCCTATCAGTTGCTCTTGCTTTAATGCCTATCCCAAAGGTAATATCAAACTTTGAAGTGATATGGAATAGCTCAGAAAGTAATAGATGTATCCAGATTAGGGGGTCTGATTGCCACCGTGCTCCCAGTATGCTACCCTTAGTCCAGAGGACTAGAACAGTCAGGGGAACATTTGGATCATGTCTCCTCAGAAAGTCATTGTAGGCAAATTCACTGGCCCTCTTTAAGAGATCCCTGACCCTCTTCATCAACCGTATTTTTGTAGAGGGGAAGGAATGCTCCTCAAGAAGGGAAAACAGTTGTCTCATGTCTTCATCAGGAACTGGGAGAAATTGTTTGAGCCAATTAATGGTGCCACAGAGTTCCTGGAGGTCTGTAAGGAAGTAGGACTCTTGTATTATTATAGAGACATTGAAGGGTTGGATAGCTTGGCTGATTTGGTAACCTAAGAAGGCAAATAGGGGTAGCCATTGTATCTTATCTGGTGCCATCTTGGGGTGAAGGCTACTAAGTCCTCAAGGAGCCAGGGCAATAGCTCCTGAAGTCTCTGTCTGCTCAGGTGGGCCAACAGGATATCATCCATAGAGTGGTTCATTAATACCTCACCAGGGACCCTAGATAAGGCCTGTTGAATATACAACTGGCAGGTGATGGGACTGTTTTTCATACCCTGTGATAACAGGAAGCAGGTTTTTTAATACTGGGTGCCCAGACAGTGAATGCAAAGCACTCTGTGTCCTCTGGAGCCAGTAGTATTGAGAACAAAACAATCTTTAATCCTCTATTACAAGAATATGCCATCATGGTGGAATAACACCTGGCTGCAGTAGCCCTGTCTGAGTGGAGCCCATCTTTTCCATTTGTGCATTGATTTGTCTTAAGTCTTGCAGAAGGCAAAATTTTCCTGACTTTTTCTTAATTACAAAAATGAGGTGTCAAATCTATTGTGGGAAGGTTCAATATGGCCCAGGGACAATTGCTCTTCAACTAACTCTCTCAGTACTGATAGTTTATGTTCTATAATAGGACACTGGTCCACTCACACAGGTTTCTGCAATGTCCAATTTAATGGTATGGACCAGATTGACCTGTTATAACAGTGTTGCTATATTCTCATAAGAGACCTTATTATTTGTGGTAAGCATAGCCCCCATTTCCTCTAATAGATCACAACCACAAAAAGTACAAGATGTTTCAGCTATAATAGGGAGGAATCACCCCTGATTGCCATTAAGGTCCTTCCAGTGAATCAACTGAAGGGTTGTTATAGAAGGCTTAGCCCTCCTCCCCCAGTAATAGTTGGGCCTCTTTAATTTTCTATTTTGGAAAGGCCTGGGCACCAGTAAGAGATATTACAGTGGCTTCTGCCCCTGTGTCCACCAGTCCCTTAATGGGTCTGCCATCCAGGAAAATAGTCATCATGGAAGAATGAGGAAATATAGGGAGGGTCTAGAAAACCTTTGGCTTTGGGGGATCCCCTCTTATTTGCTGGGCTGAGGGATGCCCCTCTTTAAGTTTAAAGGCACATGGTGAGAGCTTCTACAATCATATGCCCAATGAAAATGCTTTTGGCATCTGGGGCATTTAGTCTTGGGTTGAGTTTTAGGACAACATCCCCAGCAAGAACAGTCAGTTAGGTTGGGAGAGGATGGCCCATGATCATTATCTTTGGGAGCTAGTAGTACATTGAGAGGGACAGTAAGGGCTGCTATGGGCCCTGTCTGAGGGTTGAGATTGTGAGTAGCAACCACCCATTTATGATGTCCTCATTACATACTGCCACAACTGCATTGTGGGTAGGGGCTTTAAGGCCTTCCCATGTTAATTGTTTAATGAGTATCTCCCTGGTTGGGCCACGATCTACCCATTTCTCCACTGCCTCATTGATTCAGGCTAAGAAGTCAGTAAACAATTCCCTGGGCTGCTGTATAAGATTACAAAAGTAGACAGTTGGATCCCAAGGAGTGCAGGATTTCGGGGCTTTAAATGCAAGTTCAGAGACCTGCTGAAAATAGGCATGCAGGCCAATTTGGGCTTGAGTCACAGGATTAACATACTGGCCCCAGCCGGTCAGCATGTCTAGAGAAATAGCAATATTATATTGAATATTGAGTCGTGCCTGTTCTTTAGCTTGATCATCATAGGCTACCCGCCAGTTAATAAAAACAGCGGGTCCAAGCACTGCTTTCATCAGATGATACCAATAATAATAGGTTTAAAGGTGCATCGCCCATTCTTGCAGTACTTGCTTAAAATAGGGGGAATCAGGGCCTGACTCATTGGCAACCTTACAGATCAAGGAAGGATCGGCTAGAGGGGTAGGGAACCATGACTGAGCTGCTGTGTTGGCACCAACGTTAACTGGAAATGCAAAATGATTAGTTGGGTGATAACCAGAGACTTTAAGCTGAGGAGTGTCCTGCGTGGTGGTCTCAGTTATCCCTGATGGGCAATGGGGAGCAGAGGGTCAGGGGTATCCCGTATGTCTCTCCAGAGATAAACAGTACATCTTGTTTCATCATCCTTAGGGACAGATTTCCTCGGTGGTTTCTTGAGGGGAGGTGGATCTAGTTGTGGAGTGTTCTCTTCCCCATCAGAGATATACTCCTCATTAGGTGGTGGAGAGGTAAAGGAACATGAGAAGGATTTTTGTTCTGCACAGTGGTCATTAAAGAACCAGAGGACATCCTCTGTAGTACCTGATTTTATACATGCTATAATTTCTAAAAGGATTGGGACAAAAAGGCTGCATGGGGGAATTTTCCTTCCTGCACTTCCCATTTCCTAATTAAAAAAGGGACCCTCATCCATAGTGATGGATCCCAGATGTTTTCAGGTGATATCCAGGGTGCAGTAACGGATGCCTCATTCCAAAATTTTTCCAGGGAAGTTTTGACCCTAAAGTCCCTAGTCAGAAGTAGAGCTTTAAGGGACATAAGTTGGGGATCCCTGGTGGCAGAAGGGAAGTTTCCCATAACAAAGGTACAATAGGCAGGGGCAAACAAACTAAAGAAGTCAATAATCTATGGAGCAAGTGTTCCTGACTTCCTGGGGAGGGGTGGGGGTGTGGGGATTTACAGCAACTGGAGAATCAAAAGCCTGGCCTTGAGTTTCAGAAACCAGCCACCACCCTATTGGCTTTTAACTGGTGGTCACATTACCAGTTTGCAAAGGAGAGGGAAAGATAAACAAAAGGCCATCATCTATGCCCCATAGGGCTGAAAGTCCCCACACGCACAGAGAGAGAACAAAGAGCCTTTCAGTCAATTGTAGCATGAGTCTTTACAGGTCTTATTAATAAAAAACAGATCTGGGAGCCAGGTATTGGGGTGAATGCTGGAAGATAAGAGAAGCAGAACAAGCCATAGCCACCTCACCTTGCCAGTTCCTCAGCTGATTCTGTTTCCTCAGACTGGAAGCCTCTGAGTCTTCATCCAGAATGAATCTCAGCTGAACTGTTTGTTGCTCAAAAGCCTAAAAGCTTAACCTGCCAAAAGCTTCTAGTTTCTGGTCTTCAAGCCTTATATACCTTTCTGCCACCACTCCCTAGGATTAAAGGCTCTTATTACCATGCCTGGCTGTTTCCAGTGTGGCCTTGAACTCACAGAGATCCAGGCAGATCTCTGCCTCTGGAATGCTAGGATTAAAGGTGTGAGTGCCACCATTTTCTGGCCTCTATGTCTGTCTAGTGGCTGTTCTGTTCTCTGATTCCAGATAAATTTATTAGGGTGCACAATATATTGGGGAACACAATATCACCACAGTCAATCCCAGAGAGTTGCCCTGGGCAAAAGACATCAGTTGGCTCAGAATTGGGGGGGGGGGTCTTCCCAAAGACAGGGCAGTAAGAAAGAGCATGTGAGTAGAGCCAAATGAGATTGCTTTGTGGGGGCCTTCCGGCAGTTCATTAGGCTGTAGCAGCTGTATACCCACACTGTGTCTCTGGAGAGAAAAGACTGGTTGGAGGGTCAACTCTGGATCCCATTTCCTAGGTGGCCAACCCTTATGTGAAAATGCTGGGCGAATCAATAGTAAACAGAGTGTGCCCTAAAGACAAAACAAATAGGGGGAAGGAATGAAAAGATAGAGAAAAAGACCTCAGTATTCACCACTTGGGGGAGGAAACCATAAAACATAAAGAGGGTTTTACTGGGGATGTCTTTCCGTATGCTGTGAATGTGTTGCTCTGATTGATTGATAAATAAAATGCTGATTGGCTAGTAGCCTGAGCCATTAGGCCATACAGTTTAATTAATATAAGCCTCTTTGTGTTTACTTGGGTCCAAGTGGCTGCAGGACTGGCAGGTGAGAGAGATTTGTTCTGACCCCAGGCCAGATGGGACACAGAAAAACTTCAAGTACAGGGGTCAACTCACCGATAACAGCTGAGGGGGGCAAATTAACACACTGAGTCATATGAGGGATCAGGACAGCAAGCCTGCCAACAATAAAGAAAAAAGACGGCCCCAAAGGGGAAGTTAAAAAGAACCCAAAGGGCAAGGCCCAGGTAGGGGTCCATCCACATTGGGTGCCAGAATGTTGCTGGCACTGCAGCTGGGGTCTTGCTGGCCCTGATACTCGGGGGCGGTGGGTGAGAGGACACAGAAGCAATGACTCAGACTCGAGGAGATTGTAAGCAAGCTTGCTTATTAAACAAAAGGCTGGGGATATATGTGGGGCTGTTGGCGGGCTTTTGCTTCTAGCTGCCATGGTGTTTCTTGGTTGGCTCTGGGTTGCTCATCATCATTTTTCGATTTGGAGTTTATGGGTCAGGTTTCCTCTGGCCTGAGTGCTTGTTGCGCATGTCACAAGTTCATTGTTTGCTTAAGGCATGGTCCAGTGCTTCCACCTTACCCGTCTCACAATTGGTTATGAGCTTTCATGTGGGTTATAACAAATGAACCCAGGTCCTCTTTGAGATCAGCAATTCCATCTGTCTGGAATTCCATGAAATAAGAGACTACATATCTCATAGATGTAACTAATTCATAGCTTACTTCAATTGGTAATGCTGAGCCATCTCTGCAGCTCCCTTTCTTGTTTAATAAAAAGGAAAAAGATAGACACAGGAAAAAAAGGAGTAAAGCCCAATTCAATATATGTTTAAGAAATTGTTGCTCTATTAGATAATTCCTGTGAGAGTTGATTGTGAAATTCCATAAACTGAATGTATCTTGATTTTGAAAAGGCTTTTAATGATATCTAAGAGTGCAGGGTAATGGTGGCCTACTCATACACAGGACCAAAAATAGAAAGGGATGCAGTCACAGCTTACATGTTACAATGAACTTCAGCTCCCAATGCTTCCAATGACACAGAATCCAGAAAAGACAATGAACAGATATGTTCCACTTAGAAATTTCTAATTCTTAGTAGAATAAAATCAAGTTTTCAAGGGATGGATGGCTACAGAAAAAAACCTTAGAAACAAATTTTGTATCAAGAAAGAAAACAGACTAGATATAAAGAATCAAAATTTATTTTAAGATTATTGGATAAGAGGCCAAGTGATTAACAAAAAGTGAATAGTGGATTCAGAATCTTTAAAATCATAATGATGATAAATGAACAAGTGGGGATGACTGTCAAAATTTTCCTACTATGACTTATTCATCAAAGGAATACAGATATTAAATTCAATATTTGCAGGAGAATGTATGTGATACTTACTGTCTTAGTCAGGGTTTCTATTGCTGTGAAGAATCATCATGGCTTAAAAGCAACTTGGGGAGGAAAGGGTTTCTTTGCCTTACATTTCTGTATTGCTGTTCATCACTGAAGGAAGTCAGGACAGGCACTCAAACAGGGCAGGATCCTAGAGGCAGGAACTGATGCAGAGGCCATGGAGAGTTGCTGCTTACTGGTTTGCTCAGCCTGCTTTCTTATAGAACCCAGGACCACAAGGCCAGGCATGGCACCATCTACCATGGTATGGACCCTCTCCCATTGATCACTAATTGAGAAAATGCCTTATAACTGGATCTTACAAAGGCTTTTCCTCAACTGAGACTCCTTCTTCTCTGATGACTCTAGCTTGTGTCAAGTTGACATACAAAACCAGCCAGTACACTTACACAAGTATGAATTCCTTATTTCTTCGTTTATTTCATGTGTCTGGTTGAATCTAGTTTTCTACCCAATGGTAGAAAAGTTATTGATCCAGAACATTTAAACACTAGTGACCATCAAGAACTACCAGGGCTAGCCATATCTCCTTTCAAGTATGTAATGAGGTTGACAGGAAAGCTGCCTAGGTCATTGAATTGAGATGGCAGAGGTCTCACCCTGGCTCAGTATGAAGACTCTGTAATCAGTATTCCTACCTGCCATGCCAGGGAAACAGAGGGGAAAAAGGCAAAAGCTACTAGCTCCAGCCTTGAGTTTTAGATCCTGCCTATCACTCTCAACTTACAATTGAGAACCTGGGTCACATGAGCTTACATTTAAGAATAAAGCTCTGGAGTTCTTGTCCAAAGGGAAGAAGATACTGAATTATTTCCCATTGTTGAAAGCAGGTAAATGGATTTTCAGTTCACTACTCTTTCTTTTCACCATTACATTCCAAAGGCTGGTTATCTGGAATTGAATAAAATAAGAGGCTGCATATCTAATAGATGTAATGAATTCATAGCTTACTTTGATGGTAATGCAATCTTAGCATGAATCAATTCATTCTACCAAATCTTAATGAGTAAGTATATTCTTAAATTGTTGAAGCTCATAATGTCTGTCTGAAAAAAAAAATGAATTATTTCTTACTAAAAAAATTCCTTTCTGCAGAATACTTATGGTTACACATATACTTTTTATCCTAGTGTCCCTTCGTTAGGCATTTTTATCTCAGTTTAAAGAGTTTATAAATCTACCCAACTTAATCCCATTTACTGTGATACTAAAACTAGTAATGAAGTGTGGAGGAACCATTAATGCACCAACTTCCTTTAAAGCTGTATAACAGAATGCCCCTGAGTAATCTCAGGTTCCCAACCATATGTCCTTGAAGCTTACAATAAGAGCTTTGGAATATCCATTCAGCATGGCATTACCCTCTATAACCACACCCAATATGAATTTACTTCTCAGAAATCCAAATGAAATGTTTCTGGCCACCATAGGTCATTGCAAATGTAATCATCTGATTATCTTGCATCCATACCAATGAAAAATATCCTATTCCTAAAAGAGGATTTTTTTTCACTTAAATATCACTTTGTAATTCTAGTCATTTTTCTACCTTTATGTTGTGTTTGGGTATATTTATCCTAAAACTTATTTGAGTGAATTTACAAAAACAGAAAAAAAGCATTTGTCTCACTGGGTATGGTGGTGCTTGCCTCCATAGCCTGCTACTCAAGAGGTAGAGACAGGAGGACCCCGGGTTAGAGGCCAGCTCAGCAACATAGTAACATTCTGAGTCAAAAAACCACAAACAAATAAAAGACAAAAATGAAAAGTAACAATAAACAAAATTGGATAGGAGAGAGAGAGAGAGAGAGAGAGAGAGAAAGAGAGAGAGAGAGAGAGAGAGAGAGAGAGAGAGAAAACCTAATTGTTTCCCAAAACACATGACTCTTGAGACTCATAGAGGTGGTTGTAGGAAAGACTATGTACATACTTGGATCCTTCCATTATATTTCCCAGAACCATCTATATTGTTCACAAGAAGATCAATGGCACTCTTCTATTTAACATGGACTATTCTCTTAAAAACATATCATGGGATAGGGTAGTCATGGGCATATTTTATGGCTTTTACTGCTTCGCCTCTCCAGATGCCCACTGAAGAGATATTTTGGCTCAGGTTCACCTATCATGGCAGCATAAGCCCATGGGGACCCATGGAAGGTTGTAATGAGGGCTCCATTAACCACTTTCATTATTTCAGAAGGCCTAAGGGAATAACACATTCACCAATAATAAAGCTGCTGAAGCTGAAGTGTCAAGTTACTTTGCTTTGGGGCAGAGTCTTATCAATTTCAAGAGAAAACTGGTATTACCTCACGCTGCTGAGTGCCTCTGATTGGCAAGTCTGTATGCATCTAATTAATAAAGTGTGAAATAAAAACAAATGAATTGATTTGTTTGGACATTAAAATTTTTCAAAGCATAGAGTCCCAGACATAGAAGGAAAGCAGAGAGGACCAGTCTACCTTAAGTGTTTAATGTCATTCTAATGTCTTTACTAGTGATGGTGTTAGGAAGGCAAAACTAAAAGCTACACTGACTTATTGAGTTCAGGTGCAGGTCTAAAGCAGTATGCAGACACTATATTTTTCTATCATCACAGTAGTAATATTAGCCAGGTCCAATTATGTGCCCAAACGTAGATTCTAAACTAAGAAATGCAGATTCAGGGACTGAAAACTCTTTGGTTAACATGCCATTTTATATTATAACAGAGAGAGCATAGTGCATTCTCATTTGTAAAACCCAGGACATTAATAGTTTCTTCAAGCTTTTTGGTTAGATTGAATAACCTCATTTTAGTAGCTTGCTAGAGCAATATTTAAAATAAAGTCAGTATTGGTAACTGACTTAAACTACCGGCTTTTTTTCCTCCCTTGAACACACATCAAAATCCTGAGGCCACTCTTTCCACTTACATCAAACATGAATTAAACATAATTGCAAAAATGATATCATCTATCAATAGGCTAAGAATTCAATGCTCTGCCTACAATTAAGCTGTTAGCTCGAAACCAGTGTCTCAGGGCACATCAAGTTTAGGAACAGGAAACCAGGCACCTGAGAACTGCCAGGGACATTTTCTGAGTCTTTTCCTTTTTTTAAGTCTTCAGAAATACTTCTGAGAGGCTGGTAATGCACTACTAAATCTGTGTGCATAGACACAAACTTTTAAACTATAATATCCACATGGCACCTACATTCTGAGGACAAGCATACTGGTACATAATATAGCTGTGTCTTGGTTAAAAAAAAAAAACCCTCCCCCTCCCAGGTTGTGGAGGGGAGTAAATCCACAAGAGCTTTGGAATATACACCTCTACATAAAGTAAGAGAGACCCATTGTTTATTTCTCCACTATTTAAAAGTTAATGAGAGATTTGCACCTGTACAGCTGTTGTGGACTGAAGCTTGCTTGTGGAGTGAATGTGTTTCCTGCTTGAGACAGTTGTAAATGCCTTGAGTAAAAACACTGAGGACTGCTAATGGATAGGTTTATTTTAACTCATGCCATCTGCTATCAATCATAGAGAAGTATAGGAAGCAAGTTTGGCTGGGCTCCCTCCTTGTGAGCCTGATAAAGACAGGGCTCCAGGACTCGGGAACATTGAGTCCTCCAGAGAATAAAACATCAAACCTACTCAGCAGCTCCACTAACAATAATAAAAATGCCTCTGCCTAAAGGTGACATTCTGAATTTACGATTATTTGTGTCTATAAAGTGTATTCTTTGGCTCCTGACTCATTCTGACTGTCTCACTCTGAGAACAATACATTAAGCCTGCCTGAAGTAAATGGAAATCCTATCCTTTTATTAAACCAGCAGCCAGTACCTGAGCTGATCTAATGCCCTGTAGAATAGCAGGAAGATTTTCCGCTTTGTTCTGTGCCTTTTAAAGACTTTGTAAGAAAACTACAAATGAGGTGTATGTTAATATCCTAAAGGATACACATGATGTGGGCAGGTTTATGTTTCCTAGAAGACAAAACAAAACAAAATGTCAAATTGAACTAGTCTATTATGACAATACAATTGCAAAATTCCATATTGCAGCTATGTCACTGTAAAACAGAGAACCGGCCACTCAGGAAGGTATTCCTTGTGCCATATGGACGAGGCATGTTTTCACGGGGATGGACATTTCCTCAGAGATCTTCCAGCTGTGAAATCATAACCAATACTGCTTTTGAAAATGGACCCATAGTATTCCATTAAAAATGCCTAGCCTGGCTTACCTAAGTGCTACCTGCTGAAGTCCTTGGTGAACAAAATGAGTTGTGGTGGCCCTGGAACCTTCTACAGCTTATAATGGTTGATTCTGCCTCAGAATTGCAGCTTAACTTAATTCTGCTGCTAGCCTAGGAAACCAAATTGTGAGTATTTAGGGAAAACCCACCTGGCCAGCAAACTCATGAGTCTAATTAAAGTTAATAGAGAAATTGAAAGAGGAAAACATTGGCTCAGTGGAGTAAGAAGAAACATATACAGCAATAGAAATTTGAGGCAAGAACATTTTTATGTTGGTATTTATAAGAAATATTTCCTCCTAAATACATGAATGAGGAAATACTTTACTTATTATATGCAATGTGAATCCTATTATAACTCAATAAATGATTTCTGCTTTTGTGTTAAAAAATTATCTCAGGATAAATGGTAAAGAGCAGGAAAATTATAAGCATGGAAAACAGTAGCATGTCTACTGTGTATCAGCACTTGGCCAGGCTCCATGACATTAAGAAACTACTACCCTACATTCATACAGAAGCTGTGTGGGATATTCAATATGACTTCCAGGCAATTGCACAGTGACAGAGAAAAATTCTTGAAAATAGTAAATGCATCAAGAGATTAAAAAATAGGAAAAGCAACAAGGAAGGTAGCCAGAAAGCCTGGTTAGGAGACCTTGGCGTATTTCCTTAAAAACAAAAGAGATAAAATGTGCATAGGTTGTTGTAGTTCGGATTCAGAAATATTTTAAAAACCCACTGAGACTTCATTATATTTTCTAGCATATTATAGGATCAAATATTGAGACAGGTTATAAAACATCCTTGTAGCAGAAGGGAGCATTAGCAAGGGCTTCAGTGCTAAGGCAAAGGGTTACAAACATAGAGGTCTATGCTGACCATGCAAGCCATGTGTAGAGAGGCATGTGAAGGAGGCCAGAACAGAAGCAGAGCACGGCTAATTGAAATGTAGCTGCCTCATCTAAGAAAGCAGTACAATCCAGCATCAGCAGATTATTACCACAAGAGACAGGCACATTAACTTTACTAGATCCCAACTGTAACACGAATTTCAAATGGTCTTATTAATAAAATCAAACCTGGGAGCCAGATGTTGAGGTGAACGCTGAATGATCAGAGAAACAGAAAAAGCCACATCCAACCTCACCTTGCCAATTCCTTAGCTGATCTTGTTTCCTCAAAATGGAAGCCTCTGTGTCCTCATCTGAATGGATCTCAGCTGAGCTGCTGCTAAAAGCCTAAAAGCTTAACAAACTTAGTTCCTGGTCCTCATGCCTTTATACCTTTGTGCTTCCTGCCATCACTTCCTGAGATTAAAGGCATGTGTCTTTCCTGAAGAAGACATGAGATCTCAAGTGCTGGGATTAAGGGCGTGTGTCACCATGTCTTTTTGTTTCCAGTGTGGCCTTGAACTCACAGAGATCTGAGTGGATCTCTGCCTCCAGAAGGATAGGATTAAAGGTACGTATGCTACCATTTTCTGGCCTCTATATCTAATGGCTGTTCTGCTCTCTGACCCCAAATAAGTTTATTAGGGTATACAATATACTGGGGGACACACTATCACCACACCCAACTTGTCAAGTGAAGCCAGAAACCAGCCCAAGTAATGCCACTTCACTTGGCAGAAATCTTCAAGGTTAAACTAAACACTTTTGTGCTCTAGAATAGGGTAGCCATGTTGTCCCTGGCTGTTCCACAGTACATGCCACAGAGAAACACAGTTCTATAATTCTAGGAAGTCTGAGACTTTGCCTACAAATGCTACCAATAGTCCTTGTGTTACTTTGGAAATTCCATCTATGTGACAGCACCATGTCTCTCTGCTGATTTCCTAAATTGTTTTGGAGGAGTTGGTCTGTTTCTGAGTTTTTCCCTCTAGCATCAGGTTTCCAGTCCCTGAGAAATAATTCAGTAGCACAGTAAAGAGAAGCCTACTGCGATGGGACCTAGGCTGCTCTGATTAGGCATCAGTGGTCATATCAAAAGGAGAAACATTGGAAGATTAGCACAGTGATTTGTTTCTCTAAACCTGCATCACTTAATCTCTTTTCTTAAGAAAGCAGTGGCCCATGAATATAGTAAAAAAATTAAAACCACATTTATGAAGTGACTCCTAAAAGATTTTAATGTTTTTAATAAAAAGGATGGATCATTAAAATATAGTTAATAAATATTATTCAGAACTCATTACCTTAAATTGTCCCTACTTAGGATTATAAATGTTCACAATCTGAATTCTAAGAACGTTGCGATACCAGGTAGATATCATATGATGTTTTCACAGTTAATATTTGCAACATGAGATTTACTCGTTGGGAAAAGAAAGAGTTTAAAAGATAATAAATCTCTTCTTATGCTTCAACAGCTCTCATTTTATCATACCATTTAAGGAAATAGCCACATGAATTATTTAAATATAACTACCAATTCTAACTATATATATAATTCTATACCATTAAGAAAGTGCTCCAAAAGCATTATGCATTTATTAATTCAGCCCACAAATATTTATTGAATTTTTACAAGATTTTACACTGGTGCAGAAGAATATCCTATTAAAGAAACCCTGTACCACTGAATTAGAAATCATTTTTGTTGTTTTATTTTCCTTGCATCTTTTTTATTAAGTAGTTTTTAATTCACCCACCTGTGTTAAAAGTCTGATGCACAAACAGTAGCAAGTTGAAGACAAGAACTCTTACTATACATCCACGCAGGCCAAAAGATATATGTCTGTAGACAAATTTCTAAACAGTCTTATTAAATAAGAAACACAGAGCCAAATACAGAGGTATAAGCCGTAGAGATCAGAGCAATAGCCACCAACTAACCTTAGCTAACCACCTCACTATAGCTTCCCAAGAGAACTTCTTCCTGTCTAACCTGCATCTTTATTGCCTTCCTGTTCTGCCTTCTCATTGGCTCTAAGCCCAGCCACATCACTTCCTCATCACTGTCTGTCTATACAGGCCTCCAAGTCTCTATGATTGGTACTAGGATTAAAGGCATGTGTCACCATGCTTGGCTGTGTCCTTGAACACACAGAGACTCTGTCTGCCATGTGATTGGATTGAGGACATGTGCTACCACTTCTGTTTATGGCTATGACCTCTGATCTCCAGGCAAACTTTATTTATTAACATACAAATAAAATATCACATTTCAGCACAAATCAAATATCACCATATATGACCACTGCTAATGTCATGTAACTATTTTGAATTCATAAGAACAATTAAGCAAAACAATTAAGAGTCTGGTTTCCATTTGATAAATGTGTAAACAACTGTTTAGCAACAAGGAAACCATGGAGCTGTCTATGGAAGACATCAGATTGAATATAAACTCTGGCTCTCCCTATCCCAAAGTTTCTATATAAAATGGTTTGACACCCCTCCCCCCAATATGCCAGCCCTATAAGGTAGTGCGTATCAAATAAAAGACCTAAATGTAAACAAAGAAAGGATAGCATTAATAATTAGTGCAATACATTGAACTGAATCAGCCTTTGGCTTAGGACTTATTCTGACTTTTTCAAAAAATAATGATAACCTTAATAGGAAGGTCAAGAAAAGAGTTGGGAAGACTCTGGGTCCTCTGTCCTGTCTATGGTTTCTCTATCTTGTGTCTGAATTGTAGTTTCTATTGCTGTGAAAAGACACCATGACTAACGCAATTTGGGAAAGAGAGAATTAATTTCAGCTTACAACTCTCTGGTCATATCTATCACTGAGGGAAGTCAGGGAAGGAAACTCAAGGTAGAAACCTGGAGACAAATGACTTATTTCCATGGCTTGCTCAGCCTGCTTTCTTAGACATCTCTGGACCACCTGCCCAAGCATGGTACCATGCATAATGAGGCATCATCCCACACCAATCATTAACTAATAAAATGCCCCCACAGGCTTGCCCTCAGACCAGTCTACTGTGGACATTGTTTCAGTTGAAGTTCCTTTTTCTCAAATGACTCCAGCCTGTGTCAAGTGAGCCAAAAATTACCTACGTCAGTTTACCCATTGTCAACTTAACATTCAAATGTGACTCTTAACCCATAGCGTTTCTTTCCTTATTGCCAAGATCTCATTAAACTCTGAAATTTCCAGCTTTTCCAGCCCAAAGTTTCAAAATCCTTCCACAACTCTTTTCAAAACCTGGTCAGGTTTGTCACAGCAATATTGCAGTCATGAACCTGGTACCAATTTCTGTCTTAGTTGAGGTTTCTATTGCTGTGATAAAGCACTGTGACTAAAAGTAACTTGGAGAGGAAAGAGTTCATTTCAGCTTACAACTCTCAAGTCCCACTCCATCACTGAGGGAAATTAGGGCAGAAATTTAAGGCAGGAACCTGGAGGTAGGAACCGAAACAGAAACCATGGAAGAACACTGCTTATGGCTTAATCCTCATGGCTTGCTTGGCCTGCTTTCTTATATATCCCAGGACCACTTACCAGGCTGCACTGCCCAAGGAGGGATGGGGCCTCCTATATAAATCATTATTTAAGAAAATGCCCTGTAGACCAATCTCCTGTGGGCATTTTCTCAACTGAGTTTTCCTCTTCTCACATGACCCTGATTTGTGACAAGTTGGCACAAACTAAGGCAGACATCATGTTTTAAAGTTCAGCATCTTAGCTATATCCTGTGATATATAAACCTAAAACCAACTCCAAAGTAAAGATACAACATCTTAAAGCTCTCAATTTATTTCGCTAAAATGTCACCGAGGACGAGTGTGTTAATTCATTCTGCCACCAGGGCAGGTTGTCTATTTCTGATTAACACCGTCTTCATCAATATAATAGGCTGTCCATCAGGATAGATTTCACAGCACTTCCTAGGGAGCAGCAAAGGAGTGAGTGCCACCCTCATTCAGCTCTGGCTTTCTCAGTCAATTGAGTATGCACGAAAGCTTCAAACTAGGCACTCTGCCCACACCCTATACACACATACTTGAACACACACAGCCCCCATGGTCATACATGTAAGATGAACTTTCTGATGACAGCCCACAGACTCCCACTGACATCGACAATCAGAGAAGGGAGTACTTCCCTGAGACTCTTGGTCATCAGCCAGCTGTCAAGAGGCGGTGGAGAGCTAGCGTGAGTGTTCAAGCGATCCTGCCTGGTTGAAAAAAAATGGTTTCTGAGATGATAGAAGTGTTCTATGGTGTAGATGGAAGACTCTTTCCCTTTATCTCATGGAGAAAGAAAACTGTTGCCAGGAAATGAGGTATTTTCAAACCCCTACAACAACTGGAAAAGAAATGTGTTAGTTTTGCCAGCTAGCACAAGGAACTCGGCCTCCTGTCAAAAGGCTCTGTGTCCAACCCAGAGCTGGATTCACTTTAACAAAAATTTCCCTCTTCAGCCACCTAAGTGCCTGTTGAATTAGGCACAAGGCCAAGATGGGATACGAACAGTCACTCAAGCGAAATGTCCGTTTTCATTTGGATCTCCGCGGCCCTTTCTCATGTCATGGGGAAAATATGCTTCCTCTGCTTGGATGTTTTTAGGACTTCTTGGTTTGAGGAGGAAGTCAGATCCGCTGCTCTGAAGGCGTCCATAGGAGGCAAAGCCACAGCACCGCACAGTCAGAACCAAGCTGTCCCTGTCTTTAAGAAAAAAAGAAAAAGCTAAATTATTCCTCGCCTACTCCTACTCATGGTTTTGATGTTGAAAGAAACCTGTTGTGGTTTAAATGACTCGGTCAGTTCTTCTGGGATTTTCCAAAGTTTCCTATAAAAAGAAATCTGTGGGAAATGAATGATTGCATAATCACTAACATATGTCAATTTCACTAAATCTGTTATCTTTTTGGTGTGTTTTGAATTGTACTGTCCTATCTTGAATTGCTATCACCTAACAGTTCTGTCTTTTAAGTAGGGATATACACTGGCAAAAATAAATAAAAAAGGCCAAGAAGTCGTTTTTTGTTTTTATTTTTGTGTTTGATTGTTTTGTGTGTTTTTACATAGCAAATTAGAAAGATAGGATAATATATGATGGTAAAAGAGACAATTACCCAGGTAAAATAGTGCAAGCGTGAAAACTCCATCCTCCAGTTGACCTGTATACTTTTAATGATGTGATCTCCGGGCTGACTTTGAAGATACAGCTCTGGGTGTTTACCTAAATTATTTGCATCTCCTATGCATAGGTACCACAACGTTTGCTCAATTTTATCTAAACTAGTAATACAACTGAACCCAGAAATTTTTATTATTATTATTATTATTATTATTATTATTATTATTATTATTTGCCAAAGAAAAGCTGGAGATGAAATTTAGAGACAGTTTGGTAGTGGATTATGTTCATTAATAAGGCTGAGGATTACTGAGGCATAATCTTTACTTCTTTAAATGACCTGTAAGATGTCAGAAGTAGGGAAAGATCCTCGAGGTTATAACTTGCTAGCTGCTTCCATAGCCTAAGAAGAAGAAGAAGGAGAAGGAGAAGGAGGAGGAGGAGGAGGAGGAGGAGGAGGAGGAGGAGGAGGAGGAGGAGGAGGAGAAGGAGAAGAAGAAGAAGAAGAAGAAGAAGAAGAAGAAGAAGAAGAAGAAGAAGAAGAAGAAGAAGAAGAAGAAAATAATCATAACTTTTTCAGACTTCTTTGATGTTTCTATTTTTGGTACAAAAGGGAAGAGTTCAGTAGGCTCCACTAGCTGGAAAGATGAGCGTGAGTGAACACCCTGTAAACCAAGGCTCCACACCTCACCCAGATGGACTAAGGTTCATTTGTCCTCAACTCTGGCTGCATATTTAAATGGCCTGGAGAACTATAAAAGGGCACATAAATCAGGCTGCAGGCATGAAGACAGGCATGGATGCTTTATAAACGGCCCTTGAAACTCCAGCTTGAATCAGGAGTAATTTGTATTTTCCCTCTGCTTCTAGGGTTTCACTGCTTACACTAGACAGTGTATTTTAAATAGACTACCTTGATAATAGACCAGGCTATGATGGTTTTTACTTTTTCTTATTATTTATTCATTTCTTTTGGTACTGTTCTATTACAGGGCCTAATATACTTGAATTATGACAAAAAATTGATACATATTTACTGAATAAACAGATAATTACAAGGCAACATTTTAAAAAAGGAATGATGTAATGATAAACACATCACAAGGGGGAGATTTAGCATAGAAATTATTATTCAGAGAATACTCAATGAAAATACTGAATCTTCATCTGGGTTATGAAAACTATATGAACTTTGCTTTATGCAAAGAGAGGACCTGAAGAAATGGAGTTTGAAAAGCCTGACAATGAATATTTTTTCTTCTTTTATTATTTAAATTTTTAAATTCATTTTACATACCAACAACAGATCCCCCTCTCATCTCTCCTCCCACTCCCCCCACCCTCCCCCCAACCCACCCTCAGCCCCTCCTCCAAAATCAATGAATATTTTTTCAAACAAACACATCTCAGTTCTGTTTCTTTCACCCAGCCCTCCACTTCCACACTGAGATGTTTAGGTCAATATGAATAGCTGCTCAATTGTTAAAGGACTCAGGAGCACAGCAAAGGCTAAGCAGCTTCAAAAACAAAATTTCTATTCACAAGTTAAAAAAAGAAAATAGCCAGCAGCTAACAAATATTCAAGGTCATAACTCATGTTTCAATAACAACTTTATTTTATGAGAAAGTTTCTGGTTTGGGAGATTAATAAAAAACTCAATAACAATATATCCTAATTCCCACATGAAATTATGTATCGTGTACTCACGTATAAAATGGTGATTTTTCTGTTGCTGTGCAGTCATGGTATACTTAAGAAGACTTGTGTCTTGCTGAAGTTTTCATATCTTATTTGTAGCATAAAAATAATTTGAAGTCAAAATTGCCCTTGAAATTCTTTTAACGTGTCTCAGTAAGAATAGCGGAGTGAGATTTTTTTCTACAGCTGTGGAAAGAAGCGTTTCCTCTATGACTACACATGATATTAAGCAGCCTGACTTCTTTGGGGGCTCTATTAAATATCCTAATACAAACCTCAAAAACTGGACACACACTGGGCTTGACAAAAATGTCCAAACCGACATGAAAAGTAGGAGCACAGCAAGAATTGAAACCAAGAGGCATTTATTTGTTGCTTCCTATTTCTCTCCACCTCTCTCAGTTCTCCTATCTCTTGGTTGTATACTGCAGGAAACATAGCATAATATAAGTTAAATTCATCTCAGATAAAAGGAACTATAACCATTTAATTGTTGTTCACTGAGACACAGCTCACCGGTTGCATAATAATACACTTGTAGTGCTCTAGATTTCTTCCATTTTTGAAAATGCATTAATGGATGCATGGGGAGGGGGGCTTAATTTTAAAATAACAAAAGGATTTGAAGAGATAGCATATGTGGTGATATAAAGTAAATATACAAATATCTCAATAATCAAGAGTTGAGGCTGCAAACAAAATCTACAATAAAAAAATGAATTTGTATGTTTGGGTATCAAACATCAGCTAGTTCAGAGTAGAGAAAATAACTAAATTTATGTGGAAAGAAGACCATGGATTGACCAGCCCTGGTGCTGTGGGTGTCTGAAGGGAATAAAAGGCTAGTGAGAAACAGCTTATTTTAGGTTGGAAAAATATTTTTTAGGGTTGTTTTTTAAGATTCATTTTAGTTTAGTTTAGTTTTGTATGTGTGCAACTTTCTTGGAGATAGTGACTTACCCCTCCAAAGCTAACTGTTCTTTACACGTATTTGAAGGCCGGGCAGGGATGTCACTCACATACCTCAAGTACCATCTCTATTCTCTGCCATTATCAACTTAGTGAACACGTCTCCTGTTCAAGAATCGGCAACAACCTATTTTTTGAAATGAAATTTGTCTATATTCAAAACTGTTCTGACTAAAGGCAAAGACATGTTATTTTCCTAAGCAATCAAATATTCTTATCATTTTTATCACTATAAACAACTATTCAATCGAAACATAAAATCCACAAATGTAAGTCATATAAGTCGTTCTAAATTTAAATTTTCTAGAAGTCACATTTTAAAAACATAAAAAGAAACAAGGCAAAAGATGGTAATAACATTTTATTTTATACAATGTAGCTAAATTCTTATGAATTCAGTGTGTATACATGATGCTCCACATTCTTTCATAAACCATAGATGATTTAACAGTATGATCATTCTGTGGGTTGTGAAAGTGAAGCAGTGGTTATTCTCACAGAGGTGTTAAGAAGAAAATAGAATAAAGAGTGTAGTTCTCAGGGAGGTCAGGGCAGAATGGAGAAATGAGGGCTGGGAGCCAGAACAACCTCAGGGAACTTTTGAAATGTGTATATAAAAAGAAAATTATGTGCAATTTAAAAAAAAATCCCCAGACAATTTGGAAGTCACCCTCATTCATTTCCCAATTTTAGAGTCACAGTGGAGAAAAGGATCCTTCCAGTGAGAATGGATAACCATGAAAGATTCTTCTACTTCCAGTCTCACTTGTTACATGATATAGAAGCCTGGCGTCCTCCCAGCTCTCTCCTAAACCTTCACACATCATGTAACAGTCATTTTTCCAAATAAAGGTGAAAGACTACATTCTTAAAGTCCATTTTAGCTAAATACATCCCTCTTGGTCCAGTGTCTAAATTGTATTGAGATTAATGATCAGTCTTCTAACTATGAGACAAATTTCTCTCTCTCTCTCTCTCTCTCTCTCTCTCTCTCTCTCTCTCTCTCTCTCTCTCTCTCTCTCTTTCTCTCTCTCTCTCTCTCTCTCTCTCTCTGTCTTTCTCTCTCTCTGAATTACCTTAACTTATACTTTTAACTTTTTGGTTTGAAGTAGAGGACTGGACTATTAACGTTAAACTATGGAAAACCAAAATTATATACAGATAAGTAGGCACAGCTTCCTGTGACTTGAATTTGCTTTCCCACACCATGTTGTCTCCCATGGTAGGTGTTGTCATGAGTGGGAAAGGATTCCAGTAAGTTGATCCATAGCCTGTGGATTCTGATACTAACATTGTCTTTACTCTTCTCTCTGACTTTATCCCTCTTTTTCATGTTGACCTTGTAGTAACAGTAATCTACACATTTCAGGATTGTTCTGTTAATAGCTTGAGACATTATTTAAAAAAAGTTTTCAAAATGTTTTGAATAAAATAATAAAATATCTCTAAAAGGCTTTGTTTTAAATTTTAGGTGCTCATTTTCAGATCACAAGCAAATGACAGCAACACTATGTCCCTGGGTGGTTTTTATGTTTTTTCATTAACATGAGAACTCCTTAATTTGAAGATTAAGAGTTTAGTGGCACTCAGTAGTTTTTATGGCTTTAATGCTTTAATTATTTCAAATACGAATTTAAAATTCAGACACCTAGGGTTATTTAAGTGAGTTCAGGTTTTTGTGGTTTAATAAAAACATCTGTTTTGGTTTTTCAACCACAAAAGTGCATTTAATCTGTTCTTCCTTTGGTTGAACTTTTCACATCTGCTCGGCTCGATTCCCATAAGCTAAAGACCAGGTCTTTTCCCAAAGTAGGAAGTCTACCTGCACAACTGTTGTTCTAGCTCAAAGGGTCTGTTTTCTATACCAGCTGAGGATTTCAAAAGAATAACGAAAATAAACTCCCTACCCATAATGCACTGCTTATGTCTTTTGGCTTACATATCACAGTGTGGTCATTTTATGAAGGCAGCACCACCTGGAATTTTGAAATAAGACAGAAAATTGTCAGATGACACATACTCAGGTACTTCCTTCATCTTTTAAGATTTTAATCACGGAAAAGGAATATATTATATTAAGTTAATCGCTCATGAAAAAGTTATACTAAGGGTGGACAGTGGCTTACAGACCTCTGTGGTTTGTTTTGGACACGCATCTAATGCTTATCTGAAGTCCCCTGGGTCCTGAAAAGTAGGCCGGAAATGTTGCAAGGACAATATTACCTCATGATTTTCCACAATTGTTTGCTGCTCCTGAGACCTCAGCTTGATTTCTTCCCCTGTTTATGAGCAATACTTAGAAACGGCTAAAATCAGAGAGTCTGAAACAAAAAGAAACCAAAGTGCAGAGAAACAATTTTTTTCTTCATTCCTGAAAAAGTTGTTAAATAAGATGAATGCCTCAGTATCTGTTTCTCCCAAGTGGACAGATTAACTCTTTTTATCAGTATTTACATGAGATTGAACAAAGATGAGTGTTTGTCTTTGTTTAGACAAGATGTAATTGATATCAAGTTGGTATAATTATTTTATTTTAGAAATTTATTTTGAATATGTGAGATGTATATAATTATATATTTTTCTGATACATGATTATGTAATTATATTTGGTCCTATTTATAGGACCGAGTAACATGGCAACCTGCAATTATTAGGTGTTCAACCCATGTTTGGTGAATGAGGCTTAATGAGGTAATATAATGGGGGAGCCTGGTACACTACCTTTGTCTACACAAACAAGATGCATCCGTGATTTGAATAATTTCCTAGAGTCTTATGTAAATAGGAGCTATCAAAGGAGATGATTCAACTTAACTCATAAAATGTTTATCTAATACATATATGTGAAAGCTACAGTGAGAAATACAAGGATCAGGAAGAGTTTTAAAGGTTGAAATATATGATAACTGTGCAAATTGTGAAGCATGCCTTGAAAAATAATAGTTAAACACTATTAGAGTGAAAACAATGTTCAAGGTATGTCTTAAGTGAAAAGTCAGCAGAATATCAAAATTTGGGGAAATTTGAAAGAGAAAGTTTAAAATAAAAAGCAAGCAAGAAAGTAATTTGATAAGCAAGTAAAATTGTGTCTGGAAAATAATAGGAGAGTCAGAAACTGACAAGCAACCTAGTCAGACTTAGAATGAGAAGATGAAACCAGAACAACATTGGGAAAGTAAGACCAAGGCCATGTTACAATGCACACTGAGTGCCAGACAGAAGGCTGTAGATACAACACAAACAAAATGACCACCTAGATTTTTCAAATGAGCTCTCCAAAACCTAACATTCAAATGCTTATCACAGAGTTAGATTGTCTGTAGCCTATTTAAAGCAAAGAATTAACCCCCACTACAAAATTTGGTACAACACCTTTATGGGTATTTTCAGATATGTTCTCCCTTTAGTTACTGCTTCAAAGAGAAGTCATGAAGAACAAGAAAGTGGGTGTCTAATTTTCTGAATCTTAGGTTCATTGCTGGATTGAAGATAAATCACAAAGGGTTTTGTGGAGATTGTACCAATGCATACATATTCTTTTGAAAAGAAAAGGGAATTCTAAGAAATAGATATAAGAAAACAATTTGTGAACTTCCATATGCCTACATACTCAAAATGAAATGATATTAATGTTTTTGGGACTTTTGGCAATTGTACAACTTCAAATATGAACCATTGGTCAAATGATAGTAAGCATGAAGTTTTAAGAATGGCAAGAAAAAATGGTAAAAAATGAAAAATGTTTGCAGGATTTGGAATCTTAGCCCTTTGATAACTATCTTTTTCATTTTGATTACGAAGTCATAAAAACACTATATAAATATTAACTGAGAAAAGCTCTACCTGCATTATCTCTAGGGTTGAAAATAAGCAAGATGATATGGTAAAAATTTAAAAACTTGTATTTTTACCATGATGCCATGTATGACAAATCTATAAATACACTCACTGGTGATGTGAGAAATATGAATATGTTTGTGTAAAAACAAATACAGATAGAAGAAAACCTTTGTTAGTTCTGTGACTCTAAGATTTAAATATATATATATATATATATATATATATATGTATATATATATATATATATGTATATACACATACATATATATCACACCCTGGATCACCTTCTATTGGGATATATTATAAGAATTGAAACTGGGATTCAAAAGTAAAATCAGATTTAGTATGCCTCCAATGCCTCAGTCTTGTGCTATCTTCTTTCCTCCAGCCTGACCTAATTCTAATATTGCCTGTCATCTCTTGAACAATATAAAGTGCGCTCATGATTCCTTCCTCATGTTCAGTCCAATGTAACAACTCACAAGTTTACTCTTAAAGAGCTTTTCATCACCAATCCAGTGACCAAGTCTACCCACTAATCCAAGGCACTTTAATCCCATGTTTACAAATCAGACAACAGAAATGGCATAGTGTCTGATCATTTTACCTTTCTTTCCCTTTCTCCAATTCAGTTCTGTGTGGCCAGCAGTTGGGTATGACTTTGTCATGGCCCCATCCATCTCAATCTTATCATGTGTCTCTTGCAATCTTTCTCATTGTTTTGGATTTTGTTCTCTAGCATTTAGCTACATGTGGAATCAAATTAAGTTCAATTACTGTATTATGGGAACAAATAGTTGATGAATGATAAATGAAGTAATTTCAAGCATAGAGATTTTAGTTATCTCATTCTTACTCTCATAGACAAAAAAGTTTCACATGAAAAATGAAGCATTCTATTCTAATGGATCTTATTTTCCCATATCCATAGAGTAAGGACTATCTTCAATGGTGTCTGGAGTAGGTGGATTTGATTATGAACTCAAGAAACAAAAGCCTTCAAAAGCTGAAGCTAAAAAGTCATCAAAGTTTTGCAAATTTCCTTTAAAAATCCTTCCCTTTGTTTCCCTTTGTGTGGCTAGCACCATGGCTCAGTGGATGGATGAGCTTGCCTCTAAGCCTAATGATGTGAACTTAATCATCAAGTCCTACAGGGTAAAAGCAGATTATCATCTGACCTTCACATGCATGCTATAGCAAGAAGCCACACACACGCACACAAGTGTAAATGTTGTCCTATATGTAGGTCACAATGCTTCCAAAAGAATCCCTCATTCTCAACCATTTTCTGATTGGATCTAAGGTCTGCTCTTTATGAGAAGGAATTCATACCTGGCACTGTTAAAAGAGAAGATCCTGTCTCTAGAAAGACATCTTATTTAGGGTGTCTATTGCTGTGAAGAGACACCATGACCATAGCAAATCTTATAAAGGAAAACATTTAATTGGGGCTGTCTTACAGTTTCAGAGGTTTAGTCATTATCATCATGCTGGGGAGCAAGGCAGCATGCAGGCAGACATGGTGCTGGAGATGGAGTTGAGAGTTCTACATCTTGATCCGCAGGCAACAGGAAGTGAAATGTCTTACACTGAGTGTAGTTTAAGCATAGGAGACCTCAAAGCCCATACCCACAGTGACTCACACAAGGCCTTCCTCCCACAAGGCCACACCTATTCCAACAAAGCCACACCTCCTAATAGTCCCACTCCCTTTGAGTACCATGTTTCTTTCAAACCACCACAATAAGTCATAAGCCCTAGGAGAGAACACAAAACTATAATTTGGCTAAATGGACATATCATTAAAACAACTCTCAATGACTTATTAGTATACCCATAGATCAGAGCATCTCTCAGCCCTCATCAGAGAAGCATCTCATTACAGTAGATAGGAACTGACACAGAGACCCCCTCTGCCAATGCACAGGAAATAAGAGACTGTGAAGTGATGAGGCCTACATGAGGCCTACATACATATACATATCTTACCCCTCCTCCATATACATATCTTACCCCTCCTCCATATACATATCTTACCCCTCCTCCCAGGCTTCAGGATCTTCCCAGAATAGGGGAGGAAGACTGTAGGAGCCAGAGGTGGTAGATAACATTAAGATAAGTGTTTTCCTGCATAGGCCCCAGGTTCCAAACAGCCAGTTCATGCACTAAGGACAGGTCCTGGTCCCACTGCCTGGATGCCTCCCAAACAGTTCAAGCTAATCAACTGTCTCACTTATCCAGAGGGCCTGATCCAGTTGGGGGCTCCGGAGGGTGGGGGGAGGGGGAGAAGGGAGGACAGGGGAATCCATGGCTGATACGTAAAATTAAATCAAATTATAAAATAAAAAATAATAAAAAAAAGATAAGTGTTTTCCTGACAAGGTAGGACAGTTGTGCATATGAAGTCACAGTGATTGTGATGGACTATACAAGACCTGTGCGCACTCAAATCATACAAAATTCCAGTATAAAAGGGGAAGGAAGACAGGAAATCCCACCATTACCTGAGGAGTTATTGCCATTTGATAGTTGCTGGGAAAAGGAAAGTCAGTTTTCTTGAAAGCTGAGGCTCCTTGATAAGTCAACCACAGGCCAGGGCAGACCCCACTATTTGGGCACAATTGGACTTTACTGGAGTAGAGGGGAATCTCAAAATTGGATGGAAAGGACAAGAGGGTCACTATGAGGGAGTTGGGGGAAAGGAGGGTGAATAAAAATCAAAGTACGTTGTATGAAATTCTCAAAGAATGAAAATATTGTTTAAAAACAAAAAACAAACTGGGCAGTGTTTAAAAACAAAAAAACAAGTGGGGCAGTGGTGGCACACGCCTTTAATCCCAGCACTCAGGCAGCAGAGGCAGGCCGATCTCTGTGAGTTTGAGGCCAGCCTGGTCGGTCGAGTGAGTTCCAGGAAAGGCACCAAAGGTACACAGAGAAACCCTGTCTGGAAAAACCAAAAACAAAAAAACCTCAGGTTCTCACCTAAGCTCAAAGCAGGCCTGTGAAGGAGGTTCCCTGGACTCAGTTCTTAACTTCTGTGGCAGAAATTCACCATGTTTTTCTGTCTCATGATTAAACCACATCATGGCAGAGTGATGTGTGGGAATTGCAGGCCTTAAACACATAAGAAATAGGCTAAAAGCACTTTACACCTTATTCAATAGATCTCCATGTTCTTCAGAAGCAGTTTTGAGCATCTGATTAGTAGCATTTGATCAGAGTGACATATTTATCAGTGATTTGAATGGAAGATGGATCTCATCTATTCAGATCACAGGGGGAATATAAAGTTGTGAAATATAAACTGTGAAATCAGCTTCCCTGACTTCCAATGGTATCTATGGGACAAACTCTTCCTTTCACACGGCTATCATAATTGCTTTATACATATTCTCAGAACCTTTAGTAAATCAGTGGTCAAAACTATACTCAGTACCAAACATTTTTTTTTCAAGAAGGGATCAAGATTTCCAAATAGACCAAACATAGAAAGTTAAAATGATTTTAAATGTATGCCTGCTACTCATCTTAGCAGAAATGACTGTACTGGAAGCCTAATACCATTGTGTAACACTCTGCTTTTGTTTAGCTTGTATTTTTTCTTTTTCTTTTTTTTAACCACTGTTATTACCCTAGTCACACATTAATATCAATTAATTTTGATTCTCTATTCTCATTTTAATTGTTCAATTTGGGGTCATATAGATATTGCATCTTTTGCTAATATTTTAGATAGTCTAAGAATTCTTACTTCAAAATAATACGAAGGTCTTATAAATTATTGGGTGAAAAACAAGATACATGTACATGCAACCAAATATCAACAGAACACACTCAAATATTTTCTTTAAAATAGTATTATGAACATCTTTTAGTATCTAGGATCACTACCAGTTTGCTATCTTAGACTGTTTAGATTCTGTTTTCATTGTTTAGGAAGTGAAAGAAGGGCTTAATTACAGTTATGTATGTAAGAAAAGCATACAAATGCATGAACATTTTGATGTAGAGTTCTTTTGTCATATATTTTTTCTGGCCAAGAAAAATCACAATTTAAGCCATGAGTATAATATCAATATTCTAAAGGATACAACTTGATTTTTTGGAAATATGGCAATACAAAAGTAACCTTTAGGTGATCTAGAGATTTATCAGTTAAGCATACGAGTGCATAGATACTGTGAATGTGTTAGCCTTGACTTTGCAGATGTTTCAGCAGCATATACGATGGCTGCAGCAGTGGTAACGCGTTCTACTTAAGAACAAACAATCTCTCAGGATCTGGCAAGATTCAACTGAAATTTAAAACAATACTTTCCAGAGAAAATGCTAACCATCTGCAATTGTTATTATTAACACTATTCTTTTCTCTTTTTTTCTCCCTATATTATTTACACTTCCTGTTGCTTTCAAATCTTTCAATCTATCATTAGCAATTAATTATAAACAAATGTCTAAAGATGTTTATATCTATGTTCTTTTTCTTCTTAAGCCAAACATTGCAGCATTTTGTTTTAATCACATGAATTTCTTTTCCACTCCTAGGTCTACCTGAACTCTGCTTGGAGAACTCAATAGCAGAATGCAATAATTGCAGTCAGAGAGAGTGCTTTTACAGTCATCGGAGAGAAAAAGAGTGAAACGTTCATAATGGAGAATAACTTTAAATAATAGCATTTAGTGTTATGTAAGCAAGAAAACACTTTTAGATACACTTGAACATAAAGAACTGAAATATTACAATATGACCTGTTGTTTCATGTTACCTTGCCTTAATAGTATATGACTACCTATAGTAAAAGAAGTATTAGACCAAGTCTGAACCTTTTCCTTAGTCTTTGTCATGACCATCACCAAAGACCCTCAAATGCCACCCACTTGTAACTCTGGCAGGATGAGAGCACAGTTACTCTGTTTACAGGAGAGTTGCCTCTTTAGTGTTGAGTAACCACCATTTCCATTACAGTCACTTTTATCTCTGTACTGGCACTCATTCCTGCCACACCCTCTTCTCCAGGTGGTCTCCATCTAACCTTCAGTAGTGGCCCAAATACTTACGCTTCTTTCTCTTGTCTTTTTCCCATCAACGGTCACATATCCTCTCAGGATTTTAATACCAACCTATTCCCATTTTATTCTTTTATTCACAGATTATATTTAATGGGAGAAAGAGCCACAAGGATAGACCATGAACTCCTCAACAAACATTGTCACATAATTAATCATTGTTTTCAACTATTTTTGAGGACTCCTTTGGAACACTGATTATACAGATGGATAGAGTGACTATTAGCAGGGACAGAGTTAGGAACTGGAGATTCCGGTAGAAATAAAACATGTTGGAATACAGAAAACAAATGAAGTTTGGACAAGGTAGAGGTAAACACTGGCAAACCCAAGGAAGGAATAATTAATACAGTTTATACAGAGTATCATGTACATATATCTTACATAACAAATAGTTCTTTAGACTGCTCATAGGTAAATCACATCCCAGGTAATAAAAATAGCATAGGGAAACTGAATTTGGATGCCCAGCACACACATAGGCATAATGGCCTACCTGTTATCCTAGAGCTCAGGGTGCAGAAACAGAAGCCTGAGCAAACTCACAGGTACAGTGACCAAACTGGAGAGTTCTGGGATTAAGTAAGAGACTCTTTCTCAATATTTTAGGTGGAAAGTTATCAAGTATAGTAATAGATGTCAAGAGGATGTACAAGAACATGTGTGAGTACAAGCCCAAACATACAAATAAGTCCATCACACAGACACACACACACACACACACACACACACACACACATCACATCACATATAAATGCAAAAAGCTAAAGAAAAAATTAAGAGTATAGGAAGAGAGATATAAAACTGGGTATTTAGTGTTTGAAGAATTCTAAGAGTTGTGTTTACTTCTAGTGAACTTGCCATGGACAATTGGGGAATTCCAACAGAGGAATCATAAAAGACCTTTCCTGGCCTGTTATTTGGATAGGTGTCTAGAAAGCAACAGAAAAAATTGACAAGTTTTAAGTGAGGAGTAACATGTGAGCAGATCTATCATTTTAAACCACTTTGTTGATTATACTGTGGGAATAAATAGGAATCAAAAGAATTTGTTGTAACTCCAATGATAAGTGCCAAATCTAAACCAAAGCAATGTGACTTGGCTAAAAGAAGAGTATGGTCAATTCTAAGATAGAGTTGAACTAAAGTAAGGTGAATTAGTGCAAGAGTGTGGTATGGACAAAGTCTGGCAAGCTTATACACAACTTATTGGTGAGCTGGGAAAAGATGGAATTGGTTCAGTTCTGAATATGTTTCACTGAAGCGACAGTGAGGTGTCTGAATAAGCTGAAAAGGGAATAACTACAGACAATGGGTTGGCAATATATTACCTGTTAACTATAGAATTCAAACTTATGCAGTGGTAACCTAAGAGAGAATTGTGCAGTCCAACATTCAACACCCAGGAGACAGAGACCTCCCGAGTGGAAGATGAAAGGCCACAAAATACCAAAAAGGACTGGAAATAAAGTTCCAAGGAGGCAAGGTTGTAACTGATAAGGTCAAATGGTATGGAGAAATGCTCTTAGAAGGTGAACCCAGATTTGTCTGCTAATTATAAAAATAAAGATGTGGTAAACAACACTGTGGGTCATCACACTTGGATTTGGAGACAGTGTGGAAGAAGGTGGTTACTGTAGACTGTTACATTTGCAGATGAGGGAGATGGTCACCTGTCAATCATGGAAGGACCCTTAGAACTTAATGGCAGACAATGTGCATAACCACAACATACCATAAATGTTAGTAAATAGGCTGTGCAACTGTGGGAGCATTTTATGTGGCTCGTTTGTTGTTGTTGTTGTTGTGTTTTGTTACTACTTTGGCTTTATTTTTGGTTTTTGTGTAAGAACTGTTTTCTTTCAGCTTCTATGAGAACAAAGCTCATTAGCCAATAAATTTACTAAGTAAAAATGTCCGGTAACATTTTAATTTTTTTAAACCAGGCATAACAAAATTTCACTAATACATTGTTTTAAAACCCAACCAAGGGATGGAACAACATTCCCTAAACAAACTGACTTGTGGATGAGAAGAGAAAGTCTTAGAAGAAGCCCGGTGTTTGCTCTGCTCATTAACTGCTGGAAGAAGCTGAAGCCTCATGGCACTCCCTGATCCAGCAGCCAAGCACCAGGTCAAGGCAGAGGCAGAACCAGTCAGGGCCACAGTGTAGCCTTCATGCATCCCTGCTTGAGTGCTCAACAGCAAGCTTTTAAGTGTCAAGCTCAGCTCTGAGCAACGCGGATTATTTCAGGAACCTTTATAATTAGCAACAGGTTAGCTTATGTGTATCACTTTGTCTTCGAATTGTTTTCGAAAGGTTAAATTGTAACTACACTTTAGTTGTATTGGTCAATTAGCATTGAGTATGAATTGCCTGTCATAAGAAGCAGTGCTGGTGTTCACATTGCCCTTCAGAAATATAGAAATAAATTTGAGTTAGTACTCCTAAAAGTAAAATGATGACAGAAGTTTGTTTTTATTTTTGAGTATTCTTCTTACTGTTTTTGTTTTTCCAGAAGGGTGAAAAAAATTAAATTTAACTTTTCCGTCTTAAAAAAGCTTTTGTTCTTAGCTTCAATGGACTTCAAATACTTCACCACTGTCACACTGGCACTTCAAGATCCCAGCACAATGCAGGAAGCAGCTTTCCAGGGCCAGTGAAACAACAGCTTTATTGAGTGAATATGCATGAAAGGGCTGCAAACCATCGCATCTCCACAGGCAGCACCTGATTGGCTTGCAGCATCACTGTCCGTCCTCACATCTGAGCTCAGCACATAAAGTCCCAGCATCGCAGGCTAATGTGCCTTTAAAGTTGTTGTTTGTCTTTTGTCAAAGAAGGAACCAAAGAAAGAAAACATGGGTAAGTGGCTGAACTAAATCCAATAGAACATCACACTTCTCAATTATTAGAAGGCAGCAATATGCTCTATAGAGAAATATATTTTTATGATACCTTCATTTCTCTCTATACACCATTGAAAATATAATTTTGAAGGTAAAAATACCTTTGCTGACTCTCCAGCCCTTGCTTTATCTTTTAACAAAGGAATAAGATTATAGGATAGGGCTTTTTCCCCTCTGGGCTATCGTTCTACTTTTAACTAAGAAGAAAAACAGTTTCTATTTAAGTAAAATTTTTATGAGCACTTGGTCTCCACCTAATAGAGAATTATAGACATCTCTCCTTTATTCTTTACCCTTGTAGATCAGCACATTTTTGCCACATCCTATAGCTAAAAATTATTACAGTCATAGAAAGCTCAGCAGCACTCTGGTAGCAAAGCCAGAGCCAACACAACTGTGTGGCAGTCTCAGTAATTTACTATTTTTCCCATTTTTCTCCTCTGCTTGTGGAGCAGCTATGCTCAGAAGTGTTCAGGACATTCAATTCCAAAATCCCACTAATGACAATTAGTTTTGCATCCCTCAGCATCACTGCCAGGTCTCTGGCTCTTGGATTCAAACTCTTGCCTCTAACTGTCTCTCCAGTAATGCTGCAAGCAAGCTGTCTATAGAGCATCACATAAATGAAGTCTGAATTTGTCTTTCAGGATCTACACTTGCCATTGTGCTATACCCTCATATTTTAAATTACTTGAAAAGTGACTTCAAAATGATCTGAAATAGAAACAATCTAATATAAATGAATACATCTTCCTCTAGCAAGTTATCTAACAAGAATTTTAAATTGCAAATGCTAACTTTGTAAAGGTTATACTAAAAGGGCTTCATGCATGGTTATTTCCAACTCATTAAGCATCTTTAGAAAAATATACAAATGTCTTTAAAGCGATGGCTTAAAAGAAGAGTCCAGGCCTTTGAGGTAAGAGCAAAAGAGTGGGCTATTATGAAAGCTGTTTTTTTTTTTTTAAAGCTAAGTGCTATGAACTGTGACCAGGTGTTTAATCTACAAGAGATAGCACATTTCTAGAAATGTAGACACGGCTACAAATCTTACTTAGTGTTCAGAAAATATGCACTCACATTCATTCATTTATCCAGCCAGACAATTACTCACTTACTATTTGTTAAATATCTACATGCCAATTATAAATCAGAAATCTGGAAATGTAACAGATAGCTGTCCTGCCTTCCTGGAGTTCACATTCTAAAATGGAGCACAATTCAATAAAAGGACAAATATAAAACAAACATACGCAGAAAAAACAAAGTAGTAAAATGGTGCTAGAAAGATACAGAATAGTATTTTTAAAAATATGAACAGTGAAGATGGTTTGAAAGAATTGTTGTTTCAACACAATCTGGAAATTGAATATTTGTTACAAAAACTATGTAGGCTTAAAGGTCTTATGAGCAAAGAACTAGAAAAATGTGGCCATTGTGATCTTGAGATGTCTGAGTCAGCAAAGATGTTAGGGTAGAAGGAAGTGAAAAGGAAATGACTTTGGAGAAAGAGAAGTAAAAATCTTTGATGGAAGGCCTTTGGGTGTTCTACCAAGTCGATCAAAAAGTCCTTGGAGGGAGGGGAGAGAAGAGGGGCATGACCTAATCACAAACACTCTTTGTTGACCTTCATTCTTTCCAGGAACTACCTTCTTAAGTATATAATACCCCAAGTTTCTACCTCAAATCTATGAAATATCTATTTGCATCAACAAAATATTGAAAAAAAAAAAGAGTGTCAAAGGGAAGATAATTTCAATAGTTTAAATTTCACAGTGACTTTCCCCCACAAACTCTATGTCCCTCTACTTGGTACGAATAGTTATACTTATATAGTAGACTAGGGAGGGAAAGGTGAATTTCTTTGAACAGTGATATATTAGAAGATAATGAATGACCTAAGATTAGAACTTAAGTGTCATGATCAGGTGTGTTCTTTCTTATACACTGCACTATTTTAAAACAGAAGACGAAGTTAGACACTGCTTCCACTGTCTTCGTATCTCATTTAGCAAACCTAAAATAAATGTGAGCAGAAATGAAGAGAAAAACAAAGTTCCAGGTAGATAAAATAAAATAAACAGTCAATGACAGTAAACAGAGGAGGACCACTGTGATTCATTCTTTTAGAACCAGATTTGCAATAGTTGAAATGACTTGTAGCATGCAGAAGAACTCTGGGTAACTAACCCTCCTCAATGCAACTACTTTATTGAATGATATACAAGAGAAAAAAATTAGAAAAACTTGACAAATTTCTATATCCAAGAGGAAAAAACATGCATGGTGCACATGATCTCTTTAAGACTACACAAAGATTTATTTTCCAATGTAGGCATCAAACTTAAATAGTTTTTGTATGTTTATGGATAGTTCATGTAATGCTGTTTGACAATGAAACTAGTTTTATTGTAGAAAAATACATATTATAGGTTTATATTCATAATTGTTATTTTTAAAATGTAATCTAGATAAGTCATTTAATATGTATTAATATGCCCTGTTAGCAATCAGTATTATATAGATAAATCAGATACCAGTGCTCCACAGACTATTGTGCTATTGTTTATTATTTTGGCATACCATATTATTTGGTAATATAGATACACAGTGGGAATATGAGCAGTAACATTATTTTAAAACTAAGTCAATGACTTTGCTCACTTTTCTCTTCTCCAGTTTTTAATCCTTCATTCCTAAAACTTACAACTGTAATCTTGTTGGTCTCTTTCCCTATCCTGCCCCTGTAGTTCTCCCAAGCACCCATTTACCCTCTTTCAAACATGACCACACACCCCCAAGAAATAATAAAACAGCAAAGTAGTTCCCAGAATCTTTTGATTCAGGTGATGTCTTTGTCAAAACAGGTTCATCATTCTACATTTGGCAGAAAATAGGTAAATTTCTTTAAGGCAGACCTAATCATCCTGAAATTTGTCTTCAAGTAGTCAAGCATGACAAGAAGAGAGTGAAGACTTACTAGGTCAGGTGCACTGACGACCACAAGAAAAACATCAACAAGAGAAGAGGACACTAGAGTCCAGAGAAGTGCTAAATAACCAACTAGTACAATCCGAAGAGGATTTTAAGCTTTAAAATCAGGAAAATTAGCATACAAATAACAAAGTTCCAAGCAAACGCATACCCAAGGAGATACTAAATAAACTAGAATCTGGTGAAATAAAATTATATGAGCTCTGGAAATTAGTAAAAATTCTAAAACAACCAAGCAAAGAACTAAGAAAAGCCACAAAAGCCACATTTGAAATGGTAGGAACTTTCATGGCACTGTAGTCACTCTTGCCTAACCCAGTGTGGGGAAATCAAAAATCCAATCAGCCCCCGACCCTTTCATAACTATAAAGAAAAGTTTGAGCCAATGCCTTTTTCTAATCTGTTTATGAGAGGGTCTGGTGTATATGCAACTCAAAGCTCTAATAAAATGGGTTCAGATCTCAGGCTGAGGAAACCTGTAGGGAAGAGCAGGCATAACTAGTGAAAACCACAAGAAGACTAGAGATCACAGAGGACTGGAAACAGTGAAGTAGATACAGAAGAATAAAATAGAACAAGTGTCTCAAAATAAAGCAGCCATGGCAACTGGGAGCCTAGAGGGAACATGCACATAGACTGACTGATAACACATACACAGAAAAAGTCTAAAGACCTTAAGTTCCAACACTCAGCTGATCAGGTCTTCTTGGAAAAGTGCTATTCTACATTCATTTGGACAGGTTAGTGCTATTTCCTTTAATGATCAATTTATATAAGGATCACAGGACATACGAACAATAGAAAAATATAGTCTATTTAAAAAAAAACTTAAAAATTCCCCAGGAAAAAAACTGAGGCTATGAGTTTACTAGACAAAGACCTACTTCTTCCTTCCTTCCTCCTCTTTTTCCTTCCTTCTTCCTCCTCCTTCTAATCCTCCTCCTCCTTCTACATGTTTCAAAGTAAGGAGGTTTTTTTTCTCTCTTTTGTATTTAAATTTTTTTCATTCACTATTTTGATCATGTTTTCCCCTTTCCCCAAGTTCCATTTCCCAGGAGTAGTTGGCCAACAGAAAACAAATTTCATGTTAGGTTTCGTTTATTTGTTTCTTTTGTGGGGTGTTTCATTTTGACATTTTGGAGAAGGTCTTGTTTTTTCATTGTTTTGATTTTCTTTTTTTTTGTATTTGTTTTTCTTTTCTTAAAAGAGAGTAAGAAGTGAACAAAGACTTTAAAAACATGCTCAGAGACCTAAAGGAGAAAAGAAAAGTTAAAAGGAATCATGAAAACTATATTTGAACACATGAGAAGACTGGTAAGACATGAGAGAACAATGAGAAGACTCATAAAGACTGAGTTCATCTAACTTACAGAAATGGATGTATTATAAAAGAAGCAGACATACTCTGAGTTAGAGAAGCATGATAAATAAGCTGAAAGACTTGTGAATTGGGCTCAGTCACAGTCTCATGGCAAGCACAAGAATCACAGGTAAGATTTATCACTGGAAATTACCTAATCTGTGAGGAAAAAAGAAAGTAAAGAAGAATGCAAAAAATTAAATATTGATGGGATGCCATCAAAACAACCAATATATACCCCCAAAAGAGAAGACATGAGAAGAGAAGAGAAGAGAATTGAAGAGAAGAGAAGAGAAGAGAAGAGAAGAGAAGAGAAGAGAAGAGAAGAGAAGAGAAGAGAGAGAATAGAAGAGAGAGAATATGCATTAGAAGAATAAATGGCCTATGTTGTGAAATATTAGTTGAAGATGTGTTACATTTGTTTATCCTGTGGAATATTTGTTTAATGATGCAAAGATATGTTACATTCTTTCATGTTGCATTTGTTTAACTCTGTGAAGCTGTGTTACTTAGCCTAAAACACCTGATTAATCTAGTAAAGAACTGAATGGCCAATAGCTAGGCAGGAGAGGGATAGGTGGGGCTGCCAGGCAGAGAGAATAAATAGAAGGAGAAAGAAGAGAAGAGGAGGAGGAGTGAGAGAAGGAGAAGGAGAGGAGGATACCAATGGCCAGACACTCAGCCACACAACAAGCCATTGAGTAAAAAGGGAAGAAAGACATATAGAATAAAGAAAGGTAAAAAGCCCAGATGAAAAATGTGCAAGAAGAGAAGTGGGTTAATTTAAATTAGAAAAGCTAGCTAGAAACAAGCCAAGCTAAAGCCAGGCATTTACAAGTAAGAATAAGTCTCCCTATATTTCTTTGGGAGCTGGGTGGCAGGTCCTTAAAGAGTTGGAAAAAAACATTTTGGCATTCCAATATAGGCCTGTATTTCCACGTAGGGCCCAAGAAAGCTGAAAAAGGGGGGAGGGGGAAATACAGTTCCTTTCTTAAGAATTCTTCCATACAGCAGAGCACTTATTAAAAACAAGAAACTAAGTAAAAACAAACAAACAACAACAATGCCTGCCACAGTGCAGGGCACTGGCATTCCAGAGCTGGGGGACTGAATGCAGTTCCTGGTCAAAAGCACCTCCAATGGGCGCTGGCTCTCATGACCCAAGAAGTGGGCAGAACCAGCCACCAAAGCCACAACAGAGGTCCTAACTTAGCAGTTTAAAGATTCATGCAGTCAAAAAAGGCTAAAAGATGCACAGCAAAAGAGGTCCAGATGGAAAAACCTCTAAATGAGTTACAGTGTGTTTAACAATATGCTTAGGCTTAAGAAAAGAGAAAGCATGTAGACAATTATTAAAAAAAAAATAGTTTAAAAATAAGGAAGTCTTGGGTGAGAAAGTAAAATTAATATAAAAGAATAAGCCACATAAAGATGAAAAATACACAGGGAGTCTGGATCCTGCATGTTGCTGTACTGACTTTGAATTTTTTGATTTTGATAAGCAAATGACAGCTGCTAAGAGACATGGGATTGAAAGAGGGGCTGTTGAAGTAAACCAACCTAGTGATTTTAAGAATGGCTTGACTTTAAAATGGAACTCAAAAACTTCATTGCTTTGGAGAAGAGGTTTTGCTTTTATTTCCATAGGAACATGTTTGGTTTTACAGTATAATAATGTCAACATTTTTTCAACTGATGTACATTCAGAAAGATTTTTTTCAAGCATTGAAAATATTTAATAAAACATACTTGCTGCTCAAATATTGATTGTTGCATCCTGTTCCCAGGATATAATTTTTTAAAAAATCAAACCTTTTATCATGTTTTCATGAAATTGTCTGATCATGTATTTCTATTTGTAAATAATACTTTGTTATAGTGATTTATTATACTGTATTATAGTAAGAAT
The DNA here is from genome assembly GCF_949786415.1 of Peromyscus eremicus. NCBI lineage: Eukaryota > Metazoa > Chordata > Mammalia > Rodentia > Cricetidae > Peromyscus > Peromyscus eremicus. The sequence continues at coordinate 25,113,801 of NC_081419.1, read as the reverse complement.
TTATATATAATATTTTAAATGTTTAAGTTTGTTTTTATTTAATGCTTTATACATTTATGCTAACTTTAAAAATAAACTTGCACTAAATATTTATTTTTATTGATTTTTTTTAGTGTTTTAATTCTGATTGCTTTTCTTTATATGATATTAGTAATCAAAGTAAATCTTATTGTCTGGTACTGTTCTAAAATTAGACTTCTTATATCTGAGAGGAAGTTAAACAAAAACTTGAGAGATTTCCCTCTCACAGTTGGGTCTCCTGGGTTTTTAAAAGAGCCATATGGACACATAACCTGCAGGAGCATTTTGTGATATTTGTAGGTCTGAGGTACTACTACCTTTGAAGGTGCCATCCATGGCATAGAAAATACATTAAAATCACATTGAACATTACAAGTGATTTGTTTGTTTATAATGACAGGGGTGTATTCTGAGAAATTTGTTATGAAATTATTTCATCATCCTTGTGCATACATCATACACTGTACTTATAGAAGCCTCATATGGTATAGACAACTGTACCCTTATGCCACACAAACATATAGCATGCTGGTATAAGAATAGTGAAGTGTGTTGTAATAAAATAGTACTTCTACATTTTAACATAAAACCACAGTGTAATCACTATAAAAATTCTCAAAAGTAGGAATCTTCTAGCTCCATCACAGTCTTATGAGGCTATCATTGTTTATGCATATGGGTTCTATCATAGACCAAAGCATCTCTATATAATATAACATATTCATGTTACTGTACAGTATTCCTTAGTTGCAGTTGATTGACACACTGATATGTTAAATATGTATCTAAAAACACACTGTCCACATTTTTGTTTTCTAATTTCTCTTTCTAGTTACTGATATTTGTACATGGCCTCATCCAACCCTGTGGTACTTTTTTTATGTTCCTAATTTCTAGACATTGAAATAACCCTCTGGAAGAGTTTTACAGTTTGTCACATCTGAGGACAGTGGTCTCCATAGAAGAGCAGAGAGTATAGAATTCTCTAAGAATTTATAACAATTTATTTGAAAAGAAACTAAAATCTAAATGTTTATGACATCTTTCAAATATTTTCAACATTACCAATTGCTCTGCATTTTATATTGAATATAATAAGTCAACAAAATACTTTTATTTATAAATGATGAATTCTACATGTAAAGGCTCAAAAGTGTTTGTGTGGAGATGTTGAGAAACAAATGCTCATGCAGTATATTGATCTGAGGAAGGTTTAGCCAATGCTAGTGATATTTCTAATGGAGAAATGGGGTAGAACCTTAAATCAAATAGAAGTTCATGTTGTGAGACATTCATATTATCAGTGTTGGGTGGTTGTTCAGGTTATAGTTAGAAAGCAAAACTAGAAGTTAATCTGTGCTTATATGATGGGACAGAGGAAATAAGCTTTATGAAAGAAGAATGTGACCCATGGAAGACAGGGATGTTCTAAATGTCTTCTGAAAATGTCTTCTACTGTAAATCCAGCAGTCTTTAAACACATTGAAACAAAAGAGACGTTCTCAAACCGCAGCATAAAGTGTTAGAGTTAGCTAACAGGACAAACTTTGTTAATAGCCACCATTTAAAACTATGTGGTACCAAGTCATCATTCCAATTTACTGTGGCTCAAAGGTTCATCCTGTGTCCATGCAGAGAACAATCCTAAAGATCCTCTTTGTGTGGTATTTTTCTCAGCTGTCGAGGAGTCTACATGGTGGGTTTAATATCCACTAAATCGACATCTTCCTTTCCAGGGCTTATCATTCATGGACATCTTAATTAACTCTTTGATAAGTCAGGCTTATGTACTATAAGAAGGAAAAGATACAGATACTTAGGAAGAACACATCTCACTGTTACAGAATAGAGGACTGGAGATTTGGCTGAAATCACACTTTTTTTTTTTTTTAGGCGGTTATCAAAGGAAAAAAATCCAGTTTCTGTAGGAATTAGGACATGTTTTCAAGCAATGTTGAATGCTTTGATGTCATCAGGATGAGATCTGTAGGCTCATATTGTTGTGATGAACAGAAGTGACTGCCTCTCCCATGATTTAGGACTAACTGCTGTGGTCATACACCCCACAACACAGTCCCCAGAGTTTTGTGCCTCTGTAACATGAATGTTCTGTATCTAGGAAACTAATCAGAAAACAAAAGTAAGTTTTTCATCTTCTAGAGGTCATTTTTAAACTATATGTTACTTTGAAAGCGAAGAAAGGCCTTGGAAACTGCCTTCAGCTTTATCTAACAGCATGGATATCTTATCCTAATAAAGCATTTATAACCTTGGAAGGCACAGAAGCTCAACCTTGAGGAGATAAGATGTAGGGAATAGGTAAGCTAAGAAAAGGCTGTACCTCCTGTTTTAAAGAAGCCAGAATAGGCCTTGAATAAACTCCTGTCAGCTTTTCAGTGGCAGCTCAAGCCTACAAGGGCTTGAATACACAGGCATTTAAAAATGTGTTTATGTTATGGAAACTGAATTAAAGACACAACTTATACATCAGTTGTACATGAATTAAACAGTTCAAGACTATCTTATTTCCTTTTAAATTTTCTTTTATTTAGTAGAATAATTGTATTAGCCCGGGGTCTCCAAAAGAATAGGACTGATATATTAAAAAAGGATGGCTTACAGGCTGTGGTCCAAGTAGTCCAACAGTGGCTGCTGGGATTGGATATCTCAGCTAACTGTCCCAGTCTGGTCCTGGATAAATTCTAGAGAGCTGCCAGGTTTCAGTCCACATTGAAATCATAAAGAAGTAGGCTCTAACACCAGCAAAAGAAAGGCTCAAAAGCTCAGAACTTGCCAATAAAAGTGAAGGTAAGCAAAAGCTTCATTTTTTCCATGTCCTTTTATGTGGGATGCCACCAGAAGGTATGACCCAGATTTTGGGTGGGTCTTCTGACACTAAATTACCCTGATTTAAAGGTGGGTCTCCCCCTCAAATAATCCAATCAAGAAAAATCCAATGTAAGTGTGCCCAGCTGCTTAGGTTTTAGTTACTTCCAAATGTAGTCAGTTTGACAACCAAGATTAGCCATAAGTCCACCCTCTTGTGAGCCTGACACACAATCATACTTCCCTATGTCACGTTTAATTTTCAAATGAAAAACAATGACCAAGTCATAATTATGCCTAACTTATATAACCATGTAAAACCACAAATGCAGCTATCCCACATACTACTGAAAACATATTATTATATATTTTAGAATAGGTAGCAATGTCCCTCGAGGAACATTCTTTTAGTGTCTCATAACTTAAACAATATAAGCACTGATTTTATCTCAATTGATGTTACATTATATGACAATGACATAGATGAAATAAAACACAAATATCTGTTGTATATGTATATATAGATACAGATATAGATATAAATATGCATAACACACTCTTACCAAAATATGACTGAAACATTCAGGTCAATTATAAACCTCATTTCTATAACTGCTCATGTGGACTTGCCTGGTATTTATAACTACCTTCCTCTATTATCCATTGTGTATTTACTCCACTTCAGCAAGCACCTCAGCAAATTTTAATTCTTTTCCTGGAGGAGTGATATAAATTAAGTACCTAAGTGATAGTATGCAATATAAAGATTCATATAATTTTCTTTAATGCTGAGACCTTAAAATATTATCTAAATTACTTTGTGTTGTTTTTAAGTATGTTTATGAGAACTTGTACAAATAGAAATAGGTAGCACTACTTTTTGTACAAAAAAATGATGTTTGTTAATTGAAATTTTAAATATATAGAAAGCTCATATGTACTCAGATAAGAATTAGTCACAAGACTTTTACTGAGGAATGAAGTTGCAACTCAGCTGTAGAGTGAGGCCTCTCATACATGAGGCCCTGGGTTTGGTCCCTAACATTGTAGAGTCAAGCCAGAAAGAAAAGATTATGTATTCACTTGACATTCTCATTTAAACCTCACAAAACTAATTGTATACATGAAAATACTGGGGCGAAATTTACAGTAACAGCATGAGGATGATTCAAGAGCAGTATTGCCATGGTCTCAACCTGTGACTGAAAGTCCAAAGACCCTTTACAAACTACTGTAGAATTATGTATTTTGTAAATTTTATTTGTCATTCATTAAACACATCCAAAGGTAGGTGTAAATATTAAAATTGACAAATGTTGAATACAACTGCCTTTACAGAGACTAAAGGCTAATTAGAGAATTCATAAATATATGTGCAAAGATTCAGTCACATTAAGCAAATATTTATGTATGAATATATAAATTATTAGTCTCAATAGTAGGGGAAAGGGATAAATGGGTATACCAAAATGTAACATGAATTCCTAAATGGTCTTAATAAAAAACCATTTGGGGGGGCTGGAGAGATGGCTCAGAGGTTAAGAGCACCGATTGCTCTTCAAGAGGTCCTGAGTTCAATTCTCAGCACCCACATGGTGGCTTACAGCCATCTGTAATGAGATCTGGCAACCTCTTCTGTGTACATAATAAATAAATAAATAAATAAATAAATAAATAAATAAATAAATAAATAAATAAACCATTTGGGATAAATGCTAAGAGATTAGAGAGACAAAGGAACAAGATACTGCCATGCCTCACCTCACCAACTCTATGAATCCTGACTGAAATCCTCTGAGTCCTCACCTGAAAGGCTCTAGTCAAAAAAGCCTCTACCTGACAGGGACACTTTTGCTGAAAAGCCTTTAGTTCCTGTCTCCTCATGTCTTATATGCCTTCCTCCACCCAGCCATCACTTCCTGGGATTAAAGGTGTGTGTACTTCCCAGTACTGGGACTAAAGGTGTGTGCCACCACTGTCTGACTCTGTTTTCTCCCCTACACTGAGTCAATTTCGTGTAGTCCAGGGTGGCTTTGAACTCTCAGAGATCCAGATGAATCTTTGCCTCCTGAGTGCTAGGATTAAAGGCATGTGCTACCACTGCCTGGCATCTGTGTTTAATCTAGTGGCTTGTTCAGTTCTCTGATCTTCAGGCAAATTTTATTAAGATACACAATATATCACCACATTTCTCCCTTCTTTTTCTAAAATAAAAGGTTATTAACTAATACAAGAAAAACTATATACAATAAGTATATACAATATATACAGTCAAGAATTACTTTAACAATGTCCAGTCCATAAACATTTCACAAATTCAGAGAAAGTACTCCATTATCTATCCTATATTGATGAGTCCAAAATGTTGTACCTAATTTGCTTTCTATCCTAACTTGTATTAACAATCAAATACTATCTTTTGATGTCTTTCAAACTTATACACTTTACACCTCTTTAGTTAGTTTATTTTCTGAATTTGTTAACAAGGAAAACTATGACTATAACTATCTCGTCTTCAACTCCCTCAGATACCTAAGAAAGAAATAATATTACCTAAGTAAGCAGGAAGTACAAGCAAGTGACTTCCAAAAATGTGAGAAATGACAGAAACAGAAACAACTGGCTGCCTGGACAGTCACCCAAGGTTTATCTGTAACATTGCGACATTCAACATTGGCCTACAGGCCTAGTATATCTGACAGATTCATCTGTGAAGCAATATTTTCTAAAGGGCCTGCCTACCTTGTCTTGGCAAGATTTGGTAGTCCTGTCTTTTGTGTCCTGCTTGTCCATTTGGACACCATACTGTCAGCAGTTGAGGCAAGGGCACTTTCTTGCCCAGTGACTAACTCTTGCCACAAAGAAAGTAAACTTCATATGGAGTGTCTTTGATACCCATCATTTTCTCTGAAGTAGATTGGTGCTGCCAGGAGCAGACATGTCTCATAGTCATAAAAAAGAATCTATGTTATTAAAATATCTTAAATGCTATATTCTGCAGATTTCTGAAGTGTTTGAAGATTCTCTAAAATATATCTCTATTTGGCCTTGAAAACATACCTAATATAACTACAAGTTCAACTGTAATGACTAATTACTAACTTTCATTTCTTTATATCCTGATTACTTGGTAATAACAACTTTCAAGGACTAGCAATTTGCATTACATTGTTAAATGAGCTGTATAGGTACAATACAAAAATAGAAATATATGTACAGTATATTCTAACAAAATTAATCTCACCTATGTATCAATATACACAATTTATATCAATATACAAAAATCCAAACTAATGTAAAATATTTAAAACTAGTAGTTACTTTTTAAAAGTAGATTCAGTAATCTCTTTTCCTCTTATCATTCCTATAAAATACAGCTCTATACCATATCTCCTTTCTTCTTTTAGAAAGAGATTGAATATGACCAATAACAATTTTTAACGAACCTCTAAACAAAGACAAACATCCATAATCCATTTTTGGAAATGTGTTTGTCATTTTCTAGGCTACTTCCTGTTGATTGGGGGTGCTGATAGTCTTATGGGGACACAAAAAAAATTTAGGATTATACTCAAGTCCCAATTGGAGTAGTCTGTGAGGCTGTAGCCTCTCAGATAGCCATCTTGATATTTTCCTGAGCATTTTGTAGTCCAAAGCCGATCTTTGGGTGGTGTTTGTCAGCTTAATGCCATTATTATTGTCCTGATGAAATCGTTGCTGTGAGGTCCCATCATCTTTTTGGAGACTTCAAAGTCGCTGTTGTGCATGGCCATAGTTCATTGCAGAAATTCTTTTTTTCATGGGACTTTTTTTTTTCTGGATGATTTCTCCTTTTCCTTGGTTTCTCATTTGTCCAGTGTTCTTCAGATTCCTTAGCCTTCATTCTCCTAAAAGACAAAAACAAAACCCTTCCCCAATCCTAACTTTGGGGAATTTCCAAATCTAATCTTCATCAATTTTGATTTACAGTTTCTACTTAGATTTTGTTTTATTTTCTAAAGCTGTTCTATCATCCAGAGTAGTAAGGTTTCTTACAATAAGCATTAGGTTCTTAATTGCTCTGGGAAGAAGCTTCTTCTACGTTGACAGGAAAAGACTGAATGGAATTTAACACTGGGGCCTTCAAGAGGTCCTTTAGGTCATTTCCTGGTGGCAAAGGCAAGGGATTATCTTGTCTGTCCTTTGTTGATCTGTAGTCGTTAGTCCAATGTCTGCCTTTGCCCCACCTTCTGCATAATCTAGAAGTGAGGGGTATTCTGTTGGGTTTATTCATTGAGAAAACATTATTTTTAGGAATACCCTGTTTACAGTCCCTTTTTAGGTGACCTTGTTTACTGCAATTAAAACATTTGACATTACTATTTTTCTTCAAACCTCTGGAAATCACCTCTCCTATTCAAGCATCATCATGGTTATGAGATTCAATATTAATTGTATCTCAGATCCATTCTTCCAAGGGTGTTGATCTTGCCTTTAATGACCTAATTACCCTCTTGCATTATCCATTAGCATTTTTTCAAAAGCCAAAGATTTAATTATTATTTGTCTAGCTTCTGAACTTGGTACCATTCTATTTACTGCTGAAGTCAGTCTTAGTAAGAAATCAGAACAGGTTTCTTTGGGGTCCTGTATAACTTTTGTAAATGACTCAATTTTCTTTTCCTGCTTCTTCAATTATGTCCCAAGCATTCAAATCTGCCATTTGTTGTTGCCAAGAAGTTGATCTTGGGAAATTTTAAGACCTCTAGCCCTACTCTGCTGTTTAATGGTCTTAGCCTCATCTTTCCACCGGGTTCTCCATTGTAATTGGGGACCAGCTTCTCAGACTGCTATAACCAAATCTCTCCAGTCTTGAGGGATAATTCAATTATAAGTTGACCATGAGTTTAACATCTGTTTCACAAAAGATGAGTGGATCCCATATGAGTGTAGTGGGTAGCCATTCCAGCTATTATCTGGAAGTTCCAACCCCCGCTGAGACTTCGGCAACTGTCATGCCTACAAGGCGGGGCCAAGGGAGGCGCCTGGGGACCAGAGATCTGGATCGGCAGATGCTCTCGGTTCCAGGACCCTGGATGGTGGAGGTGGACAAAGCAGAGCTCCAGAGAACACCGCTGGACTGTGATACATCTTCCCCAGATCCTGCTACCTACCTATCCCTTAATTTGTAAGTTACGCCGTTAAATAAATCTCCTTTTAACTATGTGGAGTGGCCTTAATAATTTCACCAATATATGAGACTATTGCTTCTTTGAATCTCCTCAAATCTAACATTTGCACAGGAGTCCAATCAGTTCTTACACAGCATTGAGGGTATCTATCACTGGGTAGTTCCTGTAAGGTTACTGGATAGATTAAGGTTGGCTGTTTGAAAGCCTTAGGCTGTTTCTCTGTAATCTTATAATACAGTGTTGAGATTGGTTCTCCTTTAAATTCTTCTGTCTGGGTCTGAAATCTCTGTGATCTGTTTTTATAAGTTTTTCTAAAACTTTTATCTTGGTACTTTTTTAAATGACAAAAAAAAATGATCAAACAAATAATATTCATAATTGACATTACATCTATCCCATCAACATTAATTATCCTCTCATTTAGTTGTTCCATTTTCAGACAGTTTAATGTATAGTCAAACAGAGATCAAATGACTTCCATTGTAAAAATTTTTTCCATTTTTTAATGTGGAGAAAAAACTTTCTTTTAACTAATTCCTCCCTTTAAGAAATCCCAATTGTCCAGGCAGTGGTGACATACACCTTTAATCCCAGCACTAAGGAGGCAGAGCCAGGTGGATCTCTGTGAGTTTTTTGGCCAGCCTGGTCTACAGAATGAGATCCAGGACAGGCACCAAAACTCCACTAAGAAACCTTGTCTTGAAAAACCAAAAAGAAAAAAGAAAGAAAAGAAATCCCAATAGTTGGGAGAGGAAAGAAAGAAGTGAAAAAGCCTTCCTTCTGCACAAGGGAACGTGTGAAAGTGGCTGATTCCTGTAGTCTTTGGAGTCTAAAAACCTATGCAGTTTGCTGCAGAGGGGCTACAACAAAATCTTAGCCAGCAGGTTAGGGACTCTTGCCCATGTGGAGTGGAGATTCTGGCCACATGTAGTCCAACCTGAGCCACAGGCAAGTGGCTTTTTTTGTGAATTTGTGCCCCAAAAGTAGGATGCTATATGTAACTAGATGAGTTTTAAATTGTCTTATGATAAAAAAAACCTGGGAGCCTGATATTGAGATTTAATGCTGAAAGATCAGAGAGACAAAGGAACAAGCCACTGCAGCATCTTATCTCTAGAACTCCTCAGCCTGAACAAGCTTCAGTTTACAAAGTTCTTCCTTTCTTATTATTATGTTCTAAACACATGAAACTTATTGAACAAGATTTATGCATATCATACTAGCATGATAACTAAATTATATTAAACAGTTTAAGTATTACAGCAATTACTACACATAACAAATCCAGAAGTGTCATGGGGTACTATTTCACCTCCTAATTCACAGTTAAGACAAGTGATAATTAATCAAATTAAATGACTCATCCAAGGTCATACAACTAGAAACTAGAAACTAAATCAAGGTTGGAAATTACTAAGGATTCTTTGTCAACCTTTCTCTTTATGAAGTGATGTCTAATACCAATGAGTGTGAATGACACGTGTTAACTGATTGCTTCAAGCAACTTAAAACATGAGTAATTCAGAGATATGATAGTTTTGAGTCCTTTAGTTCTGTTAGTGACTGAATAACATTTGTTGTGTTGATGATCAAATAAAGGGAAGGATTAAATGCATCCATGAGGATACTATGTCTGTGTAATCAAATAAAGGGAAGGATTAAATGCATCCATGAGAATACTATGTCTGTGTAATCACAAACATGATGAGAGGTATTTCTTCAATCTATAGGTCAGGTTAAATCAAAGCATGGAAAAGGAAAGGATGAGTTCTATGAACATATAAATTATAAATTGAGAAAAAAGATCTTAATAAGATGCATTTGATGTTCAGCTACTATTTATCTGATAATTGATAATTTGTAATTGAGGACTATTTTGTAATATATGTTATGCAACCCATGGCCTATTGTCCCATTAATTATATATTAATGATATGTGGAATGTTCATAGAAAGCAAGTAACTCGCCCACAATTAAGCAGTCAATAAGTTGTTTAGGCACAGTACTTACTCCACAAACTTCATTCTTTCTGTTAGATGATACCAGATTTGTAAAGTAACCAGTGAGTTCTCAACTGCACACAGGGTACAAGCCATTGTTCATATTGAAAAATCTGGCAAGTTAACACAGAACACCTAAATGAGAGACTGAGGGTAGAAAATTGTTAATAAGGTAACTATCACATTTAAGACACTCAATGTTACCACATAACAAAATGTAAGATACTCTAATCTTTGACCTAGAAAAATAGTACTTAAATTAATGAGAAGGTCATCCCAATTATAATTCTCATGTAATTCAGTTCTCAAAATAAGAAACAAATGAATATTAAGTATCATGGAATACTTGATAAAATATCCCTGAAGAAAATACCAGTGTCTGTAAGTAATCTTTAGTGCTTGAAATAACTAGAACTGTAACGTATTTAGATAGGAAATGATAATTCTTCACATTAACAACATTTGTTTATTGAAGTATAAATGAATATATTCATTGATCTCAGTTCCACAAATATTTACTGAGCACCTACTACATAAAATTTGTTGTCATCTACCCTGGACGAAAGGTTCAAATACAAATATAGCACAACTTTTGTCTCCCCAAACAAATGCAGTCTTATAGGGAAGAAAAGTAACTACAAATGAAAGTAAGAGAATACAAAGTTAAACACATGTAAACACCAGTACAGAAAATTCATTATACACACAAGTGTTCTCAGCTAAATTTAAAAATATCATTTCTAATGACAGAAATGGTAGAAAGTTTCAGGGATCTATTTTGTATTGCTCTTGAGATTATAATTTAATTAACACTTCTACCTTCCATTTCCTCACATAGTTCACTTCCCACTCTCCTTCAAATTCATGGTCTCTGTTTTCATCAATTGTTATTAGATGTATGCACACACACACACACACACACACACACACACACACACACATTTCTAACTATAACATATTCAGTACATACAATGTCTCTTGTATGTATGATTTCAGAACTGACTATTTGGCACTGAACAACCAATTGATATGCTCTTCCTTGGAGAAGGCCACCTCTCCAACTCCCAGATTTTCTATAATATTCTGCATAGGGTTGAGGCCTCATGGACTTTTCCAAATCCAATTTGGCATATCAGTTGGTGTCATCCTTGTTCAGCTCATGTCTGAGCAGTCATGTTGGTGAGACTTTATGGATATGGCTTATGATTTTTTAAAGCCAAATTTCAGCACCAAACTTTGCATTAATTATCTAGACTTCATAATAGTGACTCCAAGCTTTTCATAGAATTGATTTCTGCCACGCAATTCAAATGAAGCTTAACTGGATGTCTGTGCCCAAATATCTCTAAAAACCTTTTCATTGAGAATGCTAGGGTTTAATATCTTCTGAAAGGTCTGCTAAGTTAAGCTTTGTTTTAAGTTACTCATGAAACTCCTCATCTACTACCTGGGGCCTCATTTCCTCATTGGCCACTGGCATATAACCTCCCTCAGATCCTTGTCCAGTAGGACTTTTCATACAGTGTTCCCAACAACGAAACTTGCTTCCTCTTAGCGTGTAAGAATGAGAAGGGGGATGGAGGAAAATGAGAGAGGGGAAAGGAGATTCTAGATAGTTAGACAGACAGACAGATGATAGATAGATGATAGATGGATAGATGGATAGATAGACAGATAGATAGATAGATAGATAGATAGATAGATAGATAGATAGATAGATAGATGCCCAGCTTACTTTTTCTTTTTATTTAGTCTAGCACCCTTTCAGGAAATGCTGCTATCCAGACTGAGCAGATTTTTTTGACTGTATTAGCCTAATCGAGATAATCTAATATATTACATGTATGCCAGCCCATATTTTATGTCCTATCAAATTGACAATTGATATCAACCATCCCACTAAATCACAGTCTACATGATCTACTCCAAGAAGTGACATCCCATCTATGTTACCATACTTTGAACATTGGAAATGGTTACTAGATTCAGCCCATATTCAGAGAGAAGATCCCACACAGCATGAATATCAAAATGTAAGATCAATGAACTATTTCAGAGGCCAAATCCCAGAGTAGAATTTCTTCCCATAGAAGGGCAAAGGTTTGGAGCACAGGCTTTAGGAACAAATAAGCACAGATGTAGAGGCAATGTGTTTGTGGGAGAAACCCAAGCTTGGTTGGAACATGAATGCATCATAGATATCAGAAAACACCTTTGAAATAGGTCAGGTTTAAACAGTGTCAGCTTATATGCTAGATATTTTAGATTGAAGGATTTGGCTTTCTTATTTCAAGTGTATAGTTGTTTTGTCTGCATGTATGTCTGTGTGCCTGGTGCTACAGAGGCCCAAAAAAAGAAGTTGGGTCCCCTTGAATTGGAGTTATACACAGTTGTGAGCCATCACATAGGTGCTGGAGCAGAAGCTTTATTATATGGAAGATGAGATGGTGCTTTTAACTTTTCAGGCTTCTCTCTAGCCTCTGTTTGACGTTTTTTTTTTTTTTAACTTACCAGTAACAGATTTGTCTTAATTAGAGTTTTTATTGCTGTGAAAAGACACCATGACCATGGCAACTCTTATAAAGGAAAACATTTAATTGGGGCTGGCTTATAGTGCAGAGGTTTACTCCATTATCATCATGTCAAGAAGCATGGCAGTGTTCAGGCAGACGTGGTGTTAGAGAAGAAGCTGAGAGTTCTACACCTTGATCTGCAGGCAGTAGAAAGAGATGGTGTCCCACACCGGGCTTAGCTTGAGCATATATGACCTCAAAACCCACCCCCACAGTGACACACCACTTCCTCCAACAAGCCTACTCCTCCTAATAGTGCCACTTCCTATGGGCCAAGCATTCACACACATGAGTCTGTGGGGGCCATACCTAGTCAAACCACCACAAGGCTCAAGAAATGTACTTCATGAGAATGAATCTGAAAGACTCAGACTTCACGAATGTCAAGATTCCTTTAAGTTCCAGACATATAAAAGTTCCTGTAAAGACCCAGATCACAGTAGCAGCACTGGATGTGAATGGATTGTGTGTGGGGGGGGGGGGGGGGGTGGCAATCTGCTGAAATTGCATATTTATGCCTTAGTGCTCATTCCTATAAATGAAATTTCTTCAACTTCTGATTCACAAAATACCTAATATGATGTGGATTTGCAAAGGTTTTCCAGTTTCTATTATTCTTTCCCCTAACTCTTTCATGCCCTGCTTCAGGCAACTGTTACCTATTGAATTCTGTTCTAGCAAAAACATTTGATCTGAACCTTGCCCATTTGCCCAGCTGTCGCAAAGAAGGAACCAATATGACCTGTCTTTGATCAGACTTTTTTTTGCTAAAATGAAAACATCCTCCAATATGTGATTCTTATAAAAGGTGAGTGTTAAAATTCTAGGATAAACCACATTTAAGCCCAGGGATTCTGTTAAAGTTAATGAAAACATACTGGGGTGAGGCAGGCAGTTGCAAGGCTTGGTGGATATTTTAATTCTTCCACAAACATCAGGAAACCTGTCCAGCCTCAATATAGACAAAAGTTAGAATGATTGTTCAATTAGCAGCAGTTTCTCAGTATTTTGTTCAATTATCTAATAAGGAAAATGAGAACCTCAGTACATAAATTTGCTCCATTATGAGAGCAACCTTTAGTGAGGAAGCCAGTCGGCTGTATTATTCAAATCATCAATGTGATACTTGTAAGATGAAACAAAGGCACGTGCTTAATGATAACTTATAATACAGCCACACACACACACACACACACACACACACACACACACACACACACACACACACATACCATGAGTTATTCAGTGCAATATAAACAAAACCAACCAAGTGACAATTCTGAGAAAAGAAAAATAGACCCAGCCTCAAACAGAACAGATGATCTAGTTAAGGCTCTGACATTACTGCTGCTTTTAGGGACCCAGTGACTAGACTCATACGTTTCCATTATCTGCTCTATTTTCTTTTGCAGACCTTTGTGTTGAACTTTACACAGAAGATTCTGGGTAAAAATCAGAAATAAATACAAATCTAAGAAATAATTCTTTAAATTAGCACCATAACTTTGATGTTTGATTGAAAGAAAGGACACTATACTTTGAAGTGTCCATTCTGTATGCATGTGTGTGCGTGTGTGTACTTAAAATTATTTTTTGAGACTATAATTACAGCATTTATCTCTTCCTTTTCCTTCCTCCAAACCCTATGCCCCTCCTTGTGCACCCCAGCCTGAGTCACCTGAAGAGCTCCAAGGTCAGAACAAAAGTATGGAGGATCAGAAAAGCCTTACAGTACATGGCCTGAGGATTCTGACATGGTAAAAGCAGGCATGTTTCACCAGAAGTCTTACTGTGAGTACGATTCATGGGTCTCATGATCAGTCTCCTTCCATTTCAACAGTTTTTTTTTTTTTTCTTTTGAGCACAAAGAGCAAACTAAACACTTCCAACAGCCATCCTTGGCCAGATCTGCCTGCTTGGAACAAGTACCTCATACAGAACCTCTCTACCTTTGCACATACCTGGCTGCTACCTTGGATACCCATTATGCTCTGATTCTTTTTGGCTCACACACATGCGTGATAGTCCCTCATTTTCCAGATATCATGTTCGACACCGTGGACGTTAGACATCCACTTTCAGTAGTACCTGATGGAAGGCTTTCTTAATTTCAGATAGCAAACAACTTTTGCCAGTGCCCTTGGGATTCCTTGTACACTTGACCTCAGTTCTCTGTATACCAATGTTTTTAGAGATCCTTCTTCTTTAGGCTATAAATTTCTCTCTAGGTACATTCTAAGAAACACTACTCTGAGAAATTTAATACATATTACAAAAGTGAGATTGGGTCTCCTGGTAACATCAGAAGCTATACCCATACATTCTCATAAACATGACTACTCAAATATAAGCTGAACAAAGCCAGCACCAATGAGCATGCCAAACTGAATGGGGAGATGCCCACAAAGCCCTAATCCTACCAAAAAACCTATAGGCAACTGAAGAAAACTGGGAACAAGAGAGGTGGTTTTCCCTGGAGGAGAGCACACCAATTGGTTGTTCAGTACCAAACAGCCCTAAAAACATATATACGGGTAACATTATACAGGCTGAACAGGTTGTATTGGGGAATATGTATATAAAAATACATATATGCATACAATAACAACTGATGGACAAAGAGGCCATGGATTTGAAGGAGAGTAGGGAGTGGTATATAGGAGGGTTTGGGGAGAGGAAAGGGAAGGGAGAACTGTTGTAATTAAATTATAGTTTCAAAAATAAACAAACAAAAAGTGACACAGTGTCAGAAACTGAAATATCTATTCTTGACCAGGCTTCTCAACAAAGAGTATATAAGGTGGTGGTTTGACTGTCATTTCACTTAAATAATGCTAAATCACCTTCAACTGCTCATCACGTTATCTAAGCCATTATACCCACAAAAAAACCTAACCACATATTTCATTTTCTTTTTCAATATTTAGCTCATTCACACCTTAATGAACTTGGTGAACCAAGAATGACGTTACATCCAGATACAGCACAATATTCTCAGATTTCAAAGCTAAGGCTGTATCCAACACAATAGATATGCTTGGTCTCAACATTAAAGTAATGGGACTGAAGCTTTGCTATTTCCAAATATGCATCCATACCTCATGGATCCAGCAATCTCCATAAAGAGCGCACTAGATACATGGTTTGTCATCTAGGTTATGATTCAGTTCATCAGAAGAGATTAAATACTGGTTCTCATGGGATAGCCACCTTACTTAGTTCTCAGACTCATCATCATACAGACTCTTTCAGCACATCTCTACCACACTGTTCACAAGCCATGCCTCTTTATGATTGCTTGCATATGATCCTCCATTCAAACGTTGTCAGATAACACTGTCACTAGGAAAGGGAATGAAATAATATGGATAGTTGCTCACATGAAGGATTTTCCTCCAGGGTCACAATTCTGGCAAGAATTTTTTTTTTTTTCAGAACTGGCCGATCTGTAGTTCTGTTATAGCTCTGTGACTCCAGGTCTAATATCCTCAACACCCTCCTGCCCTGCACTGATCTCCTCAACACCTCCCTCCCATGTAAAATGTAAAGATTGATTCCTACCACAGAGAGCTTAAAAAGCTAAAATTTAAAAAAAAAATCACAAGCGAATTCTTAATATTTTAAACTTACATAAAGGTAGCAACATACATTTGCTCCTTATGTCAACCTAAGAATGTAATTTCACTAATTATCTTCACACTTTGAATCTGGACAATTACTTCAAAAGAGTTTTAGAGACTGGGCATATAATGAAGCTCTTTGAAAAAAAAAAAATCACCCAATTAGAAGAGTGCCTGCTACAGATGGATTGATTTTAGCTAAATGACAATTGGTAGTAGCTGTATCTTTCCACAAGAAAGAAGTGAGTTTCAATTATTTTAGTCACCTTTCAACATTTTTAAGTTAGTTTTCCATGAAATGGTATATTCATTGGCAAATTGCCACATACAGTGGACGTCACTCATCATGAAGAGGAGCACAGAAAGCCATTCTACCCTTCGGCACAGAGTACAGGGATGGACACTTCTGCTTGCTTTTCCTCTTCTGTGGAAATGACATATGCTTCTCTCTGGTGATATATGTGCAGAGACTGTTATATGTCTGGACCTTCAGTCATATATCTATAATCACCACAAGATGCTGTTATTGCACCTTATTTTACCAGTCAGGGAGTAGAGGTCTGTAGGTAAGTCACCCACTTTGTGTAACCAGAAAGCTCACCGTCCTTCTGTTTCCCTGAGCATACACAAAATACAATTTTACAAAAATCAACTGGAGTTCGAACCATGGTGGAACACACTGGTAAGCCCTGAGCCTGAAGGTAGAACCCAAGGTTCACCGCAAGTTCAAGGACAGCCTGGTCTACACAGAGAGCTCCAAGCTAGTAAGGGCTGCACAAGTCCTTGTCAAAATGAAGATAAAGAAAGTTAAAAAAAAAATCAACTGAAACTTTAGAGAAAAGGAAGTAAGATGATGCTGGAGATGACATCTTCATGTGCTTATCTACAGAAAACCAGAGCTTGCCATGGTTTACTTTCACATCGTTTGCCAGCCTTAACCCATCTGAAGTCTGTGCAGCCAAGAGGTGAGAACATGAGCTCAGACATAAATATATACATTTGCATATGTGAATCTAGAAAAAACTCCAGATTTATTAAAAACTCAATAATATCTGGCAGGATAGATAGCATCACTACCAAATATCCGAGTTCCACTGACATTTGCAGTGTTCAGTACTGTGCTAGGCATTTAAGCAGCTAACATCTGATGCAGACATCACAATATGAGGCTGACGACATAGGCATGGACACCAGAGTAAAAGGATACATGTCTACTTAGTGCTTTGTACTTTTCAGAGAATCGTGGGTCACTTTATATCAGTGACAGAAACAGTGGGAAGCACAGATGAGGTGTGTTTAAACTTTTTTGAACTGGTTTTTTTTTTTTCAAATGCCACTATTCCCTCCTTAATAGGTATAAGGAAGAGAGAAAGGGGGGCAGTAATCTTTAAGGATGATTTAGGTGGGAGATAAACTATGGGGTTCTGGGGAAGGGAGGCAGGTAGGGATTGCTGAATGAGAATGCAGAGTCGGAGTGTGTTGAACACAGTGGGTGGTGAGGAAGCCTGCTAAAGTGGAGGAGGCATTTATTATAAGCAAAGGATATGTCAAAATTACCCTTTTTAAATAGATGAATTAATGTTTAAACTCATAAAGGATCCAATTTGCTGCAGATTATTGAACACCTTCTGGAAAACCAATGGTGATTACCGTTTAGGGGCTGTCGCTCTGGAGCCTAGTACGTATATGCCATATGTGTTTATCTTTTCCACTAGCCTACTAACACACGATAATACTGCTGCAGCTTTCAAGATGAACATTTGACAAGCCAGCTCACCGCCGACTGACACCTCCATTTCAGCTGGCCTGACATATATAAAAAGAAACCGAGTGTTTATCCCTGTGCGTTCCGGATTTGACATATGGGCTATATAAGAGTTACAGAAGCAAACTTCAGAAAAGAAATTAAGGCATGTACTTGCCAGTTTATTAATCAAAGTTTACCTGCTTCACATTGCACAGAGACAAATTAAACCGGCTACTACGGTACTCTGAAAACATCTGCTAACCAAGTCAAGAGTAATGACAAACAAAACGAGTTCCTTTTGAGGTTGGTTTTCATCCAGCTGCACTTAATTATGACAGTACTATCAAAGCAAGGTCCCCATTAGCTGCTAATTCAGAGCGACTTCAGAAGAAACTCCCCTAAACCTCCAACGAATCCCTCCAACTCCACCAATAGCTTCCCAAGCCCTGCCAATGTTTAAGAAGAGCCATGCAGAAGAAGTGTGGTTATCAGTACTGGACGTTAGTGACTGCCAAGGTGATGTTTAGTGAGATTTTTTTCCAATGCTACCTTTAATTAAAATTTCAAAATGACAAAATCTATGACATTGGTATCTTTCTTCCAACGTTAGAATTATGTAAGGCGTTGCCTCCGAACGGCAAGTGAACATTTCATTTCAATGTGTATTACAGGCAAAAATGCAATGCCAGTTGCTTCATTCTTCAGTTTGTAGTTACCCCAGGCTGAAAATTGTGCAGCCGCTTTTCACCTGCAGGGTGAACTAGTTTGCAAATGGACCTCCAAAGCGTCTCAGAGAGCATGGGCCTAATTTGGAAGTGAATGTCATCAGGCTTTGTTTATTGATTAGCACTAGCTCTTACACACTCCACAGTAAACAGTGTGTCTTTGGAAGTCCCTGCACACCAAGGAGACTGGGTAGCACCTCACTCATGCTTTCTCCATTATGAGTATGGACAGCTTCTCCCTGAGAATTTGCTTTTGCTGGTCTGGGAGAAAATCCAAAACGGTAAACTTGGATACATAAACCATGTGGATCCAACTTAAAAGTTCACTAGTCTTTTATTTGCCTTAAGGAGGGCTGGTACAGTACAAGCCAAAGGTGAAGAAGGGCAACCTAGGGAAACATCATGTTCATTGGAGACTTTTCTCCATAAGGAAGCAATGAAGGGTAAGCAGGGAAGTGTCATGAGCAACATGATAAATGCTTAGTAATCCGGACTGAGAACAGAAGGAGTTTGCCACAGTTGAATCTCGCCAACCTCCAAGGACCCACATCTCAATACATTTTCAGGATCTCTATAGCACCTTATTTGATCATAAAAAAAATGGAGGAATAATGGGGGCAGTTTTGTGTCCTGAAAATAATGATAACTTCGGAGGGTTTCTACTGTTTGTCCCTCTCTGTTCTTCAAAGAACCAAGTCTCTCTAAATCAAAATAATAATTTAACTGCCTAACTTATTCTGCAATCCCTAACCCCACAGGAGCCAGTGGCACTTTAAGGAAAGTCTAACTTAACAAAAGGTAAAATGGAAGTGGGAACAACGGCCACCACTGCTTTCAAGAATGTTTTGCAAAAGCTTGTTTTCAGTGAGCCATTGGGGTGAGCATATGACATTAATTTCACCCTTGGCACAAAGATCAAATGATGTTGCCAATGTCGCTGTTCTGTTTATAAAAATATTTGTGATGACTTGAGCATTGCCCTCCTCCAATTGGCTTGAGAACAAGCGCCGTTCTTCTGTGCTGAGTTTCAGAAAGCTGGGCTATGTCCTACTTCAAAAAGAATGTGCGGGAAGAAGCATGATCTTTGGTGGTAGTCAAACAAAACAGGATTTTTCAAATAATAGTTTGAGGAAAACGCATTGGTGTTTTATGTCACTCTTTTCTACAGATACTGAACTTCTCAATCCTGAAAGCAAAAAAAAAAAATTTTTTTCAAATCCCACTTTTTTCATGTTTTACTCTCTTAGGTGGTCAAAGAAGTTTTACAGGAGAACAAACATTTTATAGCATAGAAGACCTGTATACAAACTGTCTTGTCTACAAAGATCCTCCTATGTAAACTAGCATATTACTGCAGTATTTTCAAATTATGAACACTGGAGGGCTGGTAGTATGCTCATATTCTATGTATCTGTGCAAGATGTTTTCGTATGCCTTACATTGATCACTAAGTATGAAAGTATATTCATAAGACATGTTCTCATTTTAGAGTACCAAGTACCTAAACTTGGTACCCACTTGTGTATTTCAGTACTCTAGCTTTACAAAATAGGAGAAGAAAGCAGAAGAGAGGGGTCAAAGGGAAGGGAAAGTCAGAAGAAAGAGGAGGAGGAGGAGGAGGAGGAGGAGGAGGAGGAGGAGGAGGAGGAGGAGGAGGAGGAAAAGCAGCCTGGAAAAGTGACTTGTCGAAAGTCAACACTTCCCAGCAAGAACAGACTAAATCATGAAAAGAATGACTGTCACTAAAAATTCACTCAATAACTTCTGATCTCTTCCTGTTTGTTGGACCTTGATATCATTCTACTTTTCTTGTATGTTCTTTTCTTCATTCACAACATTCTACATGTGTTGCTAGTCAATTCATTTCTGGAACTTGCAAAAATGGTGAGGCCATAAGTTGCTCCCAGAGAATGGAGAATTATTTATTTCACTTATTTGCCATACCACTTATTACATCAATATGTAAATTAGATTGCTTAATGAATAACTTATTGATGTAGATTTCCTCTGCAACTTCCTGTGCAACTTAAAAAATAATGCTTAAAATTATCTAAGTTGTAAATTTATTTTCACAGCAATATCCGCCCAACAAATACTTTCTAAATACTTCCTGTGTATTAAAAATGCAAACATCACTCTTTTTCACATCAATTATGGGAGACAAAAGGACACAATAATATGTAAGTATAAATATAAATTTGTAACTAGACCCTGGTGGCAGGGAGATGCTGTCCAATGAGGAGCATAGAAAGAAGATATAAAGCACAGTTTGTGGAGGGTCTGGGTCCCAGAAAATTAATAAAATTTCTATGGTGAAAATAGAAAACAAGGGGGGGTAGAGTTATTAGCCAGGTGCCATTGAAGATGGTTGGTTCTACAGCCTTGACAGTTACAGATGTGGGGCTCAGGGTAAAAAGAGCATACAGGACTCTAGTGTCCAGAAATATCTCTCTATGGTTAGCTCCCATCTTCTCTTTGAAACATCGGCCAAAATTGGTATTCCCACTTCTCATTCTGTTGCCCTGCTCTTATCTCTTAACACTTCAACTTTATTGATCCCTAAGCTTTTGACTTGAGGCCTATGATATGTAAGGTTGCCTTGGCTGAGCCCCTTCTCTTGTAGGCCAGCTCAGCTCACGTTGATGTCAAGCCTAGGGAAGTCCAGTCACTCTGTATAGAATCATGTTCTTCAAATTCTATAAGAGCAATACTGTAATAAGAAAAAGACAGATGTGTACAGGGAAAAGTCTCAATAGGGACATTCTAAGGTTTTTCCATTAATCACTCCATCTAACCAACCTCTATAATTTTTCCTTTCCTTTTCCTTTGAAGAGAAATCCTACAAGTATCTGATTCCTTTCCTATTTAACATCTAATCTAGACCTAAGCATTAATTTCATATCCACAATAGAGTACCTTCCACCCCATCTCTGAATCTTGGTTTGTCTCTTGAATCCTGTGATGAGAAAGGGGCTATGGTTTGATCTGCGTGTGCTCACTCCTTGCTTTTGCTCTTTCTCTGCTTTTCTCTCTGCTATTTCTGGATTTCCCTTGGGTGTCAACATTGGTGAAGGGCTGTGTGGCAGGCATCCAAATCTGATCATTTTATGGGCTTTTCTGAGCCCCCAAGTCTCTGAGGTTTTTGTGGATGGATGATGCACTATGTGGCTGACCTCTCCTTTCTCTCCTTTCCTGCCTTTGGCTGTCCGCCCAACAGATTCTTAGGGGTGCAGTTCCCATGACATAGAAGGCCTCTGAAGCTGCCACGTGATGCAGAGAGCATTCACACGTTCCTGTCATGAAAGCCCCTGATGAACAGGCTGGCTTGCTGCTGCAGCCTCCCCTTATCCTATGCTGCCAATGTTCTAGCTAGTTCCTGTTTCACATAAGAAAACACCCCCATGTGTATACAACGCCAAACAAACTCCATAAGATGTGTGTAACTCTTCTCTACTCTGCTGCCCTACCATGTAAGTCTAATGAACACAGAAGGCCCTAATCAGAAAGATTTCATTGCTAGAGATGCCAAACTCCATTTCAGTAGAAACTCTTATATCCAGGTGAAATATCTTACTTATTTTCACTAGACTTGAAGGAGAGAGTGAAGTCAAAACTTTGTCTGTGCTTCCAGCTCCCTGCTCACTGAAAACCTTCAAATTTCTATTATACATTGTGACAGTAGGCTGAATGGGAACCTGCTTATATTCCAGAATATTGGAGGCACTTGTCCATTGCCTTAGCTCTTCAGACAAAATTCTAAAGCAGCAGCAAGTTAGTGGAATAAATGGCTACAAAGATGTGCCAGTCTGTGGAGATATAACTGGACTCAAGAAGCTTTGATATAGAAATTGTGTATGTGTGTGTGTATGTGTGTGTGTGTGTGTGTGTGTGTGCGTGTGTTTATGTCTGTGTGTATGTGCATGTGTATGTGTGTATATGTATGAATATATGTATACATGTGTGGATGTGGATGTTGTGTTTATATAGCATTTGAAGTAGACAAAACTAATATTTATATTAAAATTTTCTTCTGTCTTTTACTTATATGTAGTTTCTTAAGGTTAAAAATTATTTTAGTACATTTTTGACATGACTTTGTTTACTGTTTACTCATTAAGATGGGAGTTGTTTTGGTTCATTAACTCTTCCCCTGTACTTTCTAGGTAGATTGTGGGAGTGTGCTACCTTTGACTTGACTGTGAACTATAAACTGCATAGAAGTAGCAATGGGGGGCTGGAGAGATGGCTCAGAGGTTAAGAGCACTGACTGCTCTTCCAGAGGTCCTGAGTTCAATTCCCAGCAACCACATGGTGGCTCACAGCCATCTGTAATGAGATCTGGTGCCCTCTTCTGGCCTGCAGTCATACATGCTGTATACATAATAAATAAATAAATCTTTAAATAAAAAAAAAAAAGAAGTAGCAATGGACACAAGCTAGCACATGCCTTTCTATATGCCCTTATTCTGCCTCTATCACCATGTTCCAGAGAAGAGTTGCCCCCGAGCCTGGATATCAGTGTGAGGACCATGCAGAGCAGGGCCTTCATACATGGTGTAACTTATCCTCAGCACAAGTGATATGAAACATCACCCAAGCTACGGAAATTGAGGTATTACTATAGTGTATCATCACTCACATACCTCCACTCACTGATATAAATATATAAATACTTTGCCTTGCAGAGACAAGCAGTGCAAATTTTCTGATTTTCTTCTTCACATAGTATGGACTATGCAATGCATAGCCAGTCCTGCTCAAAAGAAATAGGATCCTTCAATATCTTACCAACCACTTCACAGCAAGCTGTCAACTGCCCTATGCTTTCAGTTGTGAATCTTTTACTATTAATGTCTTAATTTCATTGACCATCATGCCTTCATATCAATTAGTGTCTTATGCAAATATTTTTCTTCTCTGAGAAATGTGGTCCATCATACACTACTTAGGCTAGAGAAGCAGAACAGAAACTGGACCCAATTTACAGACTATACATGCTATAATCAGGAAACAAACTGAGCAGAGGGATTCATTTTTCAAAGGTTAAAAATTGCCTACTTCTGAGAGAAAGTAAGAAAGGACAATAAAGAAGAAGGGTACTGGAAAAAAACATATACAGGAAAATTAATATGCAGGGACTCACCTCAGCCTGAAGCAGCTGCGTTCCTTCGTTACTAGAAAAGAGCACAGTGGGGCAAGTGGGCACTTTAGAGGAACCGATGCTTCTTAAGCAGTGTTATTATGCAGGGCTTACTGAGAATTAAGTATGTCGAAGAGTCTCTCTAATAGCAGGAAGTATTTTCTAACAAGGAATACAGAGAACAAGTGTGCGATGCACACACTAAGAAAAGTACATTTCTGTATTTAATTCAGCTTAATGCATGATAGGGGATCTTTTTAAAAGTCAAATGTAATTTATGTGATTAAAAGGTTAAATATATATATGTATATATATATATATATATATATATGTATATATATATATATACATATATGGACCAAAGTGTCTTAGGGCTTGACAACACCAACTCTTACTTTATTTCTTACCCCTCTTCCACAGTATTCCCTGATCTTTGGCAAGAAACAGAATTGATATATAGATGTCCAATATTTAAAGTGCTAGTAAGTTAAAACAATGGGACTGTTTTATAGAGAATGCTTTGTAAGTTTTTATAACAAATGTTGTGAAAACATCTTGAGTTAGCTTTTGGCAATGCCTGGAAGATTGATTGATCTGAATGAAGCTCTTCCTGTGGGTCATCATTAAACCAGTCATCATTCATTCTACATCGAAAGTATTGGTGCAAAGAGAAACTCACAAGGGAAGCTAGTCTGATCAGAGGGAATTTCAGTTTAGGGGACCTGCAATCACTGTCAGAAAAGGAACACACTGTTATCACAGAACACAGATATTTGAAGCAATGAGATGGTGGTAGAGGTGGCCAGTTTGCTACACTAAATATGAAATCAAAATATAAAATGAACAAGGTTCTTTATGGAATGGATTACTAGGCTGTTAGAAAAGAGTCTGCTATGAATTCCTGAATCAAACTAAGGCTGGAATAACTGTACCACATCATTTCTTAGTCAATGGGGACAGTTCTTATTCTCTTCCACTTGCAGAAGAGATTAGCTAACTTCTGGAAGGAACTACATAGTAAAATACCATTATGTTGGGTTCTCTGGCCACCTTACTTCTTTGAAGTCACTCCTAATGACTAGTGTCACTTCAGTGCAAGGTAAACACAGCACATGCTTTTAATGATGTACTTCTGCTAAGTTTTGAGACTGGATCTTTCTACTTTCACTCAAAGTACTGGAAACATGAGACTTCCATGTGTTTTAACTCAAAGTCATATCTGCCCAGCATGATAATTTTCATTCTATGAAGAGTCATAACTAAAGAGAGAGAAGGATCAGTAAACAATGCTTTATGAATCAACCTAATTTTTCTGAATTATGCCTTACAATAGATTAAACCTGCATATATAGTTTCATGCATGGTAGTGTTCTTTAGAAAGCATTTAAGTTTATGAATGCTATAACTAAAAGACTCAATTATCAAAACTGTTTTTAAGTCTGTTTAATTGAATTATTCAGGACACGTTAAGTATGTTAATCTAGTATTAATGTTATGATTATGCTTTGCAAGTTACTATGACTTGCAAATAAGAATAATCATTTGTAGCATACAAGGCAAAATTATGTACAATCAGTTGCTTTTAAGTCATTCAAATCTAGAATTGGGTCTCTAGCTGAGTGGCAGAGTATTCTTCTGGCACGGGTAAGGCCCTGGGTTCTATCACCAGTACTTTAAAATGAAACCAAAGGCAAAAAAACAAACATGAAATGAAGCCACACGTGTTCAAATTAGGTGAGATGGGATAATATACAATAAGTGAGAAATATTATTCTACTATGTGAAATAAAATTGAAGATATCAAATTGGCAAGTCTCTCCAAAAAGGCTAGATGTCACCTAATTGTTGCCAAAGATGTGCCACATTCACCTTCGTGTAAAGCTGTTTCTTGGTCATATTGAAAAATCTCACTTTTGTTTTCTTTGTTGACATTACTAGTGATGGCAACTGCCTTGTCCTATGATAGTTACACTACCTTGAGTTTAATTTTCACATATGTACTACAATTACGTTCATGCTTTATTTATTGTTTTAGGTTTGGGGTTGGAGGGATGGCCCAGCAGTTAAAAGCGTATGCTGCTCTTGCAGAGGACCTGAATGTGGCCCCCAGCACCTATATCACACAGCTCACAACCATCTATGACCAAGATTCCAGGGAAATCCATCAACTTCTTCTGGCATCCATAAAAACTGCACTCACATGCACATTATTCATACACACACACAAATTTTAAAATAAAAATAATAAAAGTCTAAATAAAATAAAAACTTAAAAATTAAACAAATAAAAGTTTAGTTACCATTACTTTAAAAATGCACTAAAGATGGCAGCTTTCCAATAGAGAAACAGAATTTTACTAGGGAAAAGAGTGAACCATTATGAACGGTTTTTAAAACCTTAGCCGGGTGGTGGTGGCACACGCCTTTAATCCCAGCACTCCAGCACTCGGGAGGCAAAGACAGGCAGATCTCTGTGAGTTCGAGGACAGCCTGGGCTACAGAGTGAGTTCCAGGAAAGGCGCAAAGCTACACAGAAAAACCCTGTCTCGAAAAACCAAAAACAAACAAACAAACAAACAAAAACCTTTAATAAAGATTGATAATGACTGGAATCAAGAATCAGTTATATATATATATACATATATATATATATATATATATATATATATATACATATATATATATACAAACACACACACACACATACACACACAAAGATACAGAGTAGCCGGGCGGTGGTGGCGCACGCCTTTAATCCCAGCACTCGGGAGGCAGAGCCAGGCGGATCTCTGTGAGTTCGAGGCCAGCCTGGGCTACCAAGTGAGTTCCAGGAAAGGCTCAAAGCTACACAGAGAAACCTTGTCTCGAAAAACCAAAAAAAAAAAAAAAAAAAGATACAGAGTAGCAATCAGGATTCTCAGCAAAAGTACTAAAGTACTCAGCCTTAAATTTTTAAGGCTTTGGTAAGCATTCTCCAAAACAGGCTTTTCTTAACACTAAATGTTACAATCTTTTCAGGTCCAAAACAAATCACATGATTAAGAACATTTTAAATATGTAAATTAACTCTTCTATTTTAATTTTCGACCTTTGCCTGTGGCTTCTGAATTATAATGCTCCAACAACAACTTCCCATTTTGTGATTACTAAGACTTTGAACCTTCTGGTTTTGTAATTCAGGAGGCAGCATCAGCCCTCCTACCTAGTGGTGACTCTCAATTGTGACTGAGCTGACTGTGACTGTCACAAGGTAAGCTCCAGAGGAGTTCTGATTGACCAGGCTAACTATTCAGGAACAGCATGTCCCTCACCACAATGGCTCAATCCCTGGGGACCATTTATTTAGTCAGAGAAAACTCAAGAATTTTGTGAATTGGGAAATTAAAACCACTGTTCTGGTGGGACTTCAAGAAGAAAACTAAAATTTTATTTCCCCAATTACTGTATTTTGACAAGCCAACCTAATGATCTGGAGTTTTGTAACAAACTGAAACAAGACAAATGGAAATCTGCAATTTCAAAGTGAATTTTTAAATGCAGAAGGCATTTAAATAATTATTTAATTAATTTCAATTAAATAATTGAAAAGAAAATAATAATTATTTTTCTTCACATCTTTTGGAGATCTGTGCACCCAGATTCAAAGTGTCATTGAGAATTTCACTAGTCAAACTTATAACCATTATCAGATTAGCATTGTCATTCAAATTTATTCACACTATTAGAATATTTGTTATATTTATAAACAATTTCAAATCTCATTTTATTACAGAAAATCCAAATTCAACAAGGACAACAGCTATCCCTTGGTGTTGCTAGCACTTATAGGTGTTTAAGGTCCCTGATATATGCGTCAATTGTACAGATTTGAGTTGTGTGTATTACATGGAATTCCTAGCTGTAACAGAATGGAACAAAATGTTCCAAGATAACACTTCTTAGACTGGCAAGGATAGCAGTAAAATATAAAGCCCTTCAGATATCTGCTAAATATCTATTTGTGAAGAATAGCACTAGAAATATATTATCCCATCATTTACTTAGCATGAAATACAAACAATATATTGGTTTTCTCAATAATATAATATTATCCAACCATCACTCATATTGTTCCCTTTTCACAAAAGACAGAATCCATTAACATTCCCTTAAGATGCCTCATTTCTAGAATAATCTGCAGTCTTGACAGACACCAGCTACTTGGGAGTTTGTGTTAATAGGCACCTGGAATCTCTTTCACGAATTCTTTTGGACACTGCCTTTTAATCAACAGGATGAAGATTGAATAAGGCTGTCAGATGATTCAACAAAATGAAAAGAGATACATTACAAACCCATGAAACTGCAACACTTGTGTCCACCAAGATATTAAAAAGTGTAAATCAAGGGCTGCCGCTTTAAACTTGACTGCAACTCTTTGGAACAGTATGGCGTAGTTGTACACTTTGTTAAGGATGTGGTTTTATGTGTTTATAAATTTATAAATCGCTTATAAGCGATTTTATAGTTTAATGGGAAGAATTACAGTTTGAGTAGTATGAAGTATCTCTGATTCCACTTCCCTAAAATAAACTGTGATGTTAATTATCATTATTTATTATGGTTATTCTCGTAATAATGTGGGGAGTGGGTTATAGCCAGTAATGATTCTAAATGTGAACAAAAATCTCATTTCAAACTACTTTTCTTTATAAAATTGCTAACTTTCCACTATAGTTGAGTATATGCTCCTGGGAACATAGTATTATGGTGCTGTTAGCTTCACGGAGTACTCTAAGCTACGCTATCTGGTAAAAAGTGCATTTTTGAATCTCTCCAAATGTATCTTGTACACTGCTGGAGCTTGTTTTCCTGTGTGTACCCTGTTGAACAAGAAAGCTACACTGAGCAGGGAAGCTGGTGCTCCCCTCTTGCTCACCTCTCCCTTTGGGGGATTAGTTTTCCTAATCTGATAGCCAAAAATCAGAGTAGAAGATATATTTTGTCTCTTACACTGAAAGTATTTTCAAGATAGTCCTTAATTTCCACATACTTGAATTCACTGGAATACTCCTTTGAGGAACCAGGGATTAGGACCATGAGGTGCTGAAATAAGTAGTTCTCAACCAGTGAGCCATGACCACTTTGTGAGTCACATATCAGATAGCCTACACATCCAATATTTACATTACAATTCATAACAGTAGCAAAATGACTGTATTAAAGAGTTGTAGCATTAGAAAGGTTGAGAAGCAATGTGCTAAGTGATAGAAGCCAGGCTTAAATGACTCTCTTTACACTTAGTATAGAATTTGGTTAGAAAAAAAAAATCACAGCTCATTTCCCTATTTCCAGTATCTTCATCCTGTCTCTTCCTTCTTCCCACAAACGCCTACTGAGAACCATCCAGATGTCAGACTATGAGCTGACACAGATGGCAATGATCTGGAGCTCTTACATTCTGACAGGCTTGGGAAATGTCATTTGATGTCCCACAGGATGTTTGTACCTTAAGGCCACAAACCAAGCCTGCCCTTAATATCCAAAAAACCACAGGAAACAAAGGTAGCCAAGCTCCTGCTTATCCTTCAGAGAGTATTTTCTGTTTTAGATGTCCCTGTTACGGGTTTCTATTGTGTTAAATGTATGGAGACAGAGATTTTTTTTGGAGCCCACCCCTGCCCCAGGTCAACTCCAAACTTGTCTGAGGATTTAAAAGACTGTTTCTTAAGGACTTAATCAGGGATCATTTGAAATACCTTATTCAGTGAGTCAGATAGTCATCACAGAGGAATTTACTAGGATCTTCTAAGTCATTGCAAAGTTGGGATGCCTATGAACATGGGGTTTAGAAGCTTCTCAGGGGCCCAACAGGAATTTGACACCCACAGCTCATTCATTATCATAAAATGCTCTCTCTCTCTTTCTCCCTTCCCCTCCCCTCTCTATGGCTTGAGTACCATTTGAGTATATCCCGCAAGGGGTCATATGTTAGGATGTATTAATTTATTACAAAAATAATTTACCTAATAATGTTTACATGTGAGCCTTTGGGAGGAGATCAGGATTAGATGAAGTCACCAGGATGCAATATCCATGAAGGAATACTTCCAGCTCTTCTAAAGCCAAAAGAAATACACTCATGAGCTTCCTCTCATGTCTCCTGACCTGTCATGTCTTGTTCTACCCCTAAATCCTGCTCAAAAGAGCATCAATACCAGATGTGTTTGTTATGATTTATTACACACACACACACACACACACACACACACACACACACACACACCAGAGTATCCTGCGCCTGCAGGGAAACATGCTGGGCAGATGCACACCATTCATTTGGGGCATGGCAGCAGACAGTGATACTCCACTCACACCTCGTGGGAGGAAAAGCAGAAAAAGAGAGAGAGAGGAAGAAGCAGAGTTTTTCCTTAAAAGGAGACTTTTATGTCAGGACACAGGGTGGCCCCAAGGGGCAGGATCAGAATATTAACAGTGTTCCCTTGAGTCTCTTGAACTATGAGCTAAGTCAGCTTCTTTTTAAATAAATTATACAGCTTCAGGTATTTTGTTATAGTAATGAAAGCTAATTAACACATTTCTTTAAATGAATATATCTAAAAATGGCTGAATCTGAGTTAAGCTATTTTTATGTGCCACTAATTCTTGTTAGCAATTGTACTTATTGGAATTTGGATGTTCAGAAAATAAACTTGTTTGGAATTGCAGAGACTTGGCTTCTAATTCAGGTATCATTGTTTTCATCTGCTGTATAATTTTAATGGAATTATTCAACCACTATGGCTTCTGATTCCTAACTTAGAAACAGAAGTTATATTTATTATGCTAAAGGATTGCTAGGATCATTAATTATCTATTAAGGTACTTAAAATTCCTAAACAAAAGAGAGGCTCTTACAGTAACAAGGTATTCATAATATTTGATACCACTGGTGATCAGTGATGTCAACGTTCCAAACAGGAGATAGAAAAACTAATATTCTCTCAGGTAAGACATGACCAAGGCATGTCTATTTAATAAATTAGATGTTAGAAGGGAAACAATTAGCTACTGTTTTTATCTTATTGTGTCAACATTTTCTGATTACTAATATGGGCATCAGTTTTACTCCAATTAGTCCCTTGCTTAGCTACACATAATAAATGATAATGACATCATTAGGATTATCTGTAACATTTTTAAATAACTCAGATTTCTTGGCTCCACTTTAAGCCCACCAAATCAAAACCTTTTGAAGCAAGCTTGGGAATCTATGTTTTAAATTACTCTTCAGGTGATTGTCATGAGCAACTACATTTAGGAAACTGCATTAAATGACCCTAGTCAAGGTTAAGAACAGTGATACAAGCAATGCCTTCCTGTTTAACCCAGTTCTAAGACTTCAGCACAAAAGACTGACCTTGATCTAGCTAAAGAGCAATTAACTACTATCTGTCTTTATTCATCCATATAAGAAAGGGCAATGAAAGATAACACTGGGTCAGTTAAGCACCCTGTTCACAACGCTCTTCTTAATGTGCCTTTTATGGCAATTTGCCTCATCTCAACTTTAAAAGCATTTTTTTCTAAAAAAAAAAAAAAAGTTGGTATGTGGGATTTAAAACTTCAGAGCGTATGCTACTTCATTTACACATGGCTCCCATGTGGAAATGTCTAAAAATATGAAGGCCATGGCATTTCTGTAATGAGTCTGGGTGCTGGCTTGCCAGCCAGATGTTTTAAAAGCCCTGTGCTGAGACTGTAAGGCCCAGAGGAGAAACACTGCTGTTACGATTAATATCTCACCTATGGGATGATCAGCCTCTCTAACCTAACTATTTCTTCCGTAAGTGTAGCTTCCAACTTCTCCTGGTCTTTAGACCCACAGAGGAACTTCACCACAACCACTAGTGGTTCTTGACAGGCCAGTTGTTTAGATAGGAGATAATTGCAAGGGGTAATTAGTTAGTTTTTCATTGCTCCAATGAGAAACCATGGCCAATAGTTTTCCATTGCTCCAATGAGAAACCACAGCCAAGGGAACTTGTAGAAGAGTTTATTTTGGACTTATGGTTTCAGAGGGTTAGAGTCTATGACCATCATGCTGGGAGCATGGCAGCTGTCAGGCAGGTATGGCATGGGAGTAGTAGCTGAGAGCTTACATCTTCATCCACAAGCATGAGGTAAGATAAAGACATTCAGCATGATGCGGGTCCTTTGAAACTTCAAAGCTCGTCCCCAGTAACACACATCCTCCAACAAGGTCACACATCTTAATCCTTCTCAAACAGTTCTACCAACTGGAGACCAAATATTCAAGTATATGAGCTTATGGGACCATTTTCTTTCAGGTCCCCACAGTACCTATTATTTGAAGGTACCTCTGTATGACTTTAACGATGGTAACAATAATCACAATAACACCCATTCAATGCTGATGAATAAGGTAACATTCTAATGTCACTCCTACATAGACATTTAATTAATCTTAACTAATACCAGTAACAGAGCCCAAGGTGGTGGTGCATGAATTTAATACCAACTACTTAGGAGTCTATGGCAGGAAGATCCTTTCTTCAAGGCCAGCAAGACCCAGTCTTAAAACAAAACTATACCATTGCAAACCCAAATCAGCTTTTTATTTGTTTTCTTTTCCTTGCTGGGCTGTTTGTGGTTTCTCTGTGTGTATTTTGTTTGTATTAAATGCATACTGACATGGGCTGTGGAGTTGAGCTGGCTGCAATAACTAGTATGAAGTATCTGTAACTTTTAATATGTATTGATTGCTTTAATGGTGCAAAGATGTGTTACGTTCTTTTATGTTGCATTTGTTTAATTCTGTGAAGCTGTGTTACTTTGCCTGTCTAAAACACCTATTGGTCTAATAAAGAGCTGAGCAGCCAATAGTAAGGCAGGAGAAAGGATAGGCAGGACTGGCAGGCAGAGATAATAAATCGGAGGAGAAATCTGGGAAGAGAGATCAATGAGAGAGAGAAGGAGGAGCCAGCCACCCAGCTACACAGCCAGACACAGAATAAGAAGGAAAGAAAAGATATACAGAAGTATAAAAAGGTAAAAGCCCCGAGGCAAAAGATAGATGGGATAATTTCATTTAAGAAAAGCTGTCTAGAAATAAGCCAAACTAAAGCCAGGCATTCATAAGAAAGAATAAGTTTCTGTATTTGTATGTATTTGGGACCTGGGTGGCAGGCCCCCCAAAGAGTAAAGAGTAAAAATAACCAACTACATACCGCAACAAAGGTGTGACAAATTTTCTTCTGTTGATGGGAACAATTTTAGGATAAAATACAGTTAAATGCCAGACCAAAAAAAAATACCTTAAATGTAGTTCCAGCCTTATTCTAATACCGATATTTCACCTCAATAGAAGTTTTCTTGTCTGTATCACGTGAAGAAAATTTTCTTTTGATGAGTGCTGTCAGTTATCAAAATGTTTGCCATTAAAATATGGGATGGAAAGATGCAAACTTCTGCATTTATAGATTTTTCTTCACATTAATAAACCCCTTTAAATTAGCATTTGTAAGTACACTTGTGAGCTGAAGATTTCTTTAGAAAACACCTGAAAAAATAAAAACCTTGTGTCCAAACTCTTTAGAATGGACTCTAGTAAAATATCAATTAGTAGAAACTGTTTGATGTTGGTTGCAGATTGATTGGTGAGAAATTGGGGTGAGGACATGGTATTGAAGGGCAGTACAAAGGCAGCACAGGATGGTTGTACTGTTGAAAAGCTCATCTTGAAGCTTTACATGTTTACACGTGTTCTTTATAAAATAAATTTTACATTTATTTACTTATTTCATATGTGTCTTTCTGTGGGCACACTCACATGTGCACATGCCCTGACACACATGTCAGGTTAGAGGACACAACTTGAAGGAGTCAATTCTTTCCTTACACCAGGAGAGTCCCAGGACTGAACTCAGGTCTTCAGGTTTAGTGGCAGGTGCCTTCATCCACTGAGAGCCATCTTCTGGCCCTCAAATTATTGTTAGATATTTTCCAATAAAAATTGCCTACTGTATTAAGGAAATAAGACCATAAACATGGGTGAATACACCCCCAACCACAAAAACTATGTAATTTAATCTAGTGTAGGCTGTGGGGACCTAATCATTTTTGTACTTTCATGTGTTATGTTTTCATAGTGGACAACCAAGTGGATTGATTCAGCTTTGTAATGAAATAATTTGAGAACTATCAGCAAAATCAGTTATTTCTATATTCACTAAAGCTGGTGATTTTTAACTCATAAAACCCTGTGTGCTAGTCAGTTGTAGGCAATTATGATAGGAATACTCATGTACCCCAGATTATCTATTTAATTAAAAAAGGCAGACACAGGGGAACTTTGTTTAAAAAAAAAGTACAGCTATGAACTTTTCATGGGTTGTAGTTTGAGAAATGTTTAATGTAAAGATGGCTTCCCTGCAGCTGAAGAATAAAACATAATTCTCAGATGACACTCTAGTATAAACTCAATACCAAAGATAATCTTCAGGTAGTAACAAAGTTGCTGTAGGATTACACAGAAAAGGAGAAGGAAGACAGAGAGTTGTCTTTTCATTATCTGTAAGTCCAGGTACGTGGCTTGATCAGTTTACTTTCTGACTTTTAAATTGTCAATTTATTTTCTAATCTGTATGTGATAAAATTTCCAGAGCTATGAAAAACTTCTCTGATAATTAGAAGATCAAAACACGTTCTCTTAAACCATATATACTATAGACAACTCATATTTGCTAATTTCACAGGTCTATCAGTGTAGAAATAAAAAATAATTAAAATAGCATTTTAAGCATACCACTCTCTGAACAAGAAACTGAAAGGAGGATATAAATTCATGCAAGAGTTCAGGCCTTTAGTGTAGATGAATTTCTAAACAGTCTTATTAAATAAGAAACACAGAGCCAAATACAGAGGAAATAGCCAAAGGGATCAGAGAACTAGCGAAGAGCCATGACTACCTTATCTTACCACCTCACCACCATCTCTTCCCCAGAGAGAGTTTCTTCCCGTCTAACTTGTGTTTTTATTGCCTTCCTGTTCTGCCTTCTCATTAGCTCTAAGCCCAGCCACATGACTTCCTTGTCACTGCCTGTCTATACAGACCTCCAGGTCTCTATGGTTGGTACTGGGATTAAAGGCTGGTGTCACCACACTTGGCTGTGCCCTTGACCACACAGAGACTCTGCCTGCCATGTAATCGGATTAAGGGCTTGTGCTACCACCACCTGACTCCTGTTTATGGCTATGTGACCTCTGATCTCCAGGCAAATTTTATTTATTAACATACAAATAAAATCACATTTCAGCACAATTAAAATATCACCACACTTTGGATAGTGACCAAAGAGTAAATTTTTCTCTGTCCTAAAGAATGCGATGAATACTACTAAAAGCACACTGAGCACCCCTGTATTGCCTGATGTCATTCATAAAGTCTCCTAAGCACGTCACAAACTTTCAACCCATCTGAAACAACCACCTAATGGGACTTTTCTGGAAAAGTGTGTCTTCGTGTGATTTTCAACTCTGTCTCAACAGATCTGAATGCTTATCAGATCTGATGCAAACTGCCAAGAGCTCTGAATTCTGCCCATCTGTCACCAGGTTGTTTGTTCAAGACTGTACAGAGAACAAGAGAAAAAAACCATCAGACTTTTTCTACTTTCTGTCTTTGTTTTTGGTGTTGTTGTTGTTTATTTTTTTATCTACTAAAACGTGTGTCCTGTGCTTCCAAGAGCCCTGCAGTTGAATGTTAAGCTTCCAGTGAACCAAGTTCCCTCATGATTACAACTTATTTAAACAGCTTTTAGTTCACTCTCTATGCTCTTCTCTTCTCTCTTCACATCATCCTCCCTTCATTAGCCTTCCCTTCTAGCCTGTCCAATGCCTTTGTGCAAAATGCAAAAGTTGAGCCCAAAGAATTTACAAGATATAAGCTTTGTGTGCTGTCTCACTGAAGAAAAAAAAAAGGAATTTGTATCCCATTAAGACAGATTTTCATAAGAAGTGTTTTGTTTGTATTTTCAGAATTAGAGAACCTCCTTGTTATAATATGTTGTTATCTTCCCTTGTGTCATTAAAATATAGCACTCTGGAAGGAAAACTAAAAGTAAATAAGCAGCTATTCCTACCCTTGTGGGGAAGTCATAAATCTCCCTCACTGATAGCAGCATTCTTCCAGCCATCACTTGCATGGTGCAGCTGCCACAACAATGTCAGGTTTTATAGTTAAGAAGCAGTCAAAACCTGAATGCTACAGTAGAAGTTGATATTCCTTGAAGCACAAGCATCCTCAGATGAAGAAATGCAGACTCGCCACCAAGCAGCATGCACCCCCATTTAATCTGTCACAATAGAACTCATTATACTTGGATGCCTATAAGACAACAGTCCAATTTATACTAAGTTGGTTTTCATTAAGATATGTGATGACTTGAAAACCCTTGACCCAAGAAGAGAACTTTACCTCTATCTATACATTTTTTTTTTTTTAAATCTGTCTCCTTGCTTCAGAATATAAGGCTAATGGCTTTCCGGAAGGATCCGGTGCTGTTTTTCTTTCAAGTATTTTTAAACTTGTGGGTTTGATTGGCAAAAGTAAAAGTCAGTGCAATTTGGGGGAAATGCAGTCTAGCCAGTGTTTAAGCCTAAAATGACTAGCTGCAAGGCAGGCTTCTGTAGAGCCATGCGATCCCAATCTAAAGATGGATCATGAGGATTCTCCTCGTCTCCCCTGTGCTTTGTGGCATGTGGTTTCTGTGCTGAACACTAAGCTGCCAATACAAAAGTTAAGCTCCCTACACACGTTCTAGAGACCAAGCTCCCCTTGAGGGAGGAAAAAGGAGTGTAGATAAATAAACAAAATTAAACAAAAAGAAGCAACTTTTATGTTTTCTTTTTCAGTTTTTTCTACTCTCAGGTTTTTAGTATATATCAAACATGAAGTTTATGTAACACAGAAAAAACACATGAATCTCTGCATAGCATCTTTAGGAGTATGTCAGATCTTGTTAACGAGCACAAGTTTGTCTTAACCAGCCTTGGATTCTGTTAAAGGGCCAACCATACCTTCAGA
The DNA here is from genome assembly GCF_949786415.1 of Peromyscus eremicus. Classification (NCBI taxonomy): domain Eukaryota; kingdom Metazoa; phylum Chordata; class Mammalia; order Rodentia; family Cricetidae; genus Peromyscus; species Peromyscus eremicus. Next base: position 25,076,891 of record NC_081419.1, on the reverse strand, counting down.
AGTCTTTCATCTTACATGTTAGTACGTGCGTGTTTCTTTGTGTACAATTAACTAGTATATGGCAATACTAAAGTGACCTATTTTAATCACTGCTTTCTTCCTCTTTGTAAGAATAATGCATTTAGAATCAGGGAAACCACCTGTAGTAAAGTGCCCCACATTAGGTTATCTGAACCTACTGCTCATGACAGCACTAGGGAAATACACAGATCAACTACAAGCCTGACAAACGGAGCAGTTAGTGTAGGACTTGCAATGCTAGAAGACTCGGCAAGTTGAATCCTTCTTGGCATGTACCAGTGCAACTTCGGATTATGCTGTAAGAAAATTACATAGAAACAAAAATCAGCATCAACATTTTTTGAACATTTTAAAATCATGCCCTGGTCCGAAGGTATCAACTGGAAACAGCTATCAGGTTCTAGGAAGAACAAAGGGTGAACTGAATGAATTTCAAGGGCATTTGTCTAAGAACATATTCTAGAACATTGAAAATCTAGGATAAGCCATTTTAACAAATATTAAGTTATCACATATCAATACCACCCAAATATTTATGTAGTCATATAAATATAACTAATGCTTATAGTTTCCTTAGGAATCACAAGCGAAAGAAAAAATATTTAATATGTTTGCAAGATCAGAGAATGAAAATCACAAAGACAAAGGGCCCCTGGCTCATAGTGAAGAAGCAAATCATTTAAGGAACATCAGAGCATCTGATGGGCATTGTCAAGCCTTACTTAATTGTCATGGCCACCATGTACACAGGATGTGACATATGTCCTAATTACAAGACGAAACAAGGCTCATTCCTGTCACCTGGAAGGGGAAGAACTTGCAAGTAAATACATTCTCAATACTCAAAGAGGATGCAGGTGTCTGGTGTTTAGCCTTAGATCAACCTGAATGGAAGTTCAAAGGCCAGAAGACACTACCATACCTGAGCAAAAGTTGATGGTCTTGTCCTGGTACATAGGAAACATATGCAGCAGAGGGAAAAGTGAAGACAAGAGGTTATCTATGATGAGTGCTAGGTGGTAGCTTTATCTGCTGATGAATACATTTCAACACAGAGTCATGGTTTAAAGAGAAAATAAATACCATATGAAGAAAGGAAGTAAGATTGAGATGTTAGACCCTATAATTTAACAAACTGGAAAATAAACAAATCTCCCTCTTTTGCTGTGTCGCTGAGCTCTCTTGTTAATTCTATCTTTAAACCATATTGTCTAAGAATGGAACCATTTGAAAGAAGAAATGCTTTGCATATATGTATGTGTGTATTTTATGTGCACATGCACACATTTGTTATCTTAATTCTGGGTTAGGGGGTGGTTCTCTTTCTCTGAAACACAGCATTTTGCCCTGCAAAGCAGAATGAACGCAGAAATGAGTAACTGTGTGTCTCTGTGCCATCCTAAGATAATAAGCACCTTTGAAGGATCATTATTTTCTCAAGCCCCAGAGGAATCATGTACTGCCTAGAGACAATAATATTCCCAAATATCCCCAGGATACCTGGGAGAACCTGACTCACTATGCAAAAATATTGTTGAGAGCTTTAGATGAAAAGGAATAATACACAACAAATCTACAGAAGAAAGACCTCTCTGCAGTCTCATAAGCAACATTCTCAGCAGATGAAGATTTGTTTTCTGTATTTTGATAATTTAGCAAAGGGATCCCAATTGCAAAAATCAAGCTGGCCTTTTGTGGGCTGATACGACCACACAGAAAATCTCTGAGAGCTTAGATGGGCAAAGAAATGGAGAGAGCAAGGAAAGCTCCATATTACAAGGAATAAGAGCAAAGGAAGCAGAGAGCAGCTCCCCCAAAGCTAACCACTAATTCACATAATTGAATAATAAAAAGAATAGATCCCATTGTCAGAGGACTTTGGGACAGACATAATTCCATTCTGCAGCTTGCTTTTAAGAGAAACATCGTGGCATGGCAGCAAGCGTATCCATATTTCTAGATAGCAACGAATTTCTGATTCCTTTTGTCAAATTACAGTCTATGCTGCTATTTTCATATTTACAATCACATTGTTAACTCCAAATCTGAAACACTGGCATTTAGACATTACTCACCTCCCTAGACTTCTGCATGAGAAATTAGAGCCACGCTTTAGCTCTAATAAATGTAACTGTAACACAGTTTTCATAAACACTCCTGAGATGTTCCTCAGAACAGCTCTACTTTGACACCTATTTTTCCTGCTCAAACAAATGAAAAGGTTGGCTGATACTGTCGAAATACAACACTTCTGGTGAACCAAGAGTCATTTATTAAAATAATGTATTGAAGCAGTGGCACCAAATGCAAAATTGCATTTCTACAAGAAAAACCTATTACTCTGAGCCAAGATTATTTCATTTTAAAAGAAAAATTATCACAATTATGGATTCTGAAAGTCGGATGATGTGATTCTGACCTTTGCCCTTTATAGGCTGACCTCACAACTTTTAATGCACAGTAATGTGTCCTGTAAATGAGATGTTTATATAATTAACAAGTATTGTTTTTGTAGAAATGCTTGGACTTAAAAGTGATTCTGAATTTCTTATGACTCAAAATATGAAACTTTATGAAAATACAACTATTGTTTCTAAAATTACAGAGGAACTTAAAAATATAACCACAAATCACAGTGAAAACAAACTCTCTCTCTCTCTCTCTCTCTCTCTCTCTCTCTCTCTCTCTCTCTCTCTCTCTCTCTCTCTCTCTCAGCCAGGGATCTCTAGAGCTGGCCATTTTCCTGACATAGTCTTAATCTTGTCCTTTACCGTAGCACTGCACTTTTTGCTCTAAAGGTTTCTGCACTAAAACGTGGGAAGGTGAAGCCATGGTTCAATTCAATTTATTTTTATATTGCCTCTCATACAAAGTCTCTCAAAGCGCTTTACAGTAAGAGATAAAATAATCATATAACACTTGACCATGCTTGGAATAGCCACGATCACCCAGACAGTGAGGGGATACAGCAGTGCACACTCACGGGTCAAATTGTCCTCCTTTCAAAGCCATATAAATGAACATTTCAACAGAGTAACACAGCCATATAATATCACTGGCTGAACCCTGCCTTGCCCTGCCTTCTCAAGGGACAGTGAGAAGAAGCTTTGTTTTTCTATTCAAATCAACCATTCTCTCCCCGAAAACTGTGGTGATCTCAACTGGTGACCAGTTTCCTTCTCGCATGCAAAAAGAAGGATCCAAGTGCAGGATCATGCTTCCTTTCAATTGTTGTCAATTATTTTAATCGCACTTGATTTATGGTTTCCTGGAAAGCAGTTACTCTGGTGCACCTCTTTTCACTGTCAGTGTTCTGTATTTGGCCCCAAGAGGTAAAGGGAAAAGGCTAGTGGAAAGATTGAAATAGATGATATGTATTTTTGTCAACCTACAACACACACACACACACACACACACACACACACACACACATACACACATACACACACACACACACACACACACGCATGCACGCACTCGCACACAGGAGGAGGAAGAAACCTGAATACTTGAGATTTGAACACTCAGGATGAATCAATGACAAATGGCAGTGTGGGCCAGGAAAAAGGAATAAAGAAGAGAGGTGGAAAGAAAAAAATTCAGATTAAATTAATAATAATGCATGAAAATGATAATAAAGCAACCAATCCTAACTAAGGGATACATCAAGTTAATGTATGGACTTCTAATTTATAGAAGAATATTCCTGGATAGGGATGCGTTACCCAGTAAGGAAAGAGAAAAGACAGCAGTGTGAAGTACTGTGTTCACATGGTTCTCTCATAATGCAAAGAACTGCTTGAAATCACCAAGCTGTGGGGACAGTAATTCTCAGAAAAGAAAATTCCTCTACAACCCCACCGTACCCTTATCACATAGCTTTTCAAGAGTGGGAACAAAGTGTTTATTGTCCAAAGGTGAATATTTGCAAAGAGTATAAAAATTAAAATAAGTCTATGACTCCAAAATAATCTCACCACTCAAATCAGTAAATAATCCCAAATATCATGGGGAGCTATGTTTCTAGAAGAATGCGACTTTTTTCAACCTCTACTCCTTGTAGCAAGTCACATCTTCATAATGGAGGAGAACAAACTGGAATATATTGTAACTCAGTTTTTGACCTTTGAATATTTCTGTCACTGATTGTCAAAGTTGAAAACTACTCTCTATCCTGAAGTGATGGATTATTTAATTAACCATTGACCTTTCCCCAACATTTGCTGACAGTGAGCCCCATCCCATGCAAGCTGCTGGACCATTCTGTGCTGCTCAGCAATCAGAGGAGACTTTTTTCCCCCCCACAGCTTAGGTGAAATACCTAGAATCACTCTGTGCTGTTTATTTACCTAAACTTGTTTTCAAATGAATATGGTTTGCTTTTTAACTATCCGCTGGATAAAGAACAACAGATTCATTACTTTTAAAAATCAGATTTCACAAAACAAATATGTCTGATGAAACCCAAATGCGTCAACCAATAGGAAAAGCAATTGCTTCCTATGAATAAATCTTTCAGAAAAGGTTGCAGCAACTCATTTTTACTGTTCCCCATCTTTCAAGGTCTCTGGTTGAATCTAGCCAATTTGTAGAAAATAAGATCCCCCAGGAGAACAAAGCATAATGTTTGTAGAGTTCTCGCCATTGTTTGTAACTTCCATTCGCCAGTTTTGAGCAGGTTCCCACATTTCCCTCCAAGAATTTATTTTCTTTTTAGAAGGCAAAGAAAGGAAGGGAGAGAGGGAAGAGGGAGGGAAAGAGGGGGGGAGGGAAGGAGGAAGGGAGGAAGGAAGGAAGAAGTAGACTTCAGCGAGTGAAATAGTACAACAGGAACCATTTCTTTGAACAACTTGTTTCTGTATTGGTCACGCCCAGTTTCACTTGCTCTCCCCCAAGCAGCCCCTGACCTACCTGCTTTCCTTCTACAGGGCTCCAGGGGTCAGACATGGGTGAAGATAAGAGTACTGTAATTAGAGGCTTTACCCAGAATCTAGAAATGCACCACTGGGGGATGGCAGTGCATTGGCAGACCCACTGCAGGCTTCCCTGGGACCATTGCTGTGTTTGCTTCTCAGATATTTGTGTAAGGATACACAGTGCAAAGTGATTTGGTGCCAAACAAGTCTAGCCTCACCACCACAGGCTCTTTACTTTAAGGGGCAATATTGCCTGTATTTCCTAGTCTATAAAATGGGAATAAAAATAACCACCCTTCTATGTGAATGGAATGAGATAGTGTATGCAAAAGTCATGACAAATAGGAAAATATAACAAAGCTTCTCCAATATAAGAGTTTCCAGTTAGTCAAGTGGATACAAATATCTTCACAGAGTAGATCACAGTGTATTAGAGACATTTCTGCAACAACCATAGGCCATTTCTATTTCCCCAGAGTCTACAGTGTTTAAAGACTTGACATTATGAAAGTATATTGTCTTCATTAATTTATGTTAATTTTTAATGTTGGTGTGACTGTATTGCATAATATATACAGAAGCCTCTGTGTATGCATGTATATATGAATACATGCTCACAAACACATAGATATTACAGGGTGAAAGAGTTTTGACCTCCAAGAAGGCAGATTTTCATTAAAGTCTTAATCTAGGACATAATACCAAGCATTAATTGCAACAGTGGCTACTTTTAGTTTAATAAGAAAAGAATTCCTTAAAAATGAATTGTGTTTTGAAATTAGCAAAAATATATTGCATATATTGATTACAATGTCTGAAATTAAGCTTTATATCTTTACAATTACACACACTGGAATGGTACATGCAGTGTAGATTCACTTTCCCGTGTATCTGTAAATCATGTTTTTGCTTTGACATCTATCAATTTCCTGTCAAAGCTAAGAGCTTATTTCCTGTGGGAACAGATCCTTATGGGTGTAGCATCAGATACCTAGATGGGTAAGTTGTATGTTTGATGCATGGTGACATTAATGTAATATTATGATGGATATCTATTAGCAGGTACATCACCCGAACATACACTCTCTGAATGCCTTTGACAGATGCTGCCCTTTCCCTGTCTGTCAATCCACACTAGAATCATAAGAATGAGCAAATGTGACAGGAGAGGGCTGTACCAATTATAGATGAAAGGATAGCATCTACTCCCACTGTTTGATGTGATTTATTTGGCGGTCCTTCTGCATTTGGAGGCAGCACACTGTAGCTGTTTATGAAGTGACAAATGGTGCCCAATGACACTGAATGACTTCTCTAATCAATTTAACATGTCTAAGAAGTGGTCATGAATTGTGGGGTCTGTTGAGTGTCTGTGAGTACAGAAATCACTGAATCCTTTTCATTAAAACATGCATTTAAAATAGACACCTGGAAGAGTAAAACCAAAAGCAGTTTTTTGTTTGTGTGTAATAATTGAGTCTTCAGGTATATTATAAAACTAGTTTTTAAAGATTTTTTTCCTCAAACTTTTTTAAAGAAGTGGTAATGTTTTTATTAAAAGAAGCTTGTAGGAAATTTTTTTTCTTGCTTAGCTTTATTTGATAGAGGAGCTGCATAATTATCTTGGGCAGAGAAATCATTAGTGAAATTACATCAATTTTTAGTGCTTTATTTTTCCAGAATCAACTTAAGTTTGAATTATTGTCCAGCCCCTTTAATAAAATTCTTTTAGCAGAAGTGAATGTATCAGTGAATTCACTGACTACATTTTACCTTTTCTTAAAAACTATCTACTGTGAGAAGGGTAGATCATGCTACCAGAGTTGTTTCCTTAAACACTATATATAAACGTAAACTTACACATAATTCAAGCAAGTTTTTTTTGTTTCTCACACATAACTAATATAACAGAGGAAGTTACAGGCTGGGATAACTTTACACAAGAGTATTCACATATTAATTTCAATTTATTAGAAGTAGGTAGTCTTTTCCATACCCAATGCAAAGCACTACTGCTATAAGCCAAGAATGATTTCTCCCTATCTGTATTATTCAAATTTATTAAACAATATTTCATGTTTGTTTGACACAATGTCAAACTCAGGCTCCTAAAGATCTGCGGCGGCTTTTGGGCTGTTATGCTTTCTTGGACTTTAATCATTTTTGGCAAGGCTCCACTTCCTGTCAGAAAGTGAAACAGCTTTGGAATGTCATTTTCCCGAAAGAAAACAGAGAGAATCCGAGAGGAAGTTCTCCTCCACTCCAGATCCCCTAAGATACTCAAACACACTCACAGGAGGGCTGGAATACATCAAACATTAGCAGAGGGAAAAGGACACAATTTTCCCACATTAAAATACATGGATAAAGTTGAACTTCTGCTAAAAATAGTTCCCATGACTAATCCTATTAAGTTTAAAAAATTGCTCAGTGTCCTCCTTGAAGCAGAATTACTTTTTGCCATCACACTCTGCTGTGCTCACCACACACCCCAAAGCCAGCAGCCCCTCAATATTAGACCCTCATCTTTCTCTTTGCAGACTAAAAGGAGGACAGAATGAGAATGGGAGGTTAGATGGTGACTTTTATTAAACTCTCAGATATCAAAGGACACCAAATATAAGATATGAAGATCAAAACTATCTCAGTGTCCCAAAAATTCCAAAGAGCAATCAATATACATCCTGAACAGATCTCGAAAATTTTCCCACTCAGTCTTGGACTTGCTCAGTGTCCCCAGGGAGTGATGATACTGTTAAAAGCAAACAAAGATTACTCTGAGCTATGTCACTTCAAGAAGAAAAATGTTGGATGTGACTGTGGAGTAGAAAGATATATTAATATTAATATATATATATATATATATATATATATATATATTTTTTTTTTTTTAAAAAAAACTCTCCTCTCTCGGACTTGTGAGCCCCTGAGTTTCGCATGTGAAAACAGCACTTACCTGAGAGGGAGAGAGAAGGAGTGAAAAATAAAAGATCACTGAAAAAGGCTGAGCAAGCTGAAAGGTTCTAAATCAAGTAGAAAGTTGTCCAAGTGAGAGGAGGCCATCAGTATACTCACCACTTCTCAGTTCACAGTGACAATCAATGTTTTTCTGGTCTTTCAGAGGGGCAGATAAAGGGGTATAAAGGAACTCACTAAAGAGAGTGTCATTAGGAACTATGATATTGACATATGTTAGCTAAGTGATTAACAATAGAGAGGTTCAGCTGTAGTGAAACCCGAACCCAGCTGATGCCATTAACACATACATCTAATGAACTCTACTGACCACATTAAAGCAGAGACAGCAAAATGATGATGGGAGAATGGCTTTTAATGAAATCATCAATCCAAAAATGGAGGCAGATAAATGTCATCTAGGAATTCCTTGTGAAACCGTGGGACAATCACGTAGACGGTAGTTTGAGAAGAATGGCTGGTAACACAGCCCTAAGTACAGCAAGATGCCTTAGACCTTATACACATTTAAATCAAAGTAAGCCACCTTTAAATTTTGGACTATGATGCAGAAAATGAACCAACCAGCTGATTTAGAACTTTCCATGTTGTCACTGAAGTGCGCAAACCTACAGATTCATGATCATACCACCAACGCTTTTTGTTAAACATTGAATTGTACATATTTGAACCAGTCCATAATTTATTTCATATATATGAATGTGCTTCCTATGAACATAACCTAAAGCTCCACCCATGTGTAGCTCTGGAGAAAGGGTGTGCTCACCTATAAGCAAAGCACGTCTCTTCAATTTGCCCATTTTGAAGGAAAAGTTCCAGCTCCCCAGCCACCAAACAAGCAAGACAGAAAGTTCTGAATTTTATGAGAGGAAAGCAGCTCTCTGAAGTGACAGGCAGTGAGGATCACAGGCTGACAGAGAACTGAGACTGTAGGGATCACTTCTAAACTGCCTGCGTTCATCTCCAGCTCTGTTACTTCCTAACTCAAAGCTGCCGTTTCTTAATCTTTGTCATTTCCGGCTTTGTCAAACCAGGGCGAAAAGAAGAATGTGAGTAGTTAAGATAGACAAGGAATGATCGAAAGATAGGAGAGAATATCTATCGTTCTGTTGAGCACCGATTTGTAATTCTCGCCATGCTGAACTTGTTTGTGGTCAGTGTACTAGCTGGTTTGGCCACAACTTCTATGGATATCTGTGCTTCTTCCTTTGCCTGAACCATCTCACACCATGTCTGAGTCATTGTCCCTTGAGACCAACAAGACCTAGAAGACTCTAAATTCAAGCTTCAGAAAGTTTCTTACAAAGCATGTGTGTCACTAAGCAGATAATTAGGTTAAATCCTTAGTCTTTAGAGCAGGAAGGCTTCATATCTAAAAGGGCTACAATTTTGAGCTCCATTTATAAAAAGTCTCAGGACAAAGTGACCCATGATAAGAAAACTTCAGGTCTCTACTTTAAAAAATAAATTACAATAGATTGGTTGGTGTAATTTTGTGACAGTATATATAAGCAGGATCTTGGTCTATATGTATCCAAAGCCTCTTGGGTTCTTATAAAAGCATAAACCCATATCCCTAGGCTAGATACCATTTGGGTGCTGTGTTCTAAGTTTAGTTGGCCATAGACTGAAAGTGTCACTCTTACTTTGTCTCCCTCTGCCTCTGTTTCTTTCAGGAAAAAAGGGATAGCAAAGTCATGAAGTTATTGTTAGGACCAAATGAAAATCACATTGTGCCCTAACCCATTGTCTAGAACATAAGAAACTCATCAAATATTAACTATAATTTGGTGTGGTGGGTATTTTCACAGAAGTTTTTCATGTTATATGAAACCTCTGACTTTCAGATTGTTAGCACTCAGTTCCTCTTTCCTTGGGTCTCTATGCCTTCAGCTAGCTTCAGCTTTAGATTCTAGCATGACTGTCTCTAACTTAGCTCTTACCAAACTCCTGTGTGTCCAAAAGACCCTAAGCCTCCATGGGAGCTCAGTAAATCCACTTTCTCTATCTTTCTGTTACTTGTCCTGTTCTTTCCCAAATAGGACTAATTTCTTTGGTCATTGGCTTTGAGCCTTGATGTCCCTAAATCCATACTTTGTAAGCTGGGATAACTTTTCCACAGCATGAATAAGTCTGTCTTAACTGCCTGATGGATGTGACTATGAAGTCTTCCTGGACGCCCCTGTGTTGGATACTATGACTAGAGGCCAAGCTTTCTAGCCCCATTGGCATCATGATGACTCCCCAGTTTGAGAACACACTCTGCTGCCATAGTCCATATTTACCTCATGATGTAAGTTTCTCAAGCACTGCTTCCGAGTTTGCATCTTTGTGCAACTCTGTATCTTAACGGATCCTCGGACACTATATGCTTATCTCCACTTTTATGAATACTCAAATAAAAAGAAAGGTTAAAAAAAAGAAATCATATCTCGTAAGTAGAGTTCTCCAGTGCTACATTGCCTTCCTACCAGTGAGATTGTAATTCATGGATTATGATAGATACTATATGGATTGAAAGACACAACTAATTACAGCACTCTAGAGGCTGAAGTCATGAGTTAAAGACCAGCCTGAGCTATGTAGGACCTCTCTCTCAAAACAGATAAAATGTGTTAAGAGAAATTCAGCCCTGCTATGGATTCACTCATAATTACACATTTTCTACTATGTTTTTAGAAAGAACAGAATTATTAGTTCTTCTTTTGTTTGTTTTCTTATCTTTCCAGGTCCAACACTGTTCCCCAGCAGTGGCTGAGATGTGGCCAAGGACACCACACTGTGACATCTGTGGAGAAAATACCCAGCAAATAAAGCATTGAGAATTAGAAAATAAGAAAGAAGACAGAGAGAGGATAAAAACAAGAGAACAATTCAGAATTAAATCATATTCTTACCCAATTAGGAGAAGTTAGCCCACATGGAAACTGTACTAAAGTTTGCCAGCTCCTTGAAACTGTAAGCGTAAGGAATAATGGCCACAGTGAGGTCTAAGAAGGTGGAAAGCAGCAGTGTTAAACCAAATTGCATTTTTTTTTTTTTTTTTTTTTTTTTTTTTTTTTTTTTTTTGGTTTTTCGAGACAGGGTTTCTCTGTGTAGCTTTGCGCCTTTCCTGGAACTCACTTGGTAGCCCAAGCTGGCCTCGAACTCACAGAGATCCGCCTGGCTCTGCCTCCCAAGTGCTGGGATTAAAGGCGTGCGCCACCACCGCCCGGCCCAAATTGCATTTTAAGCGGTGTTGCTTTTAGACAATATATATTCATTTCTCTAATCTATATGTTTGAGAGATGAAGATTTGTTGCAAAGCCTTTGTGTTCATCCAGGAATAACACCTGGAATATCCAGGAATATCACGTGTTATTCTTCCACATATTACGCTGACTAGTCATTAATTTGATGGTCCCTCATAATATCTTTCTGGATACATATTCAAACCCTGGAGTTCCTAAAATATCTTTAAACTACTTCCAAATCATTTTCAGTATTTTTGAGTTAGAGAAACAATTTATATTATCATAGATAAAACATCTGATCACACAGTGGTAAAGTAACAACTGAATATTTGCTGAAATACAGAAAGACGATAGAAGATGAAAAAGCATGTGATCTAACTGCTCATGATTTTCTCTTCTATATGTCCTGGCATATTCATAAAATTTTGATTATAGATATTGTAGACTAACACACTTTTTTAAAAGGCTAAGCATTACCAGCAATCAGATACCTGTCCATATCCACTAAGATAGCAGTAGCCTCAAACCCCAGCAACAACAAATGCTGATAGGATGTAAGATTACAGGAGCCCTCACCTACACTGTTCAAAGGCAAATGGTATAGCAGCTGTAGAAGAAAGTTTGGCAGTTCCCTACAAATATCAACACATTTTTCCTATTTGAACTACCATTGCACTCCATGGCATCCACCCAAAGGAGTTGAAAATGTTTCTACACATACACAAACATAAAAAGAATGTACGTGAATGCCTCAAGAAGCTTTATTCGGGATTGTCAAAATTTTGAAGTAACCAAAATATACTTAAGTAGATGAATGGATAAACTGATTTAATTCATACATAGGAATTTGGAGTTATATAAAATTTCAAGTCCTGAAAAGACAAGGAGAAAAATTAATGTGAAATACTAAGTGAGAGAAGAGAATCTAAAAATGCTACAGAGTAGATGACTCCAATTTTATGACATTCTGGAGAAGCAAACTACAAAAACCATGAAAATACCATTGGCTTCCCAATGGAATAGGAAGGGAGAGGGAATGAGTGGGCACAGAACAGAGAATTCTTGGGGCAATGAAGTATCATCTATAAACTAATGATGGATACACGGAATTATTAAATTTACCAAACCCATAGAATTTGCAACACTAAGAGAGAAACCTAATGTAAAGTATGGACTTTGGTGATAATGACATGTGAATGTAGTTTATAAGCTGTGATGAATATACCACTCAGGCATTATATATTCATAAACTGAGGCTACTACACATGCCTGGGGGAGGGGTACTTAGGAAATATCTGTACCTTCTGCTCAGTCTTTCTGTAATCCTAAAAGTGATTTACAAAAAAGAAAAAAAGACAAACATTAAAAGCAAAGAGTCTCATGAATGCTTAATAAATCTGCACTGGGCTAGCCAGTTTTAGTCAGGGAACAGACAGTAGCTTCCACTATTAAACTTCAGGATTAGTAACAAGCTATCAAACCACCCACGAAATGTCAAAATATTCTGTACACCTCAGAGTTAGAGATGTATGACTCTCTATGATTTATGGACACATTATTCATAACGTATTTTCTGTTCATTTCTGTCCAGCACTGCACCTTTTATAAACCTGCTGATTAATATCAAACAGTGAACAAATCTGACAAGCAGGATTACGAATCTAACAAAACTGTTTATAGTGTGCATGAAAAAAGTACACCATTTCCAGGCAGTGTACTTAATAATAAAACCCTGTTGTACTTAAGTGGCGAAGGGATTACTTAACTGTCAAAATTCCTTTAGCTGTTAAGAGTAGCCAAGTTAAAGACCTGCTACCAAAGAGCACCAACAGAATATTTTATGCCACTTTATTCACCATTATCATATTTGATATTTAAATAGAACAGAACTAATGTATATAACAATAAATTCATTTATTCAAAATAAACATCACCTAAGGAATTTTTATGATAGGGAATAAACCAAAATACATACTTTCCTCCTATTCATATTTCAACTCACGTTTTATAAGTCTTATGTAATTTTGATCAAGAGATATCTGTATTTCCAACTTCACTGTAGCTTCAGTGACCCAGATATAAAAACAATGGAAATATCTCCTGATAGATGAATAGATAAAGAAGACATGGCATAAATAACAATAGAATATTATTCAGCCTTAAAGACGAATATTCTCCCTTTTGCAACAATATGGATCAATCTATAAAACAGTAGGCTCTTGGAATTAGCAAGATTCATAAAAGCAAACTGCATGACCGTATTTAAATGTGGAAACTAAAAGTTCATAAAATCAGAGTATAGAACTGTGTATAGTATAGTATAGTATAGTATAGTATAGTATAGTATAGTATAGTGTCTGCTAGGATAGAAAGCTAGAAAAAGAAAGAAGTGGCCGTATTTCAAAACTTCGGATAAGTGGAATGAGTTGCAAAGAACTAATACATACAATGTTGTAAACTGAAATTTATCTTAAATATTCTAAGCAATCAGAAATGTGTGATATCAATGATATATAAATCAGCTTGATTGTACCCAATTTTTCATTATATACATATGCGAAACAGATCATGTTACAGATTGTAAAATATTTGTTTGGTTGAAAATACCTTATTAAATCTTCAAAAAAAAAAAAACTGTTCCCAACTTTTAAAAAATTATTAAGTAATCTGTGATTCTTTAAAAATAATAAATATTTACAACTCCAGCAGAAGCCCCCTGACCTACCAGAGGCCACACCAGCCACTAGAACACCAGGTAGTCTGCTCACCCTTGGACCATCCCCTACTTTCTCAGTACCTGTCCAGCCCACCGTCAACCCGCCCTCCCCTCCTTGTTACCATATCCCGGCCCCCAACTCCAATGGAGGCACCCTACTAGAACAGAGCATGCCTGCCACGAGAGCTTTAGATCTCAACTCCAACTCTGGCTGAAACACCTGCTCAACCAGAGGCCACCCTAGTCATTAGAAGTCCAGTCCCCAACTTGCATGGAGACCCTCTACTCAATCACAGGTCACTATGGACAAAAGGCCAGAGAGAAAACAGAAAACTGGGAGTAGGGGTCACCTATCCAGCAAAAAGTCAGAAATCGACACCTAGACCTATAATGACTCCAAACCAAGATGCCAATGTAAGAAAACAATCAATAATAGCCAAGGTAATATGTCACCACCAGAGCCCAGCTATCCTACAACAGCAAGCTCTGAACGTTCCAACACAGCTGAAGCACAAGAAAATGACCTTCCAACCAATTTTATGAAGATTATAGAGATCCTTAAAAAGTATATGAATAAATCCCTTAATGAAATCAAGGAAAAGACAAAAAAAAAGGGGGGAAATGAATGAATCCCTTAAAGAAACAAAAATAAAACAAATAAAGAGTTAAAGGAGGGCCAGGTGGTGGTGGTGCACACCTTTAATCCTAGCACTTGGGAGGTAGAGGCAGGTGGATCTCTGTGAGTTCGAGGCCAGCCTGGGCTACAGAGTGAGTTCCAGGAAAGGCTCTAAAGCTATAAAGAGAAACCTTGTCTCAAAAAAAAAAAAAAAAGAGTAGAAGGAAATGAATAAAATTGTTTAAGATCTGAAAATAAAATAATAAAGAAAGTATAAACTGAGGGAAATCTGGAAATGAAAAAATCTAGATAGCAAATAGGAACTCAAGACACAAGTATCACAGACATAAGAGCTGGAAGAAAGAATCTCAGGTATAGAAGATACAATAGAGAAGTAGACACATCAGTCAAAGAAAATAATAAATCTAAAAAATTCTTTACACAAAACATCCAGAAAATCTGGGAAACGATGAAAAGACCAAACATAAGAATAATAGAACTAGAAGAAGGAGAAGAATCCCAGCTCAGAGACTCAGAAAATATTAACAAAATCATAGAGGAAAAATTTCCCAACCTAAAGAAGGAGATAACTACAAATGTAAAAGTATACAAAACACCAAATAGACTGGATCAGAATGAAAGTCCCTAAGTGTAGCTGGAGTTTTCTACAGTCCTACCCAGTATCACGGACCCGCAACCACTCATAAAATAATCACTCAGACTAGGTCAGTTCGGGCTGTCTCTCGACCATTGCCAGCAGTCTATTGTGGGGGTATCTTTGTGGATTTCTGTGGGCCTCTCTAGCACTTTGCTTCTTCCTATTCTCATGTGGTCTTTATTTACCATGGTTTTCTATTCCTTGTTCTCCCTCTCTGTTGTTGATCCATCTGCTCCCCCAAACTCTCTTTCCCTCGACCCTCGCCCTTCATTACCCCCACTCATGTCCAGGCTGTTCATGTAGATCTTATCCATTTCTCCATCATTGGGCTATCCCCGTGTCTTTCTTGGGGTGGCCAAACACCCTAACTGTCGTGCTAGAAACCTCATCCAACGACTGAGGAATCTGGATGCAGAGATCCATGGCTAGGCTCCAGGTGGAGCTCCGGGAGTCTAATTAGCGAGAAAGAGGAGGGTTTATATGAGCGAGAATTGTTGAAACCAAGGTTGGATAAAGCACAGGGACAAATAGCCAAACGAATGGAAACACATGAACTATGAACCAATGGCTAAGGGGTCCCCAACTGGATCAGGCCCTCTGAATGGATGAGACAGTTGATTGGCTTGATCTGTTTGGGAGGCACCCAGGCAGTGGGACCTGGTCCTGTGCTCATTGCATGAGTTGGCTGTTTGAAACCTGGGGCCTATGCAGGATCGCTTGGCTCGGCCTGGGAGGAGGGGACTGGACCTGCCTGGACTGAGTCTACCAGGTTGATCTCAGTCCTCTGGGGAGGCTTTGCCCTGGAGGAGGTGGAAATGGGGGGTGGTCTGGGGGGAAGGGGAAAGGGGCGGGCAGGGGGAAAACAAGGGAATCCGTGGCTGATATGTAGAACCGAATTGTATTGTAAAATAAAATAAAATAAAATAATCACTCAGAAACTTATATTAATTAAACTGCTCAGCCATTAGCTCAGGCCTACCATTGACTAGCTCTTACACTTAAACTCAACCCATTTCTGTTAATCTATATGTCGCCACCTGTTGCCTTTACATGCTGCTCCCTGGACAGCCGCCTGGCATCTCCTCCCTCTCCACCTTCCTGTTCCCCCAATTCTCCTCTCTGCTAGTCCCGCCTATACTTCCTGCCTGGTTACTGGCCAATCAGCATTTTATTTATCAATCAATCATAGCAATACATTCACAGCATAGAGAACATCCCAAAGTACCTAAGTTACATAATAATCAAAACACAAAACTTACAGAACAAAGAAAGTATATTTAAAGCTTTAAGGGAAAAAGACCAAGTAACATATAAAAGCAGATCTGTTAGAATTATACCTGACTTCTCAATGGAGATTTTAAAAGCCAGATGGGGCAAGACAAATGTGCTGCAGAATCTATGAGAGCATGGATGCTAGCCCAGACTACAATACTGAGCAAAATTTTCAATTACAATAGATGGAGAAAACAAGATATTCCATGATAAAGTCCAATTTAAATAATATCTATCCACAAATTCAGCCCTAAAGAAGGTACTAGAAGGAAAACTCCAACTCAAGGAGGCTAACTATAATCATAAACCCACAGGCAATAAATAATTTCACACCAGCAAAAAGAAAACAAGGGAAGCACACACACATACACACAGAGAGAGAGAGAGAGAGAGAGAGAGAGAGAGAGAGAGAGCACCACCAGCACCAGCACCACCAGCACCACTACAACCAACAACAACAAAAAACAGAAACAAGAAGTAACAATCATTGGTCACTTATGTCTCTCAATATCAATGAACTCAATTTTCCAATTTTAAAAAAAAACATAGACTAACAGAATGGATATGAAAACAGGATCCATCCTTCTGTTGTATACAAGAAACACACCTTAACCTCAAAGACAGACATTACCTCAGATTGAAGGCTTGGAAAACAATTTTCTAAGCAAGTGAACCTGAGAAACAATCTGGTGTATTCATTCTAATATCTAACTAAATAGACTTCAAACAAAAATTAATCAAAAGAGACAGATGCTTCATACTCATTAAAGGAAAAATCCACCAAGATGATCTTTCAATTCTATAACACAAATGCAGGGGCATCCACATTTGTAAAGGAAACAGTACTAGAGCTTAAATCACACATTGACTCCCACAAATTGATAGTTGGAGACTTTAATACCCCATTCTCAACAATGGACAGGTCATCCAGACAAAAACTAAAGAGAGGCATACTGGAGCTAATAGATGTTATAAACCAAACCTAACATATCTATAGAACCTTTTACCCAAACACAAAAGAATATACCTTATTTTCAGCACCTCAAAGAACATTCTCCAGTATTGACCACATACTCTATCACAAAGCAAGTCTCAATAGACACAATAAAACTGAAACAATCCACTGCATCCTATCACACTACCACGGATTAAAGCTGGATTTCAACAACAACTGAAAACCTGCTGGATTGAGGCAGAAACAAAGAAAGAATTTAAAGACTTCCTAGAATTCAATGAAAATGAATGCACAACATACCCAAACCTATGGGACACAATGAAAGCGGTCCTAAGAGGAAAGTTCATAGCACTAAATGCATACTTAAAGAAATTGGAGAGATCTCATACTAGGGACTTAACAGCACACCTTAAAGCTCCAGAACAAAAAAAAGTAAGCTTACCCAAGGGGAGTAGAGAACAGCAAATAATCAAACTGAGGGTTGAAATCAATAAAACAGAAGCAAAGAGAACAATACAAAGAATCAATGAAAAGAGTTGGTTCTTTGAGAAAATCAGAAAGATAGACAAACTCTTATCCAAACTAGCTAAAAGATGGAGAGAAGATATCCAAATTACCTAAATAAGAAAGGAATAGTGGGACATAACAGACTCCAAGGAAATCCAAAGAATCATTAGTTCATACTCCACAAAATTAGAAAAATCTAAAAAGAAATGGACAATTTTCTCAATAGGTACTAATTACAAAAATTAAGATCAGATAAACAATTTAAATAGATCTATAACCCCTAAGGAAATAAAAGCAGTATTAAAAGTCTCCCAACCAAAAAAGTCCAGGGCCAGATGGTTTCAGTACAGAATTCTACCAGACTTTCAAAGAAAGGTTAAGGCCAATACTCCTCAAATTATTCAACAAAATCAAAACAGAAAGAGCATTGCCAAATTCATTTTATGGAGTCACAGTCATCCTGATACCCAAACCAGATAAAGATTCAACAAAGAGAATTAGAGATCAATTTCCCTCATGAACATAGATGCAAAAATACTCAATAAAATACTCACAAAACAAATCCAAGAACACATCAAAAAGATAGTCTTCATCCAAAAATGCAGAGATGGTGTAATATATGAAAATCAGTCAATGCTACTCACCATATAAATAAACTGAAAGAAAAAACTACATAATAATCTCATTAGATGCTGGAAAGCCTATGATAAAATCCAACTAGCCTTCATGGTAAAAGGTTTGGAGAGATTAGGGATAAAAGAGACAGACCTAAACATAATAAAGCCAATTTACAACATGCAGATAGCCAATGTCAAGTTAAAAGCAATTCCTCTAAAACCAGGAACAAGATAAGGCTGTCCACTCTCTCCATATTTATTCAATATAGTAATTGAAATTCTAGCTGGAGCAATAAGACAACTAAAGGTGATCAAGGGGATAAAAATTGGAAAGGAAGAAATCAAAATACCATTATTTGCTGCTGATGATATAAAAGTATACCTAAAAGACCAAAAAAAAAATTCTACTAGTGAACTCCTACAGCTCAAAAACACCTTTAATGAAGTGGCTGGATACAAGATTAATTTTAAAAAATAGCTCTCTTATACACAAGTGGCAATCAGACTGAGAAAGAAAAGAGAAATCAGAAAACAACACCCTTCACAATAGCCACAAATAATATAAAATATCTTGGGTTAACTCTAACCAAGCAAGTGAAACACTTGTATGACAAAAATTTCAAGTCTTTGAAGAACTTCAAGTCTTTAAAGAAGATATCAGAATATAAAAAGATCTCTCATGCTCATAGAGTGGTAGGATTAACATAGTAAAAAAGAACATTTTGTCAGAAGCAATCTACAAAAGCAATCTACAAATTCAATACAATCCTCATTAAAATTCCAACATAATTCTTTGAAATGACAATACTCAACTTCATATGGAAAAACAAAAAAACCTATGATAGCTAAAACAATCCTATACACTAAAAGAACTTCCAGAGTTATCATCTTCTCTAATTTTGAACTACACTACAGAGCTATGGTAAGAAAAACTGCATGGCATTGACATAAAAACAGACAGTTTGATCAATTGATTTGAATCAAAAACACAGACATAAGTCCACATACCTATGGACACATGATTTTTAATAAAGAAACCAGAAATATACAATGGGGGGAAGCATCTTCAGCAAACGGTGCTTGTCTAACTAGATGTCAACATGTAGATTACAAATAGATCTGTATCTATCACCCTGAACAAAACTCAAGTCCAAATGGATCAAAGACTTCAACATAAAACCAGATACACTGAGCCTGATAGAAGAGAAAGTGGGGAATAGCCTTGAATGCATTAGCACAAGAGACCACTTCCTGTCCAGAACACCAAAAGCACCGACACTAATAATAACAATTAATAAATGGGACCTCATGAAAGTAAAAAACTTCTGTAAGGCAAAGCACACTCTCAGTAGAACAAAACAGGAGCCTATAGAATGGGAAAAGATTTTTTTTTCACCAACTCCACACCCTCCAGACGAAGGACTAATATTCAAAATATATAAAGAACTCAAGAAACTAGACATCAAAACCCAAATAATCAAATTTAAAATTGGCTACATATTTAAACAGGGAAATCTCAACAGAAGAATCTCAAATGACTGGGAAACAGTTAAAGAAAGTTCAACATCCTTAGCCATCAGGGAAATGCAAATCAAAGCTACTTGATTCCATCTTATAGCTGTCAGAATAGCTAAAATTAAAAACACATATGACAGCTCATGCTGGAGAGGATGTGGAGCAAGGTGAACACTCCTTCATTGCTGGTTGGAGTGAAACTTATACAGCCACTATGAAAATCAATATGGCGGTTCCTCAGAAAATTGGGAATTAATCTACCTCAAGACCCAACTTTACCACTCTTGGATGTATACACAAAGAATGCCCCATCCTATCACAAGGAAACTTACTCAATAATGTTCATAGCAGCTTTATTCATAATAGCCAGAAATTGGAAACAACTTAGGTGTCCCATAAGCAAAGAATGGATGAAGAAAATGTGGTATATTTACACAACTGAGTATTCCTCAATTAGACAAAGTTAAAAGAAAAACAAATGACATCATGAAATTTGTAGCCAAGTGAATGAAACTAGAAAAAAATCATCCTGAGTGAGGTAACCCAGACATAGAAGAAAAACATGGTATATACTCAGTTATAAGTAGACATTAGATGTTAAGTAAAGGATAATCAATCGTGCTACCATCCACAGACCCAGAGTAATTAAGTAACAAGGAGGGCTCAAGGAGTTGGGTGCATGAATCTCCCTGGGAAGAGGAAATATAATGGATTTTGAGGGTGGACTGGGGGTCAGTGGGGATGGGAACAGGAAGGAGAGAGTATGTGGAGAGACAACTGGAATTGGGGGCATTTGGGAAGAGTTATTTGGAAAACTAGTGTAGTGGAAACTCCCTGGGATCTACAAGGGAGGACTCCTAGTAATGGGGTATATGGAGCTCAAACTGGTCATTTTCTATTGCCAGGCAAGGTTCCCAGGAGTAGGACTGAAACATCAATGCAGCCACAAAACTTTGGACCTACAATCAGTCTTGCCTGCAAGATGTGCTGGGGCAGTGGTAGAATAGAACTTGTGGAAATGGCCAATCAATGACTCATGCAACTTGAAGCCCATGCCAGGAGAGGGAACCCACACCTAACACTACCTAACACTGCCTGGGTGGCCAAGAACCAAAGGCAGGTTAGCCCAGAGACCCAGGTTAGAACCAAACTCAATGGGGAAAACAGAAGTAAATGAAATGATTCCTTGACTTCTAATGATATTCTGCTGTAGTCATAGACTGGGGTCCTAGCCCAGTTATCACTAGAGGGGAGTCATCCAGCAACTGATGGGAGCAGATGCAGAGACCCACAGACAAACACCAGGTGAAGCCAGGGGAACCCCACAGAAAAGGGGGAGGAATGATTGTAGGAGCCAGAGAGGTCAAGGACATCCATAAGAACATGGCCCAGAGAATCAACTAAGCAGGGCTCATAGGAGCTCACAGAGACAGAAACAACAACCATGGATTCTGTATGGGTCTCTGCATATACATTATGGTTGTATAGCTTAGTGCTCTTGTGGGACTCCTAACAGTGTGTGTGTGTGGGGGGGGGGGGGGAGTCTCTGACTCTTTTGCCTGCATTTGGGATCCTTTTGTGCTTACTTGCCCAGCTTTCATACAAGAGGAGGTTTTCAGTCTTACTGCAACTTGACATGCCATGTTTTGTTGATATCCATGGGAGGCCTGCCCTTTTCTGAATAGAAATGGAAGAGGAGTCAGGGAGGGAGAAGGAAAGTGGAGGAAGGGACTGAGAGGAGAGGAAGGAGGGGAAACTGTGGTCAGGATGCAATGTATGAAAGAAGAATAAAAAATAAATAAATATCAAGTACATATGCAAAGAACACTCTGTAATACATGTATGATGAATTATATTTGACATATTTTTAAAAAAAGAATTATCATATCATTAGCCTCCTGATAAGTACATCTATTTATCTGTTTAGTTTCATGGATAGAATTATAAAAGAGTATCTACAGAAGTATTTTCTTTCTTTACCTTTCTTTCCTTTGTGCAATCTCACTACATAGCCCAGGAGTCCTCAAACTCAAGATCCTCCTGCCTCAGTCTGTGTGTGCTGACATTATAGGGATATATCACCACACAAGGCTAAAAAGAATTTAAATACATAATAATTCAATCTAATGAAACAATAACAGCAAATAAGATCATTTATATTATTAAGGCCTATTACCATAGAGAGACCAATTTAATATATAAATTAATAATTTAATAAAGCAATTCTAAGATATTTCCTCTTAATTTTTTAAAATAACAAACAGAATAAAACTCATACAAAAGTCTATCTCCATGATGATTCTAAATTCTATTTTCCTTAACATAAAAAAGAACATTTAACCTTAAATTTAACATGACTATTTCTTTTAACTTTTCAAACATTTAAACATCACACATTTAGAAGAAACAATGATTTTACAAAATCTAAATACTTAATTTACATACTGATTCTGAATCTGTTTATGGAAACTATAAAATAGAAAAAGAAGCAAATAATAATACAAGCTTTTCTTTTAAAGAAGACAACTAAGCACATGGTTTGTTTTTCCTGAAATGAGTCTAGTCACTATTGACAAGGGGAAAAGCAACACTGTGTTGGAAGAAATTGTCTCAATCAACGCTACTGAAACACTTTAATGCAAACTGATAACATCAGAAGAATGATGGAGGATCTACTGAAATTTGTTGTTTGAGAAAAATCTCTTTCATGTCAATGGCTGGTTACTGGAAGGAGTGAAAAGAGACTTCATGGCTTTGCATGACAAGAAATGCAGTCTGAAAAAAATACTTGAAAAAAATTAACCAATGGTTAACTGTAGCTTACAAAAAAAGACAACAGCAAAGTCTTGCTTGAGAATGTGTCTGATTGCCAGTGTTAACCCATTATAATAATCACATCGTCCAGTATTTTCTACAAAAAAAAAGTGTAGTATTCAGACAAACTGGAAAATGTAGCTTACTTATAGGTAAATATTTGACTAAATTTATACTTGAGAAGGCTCAGATAGTAGACATACTAAATCAACACCATAAACAAGGTGTAATTAGGCATGTTTGATAGACTAAAGGATCCCATGGACAAAGAAACCAGGAGAACAATGTGTCAAAGAATATCAGGATGAGACAGAGATGCTAAAACTGATCCATATAGAAATTTTTGTTTGCATATATATACTTCCAGAAATAAATGAGTATTCATTACTTTTCTATTACTGCGATAGAAGACCATGACCAATGCAACTTATAGAAGGAAGAGTTGACTTGGGGTGTGGTTTCAGAGGGTTAGAGTACAAGACAGCAGAGCAAAGGGCATGGCAGCAGGGAGCTGAGGACTTCCACCCTGAACCACAACATGAAGCAGAGAGAGCAAACTAGAAATAGCACAAGTCTCTAAACTCTCAAAGCCCACCTCCAGTGACATACTTCCTCCAACAAGGCCACACCTCTTAAGCCTGCCCAAATAATGCCACCAACTGAGAACCAAGCATTCAAATGTCCAAGATATCGGAGACATTTTTCATTCAAGATACTACATTATGAAAAGATAAGACAAGATAAGCTTCCTAGAACCTAAAAAGAACCATTTTTTTTTCTTTCTTACACAGTAATAGCCTTTTCTGGACACCGTCTTTCTCTCTCAGGCATGCACCATCAATCCCCTAAACATGTGCACAAAGACGAGCAATCACTGAGAAGAGAATTGTCTCTGAGTAACAGACATTACTATTACTATCAGGGATCCGAAGCACAAATACTACAATTGTTTCTACCAAGTATTGCTCTGCAGCTCCACTCATTTTTTACACTGTGTCACTCATTTGTTTTGGCTTATGAACGAGCGGACAACCACTGTCACTGCGATTTTTAGAGTGACCACATTTGATACACAGCAAAATTGTCACGCCTCAAATGTGCACTACTTTTATAAGCAAGTAAGAAAATATGACACAAAATAAAGATCTTTAAAAACTGCCATGATAGAACTCTCATCCAGTGACTGATGGAAGCAGATGAAAAGAGCCAGGGCCAAGCCCCAGGTGGAGTCCAATCGGCGAGAGAGAGAGAGAGAGAGAGAGAGAGAGAGAGAGAGAGAGAGAGAGAGAGAGAGAGAGAGAGAAGCAGTAGCATGAATCTTAAAAGTTCTTATTAATAAAATCGAACCTGAGGCCAGTTACTGGGGTGCTGGAAGGTCAGAGAGATAGAACAAGCCACAGCTAACCTCACTTGGCCAACTTCTCAGATGATCTTGTTTCCTCAGACTGGAAACTTCTGTGTCCTCATCCCAATGGCTCTCAGCTGAGCTGTGCTCGAAACCTAAAAGCTTAACCAGCCAAATGCTTCTAGTTTCTGGTCCTCACGCCTTATTTACCTTTCTGCTTTCTACCACCACTCCCTGAGATTTAAAGGCTCGCTTTCTGGGATTAAAGGCGTGTGTCACCATGCCTAGCTGTTTCCAATGTGGCCTTGAACTCACAGAGATCCCAGATGAATTTCTGCCTCTGGAATACTAGGATTAAAGGCGTGAGTGCCAACATTTTCTAGCCTAAGTATCTAGTGGCTTTTCTGTTCTCTGACCCCAGATAAGTTTATTAGGGTACACAATATTTTGGGGAACACAATACCACCACAGAGAGAGAGAGAGAGAGAGAGAGAGAGAGAGAGAGAGAGAGAGAGAGAGAGAGAGAGGAGGGATTGTATGAGCGAGAATTGTTGAGACCATGATTGGAAAAAGCACAGGGACAAATAGCCAAACTAGTGGAAACGCATGAACTGTGAACCAATGGCTGAGGAGCCCCATGGAACTGGACCAGGCCCTCTGGATAAGTGAGGCAATTGATTAGCTTGAACTGTTTAGGAGGCCCCCAGGCAGTGGAACCAGGACCTGTCCTTGGTGTATGAGCTGACTTTTTGGAACCTAGGGCCTGTGCTGGGACACTTTGCTCAGCCTTGATGTAGGGAGGAGGGGACTGGACCTGCCTCCACTGAATCTACCAGGCTGGGCTGACTCCCCAGGGGAGACCTTGCCTTGGAGGAGGTGGAATGGAGGGTAGATTCTGGGGGTGGGAGGAGGGAGGACAGGGGAATCCGTGGCTGATATGTGAAATTAAAGTAATTATAAAATTTAAAAAAAAAAAACTGTGCCTTTTGGTTTCTCTCTGAACAGGTGAAATATCTTGAAACCACGGGTGAGAGAAGGTAAGCTATGTATACAACAGAGCTCTTAGCTCTTGCAAGGGAACTAAAAAGAAAACAGAGCTGGAGCCTCATGTTTCCACTGAGTGTCAATTAGCAAATAATTTGAAGGCACTGGAGGTGTAATCCAAAAGCTATTTACAAAACATGAGGAAGATTTAAAAAAATAAAAGCTGAAAGGCCATTTCTAAACAGCAGTCTAACCTCAGAAAACTTCCCCTGACCACAGTCAAACTCAGCTCATCTAAGCTGTCTTGAGAGAGAAGCTTTTAAAACCACTAACTCCCACAATGCTATGAGACTAAAAAATAATATTAGAGCATCCACCTAGCCCTAAAGAGGAGGGTTTCTATCTTAACATATTTCACACTCCCAATGACTCAAAGGAAAAGGGCCTTTTTACATGCATTATTGTGGAAGTGATCTCCCAGCCTCAATTCATTCTTGAGCATTCTGCTCTTAAACACCTTTCATTATGCCACTTTCTATTTATAATAAAAACAGCATAGTAACCAGTTCTTCAATCTTTCTCAGACACAAAACATTCACTCTACACAGCTTCCTTCACAGTTAACACTACATCAGACAGCCTTCATTAATGAAAGGCCACACCTAACACTTCCCTGTTGCCTGCAGTTGCACACTAATTACTGTTACTTTGCAGGGCTGATGAATGGAACAAATAAATTTTATATGCATATGTGACACCACTGCCTACACATCCATTCATCAGAAAGGTTTTCAGAAAAGTCAGAGAAGAGTAAACTGAACAATGATTGACTGGAAAAATAACTCTATTATGTCAGTTACTAATAAAAGCAAAGTTCTAAGAGATAAATGTAACTCAAAGACAAATATTTTCTTAGTGAATGGAAGACAAGCAGATCTGGATTCAGAGAAATATTCACTCAGAAAGATACTGGGAGATGCAAAAGCAAAGGCAGAAACATTCAGGGAGAAGACTTTGCGGTTAAACACAAATGCTATGCGGATAAAGGGATTTGTGCCATATCAAAACAGGGGTATATTTCCAAATAACACTTTATTTATAGAACTGGCTAGGTTTTAAAATACAACAAGAGGAATCCAAGTTATAAAATTTGTAAAATATACAAAGAAACATTTTCTGAACAGAAAAGTACTATATAACGTTTTCCAATTGAAATTTTTCCAGAAAGGGCTGAAAAGTGAACCTTGTAAATGGTTAAGGTATTGAAAATGTCTTATAGCTAACAAATGACAGAATCAACTTCAGGGCCAGAACTGCATTGCAAACTCCTAATGCCACTGTGCTGTTTGACTCTTGGCTTCTGATGACAAGTACTCTGCACTTTGGGGGATGATAGATGTGGCTATTAACTCAGATTTATGGCCGAGAAAGTAGAATAATAGTTTAAAGAAGTTTTAAAGTTTTGATACTGGATGAATGGAAGGATTATAATGCTATTAACCATTAATAGATGTGAGGGGGGAAAAGGTAATTTGTTTAAAATGATAAACTAGTTTTCCTCTCACTTCCAGATTCTCTTTGCTTCTTTAAATACTGGCAGTAAGTTTCATAGTCTCCTCAGAGAAGAGTAGAAGTTATACCAACCCAAGCAAAGGATACACAAAGATGGTAGCATCAGATATTCTCCAGTTTGGTGCCCTGCCCAGATACCTTACATAGGGAGCCAAGGTAATAAATCCACTCTTAAGCTCAATGTCATAACAACCGAGCAGTGTTTTGAGTAGACCCATCATCCAATATGACATGATCAGTCCTAAAAGCATATACATACATAAAAGTAACAATATACTGACTTAGCAGGCTGTATTTATATTTTTGGATATATGTGTGTGTTTATATATAATATATAATAAATATGTGAATATAATCATACATATTTTTTTTTAAGAAAAAGAAGCCATAAACTTTAACAAGAGCAAGGGAGGGATATACGCAAGGTGTTGTAAGGAGAAAGGGGGAGGGAAAAATTATGTACATTATAATCTCAGAAATAAAAATTATTTAAAAAATTGCTGGGTGGTGATGACACACACCTTTAATCCCAGCACGTGGAAGGCAAACGCAGGCAGATCTCTGTGAGTTCAAGGCCAGCCTGGGCTACAGAGTGAGTTCCAGGAAAGGCTCCAAAGCTACACAGAGAAACCCTGTCTCAAAAGACAAACAAAAAATTTATATATATATATATAAACTTACATTGCCCTACTTTGCAGATAATTAAGGATACTTAGAAATTTAAAGAAATTATCTAACATGAGAAATAGTGACCAAAATAATCAAAGAAAGGACAAATAGGTGTACCTGAGATTTCAAAAAAAATAGATATTCCTCAAAAAAAGTTTAATATGTATTCTTATAGAGACAAAAGATAACACCTTCATTAAAAAAGAATAAGAAACAACTAAAATGAAAGAATGGAATAAATCAAGGTTGTCTTAAAAACAGAAATAAAACATGCATCATTCACAATTAAAAGATAAGTTTAAAGCAAACTCTTGGAAATTAGAGGAACGTAAAATAGAGGAGGAAGTAAAGACAAAAACAACAAAATCAAACCTGCAAGATGAGTCCAGCATAGGGATTTCATCAGCAAAGAGATTAAGAGGAAGAAAATAACCACTGAGCAAGTCAAGAAAACCTTCAGTAATGAAAGATGAAATTACCATAATAACCCAGTAAGCACTCACCACAATGGACACCACTGACTATACAGTAAGGTAGAGTGTTGGGGAATATGATTTTAAGGTGTGTTACTTTTGTTTAACTCTCTGAAGCTGTGTTACTGTGCCTGTGTAACACACCTGATGGTTTAGTAAAGAATTGAACGGCCAATAGTGGGGCAGGAGAAAGGATAGGCAGGGCTGGCCGGCAGAGAAGATAGAGAAGGAGAAATCTGGGAGGGAAAAGGAGCCAGAGAAGAGGATATCAGAGGCCAGACACCCAGCTACACAGCCAGACACCACGTAAGAAATAATGAAAGGTATACAGAAATAAAGAAAGGTAAAAGCCCTGAGACCAAAGATAAATTGGGATAATTTAAGTTAAGCAAAGCTGACTAGCAGCAAGCCAAGCTAAGGCCGGACTTTATAGTTAAGAATAAGCCTCTGTGTGTGATTTATTTGGGAGTTGGGTGACAGACCCCTCAAAAGAGGAAAAACTAACAACAGTAGAGTGTCAGTACCAAAATCCCAAAGGAAAAAATTGACATCAAGGCTTTTATTCCAAAATATTACTTCAGCAAATAATCATATTTTCATATATGAGTAATCCCGAGTAATATTGCCTTCTGAGCATTTTTTTCTCAGAAAATAATACCATAAAATGAGTCAATAAACTTACAGAGAAGGCATGGGAACCAAAACCAGGAAGAGAATAAAATGAGATGAGTAAGAGTGAAGTTTTGCACCACACGGGTCAATTGCTCAGTCTGGAGGAGGCCAGCAGCCTGTTGAGGATAGGATGCTCACAAACATCTGATACTGCCAACATCAGGAAAAGAGAATCTATCAACTGAAGGTAGAATTAAAAGTTAAATGGTAGGGCCTATTAGCAGATAATTATGAGAAGAAAGAGGAATAAAAATTGTTCGACAAAATAAGTCAATTATAATATTAACAATTTTACAAAGCTGTGAAATACAGATCAGTGGCACCAGACTTCTCTAGCATACATAGATTCATGGGTCCAATTCACAATAAAGCAAATACACACATACATACACACACACACACACACACACACACACACACACAAACACACACACGCATATATATATGATATGATATCATATGATATATGATATATATATATATATATCATATATAGTGGTTCAAATGTGGATAATATTTACATAGGACATCTTTACAGCATATAGACAGATAATGAAATCCATGTATATTCAAGTCTTTTATATGAAATTGGGTCATATTGGCCTATATATACTGTCTAGTTATGTTTCTATTGCTACATAAAACACCATGATCAAAACCAAGTCAGGCAAGAAAGGATTTATTTGGCTTACATGTTCCAACCACAGGTTATCATGACAGGAACTGGGGGCAGGAACCGAAGCAATATATAATACTTACTGGTTTGCTCCTTATGGCTTACTTTGCCTGCTTTCTTATACAATCCAGGACCACCTTCTCATGCTCAGTGGGCTGGATCCTCTTACATCAATCATTAAGCAAGAAACTGCCTTACAGAAACTGCCTTATAGACAGTCTGATGGAGGCATTTTCTCAATTGAGTTTTCTTTTCCCATATAACTCTAGCAGTGTCAAGCTGACCAAAGACCAGCCAGGACAAATGACCCTTTGTCAAGTTAGCACAACTCTATTAAACTATAAACTTTCTAATTATGTCAAGAACTTGAGACTAGATAGGTTATGGACTATGGTGGTTAGAAAGAAAATGCCCCCCAAAGGGAGTAGCACTATTAGGAAGTGTGGCTTTGTTGGAGTAGGTGTGGCCTAGTTGGAGGAAATGGATCATTGTGGAGGTGGGCTTTGAGGTCTCCTTTGCTCACGCTATACTCAGTGTGGTACATAGTTCTGTTCCTATTGCCTTTGGATTAAGATGTAGAACTCTCAGCTCCTTCTCCAGCACCGTGTCTGCCTGCAGGCCACCCTGTCCCTCCATGATAATGATGGACTAAGGCTCTGAAACTATAAGCCACCCAATTAAATGATTTCCTTTATAAGATTTGCTGTGTTCACCATTTCTCTTCACAGCAACAAAAACCCTAAGACATGGACTCTATGGGAAAGCCTATAACTGGTATTCTGCTAAATAAACAGAATAATAAAATAACTCATAATGACTTAACCGCTGTACATGTAGATCTGTGCATCACTAAACTCCGTTTTGCAATAGATGTGAATTAATATACAGACCCACAGCTAGACAATGTGCAAAGAATGAGAGACTTTGGAACATTCAGCCCTAAATATGTCATCCTTATCACACACTTCTTCCCAAGACTCAGAAATCTATGAGGGAAAACAGGTGAAAAAATTTGAAGGGCCAGAGGTTGTGGATGATATCAAGGAAATAGTATCTTTCAGATACAACAGGACTGATGCACATATGAACTCACACAGACTGTGACAGATACACAAGATCTGAAAAAGTTCAAAACAGACAAATTGCACCATGGAGAAGAGGCAATGGGAACAAAGTCCCATCTCTAACCAAGAAGCTATTTGCAAATGATAGTTGCTTGGAGAGGAAGAATCAGTTTTATTCAAAGGAGTGATAGTCTTAAGTCAAACCTTGTGATGAGGGGGTAGTTAGCCATCACAAATCCAACTCCATGGAGTTTTGTTGCCATATTTTGTGTGTATGTGTATGCTTTTCTCATTTGTTTGTTTTGTTATTTTTTAAGAAAAAGAAAAACAATTACATTGGCTCTCTTTCTCCATTCCCACGAGGTGTACATACCTCTGCTTTCTCTCCCTTCTCTTTCTTCCTTGTCTCCCTCTTTCCTATCTTTCTCTTCATCTCTCTATTATAATAAACTCTCCATGTGGAAAAAAAAAAACATTCCATTGGGTGGAGAGGAGAGAGACATACCTGGGAGGAGTTATGGAAGGGGAAATAATATGATTAAAAATATTGTATGAATTTCTCAAAAAAGTAAATAAAAGCAGGAACCTAAAAACTTTGATTTTTGTTACCTAAAAACTTCCATTTCTTTTTTATTCCCAAAATGTCCTGTTAATATTAGTATCACAAAATAAAACACATACCGAATTCAAAATTCTCACAGTCTTTAACAGTTCAATATCTTCAAACTGTCCAAAGCCTCTCTAACAACTGAAAATCTTTTCAACTGTGGGCTCCTGTAAAATAAAAAAATAAGTTACAAACTTCTCATTCCAAGAGGGAATAACCAGGTCACAGTGACAGTGATGTAAAAGCAAAACCAAAGTTTAACGGTGTAAAAACATTAGTGCTTGACATCTTGGGACTCACTCATAATCCTCTGTGCTACAGAGGGCTTATGTAGCTCCACTTCTCCAGATCTTCTATTTGTGGTGCACAATTTGCCTCATAGGCTCAAACCTGCTCCACTCCTCACCTGCTGCTGTCCTTAAGAGTTATCACATGATTGGTATCTCCAACATTGCAATGGAGGATGCACTTTCACTGACAGCTTCTCTCAGACTCTCTTCAGGGACTCCAGCCCTACCACACAGTGCCATACCTTAGCTGTTCTCCATGACTCCTTCATACATTCAAAACTAGTAATACCTGGGTGGCCTTGCACACTATAAAGTTTGATTGCCATCATAAGATACAGCCTTGACTACCCTGGACCCAGGTTCTATGTGATGATGCTGAGAAGAATACTCTTAGAAGATTTCAGTTTCTTCATGATGGTGTCTCAGCCCTAGCTATCTGGCATCAATTGTCCATAAAAGAAGAGGTTTCACTTTAGTGGGGTTGGTCTACTCTCACTCACAGCTGACACTTCAGCTCCAGCTGACCGGATACCACAGATTCTTAATGCAAAAATAGCAAATGAATGGCTCTAATAGAGTCTTTGTTTCCCTCTGAAATGTCATAGGCCAGGTCTTCATTGCCCGTATCTATTTCAGCACTCTTATCTTCCTGTCTCTCGCAGCAGCTCAGTAAGCTCTGAGCACTCAATTGTTCTTCCTGACCAAATTCCCAAAGCCCTTCCACAGTCCTCCTCAAAACAACATGGCCATGCCTGTCACACCAATATATTCCATACCTAGCACCAATTTCTGTCATATTCATGTTTCGTTGCTGTGATAAAATACCATGACCAAAAGCAACTTGGGGAACAGAGGGTCTATTTGGCCTACACACCCTAATTTCAGTTCATCATGAGGGAAGTCAAGCAGGAACTTAGAGGCAGGAACTAAAGAAGAGGTCATGAAGAAATACTGCTTACTGACTTTCTCCTCATTGTTTGCTGTGTTATTTTGAACAATCCAGGATTACCTCTCCAGACATGTGGCTGCCCACCAGTGTTAAGAACACTCCCACATCAATCATTAATCAAGAAAATGCCCTGCAAACTTGCCTACAGGCAATCTTATTGGAGGCATTTTCTCAAATGAGGTTCTTCCAAGATAACTCTGGCTTGTGTCAAGTTTACAAATTTCTAACCAGGATATATACCTTTCCATGCATTTTAATTTTTTATATTTATCTTATTTTATGTGTATGAGTGTTTTGTCTGCGTGCATGTATGTGTGCCACATGAATGCCTGGTATCAGCAGAGTTAAGAAGAAGGTATCAAGTACACTGGAACTGGAGTTATAGATGATTATTAGACAGCATGTGGATTCTGGGAACTGAACTTGGTCCTCTGTAAGTACTCTTAAATACTGAGTTGTCTCTCTAGTTCCTTCCCATAAACTTGAAACACTCCCTCGATCATTTATGAGAACTATGAAGTGTTCTTATACTGTATTGATTAAGAAAAATATAAAGAAAATATCTGTAAGTATGGAATGCAGACATAGTCTCTTCCAAATCATTTTCTGTCTTTAGTGGATGAAATCCTCAGACACAGAACCCAGAGTTACAAAGTGGTGACTATTGATCTTACTTGAATGTTATGGAATTCTACAATACTAAAAGAAAGGCCAAAATGTGGTACGAAAGAACAGGTAGTGCAAAAAGAGAAGCAAATCCCATTGTAAACAGCACGAAGAAACCAGTGCTATAGCAGGACACTTGAGATGTGCAAACATACCCATATTGTTCAGATTACAGAGGTGACAGTTAAAAGCCATTGTTTCTAAGCAAAGGAAGTCCAGACCTGCCCTAAGAAGCTTGAACTATTTGATGCATTAAAGTATATTTATCTGTATCTGCATTTAAAAAAATAGAAACCCAGGAATGAGAAACCTACAAAAGAAAAGGCAGCCCCAGGAAAAACAATAGCAAATGGAATTTTCTCAATAGGAAAAATGAGGTGTGAAGAATGAACAAGAGAAGACAGTCAAGAGCTTCTCATCTACTTTGCTTTCGGTTACTTTGACAAATACCATGGCCAGAAGCAACTTAGGGAATGAAAAGGTTTATTTTGTTTTACACTTCCGGGGCACATCTGACTGAGGTAAATCAGGGCATCAACTCAAGACAGGAATCCAAAGGCAGGAATCCTTGTTGTTCCAGGAAGCATTACCTTTCATGGGGTAATTCACTCATAGTCAAGGAAGTTAATAAAAAACATGGAAAAACCCTTGCTGTTGATTATCCTTATGCAGATCAGGTCCACATAGGAGTAGTACCATCCACAGTTGGTTAGGTCCTCCAGCATCACTTAATAAAGACAGTCTCCTACAAGCATGTTCACAGACCAATCTGTCTAGGCAATGCCTCAATCAAGGTTTTTGTATCAATGACTCTAGGCTGTATTAAGTTCATAATTAAAGTTAACTAGAATAGTCCCCAATGCCAGCATGCCAATCTGTGGTCTTTCCTGATATCTTCTGCATGTTTTATTTTTCATTGACGTCTATTATTTTTAATTTTAGTATTTCAACTACATCAAATTTGTCAGCCCAACTTTGAAATTTTAAAAAATATAACATTGTTACCAGATTTTCTTGTTACATATAGTATTAGGTTGTCACTGATGGCCTTTTGGAACATAGGATACGTTGCTCCAGGCTCTTCTGGCTTTCAAAGCTTCCATGGAGTAATCAACTATTATTCTGATGGGTTTTTCTTTATATGGGAATTGTGTTTTTCTCTTGAAGTTTTCAATACTTTGTCTTTTAGCTGTATATTAAGTGTTTAACTATGACATGCCACAGTGAGTTTCTTTTCTGGTCTTGACTGTTTGCTATTCTGTACATTCTTGTATTTGTATGGATGTGAGCTGGTATTCTCCTCCCTCTTCCATTCCTGTCATTCAATGACTGCTCTTGCCATGGTGCCCCATGTTCCCTGTGTGTTCCTTCTCAGCCTCTACATTTTTTCATAGCTTTGCTTGTTTGAGCTCGTACTTTGTCCCTGAATCCTGATATTCTTTCTTTTGTTTGATTTTTTTCCTGTAAGACTACCTTTTGAGTTTTCTGGTTGGATTATTCAGTTTTTCAATTTTATCCTCTTTTCAATGGGAGTTTTCTTCCATGGTTCTATCTCTTCACTTCATTTTGATTTCAAATCCTGAGGTGTCTCCATCATTTCATTTAGCTTTTTGTGTAGCTTTACTTTAAAATTTCACTATCAATTACATTTTTATTCACTTATCCAACATGAAAAAAGAAAGAAATCCATGATGGAGTTGTAACAAGGAATACAGTAGCTCTTTCAAGACTCATGTGGCCTTTGGCTTGCATTCTGTACTTCTTCATCACGGAATATTACACTCTCTTAGTCACCTTTCTAAATGTTGTCCTGTTACCGTGTGTGTGTGTGTGTGTGTGTGTGTGTGTGTGTGCGTGTGTGTGTGTCCTGAGCCCCTTT
This sequence comes from Peromyscus eremicus, assembly GCF_949786415.1. Taxonomy (NCBI): domain Eukaryota; kingdom Metazoa; phylum Chordata; class Mammalia; order Rodentia; family Cricetidae; genus Peromyscus; species Peromyscus eremicus. The sequence goes on along the minus strand of NC_081419.1, from coordinate 25,042,229 downwards.
GCAGGCAACAAATCACTTCGTGTGGTCAATGTCAATAATACACTCTCAGGACTACCCCAAAGCACCTATTGCCCAACATCAGGAGTCTGGACTAGTGGGAAAAAACTTATATCAAAATGCATAACCAACATCTTGGATATTTCCAGATACCCAAGTCCATTTGCAAAAAAAATAAAACCAATACAAAAATAGAAAATATTCACTCCTGCCAAAATTGTCAAATCCATAGTAATGGTTCGAAATAAGAAGAACTTAGACGAAATTGAAGACATAGACATCAAAAGAACAATTATAAGCATATTCAAAGGGTCCAAAGAGAATACAAGTAAACACCAGAATGAAATGAAAAAAGACAGAATACATTTATGATTGAAGTGCAAATGCTACTCTCAGCTTAATCAAGGGAACATCTTTATAAAGTGAACAGCAGAGAAGGCATATACTCATAGCTTCCCGAGTGACAGACAGTTGAGTGTTCAACCCTCAGCAAGACATTTGTACCATTCCTTCTAAGGCTGAGAGAACATCACAGAAATGGGGGAAGAAGAAATGTAAGAGGCAGGAGATAGGGGAAAATTCTGCAAAATGCTGTCTTCTAATCATGACCTAGCCATTGCAATCGTTATCCCACAGCAGCTGAGGTTGCTTCAGCTGGGCCAGCACAAAACAGAGCCTCTCCTTAGTCCGATCATAAATTAAGAAAAAGCTTACAAGGCAATTGTCCTCCCTGCTGAACTATTGGATACTGGTAGATTCTGCAGGAGGGGTCATTATCTTCAGTGTGTATACAAAGGGAGGCTCACCAGGCTCCACTGGACTTTTCCAAATCTACAGTCACACAGGATGCCTGACTAAACTCAGTGGATTGTGAATGTGAGAAAAAAGCCTGAGAGATTAACAGTAGTGGGATGGAGATAGGAGAAGGTCAGTCGTAAAGACAACCAGGGTACATTATATATGTGATATTGTCAAAGAAAAATTTAAGTTTAAAAATAGCTCTAATATCTCTAAATATAGAGCTAGTATGTGCACTTAAATTTTATTTTAATATATCTAAGGAAATTAGAAGTAGCATTATTGTTAACAACAAAGCAATTAGAAAAGATCACAAAAGACAGTGCAAGTAGACAAATAAGCTCATGCTTTTAATATTATTCCAAATAATTTCCCCTAGTTATCCTGAGTTCTGAAGGCAATGAACTGAAATACAAGATGCAAGCCAGAATGCCCTGCACACAGTCAGTGAAGAGTTCCAGCTTTGCCTGAGGCCCTTGGCTAGGCATAGAAGCTAAAAGAAGAGCCTTCTTCTAACTCAAAGTTAACTCACTTTTTTAAAATGAAGGCTGCCTACCAATCTCCAGCCAGATGATTTCTTTATTCTATAAATTGTACTGCAAAGTGAGAAACAAGAATATTAAATCTTCATGTGGGTATATTTTTTATTTTCTGAAAAACTATTATAATGTTAGAGTAGTATAAATATTTGATAAAATAGGAACTAATAAATAATGTTGCTGTATCCAGTAATTTCACTGAGTAACAAAGCAGTAATGTTATAAAACATAAAAAAATCTTAGATTAAGTGGCTTCTATGTTTCACTTCACTCATTTAGTAAAGTCAAAAGAGTTTAAATGTGTCAAAACTAGATATTATGCAGTTTCAGTTTCATAACTATCAAGTCTGAGGATAACTTATTTCTCTTCTAGATAATAAATATTTATATTCAGAACTGCATTACTTTATAGAAACTTAGAATTATGTGTAAAAATTTAAAACCATGAAAAAAGTACATAAGTCATCAATTTAAGCATATTTGTGTCTTTCAGGGAATCTATAATTCATGGCAAACTTCTTTAACTCCAAGTGGTTTAACATTCTTTAATGTGTGCTTTCTGAGATTAATACAATGAAAGTATGAAAAATACATTGATATGGTTAAGTACTTCAAAAGAAATAGCATTGGTCTTTCAACAATTAGCATTCTACTTCACAACTATCATACTGTGGTTTACAAAACAAGGCTCTGAATATTTAGAATGTCAAAGACATTTAGGAATCAAATCTGTAATGCAAAACAGAAGATGTTTCAAAATATATCTGAAGTATATATAAGGGATACCAGAAATAATACTATGGTTAATTCCCCATATTTGGAATTGCCCCATACATACATGTAAACCTATTCATCTTTTAAAGTCTATGATTATTACAGAAGAGAAATTGTAAGAAACCAAACAGCAATATCAATGAAAGAGAATTCCATAGAAAGTACCAATTCCATTTGATATGGTTTAAAAACTGGCTTTGAGTTAGTTTCTGCTTACAGAAATACTTGGAGAAAGAATGTCCTTGGGAACAACCATAAACAGAAACTCTATAGACTAAATTTACAAAGAAATAAATATATACATAGTCTATAAAGGCAATGTCTTGAGCACTATGCTGGCAATCTTCCAGGAGCCCTGGGAACAAGTCTAATTTCCATCTAAATTTGCACACATCTTTATTGCAATCTCATACCCTGTGAAGATTTACGTACTTTCATGTCCTTTGGCACAAGAGGAAAAATGACATCTCTCTCTCTCTCTCTCTCTCTCTCTCTCTCTCTCTCTCTCTCTCTCTCTCTCTCTCCCTCTCATCTTCCAAACCATATACCCAGAGTCTAAATCACATTTCTTGAGATCAATCTTAGCATCACTGATATTTAAAGAAAGGAAAATCCAGTCACAGCTTTGGTTATGGAACTCACTGCTAAATAATTTCCACAAAGGGAATTGAGTTATACAAATGAATCACTGAATGGTACTAAACTCCGCTGTACTCCTCATTGTAACTCAGCCTGCCTTGTATGAAATACAGGTATTCTCATGTTTGCTAGGATGTTACTAAAATTAACATTTCTTCAAAAGACTGCTTCCTGATTGTCCATTCAGTTTCTCTGAAGTCATTCCTTTAATCTGCATTTCTAGCATGTCCTTCTTCTCAGGATAGAGGCAGAATTATATTTAATATCTTCAGGGATGCCTTCTCTTAGACTAATGCCTATTGATTTATTGTCACCTGCCTTCATGTTTATTGCTACATTTTTTGAAAAATGGTTTAGGGTACATTTTTCTTTTTTCTTTTTTGGCTCATTTTATCCTCTCGTTATGTGTTTCTGTCCCAACAAGTATGAGAACTATTTATTTAAATTTCAACAAAACCAGAGTTGTTAACTACAAGTCTTCTTTCAACTCTTAATTATTATCATATCAGTAGTTTCAATAATTTGCTTTACTGAATATTAAAAACATTTATGTCTCCTAGAATCTTTTTTTTTCCTGTATTACCTCATCCACCATCCTCCTAAAACATTGTCTTTACCAACAGTTATCTAAGAGCAAGTTGGGAGAAATTCTAAGTATAAGAGATTGACTGACGTTCTAGATCAAAAGAGGTCTAGACTCACACTTTATGAGTTGGGTTTATGAACTTCAAATACGAGCACATCCCTGAAGGCAAGATTATAGATTTGAAAGAGGTTGTGATGATAAACTTCATGGTCAACTTGACTAAATTTAGAAGTACTTGGGAGAAAGAAGCATGCTTCTGAATGTTTCTGTGAAGGTGTTTTTAAAAGAGGATTACCTAAGGGACAAAGACCTACTCTGAATGAATATTAGTGATGGCACCACACAGTAAACAAATAAGGAGAAGAGAAAGTCAACTGAGACCCCTTGTCTGCCTCCTGACCACAGTGACATGAACTGCTATGCTCCACCATGTGCTGCTCATCATGATGGACTGAGTCCTCAGAAACCATGAGTCAAAATAACTTTCCTACCACAATCTCTTTTTTCTGACTGTTTAATCCCAGCAACACACACAAAAGATAGCTAGGTAGCAATGCTCAACACAAACAAGAGACAAAGAAGTTGTATTCCTGGGAAGAACAGAGGGTCTGATTCTTTTCACAGATTGTCTGGTGTTAGACACAAATTATCTTTCCAAAACCCCAACACAGTCATTAATAAAACTCCAGAATGTATCCATAGTACTAGGTTTCAACTTGGTTATGGGTAGCAATGACAGGCTAATACACCTTTTAAAGCAAGCATGGAACAGTTTATTCACATGCAGGTATATCTGTATGTGGCATAACATCCATATTCCCAGTGAATGGGGACATGTTTTAATGTAGTGATAACAATGGTCAATTTCTTATTTTATGTGTCATTTTGTGTTTATCTGAATAGGCATCATAACAAGTCATCCAAACATTTAGGGAGACCCAGCAAAATTTTAATTTAACCTATTTGATAGGTGAGAAAAAATATTAGTAACATTATCTACTATCTGTCACCACACTTGCCACTATTACATTTTAGGTGCCATAAGATATTACCCACTCATTTAATCATATATCCATATGACTTTTACTAGGACTCCCACTACACAGCCTCAGAGGCTTGGAAAGGTAAAAGTATTTGCCAACCATCCAAAACAGTAAAATCTAGAACCTGATATTAAGTCTATTTTAATCTACTTTGGAACAAATGTTCTTAAGTATTTGCTAATAATAAGGAATCAAAAACTGTATATTGTATAAACCCTCTAATCAAAATGCTCCCAACTTATTTAGACAAATGAATAAAATTCTCTTAAAAATATAACCTATAGAAAATGTTTGGAACTTGAACTTCCAATTTCCTTTCTGAAAGGGAAAACCTGAGGAAGTCACTTGAGGCTTTAATATCCTAGTGGCTCAGAACCTCAACACAGCAAATATTTTCAGCCAGACATGGATATCATGGTTGTCTTTACTAACAGAGATGTCAGGCTGACCACTGTGTAGAGCAGCTAGGACTAGCCATACTCCTTGCTTACTTTGCTGAACTGCATCCATGCACAGAGAAAACATCCTTAAACATAGCTATGGACATTCTCTATTTTTTTTTTTAATATGCTCCTTGTTAGCTTGTCCATTGAGGTCATCACTGTTCAGGTCTTGTTTAGACAGCCATGTTGATGAGGCTTTATGTAGCCTCTCTGACATTTCTAAGAGACACAGTCTCACAGCAGACGTCTTGTTCCTTTCTCTATTACCATCTTTCTGCCGCCTCTTCTGCAATGATCCCTGAACCTTAGGTACAGAGTAATGTTGTAGATGTATCAGTTGAGACTGGGCTCCACATGATCTCTTATTCCTTGCATTTTGATCAGTTGTGGAGTTGTGAGCCCTGAGATCACACACATACAGTTAATATTATATGGATTTATGTATTTAGGGATATATATATATATATATATATATATATATATATAAAATATAAATATATATAATTGAAAATGAGGTGGTGAATTTGAAGGAAAGCAAGGAGGGTGCATGAGGGAGGGGTTGCAGGAGGGACAGAAAGGGTAAAATGATACAATTGTACTATAATTTCAAAAAATATTATAAAATATGCACACTACTGCCTTGACCATCTGGTACCTTTAACAAATATCTTACTTGATTTAGTACACTTTTCTTTACAAAATTCCCCAAATCTATACTAGATACAGTCTAATATAAATCTTAATTTGCCTTGTTATTCTGTGGTAAATAGCCATAATATTTTCAGAATTTCATTGTGAGCTTTTCCTAATTATAAACCAGTAAATTGTTAAATTTCCAAATTATGAATTATTAAGCCAAAAATCATAATTGTATTTTGTTTTCTACTTTAAAAATACACAATTTATCCTTGGTAATAATTTAGACAAGAAAGAAAATTCCCTACGAAGTATGCAGAAGTGAAGTTAACGTTGATGTTGCCCAGAAAAGAAAATAAATTTTGACTGGAAACAAGAACTGCTCTCTGGGTACAAATGCTTTAAGTTATATGAACTCAGATTAATTCAAATAAAGTCAAGAGATCTTTGAAAACATAAAGTAAGGAATTTGAAGTTAATATTGATAGTAAATATCACTTCAGGAATAAAGACTGAATATCTAACATAAAGAAGTGGTTGTCATATATTGAATTTATAAGCAGTGTCCTCTTACACTGTCTTTACCCATACTAATTGCATTATAGAACTTAAATTTGTGTGCTAGACATAGATGAATGTACATGTTTATACTTTAGCCTTTTGTCCTGTGAGTAGATATGGCTTTTAGCTGGTAAAATCAAAGGTATTAGATAAAAAATTGAAAAATGCAGTTCTGTAAATGAGAAATCATAGCGGTTTATATTAAGTTCCTAATATATTCATTTGATAATTACATGATTAGGTAGATTTTTTTTCTTAGATCATTTCTTATGTGCCCAATAGAATAGGATGCCTTCTTTGAAGGTTAGGATACAAATTACCTAATTAAGTCGAAGACTGTGTGTAAATAAAATCAAATGTATGATGAAATTGATGCTGTGCATGGTAATTCTGAACACATTGTTGTTGTAGTCACACAAAGAACAATAAAGTGACTGACAGTTAAATTCATCAACTTTTGTTTTATTATCCCTAATTTTAATCTTATTTACTATGACTATGCTCTTGTATTGAAGCTGGGCAATATATCTGGCTTGTGTATACATGCAGTAATAATGTACAGATAGGAAAAACTGGTAATGTATTTGCTTCCTGTTAACATGGAAAGCTTATTTCCTTGCTTATGTGAAACTGTTGCGGAATTAAATATTTTTAGAAGTCTGAATTGGAGCCAGTAAGACATCTTAGAGATTAAAGCACTTGCTTTGCAAGCCTGAGAGCCCAAGCTCAAATCCTTGAATCCCATGGTGGAAGGAGAGAATTGACTTAGGAAAGTGGTCCTCTGACCTCCACAGTTGAGCCCTGGTGTGTGTGCTCCTGCCCTTGCTCACATAGACACATACACAATAATTATAAAGAAATTTTAGGAGGCAAATTTTCCTGGAATCTGATTCTTTCCCCTCCCACTGGGGATTTAACCTTGGGTCTCACTCATGACAGGTATGTCCACTGCATGTTGAGCTATGCCCCCAAGTCAATCTGCTTCTTTTTTTTTTTTTTTTTATTTAATCTGAGGCCTCATACATGCTGGGTAAGTATTCTACTACTCACCCACATTCCCTGCCCTATTTTTTTTTTAAATTTTTATTTTGCAATACAATTAAGTTCTACATATCAGCCACAGATTCCCTTGTTCTCCCCCCTCCCACCCCCCTCACCTTCCCCCCAGCCCGCCCCCCATTCCAATCTCCTCCAGGGCAAAGCCTTCCCCACAGACTGAGATCAACCTGGTGGACTCAGTCCAGGTAGGTTCAGTCCCCTCCTCCCAGGCCGAGCTAAGGGACCCTGCATAGGCCCCAGGTTTCAAACAGCCGACTCATGCAATGAGCACAGGACCCGGTGCCACTGCCTGGATGCCTCCCAAACAGATCAGGCCAATCAACTGTCTCACCCACTCAGAGGGCCTGATCCAGTTGGTGACCCTCAATCTGCTTCTTAAAAACAGTACTACCATCCCTCTGTATCATATTATCACCGTCATCTTGTTCCTAACCCAAATATGAAACCAAACGCTTAAAATTTAACTTTTAGCCAATGTCAAGGTAATTCTATTTTGTACCAACAGTTTCTCCCAAACTAAAAACATTATTTTATTATGAATTCTACAAATAAATATACACCTAGATAACCGGGTTCTTCCTTGGATTCTTGGTCCAGAGCAGTTTCAAAACAAACAGCAAGAAAGAAAGGAAACAAAACACTCATCTTCCTGTATCTTCTCCACAACTGTTTCTACTGAATTCATAAAATATGCTAGTTACGTCTGAATTCTTATTTCCAGTTGCTAGATCAGTTGTAGATATGTCACAATAAAGTAGACATTAAGCTTTTGAAGGTCATTTGAAGGGCTTTATATGAGAAAAATATAAGAATGGGTTGGCATGCTTTGGGTGGCTTACAGAGAGTAGAGTCCTGGTATGAAAATCAGTGGATGGTGGTAGGGTCTCAGGGACTTCTAAGAGAGCCTTGTGCCCATTACCAAAACTAATGAGACTTGGCAGGAGAACAAGGTGGCCAGGGCTGAAGTCATAGACAAAGAAGGAAGCCATAACACAGGTTGACATTACCCAAAGTGGAGTGGATGATTTAGTAGGTTTAGGTTCATTAGCAACTCCAAGAGAATGCTTCCAGTTCATAGGGAACACTATCTGATGAATTGTGGAAAGAAGCCACATTTCAGCACTTACGGTACAGAGTGTCCATTTGAGAGACAGTGGGTGAGTAAATACCTGTGAAGTGAGACAATTTCCATTTGGGACTCTAGTATGCAACCTCACTGCCAGCTGCTGCAAAGTCTAAGACAAACAAGGGCTTCCCTGGGTGGCAGGGTGGAGCTATAGAATTTTAGACTTTTCACAATACATTTTGAGAATCAGGATATTTAAATTATATAATTTTAATATCAGCCAAGCCCCTGGGGCTCTTGAACTATTCAAGAAGTAGGAGGAGATCTCTCCTAATAAATGTACGTGGAGGTGTAGTGAGGCACCGAAATCATGCAATTACTACCACACTTGTGCTCTGGGGCCCCAAAAGGTCCCTTCAGGTCGAATTAAGCCAGTCTCTAATTAGAGCTTGTTTCACAGTATTTGTAGTTGCTCTTTATGTTCATGATGAAAAATATTTTTTTAAAGATTAAATTTTGAATTTGTGAAGATTCATCTCATTGATCTGATGAACACATCGTATTTTAAATGGAATTTTTAGCATTGTAGCAATGCTTCCTCCTGACCCTATAAATATAATCCAAGACAGCAAAGAAAACCGTGTGCTGCTTACAGGCTCTACTCAACTGCTGCATTTTAAAACTACTCCCTACTGTGCTATCCTTGGAGGCGATAAAGAAGAGCTGTTTATTACCAGACTCTCCCCAACTTCCATCTTCTTGTTCCCTTGGGTCCTCATACTTCAAGACTACGATTACATCTAAGCTGAAATAAATCTCCTATGAAATGCCTATGTTCTACAAGGAAGCACAGTCGCAGCCTGCCACATGAACGCAATACTTGAATGGAGTAGACAAAGGCACTTTGCCTCCAAAGATCTCTAAAGGCTAGAGAGCTAAGAGAGTCTAAGATAGCAAATCCATTAAACTAGGCTTCATGCCCTACCCACTTTCACTCCATCTCATTCTATTTCCAAGTTTATATGAAACTTTAAACATCTTGATCTTGCTCTGGGCTCACGAGCATATCATGTTCCTTTGCCAAAAGGACTATGTCTACTCAATCATATCTATGTAATAAAAATCTTCCTCTATCTTTTTATAATTCAGATTATCTGTCATCAACTCACATGCCCTTCCCAAAGATAGATCAAGTCACTTACTGGCAATGCATACAATAATAAACAAATTGGGTAGAATGTTGTAAGGTAGAAAACATGAAGGGGGAAAATTAGCCACTGAAGGATTCTAGTGTACTAGAATATAAAAAGATAAAGTGATAATCTGCAATAATAATGCTAATATAAGGATAAAACTTGATGAAATATTTTATTTGATCAAAGATAAAAGTATATTAACTTCCTTTTTATGACAAAATAGCTGAGTAAATAAACTTAAGGGAAGAAAGATTTATTTTGTTTTGCAGTTTCAGAGGTTTCAGTCCATGGTCTGCTGACTAGATTGTTAAAGGCCTGTGACAAGGTAGAAATCTCATGGTGCCCAGGATATGGTGGACCAGAGATGCTTACCTCATAGCAGTCAGGAAGCAAACAGAACAGAGCTTTTAGCTGCCTTTTTTCTTCTTCTGCTTTTGTTCCATCTCAGACTCATGGCAACTAGACAATTCTCCCCACATTCAAAACGGGTCTTTTCCCCTTGGCTGTGGTCCCACATACCAACTATGTCTGGAAAACTTTTCATAGAAACAGCCCAAAATGTTCTTCACTAATCTCACTAACAAATCATGTGATCAATCTAGATATACCGTCACAAGAAACGAATAAGGGAGAAATATCTAGAGAAGGGAGTTGCAGAGAAAATACTGGAGCAAATGCAGTCTTGTAGGATGGGAATGGCCTAGCGTATTGGAGGAGCAAACTAGAGACCAGAGTGGATGGTGAATAGTCAAGGATGGGATGCAGGAAAGTCTGTCTGAGTAGCAAGAGTCCCGATCGTGAGGCCTGGAGCAGCACTTTACCAGAGAGAGTGTTTAGACAGACGAGTGAACAATGAGGCCAGATGGGAAAAAAATCTGTTGTGCTGCAATGATCCAGTGAGTAGATATTATGTTTCTGTTTTAACAATATTACTAAGAATTAGTGTCTTAGCCCCAGTGGATACAACTACAGAACAACTCCTGCATCCAAGACTCAGAACACTACAGAAAAGGAAGATGAAAAATTGAAGAGCCAGAGGACCAGGATATCTACTCTGATGTCCCCAAGAAATAACAATGAAATTTCACCCATTATAGGTGCCTAAGTAAGACCTGAACCATGACAACACCTACAGACATACTAATGGGGAGGAGGGAAATCTCATGGTGCTCTACCCCTAAACAAAGAACTCCAAGCAACTAAGAAATGCTAAACGTGAGAGAAATAGTCTTCCCCAGAGATGAGCACCCTAATTGGTTATCCAATATCAAATGAACAGCCTAAGAAATTATATGCAGACAAGCAACACGAAATGAACCCAGCAGGTTGTGGTTCTGTATTGACTCATTTTTATATGTTTGTTACAATAATAAATAAAAAGAAGCCAGGAATTCGAAGGGAGGAAGGTGAGTAAACAAAGGAGCTGTTGAAGAGAAAAAGGAAAAGAGGGTAATGGTACAATTATAGTTTAATTAAAAAAGAAAATAGATGCAATATTGCATCATGGATAAATTATATCTTATAACTTCAGGAAAAGGACATTAAATACACAGCTTTCAAATTATGTACATTTTGCTTACAGAAAAAAAATGGAAACAGAAATACAAATGACTGACATAAAATGTCAACACTGAACAAATTCATTTTATCTTCATTTTAACATATTCTAATTCTGAGTTATGAAGATGCATCTGACGAGGCCATCAGAAATTTGATAAAAAGATATCTCCAAATAACAGAATTGGAATGTAGTCAGTGTGTTCTAAATTACATATAAAAACATATCAGATAAAGTGTGCTGTTTAAATATTATGTTTAAAAGATAATTATATTATACTTGCATATATTATAGGCATAGCATTAAGTATAGGCTATATGAATATTCATCATAGTAATATTAATAAATATCATAATATTGTAACATTATATCCCAAGTGTTATGAATGCATGCCATTCAAAATTGAGCATGATTTGTTTTGCCATTTTTAATCCATCAGCAGCATTTCTTGTTAAGTAATGAAAGCAGTAAGAGGTCCAGGATATGTATTCATTCCTCATTGGAGAATTCTTTAATTAAGTTTTTAAAATTAATTTTTGAAAAACTTAAATATTATTTTTAAGTATTATAGCTTTCATTAATATTCCTACATGAAAATAAGTACAAGAAATTTAACTTAAGAAATATAACCTTAATACATACACTACCTTGATTTTTAAAAATGAAGGCTATCTCATATTTAAAAAATGTATTCACTCTAAACTCCTTTTCAAGGGAGAGAATACTGAGAGAAGGACACACGACATCCATAAACAGTCATGTACACAGACACACAATACACACACAAGAAGTTGTTTCCACAGCCCCACAGAAATCAACCAAAAGCAAGCCTAAATGATCAGACCACCTCCTTACCCATCTCACCAGTCAATTTAGAGGGAAAGGCAGTCTTCAGAGCGAAGTAAGTGGACAGATTGAAGAACGAGGAGGGGGGTAATGTTTTCTGGAAGTAGCTCTGAGAAATCTTGTTCACAGCCTGGAACTGCATAAATTTTCTCTGCATATGTTATTGCTACCTTGGGGGCCATGATAGCATATGCATTTTGGGTTTTTCAAAAAATAGATCTATGTACACGAGTATGTGTGTTTAATGCATAAATATTATGATGACTTTCCTTTTGTGGGACTCCGTAGTCCCTTCAGACTTTATGGTGGTATATACATTAAATAAACAGCAATATTTGAGAATGAGTATATTTTTTGAGAAAGCACAAAAAGCAAAGTTGAAATGGGGTGGATATCATTGGCAAATTTAGAACATCTCAGTGGTGGAAAATTATTAAACCAAGTAAACTCAACAAAGCAACGAAGATATTTAAGAGACAACAGTGGCTCCAAAAGAAAAATCACTATGAATATATGAATGGGATGAAGAATCCTGGAAAAGATAACCACACTTAAACATCAGTACAGCAGCTTGCAAAGCTAGCAAAGCAAACTTACTATTCAAACATGTAATATCATTAGAAAAATACTTCTGACCAGGTGACATTCCTAAAACAAATCACTCAGCATCCCGAACACCTGTGAGCTGTTACCGTGAAAGGGTGTTGTTGCCGATTGTCAGTGAAGTTTTTAACACACTTTGCTTTTCTGAAAAGATACATGTTCAGCGTTCCTGGCTTTGGCTGCCCTTTGTATGCATGAGAAAACAGTATGATGAAAGCAGATGACTGTAAGATGTTTTGTTTCCTAGCAAGTTCCCTGAAACGGAGATTGACAAATCTAATATGAATCCCCAGAAATTCAGTTACTTGTAAGCGTCAGTACTCTGGAATACATAAAATAAATGCATGATCAATGAAATGAAATATGACAAAATGTTTCATATTGATGTTTTCTTCCTTCAAAAATGTCTTTTTGGTTAATGCCCTCAGTCAGTTTTTCCATACATTTTCTTATTCACAATGTATAGATTTCCTAGTTCTGATTTCAAGTTCAGGAGAGCCTGGGGAGAAGTGGGAGAATTCCCCAAGCCAGAACTGCTCCTCAGCCTTTCACATGAGAAAATTGTTAGGCGCATTAAAGTATTCCTGACGACGCTGCATTCCTTTGTTCAGAGTGAGTTTTGGGAACACATCCTTTTCTCATTATATTTCCATAAAATATATTTGATCTATTCTATTCTTAGAATACCTCTGATGTGGTCTGTGAGTGGAGCACAGTATAAAAATATTTCTTTTTTATATGAGACAAAATGTTTCCATTTCTTAGACACATAAAAAAAATCACTATGTAGCGCTCTAAGAAAGTAAAACGTGTCGGTCCGTTTTGGTGGGGCTCTGGAGAGACCACAAAGAGCCCTCCCCTTCCATTGTAGTTCTGAACCTCACCCAAGGCACATAGGCCTCTGCAGAACAAAAGGAGATCAGGCTCTTAAGTCAAGGCCAGGAAGACTGGGAAGGATTCTGGGTTCCCAGAGCTAGAAGAAATGAAAGGAATTACCCCTCTTCCTCTAAGACAAAATGAGCTCTACTAAATTTATATTGGTAACTAAAGATGGTCAAATATTTTAATAGTTTAATGTGAGTGGTTAATGTTTCCAACTAGTGGCAAATAGTTGGGATGTTTGCTTAGTTAATTCAATTTAAAAACCTCTTGGAGCCAAACTGGCTCTTCCACAGTTTTCTCTCACACACCCCCAGACGACAGAACCAGGTCTCAGGTCTCCCAGCAGCTTTGGTTGGTAACTGCTACAGTGGCTAGTAGTCCCCTCTGAGAATACATGTCTTTGGTATCCCTTATGAGAAAAATAAATAAATAAGTAAAAGGAAGATTGAACTCTTACTAGTCAAGTTCAAAATGAAACTGAAATTTTATCCCAAAGGATTGCCCCTCATAATCTCAAAAAAAAAAAAAATGGCATAGGAGAAATCTACTGCTAAACAGTAGATTTAAGTTTAAATCTAATTTAATCTGTCTAATTTAAATATAAATTTAAATTTACTGCTAAATGGTTGCACATTTAACAAATTTTAATGGCATATAAGAGCCCTGTATTGAGAAGAATGTGGTATATGTAGTTCAAGGTACTATTCACTATAGCAAGAATGTATTTTTACACAAAATATGAATAGAGGAGTGCACTGGGAAGATGACCCTCCTCCTGCTTCCCTTCACTGAGCAAGAAATAGATGAACTGGAACCAGGGAGATTGCTCAATTGGTAGAGGGAGAACCAGTTCTTGCAAGTTGTCCTCTGACTTCCACATGTGTTCTGCAGTGCACACACACATACATACACACACACACACACACATACACACACAACAAACAAATAATAAATAAATAAATAAATAAATAAATAAATAAATAAATAAATAAATGTAATAAAAATGAAATATTTGATGTGTGGAGAGTCTGCCCTTCCACACTGAAAGCCTGACTAGTTATATCAGGAAACCTGATTCTTTGCCCAAGAGATGTTACCAGCATGTCTGAGAAGTAGCTGTTTCTTAGGGTAACTACAGAGTGCCCCGATGTTTTTTTAGCAGACATAGTATGGTATTCAAATAAGAAAAACAATCTAAGTGTTTCTGTTACATATGGGAACATAACATAGCACTCCAACCTTGAGCTCTCCCATGGTGCCCAGAGTCTCACAGGGCTGAGCCCATCAGCACTCCTATTATTGTACTAGACTAAGCAATGCAGCCATGTGTACACTTCTGCTGTAACGACACATAGGTAAAGTCATGCAATGAAACAATAGGGGTTATGAGAGAAATTATTCTGGAATACAACACTCAAAATGAATGTATTAAATTCCATGACTGTTCGAAAAGGAACGATGTACTCAAATGTATGAAATTTTCATTTTTCAGTCAGATTGTTTGGTTTGTCATACTTGTGTACTTGACCCAGGTATCATAGAAACGTGTTACTATCATATGGGACACTCTCATTTTGATTCATTAAAAATATCCAAGAAAAATAGCAACACAGATTTGTAAATGGCTGAGAAATACATAGATTAGAGTAATATTATCTTACTTCGAAAAGAACTTGAAGTGGAAGTGGGCCCGAGAAGGGTAAGAGCCCATGACTTCCTATGTATGGGTACATGAGGGGCTACATGAAGTTAAACAGGAATCTGTAATACCAGATGTAGGTACATGCAACTAGGAACACATTGGCGAGCGAGGTAGTGCTAGATGTTAGAAATGTATGCATGTGTGTTTTGTGTGCTCCCACGTAGCAGGGTTCTGTTGTTCACAGGTTTCAGTATTCACTTTACAATTCACACAGTAAAATTACATGAAATTTACATTATGCAAATTGTTCCCTAATATATCATTCACATTGGAGCAATTCCTGTTTTCAAAATGAATTCTAGAGCAGAATTCCCTATAACATCCCCTAACAGAATGAAAGATGCTAAGACATAAATTTCAGCCTGATCCATACAGTATTACCCTTGTACAGTCTCATACAGTACACTTCCCTCCTACCCATAGCTGAAATCCATTTGCTAGATTTTTAGATATCTTATAAGTATCAAGTTGTGGGAGGAACAAACCACTATTTGATTGAAAATAAGGCCCATTCTGAGAAATAGAATCCATGGCCAACACTGCACTGGTAGCTAAGAACCTACAACTAGACGGGCCATGGACCTAGAGGAAAACCAAATACTACTGTTCTACTAAAGAACAGTAGCAATTAAACAATTCTTAAAGACATTCTGCTATACCCACAAATCAGTGTCTGGTTCAACCATCATCAGAGATGCTTCCTCCTGCATTAGATGGGAAGAAACAGAGATAGCCACAACTGGGCAATGTGCAGAAAGTGAGAGATCTTGGAACACAGCCCTAAATGAGGTATCTCCATCAATTCCCTCCCCTCAGTGCACAGGGAATCTTGAGGAAGAGGATGCAGAAAGACTGTAAGAACCAGAGGGGTAGAGAGCACCAAGGAAACAAAGCCTTCTAGACATAACAGGGCTGGTGCTCATATGAACTCACAGAGTTTGGCAGCATGTCCTGCACAGGTCTAAGCCAGTTTGGGTTCCAGTGCTGAGAGGGGAAGGAGGCATAAGCTTCCATCCCTAAACTAGAAGTTATTTCCAATTAATAATTCTCACAAAGGAAAAATTAATTTTCTTCAATGGAATATTACTGGCTATACAAACTACACATAAGGGTGGGCTCCAGGTCAACAATAGATAGCCAATGAAAAACAAACTCAATGGTATTTTTGGTGGGTTTCAGTCTCACAATGCTTTATCTGGGTTTTTTTTTCCACCTTACAAATCTTTTCCTTTTCTATTATGGTTATCAATCTGCTTTTATGGGTTTTCTACGTGTGCAATTGTGTATCTAGCATCTATATGTGCTTCTTGTGCTTTTTCTTGGCTCTGCTTTTTTTGCTGTTTGTGTATTTTGTCCTATTCTGGTTTATTTGTTTTTATTTGATCTCATTTTCTTCATGATATTGTTGTAGATGTCTGTTCCTGCTGTGGATATCAGTCTGTATGCTGTGAATGTGTTATTCTGATTGGTTAATAAATAAGACACTGATTGGCCAGTAGCCAGGCAGGAAGTATAGGAGGGACAAGCAGAGAAGAGAATTCTGGGAAGTGGAAGGCTGAGTCAGGAGACATGGCCAGTCGCCAGCCAGACACAGAGAAAGCAAGATGTAAAGACAGAACTGAGAAAGGGTACCAAGTCACATGGCTAAACATAAATAAGAATTATGGGTTAATTTAAGTGTAAGGGCTAGTCAATAGTTAGCCTGAGCTAATGGCCGAGCAGTTTTAATTATTATAAGCCTCTGTGTGTTTACTTGGGTCCAAGTGGCTGCAGGGCCGCAGGAACCAGGCAGGACCAGGAAAACTTCAGCTACATGTTTCTAATGAGAGAAAGAAAGAACAGGATTTGGGATTTAGTTGAGTGGGGGAGAGGGAGGATCAGTAAGGAGCTGGGGATAGGAAACTATAATCAGAATATATTGTATGAAAAAATGACTGATTATGAAGTCTTTAAATGCTATAGAACAAGTTTAAAGTGTAAAATGGCATATAGCAAAATTTCATAAGGTCACTGTGGTTTTAAGTGGAGCTTGGCCCTTAAGATCCCAAACTACTCCACACACATACATGTCTCTAATGAATTATACTGCAACCACGTACATAGGAAACCATTAAAAATAGGTAATCTTAAGTTCTTATGACTTTACATACTCTTAATTTTGAAGGCTTATGAAAAGCAGATGGAGGTAATCCAACATTGCTATGTCTCTGCCCACTACTAGTTAGAGTAGCTACTCATACTTTTTTGAAACATCAATTGTTCCTATTCTCTCTGTTTTTCTTAGTTACCATTATCCAAGATTAAGAAATGAAAACTCTTCTTTCTTTAACAGTGTTTTTTTTCTACTCTCTATGAAATTCCACCTACTCATCTCAATACTAAAAGGTTTCTCTGAGCCCAGCCTGTAAAGTTATGTCAGACACAGTATGAAAGAGCTGTCAAGGAGGGCAATATTCAAATACTGCAAACTAAAGGAAGAGCAAGAACAGCAGGAAAGACTAAAGAAACCGATTTGTACAAATAGACTTCATCAGTAGACTATTAATCTGGAAGTGAAAGCAAGGGTCCAGTGAGATTGTGCAAATTCTGCAAATTGAGTGTGTCTTTGAGGATTAGAGGAAAGACTGTACATTGCTTCCTTGAGCTTCACAAATTCTCTTCAGTGACTGTTGCAAACTGTACTTTTTAAGTAGAATTGAATAGAAACTAATAAAGTAAGTGGGTATGTATATATCACACTTATTATATTGTATATGAAAAGAGATAAAGTCAATAATTCAATCATTTTCATGTTCACATTCATTTTTAAGATGATTGTACATTATTTTTTCCAACATCTCCTTTATGCGCACATGACCCTTCTTATTAATTACTAATAACTATTAACACTAACAATCTCATTAATTTCCATTTTGTATCTACAAGAGATTCAAAGCCTTAATCCTGATGTTTTAGTATTATTAGCAATTGTAACAAGAACATAAAAGACAGTTAAAGATGTAGTAATACCAAACAGAGGTCTCCCCCAACCTCCCACCCCCTCGTTAACCAAAATATGATTGGGAAGGGAGAGATCTTTTCTTCATACAGTATATAGTTGTTCAAAATGAGAATGTTACATGTTAAGTCACTTCATGTTTACTATTGTCACAGATGCTGATGTTGCAATAATCACAGAGTAAGGACAAACGTATGCTAGTCTAGAAGACAGGTGCTCATTGTGGAATGGATTCTCCTGTACAACCAGCAAGTATTCTGACTTCTGGTGGCTTGAAGTGATTCAGTGGTAAACTGAGGAGGTTGGGTTTTGACTGAGAGTGGTCTAGGTGATGCTGTGATAATGAATGACCACTAAATCTCTCTAGCTCTGAGAGTTTCTACCAGCAACTTTTGCAGTTGTTACTTAACGAAACTTTAAGTTGTCCTTTCCTGAGTGTTCTGTGAAGGCCAGATGGTGTCATTTTTCTACTTGCCATAATCTTCCTCTCAAGACCTATGACAGTAGAACTATGGGATTTGGCTGGTCACAATTACAAAGGAGAACCGCCTACTGCTTCTCAAAGTTGGGGGCATGTCTATACTTCATTGATTAAGTCAGGTCACGTGACTATGCTTACTTTCAGAGTGGTGATGAACAATTTTTGTGAGTAGTCTGGTAACTTACAAAAACTCCTTATTGGTTAAACTTCATAAAAACTGTTATCAGCTCCTTAATATAGTCAGAATAATTTTAAGAAAAGCACCCAATGCAGTCAAACATATGAAACCATTTCAGTTCCTTTGTCAGGTTGTTTGACTTAAAAACTATTGGTATAAAAAGAGCATTATAAAAATATGTTATAATCTGACTTCAAATTTCCATTATTAAACACAATAAAATTTTCAGATTACAATTTTACATAAGCATCAAACCAGCACTTTAGGGGTTAAAAGTGAAAAAGAGATTATTTTTTCTTTGCATGTTATTAGATAACACAAAAACATGTGACCTAAATCATTTCATTAGTAGTGAGAACTGTGCAGAATTTTTTAAAAAAGATATGTTTAGAAACGTATAAATGCTAGGAACGTTTTATAATCATTAAATAGCTAAGGTCTGATGTTAGCGGAAAAAATATGATTTGATCTCCATTCCTGTGCCCACATTCTGAATGTACCAGCTCACATGTCAGCCATGGACTTGCCATGCTTGGTTAGATGTGTCTTCTTCAGTTACCAATTGGTTACTAACATGACCAAGGCCAGCGCCTTCTCCCCAGCATGGTTTGGCTGTCATATGTAAAAGTGATCTGGCTTGTTTAAACAGAATATTTTCTTACTGGTCTCTGTTATTTTATATCATAGCAGAGAGCTTTGAGTTAATAAACAGCATTTTACCATGGCCTACATGTCAAAATAGGTCATAGAACCTTAATGGGGTCTTTAGAAAATCGATAACATCACTGTAGCTGATGCCACACAAGTGTGGATATGACCAGTCTGCAGCTCAGACTGTTGCCAATATATTTTGTCTTCTATTAGTCTCATGTGCTTTTTGAGTATCCAGCTCTTCTCTCAAACTTGATTTAAAATGTCTTTAGTGCAGAAGCCAAGCTGCTCACTTCTGTTAGATCAACTGCAGAAGGTAAGCAGCTGCATACGTGGAGGTCCCCTGACACTTTCTTTTCAGTGACACTTATTTAAATCAAGGAGATAACAGAGGTATATTGTTCATTTAGTTAAAAACTACTTTTGAGAACTGCCTCATGGCCTGGAATGTATGAAGTTTGGGGAAGAAAAGAAGATCTCAATATTCATACTCAAACGATGTCCTAAGAAACACATGGAAATCTGTCAACAGTTTAGTTGCAACAGATGGAGTAGTGGTACAGCTAGGATCCAGTGGATGGAGGCAAGGAAAGATGCTATTGGTCTTACAATGCTCAGGAGACCTCAGCAGCGAGAACTAGGGAGCTTCAGTGTGAATCATGGCCAGGCTGAGAAGTTCTGTCCTACAGTGGAGTCGAGAGTTGGAGAGTGAAAAGCAACATTAAGACAACTTCTTCTAAAAATTATTTCTTCTATTTTTTTGAAATTATAATAGAGTTACATCATTTCTCCCTTTTCCTTCCTCCCTCCAAGTCCAGCCATGTAATTTCTCTTGTTTCTTTTTTAATGGCCTTTCTCTTCATTAATTGTTGTCATATACATACATGTGAATGTGAATATACGTACGTAAATAAATATATTATGTATATATGTGTGTGTATAAATATGTATTCCTGAATATGTAAGTATAACCAGTTCAGCTATATAATGTTACTTGTATATAGTATGTTTTCATGGATGACCACTTGGTATTATCTAAAGAATGGGTGCATTCTTCTCTGGGGAAGAATATTTTTCCTGCTCTTACCATTTCTTTTTTTGTTTTTTTTGTTTTTTTGTTTTTGTTTTTGGTTTTGGTTTTGATTTTTTCGAGACAGGGTTTTTCTGTGTAACTTTGCGCCTTTCCTGGAACTCACTTGGTAGTCCAGGCTGGCCTCGAACTCACAGAGATCCGCCTGGCTCTGCCTCCCGAGTGCTGGGATTAAAGGCATGCGCCACCACCGCCCAGCTCTTACCATTTCTTAGCTGCCTGTAACCCTTTGTATAGGGCCAAGTCCTCTTGGGCTTTCTGCCATCTACATTAGCATACCTATTGTTAATGTTATTGTTCAGCTCCTGTTTAGGTACTCATGTTGTTAAGACTTTCTGGCTGTAGTTTCTGACATTTCTGGGAGACATAGTCACACAGCAATTTTCCTGATCCTTGGGCTCTTACAGTCTTCCTATTTCCCTGCACCTCAGGTGCAGAAATTATTTAGTAGATGTCTGGGTTGGGACTGAGCTCTACAGCCCTGTACTTTGATTGGTTGTATTTGGAGTAATGGTCTGCCTCTGTTGCAAAGCGAAACTCCCTTGATGCAACTTGAGGACCTGTGGGTATAAGGACAAAGATTTAGAATGGAGTTAGGGGTTGTGCTGGTTTATAGTAAAGTGACAGTTGTAGATTCTCCTCCAAAGTCCATGACTTCACTAGCTCTGGGAAATAAGATAGGTATGATTTCCGTTTTGTTGAGGAGGTCTTAAGTCCAATTAGAGACCTGTTGGTTACTGCCAAGGAATGTATGCCACTACCGCACCCTTAGGGTTATCATGCCATGCTGATCATTAAGACCAACTTCTTAATAGTGGCTTTATCTTTCCCACACTGACTTATATGTCAACATTTTTGTCTAACTGAAGACCATAAGACTGATAATGACAGCTTTAGATTCAAATATATGACAAAACTATAAACAGACGTTATTAAGAAGAATATTGTGATTGAGGAGTATGTTTTGGGGGGCATGGAAGATAATTAACATCTTCAATAATATAAGTAGGAAAATAGTAGGTTAGGCTAGGTTTGGAAAGCTACTTCTTTGTTCAAGAGTAGAAAAGTAATGGTCAATAATTTGTATGTGATACATTATATGAATTACATTTCAAGTGAATAAGCAATAGCTAACCCTCTTGCTTAACTGTAACCTGGATAATGATTCATCATTTACAGGTAGAAATATTAGAATTTTATAACCTAAACTTACAAGTTTGGTGTACAATGACAGATTTAGCAATTGACAGAGAAGTCTACTGTTCAAATACGTGTTGAGGATGCTTAATATGTATAACTTAATCCCATATAACCCAAAGTAAATATCTCCCAAAATATCGGTTTATTTGTTATTACAAAGTGTCAATTAAATGTTAAATCTTTATGCCAATCAGAAGTTCAAAACTCCATAGTAACAAAATTTCACAGACATACCTTGTACCCTTTTTATCTTTGTGTGTAGATCTCTCTCTCTCTCTCTCTCTCTCTCTCTCTCTCTCTCTCTCTCTCTCTCTCTCTTTCTCCCTTCCTTCTTCCCTCCCTCTTCCTCTCTCTCCTTAGAAAATATAGAAGAGGGTATTTTCTGTTTCTTTATCAAGTTTACTGAAAGTATTTATTTATTTATTTATTTATTTATTTATTTATTTATTTATTTTTGGTTTTTCGAGACAGAGTTTCTCTGTGTAGCTTTGTGCCTTTTCCTGGATCTCACTCTGTAGACCAGAACTGGCCTCAAACTCACAAAGATCCGCCTGCCTCTGCCTCCCAAGCACTGGCCTTAAAGGCATGTGCCACCACCGCCTGGCCTGAAGGTATTTTTTAACTGAGTCTTTATCCAGTGGTCCTTACATTATTAATCTCCTTTGTATTTCATTCTAGTTTTTTGTTGTTGTTGTTGTTGTTGTTGTTGTTTCCAATGCTTATTTCACTTACTGACCTCAAGAGCTAACAGATGCCTTTTGTTTTTATATTTTATTTTGTATGCATATATATTTTTCAGTCAATTATGCAACATATGCTTGTTGAATAGTGACTGTGTTTGTAGAACATATGAGACTAGAAAATAATAGTTAACAAAACATATGCCATCCCTTCTTTCCTTTATGTGCCTGGTAAGTTTTTGGAAAAGGTAACCGAATGGCCTGGCAATGTAGCACCATGTAGGAAATCTTTTGAGAACTGAAGAGGAAACATCAAAGTTGAGAGTTGAAGTAAAAATACTAGAGTTTTTTGACATCCAGAATTGAATATAAAGAATTAGGAGGTAATATCCTACCAGGCAATGAAAGAAGATACATTTTAAGTGATGTAAATAGCATCTAACGGTAACATAATTGGGTATATGTTTTCAAACTGCCACTTCCCCAAACAGCACTACAATAGGCCAGGTTTTGAAGCAGAGGTATCAACCAGAAGTCACTGGCAGATGTATTTCATTAAGTGATATTGAACTGTAGCAGAAGAGAGCAGAGATGATGGTACTGGGTTCAGTTGAGGGGAACAGGAAAGGCCAGGCTTATTTTTGAAGTTTCTGACCTGGACAATTATTCATGGCAGTATCATACCTTGAACTGAAGAGCATAGAATGGCGGTTCAAGTGGAGGTTGCCAGAAAAATAAGATGACTTCAGTTTTAGATCCGGGCTATTTCATTTCTAAAGTATCTAACTTGCAAATGAAATGTCTATATGGCGGGACCCTGAGTAGGTAATTGACTGTATGGATCTAAATCATAAGAGAGAAGCCATTACAGTTTATATATATCCAAAATTACATTTTTTTGCTCAGTTAAATGAACACATTATATAAAGCTAATCTTTTAAATATGGGTCCAGGAGTGCAAGGTTAATAGTTCTTGAGGTGTCTCATCATAGGCTTAGGATATCTTTTCCCCTAATTATTATAAGTTCACATTCTTTATTACTGTGTTTGCCAAAAGGTTAAACCAAACTGCTATAAATATCTCTAACATTTGTGTATATTTTTTCACAATATACTAAAATTCTTTCCCATACTTCTCTGTACAATTTCAAAACCATAAGCTGCTATTAAAGAAGCAGTCAGAAGCCAGAAAACTGGGTTATAACCACAGACCAGTAGTTCTAATGATGCTACCATATTTGTTCTTGGGTCATAGCCAGTGTTCAGAACTGGAAGTCCAGAAATTAACCAAGCCAAGACCTAAGATTCAAGCCAAAGGTCAGGGCCAAAACTGTGGGTAAAAACCAAGAACCCTGACAGGATTAACACATCAGAGCAGCCCAGTGCTCCGGGGAAGCCCAAGGCCCTCTTTGCTTCCTGGGTCCTTTGGAGGCATTCTCTGTCCACACACGGGGCTGGCACTTTTAAGAGCATGCCGTCTCTGAGGTGACAGTGGGGAATGCCCTGTGCCTTTATAGGACATTGCCTTGAAGCCAAGAATCCTACTGGGAAAAAAAACTCAAATATCTTCTGCTATTGTTTTAGAACAGGTACATTAATTTTTAAACATATTTGAGTATTACTCATAAGTTCTCTAAAATATCTAGATAGAAAGTAAGCATTGTTTTAGATTAAACTGACAACAGAAGGAGAAATATAATACTTCCATAATTAATTGGGTTTCTTTTCAAGAACGTTAAATGTTAAAAATAGAAAACCCTATATTCTATTTTGAACATGGTTTACAGTGTCACAAAGTTGTTCTTCTCTCACACTATTCCTGGGAACTTTGGTGAAAATTCTTAGATTTCTCTCTTTTTAACCTTTGATGTAACAAAAAGAATCACCTAGTTAAGAAACCAAAGCTTTAATTCAAGCATGTTCTTAAAAGGAATTAATCAAGGTAGATCTGTCTTTTGAGATGTAAGTTTGAACAGACAGTGTACTTAAGTATCTCAACTACTTTACAGGTCTGTATCCATAACGTCTATGGAAAGCATCTTCAGTCAAGTACCTTTCTTCTACTTCCACATCACTGCCAATGAAAGTTACCAATGTCATGAATTCTTCTCTATACCCTCACAATTTTACAACGCATATGTAAAACAGCATGCAGAACTGTGGTTTTGTTTCTTGTCTCTAAGCAAAGCACAGATCATTGCTCTGAATGTTGCTTTTTTTCTGTCTAAATATTAGCAGAGATGTCTCACATTTTTTAATGTTGTATTGTATTCCATTATGCAATTTTATTTAATTTAGCCAGCTGTGTAAAACAGATAATTAACACAGAGACTTCACTGCCAAGATTTTAATGCGTACAGCTGATGGGTCATCTGTACATATTGTATGTACATAAACATGTCTACGGGAAAATTTGTCAGAAGCAATTTGATGAAAAAGGAGGAGTTTCACTGATGGTTTTTAAACGTACATCTCAGTGCCTTTCACAGTCTCACACTCACTTCCCCTTCTCCACAAGCTCACCAATAGAGTATTGTGGCAAGTATTTTTTTACTTTTTTCAAACTACACCTGGAAAACTCTGACACTGTAACAAAACTTAACACTTTACTGTTACATTGTTAGTATGAATCATTTCACAGTGCAAGGAGACAAAGACATAGGGGTTTTCAGAATCTTTGCATTTCCTTTAAATAGATGATCTTTTCAAAATCACTGGTTTCCACAACAATGGTCTGATAGATTTTCTTTGTCATATTTTGTTTGCTTGTTTGCTTTGCTTTCCACTTTTGTGTTCTTGTGGGGGAGTTGTTGTTTGAAAAAATAACATGAATTTGGGAGGGGAGATAAGAAGGATCTGGGAGGAGTTTGTGGAGTGGGAAAATATGATCAAAATATATTGCATGAAAAAATGGTAAATAAAAAAGAGAAATTTTTTTCTAAACTAAAAAACAAAACCACTGGTTTCTAAATGATTAACATCCCTTTTTCTAGAATGTTGAATTCTCAGTTTCAATGCATATTTTTTCATTTTTATGTGTCTAATATACCAATGTGGTTTGGCTTCCAGATAATCAATAAAGACACATGAGACTTAAATGTTTCTATAAAACTACCATCACACCAGGCATGGTGGTTGCATGCCTTTAATCCCAGCATTTGCGAAGCAGAATCAGGAGGATCTCTGTGAATTTGAGACCAGCCTGGTCTACATAACAAGCTCCATGACAAGACTAAAGAGAAGCAGTATCATTAAAAAAAAAAAAAAAACTAACATTATGTTTTGAACATATTCTATATGGGTAAAAACCAGTAATGGTCAATGTCACTACTATTATTAACGTTATGGAAAGACTGACCAAATAATAATAATAATAAAATGATAATAATAATAATAATGAAGAGAATCAAAATTAATCAAACATCAACTATGCATGAAGCAAAACACACCCCAAAAAAGCGTTGAACAAGCATAGGACAGTCTATAGATGCAGATGGAAAACAAAATGAATAAATGAAGAAGTCTGCCTTTTCTTGGACTAGGAAACAATATCCTAATGATGCCAATTTGATTTAAATTATTTTCTACCTTTTGTGGACAATTCTCCTGCAAGGTAACAAGAGGATTTTCAGATTTTTTTAAGACCGAGAAAAAATGATTTTATCTTACAAAAAAAAATTTAAAAATAAACTTGTATTTTAATAAGCTAACATAAGTATGTGTCAACTTTATGTACAATTTAAACTTTCAATTGTTTTCACAAATCTTTTTTCTAATGTATTAATCAACTTTCTCTAGTATAACAGGACCAACAGAAAATAATTATTTATAAAACAGACTAGGAGGAATTTTGTTTTGTTTTGTTTTATTTCTTTCTTTTTCCTTTTCTTTTCTCTCTCTCTCTCTCTCTCTCTCTCTCTCTCTCTCTCTCTTTTTTTTTTTTTTTTTTGTGTGTGTGTGTGTGTGTGTGTGTGTGTGTGGTTTTTCGAGATAGGGTTTTTCTGTGTAACAGTCCTGGCTCTCCTGGCATCTGTTTTGTAGACCAGGCTGGCCTCAAACTCACAAAGCTCCACCTGCCTCTGCCTCCTGAGTCCTGGGATTAAGGGCATGTGCCACCACTGCCCAGCCATAGGAGACATTTTAAAGTATGGACTTTTGTTCTTACTTTTTTATTTTTTTTCTTGGTTTTGAGAACTTTCTATAGTTTAAATATCTACCCCCACAGGGTGGTATGTTAAAGGTATGGTGTCCTGCCTGGCTGTTCATTGTATATGATGGAACCCTGAAGAGGTGAGGCCAACTAGAAGGAATATGGGTTGAGGAATATGGAAGCCTGGTCCTTTTGTCTTTGCTTACTACCCACGTTTAGATGAAAGGCCTCTTCGTCTACATCTTCCCACCCTGACAAATGTCCCCAAAAGCCTAATGCAAAAGAATCAAGTGAGTGTACACTGAAACCATTGATAACATGAACCCAATGAAGCTTGCCTTCTCATAAATTATTAATGTCAGACATTTTGTCACAGTGACATGAGGATAAGATAGTACTAGATAAGATATTTGTAAAACCCATATAGAAAAATAAATACACAAAATAGCTTTGAAAAAGATGCAGAACAATAACATATATCAACTCTGTGATATATTTAAATATATTCTAATCCTCAATAGTATAAAGAATGGTATTATGTGAATACTGATAATCTAATAAAATAAGACTATTATCATATGAGAAATCCAAGTATAGGTCTAACATAGGCAGAAAAGTGATTTATGATAAGATATTACCTTAAATCAGTGAAAGGAGAGCTATTCAGCAAATGTTTGGGAGACATCTGAGTAGCAATCCAAAACAAAATATTAAGTTATTCCATGCCTTCCAAAAACCAAGGAAACTCAAAATAGATCAATATCCAAAAATTTTAAAAAAAGGAAAGAAAAGAGGAGAGGAAGATTACAAGCAACTAGGGCAGAAGCAACCTCCTAGTGCCTCAAAGAAGCCAGTCCATGGGGCAGAGTCCACAGAGGGGCTCTTGGGAAAGCAGCTATTGCTCTCCCAGCACAGAGCCCGCACTGCTATGTCAAAGCCTCTTCATTGGCAGTTTCCACTAGTGGTATGGAAGATGAAACCCCTCTATGTTTTCATTACTCAGAAGACAGAAATTTCAGATGTAACGTGACCCACACCCTGATAAGAAAAAGGCATCTGATGCAAATATATTGGGAAGAAACAATGTTTTTGCTCTGTAATGTTAAGTCTAAAATGCAGATGTTGCCAATCTAATCCAAGGAGACCAAGGTATCAAACCTCAGAAGGGCTTTTTATATCTAGACTAGGATGTGATTCGCTGGAAGGATTGGGCCTCACTATCTGTAGCAAGAACAAACCTTACAGTTCATTATACATATTTATATTCATCAAAAGAAAAGGCATAAATTTTGATCCCTTGTTCACAAGAACATAATAAATAAATAAATAAATAAATAAATAAATAAATAAATAAATAAATAAGATCCCTTTTACTGTCTCCCCCCAAAAGAAGAAGAAAAATAATGTTTTGTGATTAAGAAAACTGTTTGATCAAACCAGTATGAACCCTTTGTCTGTCCTTCATTTCACACACTGTCATTTTTCTCCATTGTTTATGTACACCTTGCTAATTTTAGAGAATAGTCTTGTGCCATTTTAGAAAACTATTCTCTTGGACTAAAACATATTCTTTTTTTTTTTTTTTTTTTTTTTTTTTTTGGTTTTTCGAGACAGGGTTTCTCTGTGTAGCTTTGCGCCTTTCCTGGGGCTCACTTGGTAGTCCAGGCTGGCCTCGAACTCACAGAGATCCGCCTGGCTCTGCCTCCCAAGTGCTGGGATTAAAGGCGTGCGCCACCACCGCCCGGCAACATATTCTTTCATCTTTCTCAGCTACGTTATTTGAAAGATCATCTGAAAACATCTGTAAGAAATGAAGCTACTTTGAATATGTTCTTCCAGTTAACAGCACACATGTTGAGATGGGGAGCATGAGTACAGGTGTAACTACTGGCTCCATCTTGGTTCCACCTATCCCTAGTGGTATGCTAGGGTCAGAATCACTCCCAGCCAGAAAGCAGTAACACAGGAAATATATTTGAGCAGCAAGACTTGCATTTATTTGCAATACCAGCTGAAGATGAGTTTCTACCCACATTAAAACACAAAAGCCATTCCTTCTACCTACAATGATATTTGACATCTTCCATAAGTGGAGCTCTGAGCTGTTATATAATCACCGCATTGCACCACTGGGACCCTCTCTGGAAGGACACTCACGTTTCTTGTTGGTGTAAACTGAGTCCTGCCTTTTTTCTACTTGGCTTATTTAGTTCTAAACTCTCGCCAATGCAAGGAAGACATCAGAATTTAGTGGTAACAGGTTCAAGTTGAAGTCAGTTGACGAATGGAGTACAATCATCCTTGAACTATTTTTTTCTTGGTCCTTGGACTGTTTTCCTACTGTTTGCAGAAGACCAGAAATTGAAATGATAAGTTGTATAAGCGTAGAGTATGGCAGAAGGGATAAGGGGGACTATGTCGCTGCAGAGGATTGATCACTGCTGAGCAAAGTTACTCTTCTGAGAAAGTGACATATAGATGATGTGGCAACCAGATAATTTTTTTCTTTCCATTTCATATATAATAATTATTTGGGGGTCTATACTAAAACACCTGAGAAAATCAACTTTAGTAATTTTGGCTTATATCAAAAGTTTCAACCCATGGTTACCTGGCTATTATCAGGTATTCACAGAGGCTAAAATAATATCATGGTAGGATATACACAGTAGAGCAAACATCTTCACTTCATAGTGAGTGGGGAGTAAAATGTGAGAGGAAGACTTTGACCAAGGATACCCAGGGGAAAACTTTCATTGACTCTTTAGGTTCTCTAAAGTTTCCGTCACCTCCCATAGTGCACTCAGCGATAAATCTACCAATAAGTCGGAAGTTTCATGATCCAATTATCTCCCAAGGTTCCAGCTCTGAACACTGTTGCTTTGGGAAACAGGCATTAATTTAAACACGTAAGCTTTTAGGAATATTTGAGGTCTACAGAGTGTTATCCTTTTTGCACCACTAGTTCTGTATCAATATTATGTTAGATTGGGGCCAAACACTTTCCCTCCCAAATCTCAGATAATTTTGAAATCTTCTTTTCAATAGATATCCTAGAGTATTTGTCCTTTGCCATGTACATTTTCAGCATCAAATAATAGTGGACTAAGATCTCCTCCACACACCAGAAAGTTAAATATTTGGAGATAGACATTTAAAGTAAGAAACATAAAAGGAAGTCATTATGGTGTGCTTTCCACAGTATGATTTGTCTTCTGAAAAACCAAGGAATAAATACAAAAGAAGGAGGGAGGAAGACTAAATAACAGTAAAGACTGAAAAGGTCATAAGGAGTCAAACTAATAGCAACTTAAAAGTACCTAAAATACACATAAGTCAGTGAATAAACATACAGATTAAGAGTAAGTAAACTTTTTTGGTGTAACACAAATTGCTAAATGGTCTTATTAATAATAAAAAAAAAACAAAGCCAGATATTGGGGTAAAAGCTGAAAGATTAGAGGAAGAGAACAAGCCACAGCCAACCTCACCTTGCCAACTCCTCAGCGATTCTGTTTACATAAGTCCTCAGACTGAAAGCCTCTGAGTCCTCACCCTTGAGGGTCTCAGTTGAATTGCTGCTTAGTTCCTGTCTCCTCACACCTTATATACAGTTCTCCACCTAGCCATCTCACTTCCTGGAATTAAAGGGTGTGTGTGCTTTCCAAGCAAAGACATGAGATCTCAAGTGCTGGGGTTAAAGGTGTGTGCCACTATGCCTGGCTCTGTTTCCAGTGTGGCCTTGAACTCACAAAGATCCAGATGGATCTCTGCCTCCAGAGTGATAGGATTAAAGGTGTATGCCACCACTGTCTTGTCTCTATGTCTAATCTAGTGGATGACTGTGTCCTCTGATCCCCCGATAATTTTATTAGGGTACACAATGTATCAGTGTACACAATATATCACCAAATTCTGGGATAATAATTCTTCCTCTAAGAGCAATAGACCATCTAACAAAAACCTCAACACCAGGCATGAGAAGCCTTCTTTTGAGCTGTCCAAGAGACAACTCTTGGTCATGGCCGTCCAAGAGATTCCCAAACATACAGTATATTGCTGTTGTACTTTGTTAGCCCCAAGGTGGTGGTCCTTATTGATGAAGACACTATGCACTTCAGAAACATGACCACTGAGATGAAACTGACCTGAATGCCCCCTCCGGGAGGACTGGTGTTCGTGGTACCAAAAGGCACCATGCAAGATTACAAAGGAGGGAAGCAACCAATAGTTCTACCCAGCTATGATGTCTGTGAACCACAACAACAATCAGAGTGGCAGGACAACCTGCTAAGAGTGCAGTAGTGATACACATATTTTGACAGTAAAGAACAGCTCTAATTAGACTTAAGACCACCAGTTCAGCAAAGGGAAATCTTGCCTGGTGCTAGAAACCCAACCAATGACCCAGGGCTAATGAAGTCATGGATTTGGTGAATAACCTAAAACTGCTACTTTGCTAAACCAGTACAATCCCTAACTATATTCTAAATGTCTGTCCTCATACCCACAGGTAAATGTAGTCCATGATTGCATCAAGGAAACTTCTCTTTGCAGCATAGAGAGACCATTATAGTAAACCATAACCAATCAAAATGCAGAGTAGTGGAGCCCAGTCTCAAGGAATACATCTACAAAACAACCTGCACCAAAGGCTCAGGAAATATTGTGGAAGAGGGGATGGAAATTCTTCAAAAGCTGATCAGGGAGTTTGCTGTGAGATCATGGTTTTTAGTAACATCAGAAGGTACGCCCATAAAGTCTCACCAATATGATTGCCTCAACATGAGCTGAACAAAGGCAATAGACATTCTAATGTGGACTTGGAAAGTCCAGGAGGCCTTCGCCCCACACAAAGGACTACAGGCAACCAAGAAAATGCTAAGAACAGGAGAAATAGTCTTCCTCGGGGAAGATCATATCCATTGGTTATCCAAATACCAAATTATCAGCCCTGAAAACACATGTATAAATAACATTATATAGACTCTGTGTGTGTGTGTGTGTGTGTGTGTGTGTGTGTGTGTGTGTGTGTGTGTGTACTACAGTCCTGATGGTTACAGCCTCAGTACAGGGTAAATGCCATCATCCAGCCCCTGGCTTTTGGTGAGGGTGGAAACCTCATAATTCATTTTTTCTAAGCCAAACAATCTGGTTGGCGAAGTTAAACTATATCCTCAATCCTGAAGATATGGTTTGAAGTTGCTCTCAAAGTCCATTAGGAAAAGAGAAATTCTTCTGTCATGGTCAGAGTTCTGATGACTCTTCTCATTGGTATGACTGTAAGTTCTCAATTCAATAATAAATGTCATAATGATGGTAAGATATGGCCACGGTTTCTTGGGAAGCTATTATTCATCTTTTGTTGAGCACCCCTGTTGTCTGGGTCTTTTGCCTTTCACCTAGAGTGCAAAACTAAGATGACTTTGGCTCCAGTGAGGCATACAGGGGCTGTGATAAGAATAAACATTTTAAGGATTTTGTGCATGTCTATAGTTGTCTCTGCTTTAATTACATAATGGGGAAAGCTTTTATTTTAACTCTGACCAAGGAAACCCTAGTCTGAAACTGTTTCTATTTGATGAAATGTTTACTTTCACAGGAAAGAGGCAGGACCATGCACAGTTGATGAGCCAGCTCTGAAGTGGTTATACATGAGCAGAGGGAATGATCCAAGGAATGGGTGTGGAAAAGTTGCCAAAATTATCATGACATCAAGGTCATAGATCAAATCCATGACCTTGCATATTTTGGGAAATTCATGTTTACAAAGCACATGGCACAATCCTGAAACTTCTAAAGACATTCTCCAAACAGCCACTTAGTCCAAACTGCTGAATTGTATATCACAGTGAATAAAATGTTAATGTTTCAAAGACTTTGAAAGCAAACATGCTTTTATATGCAGATTTCAGCTATAGAGAAATCCTTGTCCTAAATCAACTGTGCATACCTTTTCCTTAAGCAAATGTTGCACAAACACCAGGCAGCTGAAAGCTGAAGACAAACAGTGGGAACAAAACACAGCTCTCTAGAGCTAAGAGCTGTGATTCATGCTCAGGGGGTCCAGCCACTTCTCACTGCCATGAGATGTTTACTGCTAGTGAAAGACAGAGGAACTGATCATCTGTTGTGAGCTCACTTAAAAGTCTCACACCCAATAAACTACACTGCATTTAGGAAGCCTGGTTGGCAACAGCTGAGACCAGCTTATCAGTATGATTGCTCTGGAAGTTCAAAGGCAATCCTGCATGGTCACAAGTATTATTGCTTGAACAATAAAAACCCCATTTTACAGGACAATAATGATGAGATACACAATATATGTGCAATTAGTGACTATGATGGGACTGGAATCAGGCAGCCTTGCCTCAGTTCCTTCACTGTTTTAACTTTGAAATCCAGAATTGTGTTTGTCAGTTATCTCATTCTGTTGCACTTAGCTTGTTTTTTTTAATTTTATTTTATTAATGTTTTTTCATTTATTTTACGTACCGACTACAGTTTCTCTTCCTCCTCTCTCACTTAGCTATTATGCAACCTACTTTGTTAGAAAACAGGCGATATCAAAATGAATATGATAAGTGTGGTAAGGAGTACAACCCAACCACCAGAACATAAAGCTATACCTACAGCGTGAGACACTGTCAGGGACACTAAGTTTTATTGTTGACTAAAGATAGAGAATCTATAAGGCTAAATCTCCAGGGTATAGGCTAGATGCTTATTATCTCTCTTGATTTATATTTATTGATAGTTGATGCATGCTTAATACTTCAGTGAAGATACAGATTTTTATCTGTATGCAAATATATTGCCAATTAGGACCCCCCAAAATTTGGCCAGTGTATAAACTATGCCATTTCTTTACATAAAAGTGGTGCGGAGATGAAATGCATGCTTGAAATTGTGAAGCAAGTAAGAGACCTGCGCAGCCTGGTCCATTTCCACTGTTCCATATCACTTAGAATCTTTGTCTCCTTTGGCGTACAATCCACTACACACTGTAAGTTCCCAGAAGACAAAGGTTTGCAATTTATAATGTGCTAAGAATTCCTCACATTGAAAATTAAGACAGTGTTGGTTTTCAAATGAACCTACGGTTGTCATAGTACCAGTGTAACATTAAAATGAAAAGTTTTTAAAAATCAGTGACCATTGAAGGGGAAATTTGTTAAACAATAGGAAATGCAATATCTCTGTATGTACCACTGGGTCCCCAATACCTAGACCCACCAACATATGTGGGACCTTTTAAATATTTTGTTTTGTTTTGTTAGTTAGTTATGGCTTAACATTTGATCTCTCTATAACAAAATACTGGGTATCAAATATCAGGTAGTTTGCCTGTTTCCCACAAATGATCTCTTTGCCTCAAGGTAACAGTAAAACTTCATTTTTTCATCATTTGCCCATCTGAATGGAGTAAGAGGTAAGGAAGCAAATGAAGAAAAGGATCAGGTTCAGGAGGCTCTAGCATGTGCTAACATGCTGGTGAACTGTCTTCTACACAAACAAAACATTTTGTAAAATAGATACTGTCATTCATTTCCAAAAATAAGAAAGCTGGATACTCAATGACTAAAGCAGACTCCTGAAGGGTGAAGAAAAGTGATCTAAAGTGTTGCTCAAGGCAGAAACATTAAGCACAAATTAATTTTTCCTTGAAATTTTTGGCGTTATTAAAAAATCACAATAGTCAAACGCTTATGTAGTGATTGTGAATTTGTGCTTGTATGCCCATTTTCATTGGATGATAAAACTGAATCTCTCTTTGGAAAAATATAATGTATAAATCCAAAAATATTGTTCACCAAAACTTCCTATAAATGATCTCAGCTCTGTTTTTTGTTTTATTTTGGTTTCGTTTTTTGTTTTGCTTTGTTTTGTTTGTTTGTTTGTTTGAGGTGGGAAGTGGGGGAGCTGTTCTCTGAGGAGAAACAAAGTAATATTCTGTTTGAAAACACACTGTCTTCTGTACTGTTCATGAATAAACTGGGCTAGCTGTTGCCTGTGAGAAGTGATGGTTTTCTGACATATACATTACTGCTCCAAAGTTATTGATTACTAAATTTCCCATCTTTAGCCAAAAATACAACTGAATCTAGAAGATGGTTACAATTTAGTCTTCTACACTTTCGGCCCCATATGGATGTGCAACAGGTAATTCCAGTTGTCCGGTCTGCAAACCTGAAACGCTGAAGGAGTTTCAAACGCCGCATAGCATTCCATTATTCAATCTGTATTTGAAGCATATCAGTTTCTGCATGTAAGTGGCTCGCACATCATGCATCACAATGTCATCCTGGTTCTGAGGAACAACGGCTTCCAATTTAAAGAATAAAACACCCTCCAGCTGAAGAAAATTCTCACATTACAATATGTTTAAAAGAATCTATTCCAGTTGTGGTTGGTTGTCTATGAGAAATCTTTTTCATACGGGGTGGGGAGGGGGGAGATTGAACATTCCCATGTGAAAGTCTTGCAAGAGAAAAAAAAAGTGCATTGCATTTTATACAAACTAGGTGAATTCAAAATGATGGATCATTTCAAAAATATTCATTATACTATTTACTTACATAAATGCGGTTGTAGAAAAAGTAAAAAAAAAAAAAAAGGAATGCATTCACAATTGGTTTAAGTAATTTTCTCTTGGCAAACCACCATATAAAACAGGGGCGTCATGGCGCCACAGAACTCTGAATTGTGGTGGAGCATCATCGGTACACATGGCATTAATCTCTGTCTCATTGCAGGAGACACCCTTGCTTGCATTAGCAGGCTGCCTCTTAAATATAAGATGGTGTAATGTAACTCAGGTTTAAATAACACAATAAATAAGACCTAGTTCTCTTCAGTCTGTCTTTCTCACTCATCTCATCCAATCCCTTATGCTAAAGTACTTCTTTGTTTATAAATCTTAATGTAAATAACAACACGTTATTGGGTGGGAGATTTTAAAAGAGAGAAACATTCTGGGGACACACATAAAAATTTTAATTAATAAATTCAACAACTGAAAAACATTTATAAAAAATTACCCCATGTATATGGACATAGAATAATGCCATACTCCACATTCTTTTAGCAATCTAACAGTCCCAAATCTACTGTTTTATATCTCTTCATGCCACTCATGACAAGGAGAATATTTAGCTGCCTTTAATGTCTTCTAATTAAATACTCAAAGCATTCTTAAATTCTTCTTTTTCCAAATATAGATATATTTTGAAGTAACAGACTTTTTCAAATGCATTTTTCTACTGAACTGAAAAGCTTTCAGAAACTGTCCCCACTGAACATAATGACTATTTAAGGAAACAAGCTATTTATGTGGAAATATTAAGAGGGGTGATTTTGATAACCCACACTCAAGGCCAAAATAAGGATCATAGGGACTTTTACTGAAGAAGTTAATGGAGGCCAGGCCATTGGCAAATGACCTTGAAATCCCTCGATGTAGCCTCAAATTGGCTTCTGCACAAGCTTATTATTAATGCAGACAGCTAGTTTATACCATGAAAAGCACATGGTATCTCTCTCTGAAACCAGAGCTGTCACTCAGACACCCCTAGAAATAAACAAAAGCACTAGTGGGGCAGTGTTTTGTACTTTTTGCTTTAATAAATATTACAAGCTTGATAATTAGTATTTTATATTGTCTATGAAAACAAGAATTCATCTGCTTAATATAAGCATTATGTATACAAATACATACCAAATAATTATCATACAGTTACTATATATTATTGAAAATGGCATATATCATCTTGTAACACAGATGATTCAGATTTTAAATTCTATTTTCCTGATTAGTAGTGTCCTTGTGAAACATATCAAAAATCTTTTGCTTTTAGGTGACTCAACATGATAAACCATTTTCTCCGATGCTCTGATGGTTTTGAAAACTTTTATATTTTAAATCTTATAGATATATACTTGTTCACTCTAGCCAGTCAGATACATATTTTTTGCTCACTTTGCACACTCACAATCATGAGGGACTGGGCTGCACTGTGGGAAGTTTAAGTATCATGTGTTGTTAAACCAAAGTCAAGAAATAAAACCTGCAACATTAAAAGTTATTTCTTTCTTTCTTTATTTATTTATTTATTTATTTATTTATTTATTTTGTTTTTGAGGGTGTTGTTGTTATTGTTTGAAAATGCATGTTTCAATTGAAAAAAAATAAAGAAGCAAAAGAATCTCCTAATGGTAAAGCATTAACATCCTTTTTCATATGAATAAAATCTGTAATCAGTTAGATAAGAGCAATGTGCCTTTTTTGGCATTTAATCAAACAATGAAATCATACACATATTTCCTGACACAAAAGACAAATGATGCAATAATCTGAAGGAGTTTCTCTATCTCCTTGGAACTTTGCTTACTTGACTTGTTTTCCATATTTTGTGACTTTAAATGGTGGGAAAATTATATTAAAATGCTTGTAGCAGTTCCTCTAAACTAGCATCCTTTTTGTTTTATTGTATTTAATATAAAAGCAGCAATTATTTGATTTCAAAGTTATGAAAATATGTACCTTATGAGAAAACAAGCAATTTAAGCTTTAATTGGTGTCATTTTTCACAGAACTGGCAAGATTCTCGCATCCCTGGCACGTTGTTTTTCTATAAAACTGCCGAGCTGCCTTCAATGAATGTTTTACGAACACAAAAGTTGTTATATGAAGGTATATGCATAGATGCCTGGAATCTAAGATTTCTGGTGGGAGTTATTTACCAAAGATGTATTTCATTTGTTACTGTGCATGTAACAACTCCTATTATTCTAAATGTTTCTCTCTTCTCAATAAGACTGCTCTCGGCTCCAGCCTAGGAAACATGAGGGCTTGTGTCTAAAGTAGAATGAGAGGGTGTGCTCTGATGAAGTAAAAATGAACACGTGAAAAAAGTAAAAAGAAATCATAACCCTTACTGAAAGGAAGTTTCGTAGTGTAAGACACTGAGAGGCTGAGTCTGGATGTCATTAGAAGGCAGTGTAGAATACGCAATGGGCAGTTTGCCTTATAATCTTAGATGAACCACACCACTCTATATTTTCTAAGATGTTAACTTAAGAAGGATACCTTCATTTGTTCTGCTTAGATTGTGTACCAAAAAGGCTTTCTTTAGAGGACAGCAGTTTTATGTGTTTCCTAAGAAATGTTAAAAGCCTATACTCTCTAAGGAGTGTAGTGGTTGCCATACCTGGGAGTGGGGTAGGGTCTGTTGTTATTTCTCATGCTGATGTACATTGCTACTGTCACGGCTTCTTACTCAGACGAGCATGGCAGTAGAAGAGCTGTATTCTTAAGACACCGGGAGATGATTTTTATGATCAGTCAGATTGAGTGGGCTTTATGCAGAAAGTTCTTATTGGGTGGTAAATGGGGTTTATGATATGTAATGATACATAATATATAATATATAATGTATGTGATAATACATCTTGGCCCCTTTTAGTTAATATCAATGACTGATAGACACTAAGTGTGACTTTAGCCTTGAAAGCTCACTTCCCTAAAGTCTCATAAAGTCAAGATCATTTATTCTTTCCTCTTCAGAGAAAAAGGGAGTGTTTTAGAATGAGTCATTTACTATGGACACACAAAGTAATGAGCATGTAGGATATAAAATCCACTCAAATAGTCACTTTCACCACACTTCTCTAGTAGGAAATTAAAAAATAATAATTATGGCCAAGAATGTTCTGAAAGCATGTTCGTGTTGGCTATCCAAATTAATATTAACACACTAGAGTTGT
This sequence comes from Peromyscus eremicus, assembly GCF_949786415.1. Lineage (NCBI taxonomy): Eukaryota > Metazoa > Chordata > Mammalia > Rodentia > Cricetidae > Peromyscus > Peromyscus eremicus. Next base: position 25,004,107 of record NC_081419.1, on the reverse strand, counting down.
TGTGACTGAGCTATTGATAGCCCTATCACTTATTGCCATTATTGGTTTGATCCAGTTTCATCTCAAATGAACCACAGAGACAAGCTATTCCAAACAATCTGCCTATTGCTGTCATTTTCCATGAATGTCAATTCCAAAAGTTTTTAAAAGTAGCTCAGCAAGAACAAAGGAGTCTATTGATTTATGTACAGCCACCACCTTTCCACTCACTAATAATAGGTATGTTTACAAAAATTAATAAAATAAAATAAGCCTTTCCAAAGCATGAGCAAAATTACTAAAGAGAAAGTTAAAGGATTTCTTTTTCTGAGAAACCATAATTATGCTGTGTATTTTTTAGAGATATCTTTAGTCCCCAGATATGTACCAGATTATTCCACTTTGGGTTGTCTTTCCCTTGTTTCTCTTTTTCTAACTTTTTAAAATAATTTTAATTACGTGCATATCTGTATGTGAGGATGGGCTTTGCACATGAGTGTAGTGTCCACAGAGACCAGAAAAGGGCATCAGATCACAGGTGATTCCAAGCTGCCCAGTGTGAGTTGGAATCCAACTCTGGTCCTCGGTAAGAACAATGTGTGCTGCTAATGGCCGAGCTATCTCTCCAGCCCTCTTTGTTTGCTGTTTGAACCTTGAGATCCATGGCTTCTCAGCAGGGACCTGGGAGCCCTGGCATGGTAGGCCACCTGCCAGTGTTCTCTCCATCCTCAGATGCAGAGACACATTTCTTCTCACATTCAGGTCACAGAGTATGGCTAGATTGTTTTGATCTATGAAGTGCAGGTACCCGATATCTTAGGCTTCTGTAACATGCACAATTTCTGTGGCAGCTAATAACCTCAACTTTCACAATGCAAAAACAGTCACAGATGTGACATAAAACTGGGTGTGACAAATTTTAATATAGCTGAATTTAGTACACTGGAATCCGTATTCCAAATAACTATGTTTGTCACAGAATAATATTCCGTTCTATATTTTCAACCATTTTAAAATATAAAAATTGTTCTTGTGGTTTGTGGACCATACAAATGTCAGCAGGTCAACCTTGGGCAATAGGCCAAGTTTGCTGACCTCTCCTTTAGGCAATCAATAAATATTTGATGATTGGTTGACTAGCTAGATAATTGTGAGAAATTAGTCCCTGTTTAGATTGAACACATGATGAGCCTACGCATATGGTAAATGAAATCTTGTGTCATGACATTCAATCTCCAATTTAGAAATAATTATAAAGGACAGGAAAAGTACTTCAGAGGTAGTAATTAGTAGGCAAAGCCAAAATGACGCAGGACTACATAATTAATATCAAACTAAAGATCTGGGAAAATCCAAAGTACACAGACTCACAAAACCTAAAAGTACAGTATTTCATTCTCACCAACAGACAGACTGAAGTGGCCATTTAGCTGATTCTGTGGCACCTTGCATTCCATCCTGTTTGATCTGTCTCTGAGGACCAGAGAGTACCAATTCTTATATCTGGACCTCTATGCTCTCCGGTCATACTCATATTCATTAATTAATTATTTAAACACAATGGCTCCTGAGCTTTCAAAACCGTCACAGTGTGGCTCTGAACAGAATCCAATGGCTTTCTCACGTAAATGGTTTGCTGTGCTCTGTGCTCTGGTAGTTTTCACGTTATCATGCTATGAATTAAAGGTCATTTTTAGCCGGTGACGTAGAAGCATCTTGCACAACAAAGCTTCTATCTAGGTAGAGGAACTAAGGAATGGGGAGGTGATAGAGATACATATTCTTGACCCTTATCTTGCTTTTAAATCTCAAACTTCAGAAAAACAATGTGTCCCTCCACTCCACTAAGCCATTAATAAATTAAGCAATGAGATTTTTAACACCTTACACCTCTTTCTCACTCAAACTTCTTAGAATGGCTAGTTATGCCTGGGAAACACAAGGCCATAATCTCCTCCCACATCCACCACTGTGATACATGAACCTCCAGGAGACAGACCAGTCCCTGGCTGTTTCCCTATCTCCAGAGCAGGCCACAACAAATGCCAATCACACCACTCATCCTTCCAGACTGCACCACTCTAACCCAAGAGAACACAGAAGACTCGCTAACTTTACATTTTAGGGAAATAAGGTTTGGGGGGAGGTTGTGTTGTTTTTTTGGTTTTATGAATTTTATAAACCCAATTCTGTTGATAGAATTCAGTATTTAATCTTCTTTCTTGCCTAAAAATACTTAAGCCTACACAGGAATGATGACTGGTGTTGTGATAGAGGAAATCACATAGCAGTCACTGTTGTGCTTAAATATGTTCACCCCACCGTGTCTGCCTTTCCGTATCCACCTCTCCTAGACTACCCCCACAAACTAGGGAGTGTATCTACTTTTACAATAGTGTGAAACAGGTCCTGGTATACAGTAGGTACTCAAAATGCATTGAGCAGACAACAAAATGTTCAAAAGCCAAATGGCAAATGATCAAAGTGGCTTAATTATAACAGTAAGTAACAAGACACCAAGAGGTAAAGCACTAGGTGCCACTATCCCAGTCCAAGATCATCTCTTCTCAAGCACTAGGTGTCAATGCTGGCTCTTTATGCATTTTTGACGTTCTTCTCTGTCCGTCTCAAATTCAGCTTTCCTCATCAGAGCCAGTATCTCCTCACTGGCTTACTTCGGTGTTTCTCATACCTTCTCTGGAGCTAAATAAAATTTATAACTTTGTGCAATGTGACAGTCATAGGACATTACTAATTGTCCTGTTATTTCCTTTGGAATGACTCATGTCAAAAGTACAGGGAAGTTAAAGATAACAAGTGTTACTGGGTGAGTCATTAGGCAGAACAGCATCAATAGGACCTAAGTATAAAAAGGTGATTGTTTGCTTGGCTTACATGATAGGGGTTGGATAGTTCAACAGTAGCCATCTGTAATTAGAGGTAGAGAACATAGCGGTTGCCCAATGCTTCAATAGTCCCAGCCAAGGGATTAAAGTCCTGGATGCCGCCTGCATACTCACGGGTGGTAATTCCACATTGAAAGGCTAAGGAAACTAGTCTGATGTGATGTCCACACCCAGTGGCGCACCCTATGCATACTCACTCAAAAAAGACAGGAGTTGGAGTTGTTCTCACTCTGGCTTCCTTTACCTTCCTTCCATCTAACAACCATCAGCCCATTTTGTAGAGCTATCTACATCCAAGAAGGGTATTTCTCCTAAAGGCAGAGTTCCATGTATCAATCTTCTCTGGAAGAGCACACAAGAGGAGTGTTTCACCATCCCTAAATATCTCTTAATCTAGTCAAGTTGACAACAAGCACTGCTATATTTGGTGTTTCCTAGTCAGTTGTAAGTGTATATAAGACATAATAAGAGGTGTTAGCTGGAATTAAAAGGATTAGGCAAATCTGGACTTCATCATATCACAAGCTCAAACTAGACAACCCACAGATATAATTGATTTCACATTTATGCAGCATGACCAAGAACTGTGCTAAGGAGGTCTTCCCATTCTCTAACAAATCTCAGGTCCAGACCAATATTAGAAAACAGTATTGACTGCTATAAAAGAATTCTGTACAATACATTAAGGGTTTCTGATGGCAAGTAGGTTAAGTCAGCTGGAATGCTGAGAAGATTTCATAGAAGATGCAGTACATCTCCACTCAAGCCTTAGTGCCTGAGAGGAAGCTCAGCAAACACAAATGTAGAGAGATATTCTAGTCAGATGATGCAGCACAGACAGTTAGCTCTTCGTGTTTTCTAGATTTGCCACTCTGAGAACCAGAAACGCCCAATTAAAGCCAGATACTGATTCACAAGTGTTGACTCTTTATAAAAACAAAACAGTAATAGATGAATATGATTGACACCACTACATAAATCAGAATGGTGTATACAGTTCTCTGAGTCCTAATTCTACTCAGAAAATTGTCACAGTATAATCATTAGTACCCTGGACTTTATATCTCTTCCTCCATGTGTTCAGCTGCTGAGGACCCTTTATAATGACCCCCCCTACTATTATACAGACAATACAGGAAGATATGTATAGATATAGACCTAAATGTGCCTGATGATTGAGTACAGGACCTTGAATGTAGGGCCTTGCATTTGGCAAGCAAGTGTTCTGTTGCTGAGTCCTGCTTTTACTTGATATTTTGAGGCAGGCTTTCACGAGGCTGTCCAGGCTGGTCTTAAGCTAGCTTTCATCCAGGCATGCAAGCTTTAACTTTGTGATCTTACTGACTGGATACCTTGAGTAACTGTCATGTGCCACAGGTTCTGCTACCTCCACTACTCTTTTTGGTTGGCATTTAATATTGTGTTTTCTTATGTCTCTGAAAATTCCATACAATGTATTCACTGCCATTCTTCACCCTATTGCCCCGCAAATTCACACTCACCCTCTTACCCCTCCTAATGTTTGTCACTTAAAAAAAAACTTAATTCTAATTTGTGCTGCCCATATACTCATGGGTGTGGGGCCGTTGACCGGAGAGTGACTAATCTAACAGGGACCACACCTTTAAAGAAAACTAACTCTCCTTCCTCCAGAAGCTATCAACTTTCAATAGCTCCTTAGCTAGGGCTAGAGTCTCCAGAGTCCATCTCTCCCTATCCTACTCACCCCCACCCTAGAATATTGACTGGCTTGATCTTGTACTGGTCTTATACAGGTAATCACAGATACAGTGAGTTTATAGATGCAGTGGTCCTGTCATGACAAGACACTATTTCACTCTGGTTCTCTTCAATCTCTGGCTTTTTACAATATTTCTGGCTCTTCTTCCACAATAGTCTCTGAGCCTTGGGGAGAGTGACATGGATGCCCTATTTGTGGCTGAACTGGCACTTATTCTCTGTATATTGACCAATTGTGAGTTTCTGCATCAACCACTGTCTGCTCACAAAGAAACTTCTCTGGAGAGGTAATTTATGGGTATAGAGATATGTATTTAGAGGAGTGTTTAGTACTACCCCCATTGAACAGAATAACAGCAGTAGGTTCAGCCCTATGGGCTACAAGCTCCCCAAATGTGGGTTCTTGGTAAGATTTGCAGCACCAGGCATGCCTTTCCTCCCATGGGACAGGCCTTAAAGCCTATCAGAAAGCAGTTGGTTATTCTGCTAATATCTGTGCCACGGTTGCATATATGGCATATTTTGCCACTGCAGACATGACAGTAGCTCACAGGGCTCACAGCTGTGTAAGATGCTGATGAATTTTCCCCTTCACAACCTACATAGCACTTTCCAGTCCTACGAAGGGAGGAAGCTTCCTAATAAGTACCACCTTGATTTTTTTAATGTCCTGTGGCCAGAGTATGGTGATTCTTCAGCAGTAGGGTCTTGCCATCAAGTTCTGGTAGATAACAAAAATCTACGGCAGTAGCCTGTGTTGTGTATGGGGTCTCCAGGACAGCCCCAACCAACAGCTTAAGAGGAGGCATTCCCACACCTGGCACTGGGTTTCTTGGTTGCAGTTTATGGCTTCTGAGAGGAACGTTACCTTCTGTGAAGTGTAACTCAATTATTTTTTTAATTGTGTGTGTGTGTGTGTGTGTGTGTGTGTGTGTGTCACAATTAGGTTAGGTATGTGTGCCACAATCAGAGGAAAACTATTGGGAATAATTTCTTTTGCTACCTTGTAATATCCATGGATGAAACATGGATATTACAAGCATGTCTACTGGTGAAACCAACTCACTGATACTCCCTTACCATTCTTGATTCACACTGCACTGATCTTGAGTGTCATCTGTTGTTACAGAGAGGGAATTTTCCTTTGTGGTAATGACATTTCACCAAATACCAAGTCTGCCATAGAGGTCAGACTCCTCTAACACATTCTGGAATGATCTGAGCTGAAGGATGGTGTTCTTCCTGCAAGACAGGTTATGTACAGTTTCAACTCCCTCAGGTAGTAATAATATGTACCTCATTTGGAAATGCGCATTTTTTCCCGATAAGTACTTCCCACCCATCTCATGTTCCCATTAGACAGTAAAGAACCTGTCACTACATTTCTGGCTAAATGCTATTTAAAGTCCTTCCTAGATGCAACATTTCATTTCATAAGTATATGTTGCCATTTCACCCTTACAATTACGTGTCCTACCTAAAGATAAGGGAAAGTTCCACACACACCCCAGCCCTCAAAGACACACATGTGTTTACATTTTATGAAAAGTGAGTAATTATAACAATTGCCTCTAGGCATCTGTGATAGGTAGGGAAAGGGTGACAGTACAGAAGGAGTAAGATGGGAAAAGATATGAGGATTTTCAAATATCTGTAAAAAGTATAGTGATATGAGGCTTCAAACCAGTTTCAACCAGCTTAACAAATTTACAACCAGAGTTAACTAGAGCTAAAATAAGGAAATATGGGGATAACATAATGCATACAAGAATTTGCCAAGAAAATATTTTTTTAAAAATTGGAGACTTTTCAAATTAATTTGGAAAGGAAAGTCCTTTTTTCTCACCAGATTATCAACAGTGTAGGGGGAACAAGTTTTAGTTTTTCTTGTTTTTTATTTGTATGTGTATGGGAGTAGGATGTGTGAACATGAGTGCATGTGCCCAAAGTGGCTAGAGGCATCTGATAACCGGGAGCTGGTGTTATGGGAAGTTGTGAACTCCCTGACGTAGGTTCTGAGACTCAAAGTTGGGGCCTCTGGAAGAGCAGTGTGTACTCTTAACCACCGAGCCTCCTCTCCAGGTTTCAACTTAGCACGGTCAAATAATTTGAAGAGAAATAAACAAGCTGAAAAGGGCTGGGCTGTGATGGGAAAGAACAGTAAAGCTTTGGGTCGGGTTCTGTTCAGTTTTATTTTTATAGGTGTCCCTTTTCGGTGACCGTCACCATGAATCTGCAGCTTCAAACAATGAAATGCCATAAGTCAAGCTCAAAAATGCCTCCAAAGAGCTCTAGTGGTGGAAACAAAGCAATATGATCAAAATATGTACCTATAAACGCTATGGGTCTATCACATGATAATAAACATTGTCAAATATTTGTGCATTCACATGTGTATGTAGAGTGGAACGAGGCAGAGGCAGAGAGACTATTCCCACTAATTCCGGCAACTAGTTGGCAAATACACCCCCCACAATAAAAATACACTGCATGGAACTTCTGGGAATATGCCTTTCTGTATTGAATACACACACATAAACATAGAAATTGGAATGTTCACATGTACACATGTGTATATATTTTAAATAACATTTCAATGCAGTTTGAAAATACATATGCATATACATACTCACACACATGCTGAAATGCCATCCTTCAACATAACTCATGATGTGTATTGAAATCTATCAAAGCAGAAACACATTCCAAAAAGAACTCACTGGTGCAATTAAATCATAAAGAAGTTTAATTTGTTCACTTAGTAGCTAAATGTTTATTTTTACATTATGGTCAGCAGATTCTTTGTTAAGAATGGACCTGGAATGAATTAAACTTATAATTTAAGCTCCTGCATTAACATATTTCTTCAGAGAGCACACTCACACTGTGATGCATTTATGTGAACACTCTTCTTGCAAACACCCATTTCAACGCTTTGAACTTGAAATCTGAACATATCTGTGATAGTTTTATTTAGTAAATGGATTGTAATGTTTGTGGACTTGAACACTGGTAAGTCATCTTATGTAATAGCTTTATTGAGATATGATATTCTGGCATATTCTTCTTTTTGAAGTGATCCAGTCAATGATTTAAAATATTCAAGAATACTAAAACTAGCATTAAAATCATTTTTTTATTTTCAATATGTATATTTCTATATAGACTGACAGGTTTATTTGTGCATTTCCATACATCCTTAGCATTCGCTAGTTCTAATCCATCTTCTCTATTTCCCTGTTCCACACAAGAAATTCTGTTAATAAAAATTTATTCCCGATTTCTTCCCACTCAACCCTATACTTAGCCTTATGTAAGCTCTAATCTATTTTTAATCTATATATTTTGTATATTCTGGAAATTTTATGAAAATGAAATCATATAGTATATTATCTGTCATGAGTGGTTTCTTATATTTAGAATTGTTTAAGGTTTATTTGTATGGTGGTAGGTATCACTATTTATTCATCTACATTGCTGAGTACTACTCCACTATATGTATCATCATAGTCTCTTTATCCAATCATCAGTCAATGATTCATGCATTGATTTCACCTCAGGGCTATTATCAATAATACTTCTATGAACATTTATGTAGAAAGTTTCACAAAGCTACATTTTTTTGTTTCTCATGACATAAATTCAAATGAGTAATATATGCAAATGAGTGTGCCTAGTCCATACTTACTACTTTGAGAAACTAGCAGACTGTCTGCCAAAAAGGCTTGGCCTTTTCACATACCCACCAGCAGAATAGGAGGAGTCTAATTTCTGTGGCTGACATTCCTAATTCATCAATTTGCATGTTTTCTCAACACTAGAGTTGAGTACTCAGGTGTCCTCTTGATGTGTGCTCACAAATACAGTCAGACAAGACATGAACCATGATGCTATGCAGGACTATTTTTAATTAATTGATTAATTTATTTTTTACTAGATTCAAACAAGTTTGTAATGAATATCAGCCAATTTCATCCCCTGTTCTCCTGTCTCACCCACCTCCTTCTTCCACGGGGAACTTTTGTCTTCCTAATATGTGCCCCTTATATCTCTTTTCTATGAGACCAACTGAGTTTAATTAAAGTGGCTTATAGGAGTGTGGGTAAAAGGTTATTTACTGGAACACAGGAAACTAATCACTGGCTGCACCACTAATCAAGATGACATATCTTCCCCCACAACCATTAACTATTCATAGTCCCTCAAGAAGGATGGGACCTCATATATGCATTTCCCACCCATGATGGAATGTTGACTGACCCATTCTTGTTCAGCTCTTGCACAGGTAACCACAGCTGCAATGAATTCATCCATGTAAAAGGTGTGCCATGTCCAGAAGACTTCTTTTTCCTGCACATCTCTCCATCCTCTAGCTCTCACATTCTTTTTGACCTATCCCCCATGATGTTCCTTGAGCACTGGGGAAGTGATATAAATAATCCACTTAGGGTCAAGCACTTTACCATCACTTGCAGCGTCTTGACCAGTCAGGAGTATCTGCACTAACTGCTAACCGCTGTGCTAAGAAGCTGCTCTCACAAGACTGAGCCAATATGGATATAGACACAAGTACTTAGTGGGCAGTTCAACAACATACACAGCTGTTTAGCAAACAAATGTCCTCCAGGGCCTCCGCCTCCCCAACCGCTGTCTCTTGGCCGGGTTTACCATACCAGGCATGCATTCCTGCCTGTGGAGTTCTAATAAAAGTAATATTAAGATTGGTGGACCCTGTACCAGTCATACCACTATTGCACCAGAGGCACATTTTACCTGGCAAATGCTAGATTATATTTAAAATATAAACTTCAAAGTTACTGCTTCTTAAACAGTACCATTTGAGAAATGTATCAATTCAATGTGGAAAATAATATTATAGGTTATTTAAAACATTTAGATATTTTCTTCCAAATATTATAAGAGACTTCAGTCATTCACTAATGAATTATCTTTATATGCATCATTGTTCTTTCCTAAATTATCAAATGCCGCAGGCTTAAAATTTTTTAAAGAATTCCAATTTACTGTGTTATGTGTATGCTCTATTGTGCTTATTTTAAATACAAAACAATAGCAAAGATTGCATAAGAGCAATGCTTAAAAGCTCAATAAATTTAATTTGCCAAATTGTATAATTTTTCATATTTCATACACATAGATTAAAAATCTCAATTAATAATGTATTACTAAACCTTATGGTATAAAGCTAAAGTAGATCTTAAGTTGTGAATAAAGAAAAGAATATAATAATAATAATAATAATAATAATAATCCTTGCCTTCCTGACTACCCAATCCCTGGTTCCCTTACGGTCGTGGTACCCCCAATGGACCAGTCTGTGATGTTTAAGTGTGTAGTGTGGGTCAAGAAATTAGTTTACGTATGTAATGTTACAATTGAAGGGCTCTAGTAAGCCAGACTATGGCGAACATGGTTCTGGCAAGCCTTTTCCTTCCCCTTTGCCTTGCTAAACTTTAGATTACATTCCTAAAGCTAGCCTCCAAGGTTTATTCACTAATTTGGCCATTTGCACCTCCTGAGGCTGACCACCAAGGTTCAGCTTTCAAAGTATTGAAGTCCAGCAATCAAAAGCTCGCTTTCGGCTACCCTAATTAACATACCCAATCAAACCAAACCAACTCATAGTCACATGGGGTTTCCCAATTTCCCTTTATAAACCATTTGCCTATGGGTCATGTTTCTCTTCTCTCTACCCAGAGGCAGTCCTTTGTCCCTCTGAGGGAGATATTCATTCCCCTTCTCCCTTGTTCTTTTCCCTTTCTCTCTTGCCCTCTATCTCCTGTCTTTGTCCCTTATTCTCTGCTCCTTGTCCATCTGGGGCAAATAAATCTTCTTTGTGCTGAGAACTTGGTCTTAATGTATCTTGTGCCAATTCCAATCCTTTCAACAACATTCACAACATACTGAAATAGGTATCCTTAATATTCCCAATTTACAGATGAAGAAATGAGACACACAGAAGTTGAATTACTTGCCTTTATTATGCAGAGCATAAGTGATAACCCACAACAACAACAACAACAGCAAAGAGGGCTTGTCTGGTTCCAGAGTAACTCCACACTAACGAAACTGTATCTGTTTAACAGAACTGCCAACACTGCAAGGAAGACACACCTGAAATCCAGACACTGCAGGAGAGAAGCCCAGCATACTCACCCCCGCTGAAACTGTTTCACTGGATCACATGGACCAAAGCACTACAGAGTATAGAGATAGTATATCTCTTACACATACTTATTATTTTCAAATGTCTGTGGAATCGGTTACCTTTGGCCTATTGGTTATTTTTGTGTAGCTGTAACCAAAACACTCAAGAGAACCACTTAAAAGAATAAAGGTCTGTTTGGTTCTTGATTTCTGAGAGTTCAGTTTATGGTCAGTTTTTTGTTGTTTTGTTTTTTGCTTTTGTCTTGTCCTATGCACTTGGGAAGAGCATCATGATAGTGGAAACATGACAGGGGCCATTTTTCACCTAACTGGAGACAGGAAACAAAATTATGCTGGGCTGGGCCATGCTTTCCTCATTACAGAGAGAACATTATAGTGCCATAGGTACCAGGCAAGCTCTTGGTGCATTTGGCTGGGTTCCATCTACCCAAACACAGGGCACAGAGTAGGGCACTGCTGGAATCTGGTGGCAGGGTAGGGTTAGAATTCCTAGCTCCCACCCCAGCAGCATGTCACTGGCACCATGTAGAAGTGCTGATGGAGGCGGTGGTAGGCTGGAGTTAGAGACCTTGGCCCTTGCTTGCCTGAGTCCCTCCCACCCCAGGTACATGACGTGGGTTAGGGACCAACTCACTTATTTTTATAGATACTAAATTTAGAAATATTTTAATGCTGGCCTTAATTAAAATTTAATAAAATATCTTTAGAATTATCATGCTCAAAACTTTGAATCAACTACAGAATATAGACAATAGACAATTAAATAAATGTAACCAACTGTGAGATAAACATGCTAAAATGCATATCCCAGAATTTGCATTTTAACCTTAAACTTAAACGTACACAGAAGATAAGCATTCAGATATGACCATTAACAAGTTATCACTTAATTAACAGCAATTAAGGAAACACTTTTTAATAAGTGTCATCTGAAATCTCAAAATAAATTAAGATTATCTCTTGTAAATTCAGAAAATTACTTATCATAACTACATGAATGTAACCAAGCATTGCAACAGCATATCCTTGTTGTGGACTATTTGTTTAACTATGCAAAGATGCATTTATTTAACTATGTAAACATGTGTTGTTTTTGTTTGTGCTGCAAAATATTTGTTTAGCTATGTAAAGATGTGTTGCATTTGTTTAATTATGTAAAGATGTGTTGATGTTTTACCTTGCCTGCCTAAGGCACCTGATTGATCCATAAAAAGCAGAATGACCAATAGCAAAAGTGGAGGTATAGGTGGAACTTCTAGACGTGGAGAGGAAGTAGGAGGAGAAATCTAGGCTCCGGGAAGAAAGAAAAAGAAATGCCAGGGAGACAACAGGGGTCGGTCAGACAGACAGAGACAGAGGAAAAAAGGACAGCAGAACATACAGAATGAAAAGAAAGGTAAAAAGCCCTGAGGCAAAATGTAGATGAATAGAAACAGGTTAAATTAAGTTAAAAAGAGATACTGGGATAAGCCTAAGCTAAGGCCAAGCTTTCAAAATTAATAATAAGTCTCTTAGTCTTTATGTGGGACCTGGTTGACAGTCCAAAGAAAATTCCATCTTCAAGTGGTGCCCAATGTGGGGCCCAAATTTCCACATATGACCAGAGAAAGCTGAAAAAATAAAAAACAAACAAACAAAACAAATGTGGTTCTTTTAAGAGGTACTGCTGTGAAGTAGAGTACTTGAGCAACTGGCATGCTAAGTAGAAATAGAAAGTTAAATAAAAATAATTGCCACAGTGCAGGCACCAATATCCTAGAGCTGAGATGGTTAAATACAGCTCCCAGTTAAAACCCACTCTCAGCCAGGCCCACAGGCTTAAGGCTTAGCTCTAATGGACTAGAGGAAGGGGGTGGAGCCAACTACCAGAGCCACACAGCAGAGAACATAGCTACCACTTAGAAGTTTAAAGTTTGGCTCACACAGAGAACACTATAGGTGCAGAGTAAAACAGGTCCTGATTAGGAAAAAATATATATATTTAAACAGGTTACACTATGCATAGGTGCTTAAGAAAGAAAAGAAAATAGGTATAGATAATCATAGGAAAAAATAAAAACTTTAAAAATAATTATTAGAGTCTTTAAAGAAAGAATAATATGATATAAAAAATAAGCCATGTAAAGATGTGAAATACACAGGGAGTCTGGATCCTGTATGGTACTTTCTTGACTTTGAATTTTTTGAATGCTAATGAGTGAATGTCAGCTGCTGAGAGACATAGGATTATAAAAGAAACTACTGAATCAAACCAGCCCAGATACTTTAAGATGTCTTAACTTTAAAATGGTTTTTAGAAAATGTGTTACATTGGGGGAAAGGTTATGCTTTTGTTTCCACGGGAAATTAAAGGCTTTGGATTCCTTTAAAATTAATAGAGACCAGATTTGATTGGGGAGGCCTCCTGAAAATCATGGCTACAGACACAAAGAAATAAACCTAGAAAAACTACAAGACATGTGACATGCAAGCTGATCCCTTGAAATAGGAACAGCTCTGAGACTGGATGAGACATGATAAATTTTGTTGGCTATAAAGTCCTCATGACTTATTATTACATGCCATTCTTTCATATGGCATGGATATAGGTTTGGTTATACAGTCCAAACAAACTTAGAAAGTTGACAAATATCGTTTACCTGCTCAAACATAAAACAAAAAAATTATCTTTGGCTAGTTTCTGTACAACAAACAATTCGTACCTGTGTTAATGCAGATATGTATGTTACCTTTGAAAGTTTATTTGTTTTCAGAGCAAGGGGACCAGACACCAATAAAAATGTGTGGCCCAGGTGATCCAGCTTCTCAGAGTGCTTCTGTTGCAGTTTCCTCAGAGTTCTATATTCATAACAGCTTCAAGGCTGCTGGCTGAGATGATCCAGTCTTACAGACTATTCTAGCCAGGACTTCAGAGAAGCCTTGTACTTTCCCATTACACAGAGACTTGACAACGAATCTTTTAGCTAGTTTTCTTAAGTCTTGACCATTATTTCAATTTTTTCAGGGTCCTCTGTGGAGGCTGTTGCCCCCCCCCCCCGAGACAACAGGAAGCAGTCTAGAAAACACAATGACCACATTTCCAAGAGGTGGGATGGGTGATTTTTTGGTCATTCAATGGGTTAGGGATTCTTATCATCATTAAGGGGGGGGGGATAGAATAATATAGGATAAAAAGACAATTATACATCTCTAGTATTTTACATTGGTATAGATTTTGTATATTGGTACAAATTTAAGATTATTTTTGTTATATCATATATGTGATTCTACTCTTGTTTATGCAGCTCATTTAAAAATGTAATATAAAGTTCTAGTCCTTGAAGGCTATTATTACAAACTGTTTAGGATAATTTAAAAAATGCAGTTTAGTAGTTAGTCATCTATAACAATCAAACTTATCATCATGTTAGGTATGTTTTCAAGGTTAAACAGATATCTTTTAAATAGATGGATGATCTTCAAACACTTCTTAGACCTACAGAAACTGGCATTTAAGATGTTTAATAACCTAAGGATTTTCATGACATTGAGACATGTCTGCTCCTGGCAGCACTAATCTACTTCATAAAAGGATGATCAGTGTTGAAGAACTTCCTTATGGAAGTTTCTTTCACTGTGGCAAAGCTAGCCATTTGGGCAAGAACTTGCTCTTACCTTGACTGCTGATAGTATACTATACAAACTGGACAAGCAAGACACAAAGGAAAAAGACTACTGAACTTGGTCAAGACAAGGTGAGACAGTCCTTCAAATTTCTTGCTTAACAGAAAAGTCTGTCAGATATTCTAGGCCTGTAGGCCAAAGATGGATGCCCCAACATTGCAGAGGAAACTTGGGTGACTATCCAGGCAGCTAGCTGCTTTTGACATTTCTACTGTTTTGAAAGTTGCTTGTTCTGCACATCTTGTTTACTCAGTTGCATTATATCTTCTTAGGTCTCTGCTGGAGTTGAAGAAGAGATAGTTATAATTACAGTTTTTCTTGTTACCAAATTCAGAAAAGGAACTTACATAAGAAATGTAAAATTTATGAGGTTGAGAAACATTAAAGCTTAAATTGTTTAAGAAAATGTTTTGAGGTCTAAAAAGATAATTTGGGGTTGGTAATACAAGTTTGGATTGAAAGTAAATGAGGTACACAACTTTGGACTCACCAAGGTAGGATAGATAATGGAATATTTTCTATGAATTTGCCAAATGCAAATGAACTGGATATTGCAAATGTAATTCTTACTTGTTCTTATTGTGTATAATCTTAATATGTTAAAGCTAAAAACCTTTCTTCTTATTTGAACAAAAATGGAAAATGTTGCAGATTATTTGTTTAACTATGCAAAGATGTGTTGCATTTATTTAATCTTTTAAAATGTGTTGCTGCTTTGTCAGGAACAAGGACAGAATCTCTAATTAGTGGAAAAATACAGACCCCCGATAAGACAGGGAACTAGATCATCTTACAGTCAGGTTGCCTAGCAACAGAACATTGAGTCAGAGCCCTTGACCCTTTCACCCTGTAAACATCCTATACAAACATCCTGTTAGCTTGCCCCACCTTATGCAGATGACAGCTTCTTGCTCCCCCCACCCTGCAGGAACTATATAAACCCTCCTGGAGAAAAATAAAGTTGCACCTTGATCAGAATCTTGACTTGGTGTATTTCCTTTGTGTCTCCTATCCCTACATTCTGTCCTTAGGGTGGTTGAGTACCCGTTGAAGCCCTGCTGGCCGAGGCACTGCTTAACCTTGCCTGCTAAGGCATCTGATTGGTCTAATAAAAAACTGAATGGTTAATAGTGAGGAAGGAGGTATAGGCAGAACTTCTAGACAGGGAGAGGAAGTAGGAGGAGGAATTTAGGCTTGGGGAAGAAAGAAAGAAAGAAAGAGAGACAATAGAGAGATGTCAGGTACCAGCCATACAGACACAGAAGAAGCAGAAAAGTAGGACATACAGGATGAAAAGAAAGGTAAAGATCCCTTAGGCAAAGTGTAGATGAATAGAAACAGGTTACATTAAGTTAAAAGAGCTAGTGGGACAATCTTAAACTAAGGCCATGCTTTCATAATTAATAATAAGTCTCTGTGTCTTTATTTGGGAGCTGGTTGATGGTCTAAAGAAAATTCCAACTACATATTCTCAGTATTATAATTAAAAGATCTAGAAGCATCCTCTTAAAGGGACCTTTATCTGAATACATGTGAAGTCAGAGAGACCTCTATACAGGTTTAAGCCAGGTGGTATCCCTATTCTAAGAGGGGAAGTGGACAGGATTTCTGATCTATCTCTAATTGATAACTGCTTGCAAAGGAAAAATCAGTTTGCTTCAGTGGAGTCTTACTGGGTATATAAACTACACTCAAGGGAAGGCCCCATGCCAGCAGTGGATGGCCAACACAAACAAACCCAATGGTGTTTTGAGAGATTTCATTTTTGTCTCATATTGCTCTGTTTGTGTTCTGTTTGTTTGTATTTCTTAATCTTACTGGTTTTTGCTTGTATATTATGGTCTGCAATTTTCTATTTTCATGGTTTGGAGTTTTGTATGTGTGTGTGTGTGTGTGTGTGTGTGTGTGTGTGTGTGTGTGTGTATCTGTGTATTTATGTTTCCTGTTCTATTTTGTTGAGAAAGAAAGCATGGGGTTGGGTAGGTGGGGTAGATCTAGGAAGAGATGGGGGAGGGGAAGCCATAATAATAATATATTGTTTGAATTTCTATTAAATAAACAAAAACAAAATTTGCTTTCAAAAGGGTATCAAAACAAATGGTTGTACACACAGCTGGGTGTAACAAAATAACAATTTCATCTCTAACAATTAAAAATGTACTTTTTATGAGAATCCACCATCCTAAGATACTAAATAAAGTGGTGAAGTCTTAAGATTTCTCTCTCTCTCTCTCTCTCTCTCTCTCTCTCTCTCTCTCTCTCTCGTGATGGTGGTAGTGACTGACTTGCTTGGAGGGTTTAACAGATACCAGGCAAGAACAAAACCACAGTTGCTAAGGTACTCAGGCCTTGTACTTGCCATCCTCCAGCCTCAGAGCTTCAATAGCTGGTTTATAGGACCAGGACCATACCACCAAGACCCAGCTCAGATATAACCTTGTAAAATGAAGGTTCAGATGACAAGAAGTTAGAACCCTCTGGAAAGTTGCTATGAATTCATTTAACATGCATGATTGTCAACTATTAAGCATATTTGTTGATCTATTCAACAACCATATGAGTTAAGTAGTATACCAAAACCAAACAACTTCAGGATATAAAACTCACTCTTACCTATGACTACACTATTAATCATCACACATTGTATCATGTAACTAATAACTGCTGTCATATGTAGATAAACATAAAAAGAGAACTGAACTGCAGGTTCAAATGTAGCTGTGTGGGAGAATTGTATGTATATGAGAATAGGGCATAGACTGGAACATCACAAAATATGGACAAATGTAAAACTTTCAAGATGGAATACTTAAATGGAAAGATCATGGAAACTTCAGAGAATATGGGCTAGTAGAGTCATGTGCACTTACAAAACATGTTCCCTGGGGAAGGCTGGCATATAAGCTCAGGGGAACTGGAGGGGAAAAGCTTGAGAATGAAGAGATATCAGTTAAGTTTAGACATCAGTGGGACCATTTGACTAGAATAAAGAAGCCTAATATTAATAATTAGCATATTCATTTATAAATAAAACAGATAATTTTTGTGGGAAGATAATGAGTATCACAAGAAGGAGAGAGGTTTATATGATAAAGCTTTTGAAGCTTTTGAGAAGCATGACAGTGTAGATTGGAGAGAGGCTTTAAGGGAAAACTTGGAAAATATTGATAAAATGTGTAATCAGAATGTTTTTCCAGTCCCACCTGGCCCCCTATGGATCTACAGCCCACTTATAAAATAATCACTCCAAAGCTTATATTAATTAGAACTGCTTGGCCATTAGCTCAGGGTTATTACTGACTAGCTCTTGCACTTAAATTAACCCATAATTCTCATCTGTGTTTAACCACATGGCTCAGTACCTTTTCTCAGTTCTGCCTTGTCATCTTGCTTCCTCTGTGTCTGGCTGGCAACTCCTGATTCGGCCTTCTTCTTCCCAGAATCTTCCTCTGCTTGTTCCACCTATACTTCCTGCCTGGCTACTGGCCAATCAGCGTTTTATACATCAACCAATCAGATCAACAAATAAAACACAGCATACAGAACGATATCCCACAGCAAAAATGAATTAAAGTGAGAAGAGGCTAAAGAAGGGAAGGGCCTATCATAGCAAAAAGAGCCAGTGGAAAGGGCCAACCAATTTAAGGAGGACTATACTTAGCTGAAAGAGTGGAAAAGATAAAGAATGTTGCCGAGAGGAAGAGCTGGTTTCCTCCAGGGACAAGAACCCTGATAGGTTATCCAATCCCAAGCAGTCATCCCTAAACTTGTATACATACAAGCAACACTAAATTCTATATATAAGCAACACTAAGATGGTGGTGGTGGTTTTGTGTGTGTGTGTGTGTGTGTGTGTGTGTGTGTGTGTGTGTGTGTACAATAATAATTAAAGAAGACACCATGAATTTAAGAGGGAGTCAGTGGGACATGGGCAAAAATTGGAAAGGAGAGAGGGAGGGGTGGAAATGTTGTAAACGTAATACTCATGTATGAAATTCTCAAAAAGTAAAAAATTTAAATTAAATAAAAATGTTGTACAACATTTTGGAGAAGTGATAAAGTATAGCAACCAGTTGGATTTGGAGTTAGAAATTCTGTCTGTTGCATTTGGCAAGCACTACTTAATCTTTACCCTATAAATTTCCATGTTAAAGCTGTTGGTGGCAACGTATGAAGGAAGGGTGTGGGAAAGTAATTTATTGATGGACCATAAGCTCATCTTTTTAGTAACATTTGACAAGGCAATCAATACTAGTGTATTATGCATTCACCTTTCACCTAATTCTTCTCTATATGCCGATTGCTGATTACACTCTCCCCACCCTATTCCTCTCATTCTACAAACAGCTCTGATCATGTGATGGTTTCTGGAATCCTCTGGAAATGGATCAAGCTGGGATGTGGACAGCTAAAGAAAAACAAAGTAATTTGTGATAGTTCCGGTAAGGAGTTCAATGACCAAAGTTTTTAAAGTATTTTGTAGTAAGACATCCTAAATTAGATAATAAATTAAGGACAAACCATAGTGAAAACAAACAAACAAACAAACAAACAAACAAACAAACAAAAATCAAATCAATGATATCAATGACAGCAAAAGAAAAGGTAATGTGAGAGCCTGACAAATTAAGTCAATAAATTTGTACAAGTGTCAAATTAACTTCATTACATTAATGTATCTGTTCCCAGAGTATGTGCAATTTGTCGCATTTTATCCATTATTTCTTTTTTATTGAAAAAACTTTTGAGATTATAATTTAATTACATTTCTTCCTTCCCTTTCCTCCCTCTAAATCTTCTGTATATCCCTCTTCATTCTTCTTCAAATTCATGGCTTCTCTTTTTAATTGTTGTATATATATATATATATATTCCTAAACATAACCTGTTTAGTCCATTATATCTGTTTTAACTTTTGCTTGCATCTTTGTCTTAACACTTAACACTTGGTCTAATTCCTTATTTGTTCCTGTTTTCTGTCACTTCCCTCCTATTCTACACTCAAGTCCTTCGTCTTGGACTAAACTGTCATTTTAATTTCTGTTTTTACTCCCCTTTTTCCATTATACTTTCTCTTTCAAATAGTTCTTCCCCCCACATATCTAGGGACACCTGATCAGAACTACAGGAGAGGCTTTCATAGGTGCCTAAGGTGTCAAAGGCATGGTCATGGTTTGCTTAATAGTGTGATGTCTTCCATTCTTTGTATTCTCTCACATCCATATATCAGAGGACAAACTTTTTTTCTTGGAAAGTATTTCAAGTTTGTGATATTTAATTATATTCCTGGGTAAAAGGACACTCCAGGAATTTATCCATGCTGGAGATATTAGTCATTCAAGTTGAAACAAATGAAAAATTGGTTGGAAAAATAAAAGAAGAAAATACAGAAGACTAGACGAGGACTGGTGTGTCCTTGGTAGACTCGAGGGAGGTGGTACCTGTCAAACTTTTCCTTGGATCATGCAATTTGAGCAGGATTTAGAGGGCATATTTGTTCTCATCTTTCCCACTTTTAAAATCAGTTTGCCCAACAATATGACACACATGTTCCCAGTTACCATAATAAACTACATATGTAATGTTAACTACATCATTTCAGAGCTCCATTTGCAGATTCTTCATTCTGTTCAACTCTTACTCCCCACCCCATAGGAGACAGGCTGTTAATCCCTATCCTCTGTGGGAAGCTTATGCTATGGCTGGCAAAATGTGAGGGGAAAGGGCTTTGTATTCCAGTTGCCATGTTAGCTGTGATACACATTTCATCTCCAGTGTTGTTCTTCATTAATTCATTTTGGAATTCGTAATGCATCATTTCAGCATCGTCTTAGGGAAACTCAGAGCAGCTTTCCCTGGATATGCAATTCACCCCTTTCCAGTGGAGTCTGCAGCTAGAGTAAATGGGAAACATCTAAATTTATACTCTATAGGCTGAATCTTAAACTTTTGATAAGCCTTGGTAAAATCATAAGCTTAGAACTTCTCACAAAAACAGACACTATATATAATATTAATAGACAGTGTAGCCGACTCCTTCCCATGTTTTCTTGGTTCTTAAAGCACTCAACAATGAAGCCATTGTTATATATTCAATCATGATTCTGAAACCTCAGGGAATATAATGGCCTCCTATTTAAAAACTTCAAATGTCACCATAGGCACATAAAGAATACCTTTTGTTTAAAAGTCATAATAAGCAATATGTGAAAGGACTGAGATGGCCTTTAAAAATCTTAAATATAAGCAAAATTAAATCATAGCTTCCCCAAAATAAAAGCTAAAAAATGACCATGGAATATGTTTGAAATATAAAGAGCGTACTAAAAATTATTTGAAGCTTTGTGGGGTGACTTTTACTTTCAGAATGTGATTCATTTTCATACAAACAAGAGCTACTCAAAAGCTACAGTTGCTTTTATCAGTCAGCTTTCTGCTTTTACTACATTCAGTGTCTCACCTCCAATATCTGATCAAGACCAGAAAAAGACTTCTAAACCAGGGCTGTGCAGACTGCTCCTTTGGAAAGGCTGTGTGGAGACTGACAAGGCTCTCCACTGTACTGTGCACCTCAGATCTATCTCTCTCATCTATCACTCTGCACTTCATATCAAATTGATTTTGACACATCACACTTGAATAGTACAGTGGTAGAACATGCATGCTCATTTACACTTTGATATTAATTGTTACATGTTTATGCACTAAATAAATGTATATAATTGGTAAAAATACATGGGAATTAGATCAAATTAACCAAATACACATTGTAAAAAAGCACTTCCCTGTCTTATTCGTTGCTATATACCAACATGTATATTATAATTTACATCTGTATGTAATATTCCAAAGAAAATATTCTTTATAATCATCCAATGAAACAGAGTAAACTTTTATTAAGTTTAGACTGAAGTTCAGTCAATGTCATTTGTCCGCATGAGTGAAAGAAAGTTTTCCTAGGCTAACATTATGTACTTTGAGAGGTTCTAGGATCCTCCAACCTTAGACAGCCCAAGAGTCCCTTGAGGGTAAGAGAGCTTAAGTTACTAGTAAATCTATGGGAGTAAGTGAGTGAAAGTATGATCAATCAATCTGCTCCTTTCAATGGCTGCCTTTTGAAATAGCTATGTCACCATAGACACTTCATCTTCTTCTTAGTCAAAATCATGCTTCCCAGAAGAGTTCAGTTTTGAAAAAAATAGGGAGGAGTTATTCCATTGGCTTCAAGTTTCCCAATACTGCCAAATCATACCAGAAATTTGTCATATAACTTAAGCAATTAGGTTGCTGTTAGCATACAAGTGATTTTGAATAGAAGTTTGAAAGTCTCTCAGGAACATATTATAGTACCCATTCCAGAATATTGTTAATACAGCAATAATTTCTGAGCCAAATAACCATAGAAGAGAAAGTTTTGTCATGAGAATGTTTATAAAAGAAAGGCATTTGTGTGTGCATGCAGGTAATAAGTACATTAACTTTATGGCAAAGAGCAATGCTTCTCTCAGCTGAAAGTCTAGAACAGTTTTTGCTCCTTTGTGAAATTTATCCACTCATTGTGAAATGTTAGAGATGTAACCTGTCCATAATACTCAAGTACTCTCCAACTGAACAACACATTCATCTTCCTATCTTTGTTGTTAAGAAGCCAACGGATGATGCTGGCCCTTAAACCTATCAATGACCATAGACCATCATGCAATTTTTCAAAAACGAGTAACAAACAAATGTTATCCTTTAAATCCCACTCACTTTTTCACAGTTCTAGAGGGATGTTACTCAAATAGGACCCTGCTACGAGTTGATCCAAATATTTCTGTGCTATGGAGTTCTGCCTTGTGTATTGTATGAGGCTTAGTCTAACCATTTACTTCTACACACTAGATGTCAGTAGCATCCTCCCCCTTCTCTAAATTGTGACAATTCAAAATGTCCGATATGTATTAGGAATACAACTAGGTTTAACATAAAAACACATGTGTGTACGTACACACACACACACACACACACACACACACACACACACACACACACACTGCCATATATCAAAAAGTGTCCAGGGAGTGTGAAAATTTCCTGATGTTAAGGACTGCTATATCAGAGGAAGAGAAATAACCTTTGGTAAAGGTAGGCCCACAAGAGACAGTAGCTGTCAACCTCCCAGTGAAGACAAAGACTAAGACATCAGATAAAAGAACTGGATGTGTGGCATCCTGAGGTCTGGCGATATAGGGACCAGTGCTGGGTCTTCACTAGCACAAACAGCATGAACAGCTAATGTTGTTTTGCCTCAAAATAGAGGTGGTCAATATTAAATGCATGCCTAGGAGTGTGATAATCCTAGGAATTAAGAAATTGCTAAAAGAGATTGTTCAACATATCCCATCAAAGAATGGAGAAAAATATCACATTTGAGGAAAAAAATCGACATGATAATAAACTTCTTGAACTTCAAACTTTTATTGGGAAAAAGACTTTTGTCTACATCTGTATTATGATTTTAAAGATATTATGTATCAGGAATAATTTCTTTCATTGATAGATATTTGACTTTTATGGTTCAAGAAAAAGACTCTATCCATAAGGGAGATGCCTAGGGCATTTGGTGGTAAAATCCTGTGTTGGAACTCCTGCCTGATAAGGCATGTCTATCAGAATTCTAGAGAGAAGTATGCATTTTACAGAAAAGAATTTAAGTCATAGGAACACGGTGTGGAAAGCACATGCAGTGCATAGCCAAAGAACACAGAGAAACAGAGGGGCACAGAAGCTTCTCCCCCAAAAGGAACCACAGAAAGAAAATGTGTGGCAAGAGTCAGGCTGCAGGAGCCCAGAGCCCAGAGGCTGTATATAGGTCAGTCTCATTTTGCAAGAAGCTTTGGAAAGTTGACCCAGAGAAATTAATAAGCAAGCCCAACTCTAAAGTTTGAACGGCAGCCTGAGACAGGGTTGTGAGAATGGGAATGGAATTTGCATCTTTCTCATCATGATGCTCTGTAGACCTCACATACCCCTGAGGCTATGGGGAGAGGGTTGAGATGAGGGGATACCAGAAGGAGCTGCAAAAGGCCTTGGAAGGAAGTCAATAATTATGTTCCCTATTCACTTGTGTTTTTGACATTAAAATCAATCAGCAAACACATAGAGAGGCCAACTTCAGCATACAACATAGCTCTGTAGCTTACTAGCTTTGTCAGTTTGACAAATTAGTTAAATTCTCTGATCCTTGGTTCTCATATATGAAATAAACACACACGCTAAGTGAAACCTTGGTTAAAAAAAATAAGCATTCTCAGTGTATCACATTCTTGGTGATGAGCTGTCAGTCTTCATCCAGCCTCAATTCTCAAACAAAGATGGGTGGGGCAGACTTGCCTTGTCTTGGGATCATTTGGAACATTCTTGGGTCCTTATGTTGTCAATCATTCATAATGCATGTCTCAGCATCTTACATTTTATTTGTTTTAGTGACACAATAGACCATCTACAAATTTTCCCTAATTTTGTAAAAACACAACTCTGAGCTTTGAGATTAAATTTTTTGAATGAACTTAACTATGCTCTGGAGATGTCTTACGGGGTGTTTAGAGATCATCAGCAAGGCATATCTAGTTGTATGGGGTGTGAGGCCTATGCAATTTCATAGAGAATGGGAGGCTAAAGAATAAATTTGATTTTTACATGAAATTAAATATGGAAGAGAATGTTTATTTGGAAGTAAAATGTACTATGCATTTCAAATGAGAAATTTAGAATCAGGGCATTGGAAATGGCCCTTCTAAATGAATAGCCTAAGTAAACTGCATCAACTTCATGGTTCCTCAGCCTATGGGGCAGAGTGAGGACTAAAGATCATGTGTAGACAATGGAATACTACTCAGCAGAGAAAAACAATGACATCATAAGGTTTGCAGGCAAATGAATGGATCTAGAAAAAATCATCCTGAATGAGGTAACCCAGACTCAGAAAGACAAACATGGTATGTACTCACTCATAGGAGGATACTATATGTGGAACAAGGATGACTGGACTGCTACTCACATCACCAGGGAGACTACCTGGAAAAGAGGATCCAAAGAAAGACACGGGGATCGCCCAATGACGGAGAAATGGAAGAGATCTACATGAACAGCTTGGACATGAGTGGGGGTAATGAAGGGTGAGAGTCAAGGGAAAGAGAGCTTGGGGGAGTGGGAGATCTCAGCTGGATCAACAAGGAGAACAAGGAATAGGAGACCATGGTAAATGAAGACCACATGAGAATAGGAAGAAGCAAAGTGCTAGAGAGGCCCACAGAAATCCACAAAGATACCCCCACAACAAACTGCTGGCAATGGTCGAGAGACAGCCCGAACTGACCTACTCTGGTGATGGGATAGCCAAACACCCTAATTGTCGTGCTGGAAACTCCATCCAACGACTGAGGGATCTGGATGCAGAAATCCATGGCTAGGCCCCGGGTGGAGCTCTGGGAGTCCAATTAGCGAGAAAGAGGAGGGTTTATATGAGTGAGAATTGTTGAGACCAAGGTTGGATAAAGCACAGAGACAAATAGCCAAACGAATGGAAACACATGAACTATGAACCAATGGCTGAGGGGTCCCCAACTGGATCAGGCCCTCTGAATGGGTGAGACAGTTAATTGGTTTGATCTGTTTGGGAGGCATCCAGGCAGTGGGACCAGGTCCTGTGCTCATTGCATGAGTTGGCTGTTTGAAACCTGGGGCCTATGCAGGGCTTGGCTTGGCCTGGGAGGAGGGGATGGACCTGCCTGGACTGAGTCTACCAGGTTGATCTCAGTCCTCGGGGGAGGCTTTGCCTTGGAGGAGGTGGGAATGGGGGTGGGCTGGGGAGAAGGTGAGGGAGGCGGGAGGGGAGAGAACAAGGGAATCCGTGGCTGATATGTAGAACTGAACTGTATTGCAAAATAAAAAAAAAAGATCATATGTAGAAATACCTAGTACTTGATATTAGAAACTTAGCTCTAGCAAATGTTAGAATTATTACTATTGTCAAGTAGTGAATAATGTAATTATCTAGCATGTGCCAAGTCATATAACACTGAAGCTCTTGAGAGACTTGGAGAGACTGAGGCAATGGAGCACAGCCATCCTGTATCGTGAAGTCTTTTTTGAGAAAACTAGGCTCAGCTGCCCAGCAGGCATGGTGAATGGCCGCCATGTGCTAAAGTTCCCAGTGAGGAAAACAACCCCATCCCAGATGCCCTCCTAGCAGAACCAACCTTGAGAAGTCAAGAACCCCAGTCAAATCGTGTTCTAAGGCAATAAAAAGAACACATGGAAAGTAAGGTTGTTTTCTAGGAACAGCACCCACAAATTTAATCACAAAACAATGTAAGCATCTCCAAAAATACACGGGTAGATAGATGATAGTGTATGAATGATTAGCAAAAGTGAGCAATCAATTTTGTCCAGAAACTTTAAAGAAGGCTTATAAAAACATATGACTAAACACAAAGCAGAAAGTATATTAAACAAAATGAGGTTTGGGTGAACGAGTGTAGACGAGGTAGACCTGAGGGTTGACAGAAGACCTAACTACAGGGTACTACTTTGAACTAGAACTTCCTGCCATGTTAAGACATTTGGCCTGAAGTGCATGGAGAGATTAATGCATCAATTGTTTTTTTAAGTTTTAGCATAGCTTTGGCAAAGTTACACAATGATCAGAGCAGGAAGGAACTGTTAGGGAAACAACCCTAAAGTGTGAGGCTGAAGAAGTTGTAAACTCCAAAGGAACGCCAGTCACACAGCAGAAACAATGGATGCTCCGGTCCTAGACTTGCAAGGACATTATCTCAGAGGAAGGACGTGATCATTTTAATCGAGGCAACAAAAAGAACAGATTTCTAAAAGAATATCAAGCATAGGCATTCTCATCAGCTTCTCATCAGTTGCTACTGCCTTAGAGAGAAAAAACAATGAGATTGGAGTAACATGAAAATGGAAGGGAATTAAATTTTTAAGTATCTCAGGTAAAGAAAGTCTCCATAGGATTTCATGTTTCAGCTTCAGGTTTCAGGTTTCATATTTCAATACATGGGGAGCTAGAAAATTTGGTGCTTTTCACATTGAATGATGAGGATCCTCTTAAGTAGATCCCTAACTTTCATGAAAAATAAAATAAAAAGAATGATTTTATTTTCATTTACATGGAATCTGTGAGGAAAATCTTTCACTAGTTTACCCATTATACATGTATTGAGTTCATGTTCATGTTACCTTTAAGGTCCAAATAAATTCGCAGACATAACAGAACACTAAACCCCAGAAGGAAACAGCAGGCGTCTAAGGCATCAGCTGTGTGTGAGGACCATGTGAGTTCTTAAGGGCAGAGCAGAATCCCCCATACTTTCCATCTTTTTCGGCTCAGTACTTACCTCGCCTAAATGTGGGCACTAACAAAGTGCTACAGAAGCCACGCAGTGCTAGCTTGAATTTTTGTGTGACATTTATATCAAAATGGAATTCACTCGTCTCCAAGCATATCGCTCAGATCCAAATAAGACTAATCTGCTTATCTGTAAATCCCCAACAAGTTCATGGTTCATGTTCTGTCATTTCTTCCTTATCAGATTAATTATCAACAACCTGAAAATACAGGCAACTGCTTGCAAACATTGGTCTTCCCACCTCTGGTCCTCTCGTACAGCCTTTATATTTCTGTCATCATGCCTCGTTCATATTTAAAGGACCACAAAATGCTTTTCTTTTTAGTTTGGAATGCCCTGCCAGCGTCTTATCGACATGGACTCCCAGGTTTCACACCCACCCTCTCAGACCCACTGAGTCCCAGTCAGTATCCACAAGTCCCAGACAAAGTCTGTGCTCAAAAATGTCTGGAAAGCAATGTTCCAATCTGCTTCCTGGTAAATGAACCACTTAGGTGCCGGGCAGACTCAACAAAACCACAATAAGCATGCACAGGTTACAGTAAGCCAAGTTGATGTGCCCAAGTTTTACAAACAGAAATAATTTAGCAGAAGAATTTAAATAAAAGGATGAGACTATGAGACACCCAGAAAAGGAAAAGACTGTGAAGAACAGGAGAAGACGGAGATTCCAACTAGAAGCTTTTCAGTTCCCAAAGTTGCAGCCTGATCCCAACCACTCACCTCCTAAAGACAGCCCACAAAACAGAGAGAACTGTATTTTCCCCCTATTTGCATGAGAAAATACAACCCAGTAAAGGCAAAACATACCTCTCACCATATTTTAAAATGATTACAGCCAATCTCAGGTAGTTAAAGTAATTTAGCCTTCATCCTTGTACCTTATACCCCACCTGAGGCATGCTGAGCTCCTTGGAAATGGGCCACCCATTGTTCCTCACTGCTTAATTATTATATTAACATAGCGAAGCTGCCTTTGAATTAGCTCATCACCGTGAGTGTACGCGTTCTATAGAAAAGCCCTTTGGTGATATGTGATGGAGGTAATTTTTCTTGTCAGCTTACTTCAAACATCCAATAAGTATAAATCCACTGCTCTTTTAGTTTTGCCAACACTTTGCTTCCATTTCATTGTTTTGTTTTCATAGTATCTTTACCCCCAAGTATAAAGCCTCATTTCTGAGTCGGAATGCAAAGCAGGCTGCCACTTTTCTCAGAATCCACAGTGCCGTTTTGCTGCTCTGGCTCCTGGGACTCAGGGCACCTTTGTCCATGGTAGGCAGAATCTGGCCTGCCTGGGAACACAGCATGAGAGCACACAGTGAACTTTGGCCCACTTGGCGGAGCTTTGCACATTGACTAATTGAAAACTGGTGGACATCCATATCCGTACACATAAGCAAGGGAATAAAAGCTTTTTTGGAGCACTGCACGTACATAACTGGCAACCACAAATTTTACCTGTTCTGTAACTTTAACCTGTGTGGCAACAGCAAGAGGATCTTGGTCAGAAGAAGGAAACAAATGGATCACTCTATGGCATTCCAAGTTAACATTCAGTTAGTTCTTCTCCAGTGAGTCTTTAAGAATTAAGGCCTGTTTCTAATTACTTTAGCTATACTCCCATACTGCGGCTGCCTCTTCAAAACTAGCACATGCTAAATAGTAAGCTAAATAATAAATACTGATTCTATTCAGTTACAGGTACGGCCTCTTGATTGCCCACGACTGGGGAAATAACTGCTCCTTCCACAGGTTGTAAGTTTAGCCGGCTCCACTCTCTAGCCTGCCAAGGAAGAGCTGGTACCCAGCTCCTACTCACAGAAGCTGCATGCTCTGGTTTGCATCAGGATGCACACATTTCTTTGTTCTACATCTGATTTGAGAACAACCAATGAAATGATGACAAGAGGCCTTCCTCGACACCAGAAGCTGTGGGTAGATGAGGGGTCTAACTTCAGGATTCACTCACATTTTCAGAAAGCTAACTCCCTTTACTAACTGTATTTTTTTTCCCAGAAATTTTTCTTTGAAAAAAGTCTTCTAAACAAAATATAATCATAAGAAAATAGCTTCCGAAGATTTTCTTTTCCTTTTCTCCTTTTCCTTTTCTCGGTGTTACAAAGCTAGCCCTGTTCCTCGCTTAGGTGGGACAACTCTGCAGATGGACTGTCATTCTCATAAGGAAGGGGCGGCTGTCATGTTGAATAGTGACTGCTGGAAAGCCAGATCTCACAGCAGGAAAACAGAAGACAAATGGGCAGTGGCTACCGAACCACAGTGCAACCTCATTTTAATCTTGAGCGTTCACCCCTCCGTGTGAGCAGCTGATAGACTCAGAATAGGTCAGTTCCAACCAAGTTCAAGTGGTGGCAGCTAGTGATAGGGTGGTCAAGTTCGGTGGTTATGAACACTGGCTTGAAACTCAGACAAGCCTGTGGTCCGTGGGTTATCTTGTGTAAGTTTCAGAATAAAATACAAATGGAGAGGACTAAGAGCAGAATCCTGGGGTGAGTTGGGAGCAGTTGCAGGAGGTACCCTTGGAAACATCAGCAGTGGGGTTCAGCATCAGTTTTCATCATCAAACTGCAAGGATCACTTCTCATTCTTTCTTTATTCTAATTTCAGAGCAATTGAACAATAATTGAGCACATAGTCTGTGTTAAGTAGTAAGTTCTTTGAAGTCCTTCTGTCTGGCTGGGGAGAAAGGCACTAAACCACACTGGATAAAACAATTGCAAAACAATTCTAAACTTTACATCAAGAATGTGAACAAAATTGAGTGAATTATAAGGCCCACTTTGGAGTGGTCCTCCAAATAGAAACAGCTTGCCCAGCAAAGAAGAATGAATCTAAGTATAAAAACTAACAACAGAGTCTTAGCAAGCTTGATGAGGTCTGGAAATTACACATCATCATGCTGTGTTCAGAACTGAGAGAAAGTGAGGAAAGAGCAAGGTAAAGATGGCTGAAGACTCATAGGCAATGCAAAGTGATTTGACTCTATCCTTAAGTTAAAAACAACTGTATTAGAATAAAATAAACTTGATAGAATAATGTTTTTAAGAATTGTGAGTTTTCTCCTAAGACAGTGCCATGCCATACTTTCTGTCTGCAATATCTCCAGCACTGGACTGCTTCTTTTTGCACTGCTTACACATTAACAGTGTTCAGGCCTCATGTATCTAAAGGTCTAACATCATGTTCTGATCAAACACCTGATTGCTTATCTCAGCCTTGAGGCAGACTGCACAGGAGCCAAGTGAAGCCAAACTTTAATGGCTCCTACATTTTAAACCGTGTTGTTCTTTTACAGGTGTGTCATATACTTGTCCATATCGTGTGAACCATATATATATATACATACACTTGCATATGTATATGGCATCATATTGCAGATGCATCTAAATATATGTACATGAATGATGCAGTGTGAACAGTGCATGTGTGTGTGTGTGTGTATCCAGAAGCTTAAACCTCTGTGACACCAATAAGGTCACAGAGTGGAACAGAGCATGTGCCTGCATATGTACTGCCAATGCCAGATGTCCGTCTCTTGCTGAAGGTGTCTGAAATTTTCACTGGAAACTAGATAGCATTTACCCCTCAGCAACTACTCTGACTTCTCCACAAAGGCCTCAGTTATCCTTTCTGGAACTATTTCCCTTTCATTCATTCCCTTGGTATCTATCCTGTTTCTAAGTCCTCCAAAAGCACCCCAACCTCATGCTCTCAATAACAGAAACATTTGCTTCTTATATTCACAGGACCTTCAAAAATCCTCATCCTTCATATCTTAGCTGCCATTTGCCTAAGAATTGGGTTTCTTATGCAATCTTCCAGATGTATCCAATTAATGGACAGTCACATGCACTGGAAGTCCTTATAAAATCTTGCCCTTCGCTTACTTTATTTGCATTATTGTGGTGGAAGCATAGTCATTGGCAAGTACATGGTAACAGGTACTTTAATTCCAGACCCAAGAAAATTTACTTATAAGACATTTAAAAATAATGGCAGATTTATTTAATTCTATTAAAATTCTGGGCATACATTGTACTAGACATTGAATGTTGTATAACAAATTACCCAAAAACTCGGAGGCTCCAATCCACAAGTACTTGTCTTAGTCTCTGAAGCTCTAAAATGTGAGTGAGATGAAACTGGTGCTTCCCATTTGTCTTGCATGAGAACTGTTGTCAGGACTGTAGTCATCTGAATCTGGGTCCAGGGCTGAGTATGATCCTGCTGCTTCACTCTCACATCTTCTCAAAGAAGCCTGGGATGCTCTGTGCCCTGGTTGTAGGCATCAGTATCTTTCTGTGTGTCCTTCTCTTTACTGTTTTCATAGCAAAGAAAACGACTACTCCCAGAGGGAATGGTTCGTGAGAGATAAGAGAAGAGAAAGAGATCAAGGCAGAAATGTCAACATTCTTTGTAAACAAATCTCAAGTCCAATGCCACCACTTCTGTCCTATGCCACTGAAAAGATGGGAGATCAATACTGTCTCGGTACCCTTCACATTTGTACCAGATGAGATTTCCCAGTACTGTAGTGGTAATTAGTATATTAATTATTGGATATTACTTAACATATAAAATATATAAACTGATGGGTGATGAATTGTTCTATGATCAATTTTTACACAGGTGTAATGAAGAAAGCCTGTTCTGTTATTTTTTTATCGTGTGTGTGTGTGTGTGTGTGTGTGTGTGTGTGTGTGTGTGTGTTCATGATGCGGGGCATAGGGCACTCACATGCCATAGCAGGTACATGGAAGTCGAAGGAAAACTTTGCAGAAGCAGGTCTCTCCTTTCACCTTTGTGGGATCTCCAGGAATCAAACTCTTGCTTGCATGCTTGTGTTGCAGCTTCACTGGATGAAATATATTTTCCAGCCAAGTAGACAAATGTTTTCATCTCACCAAAGGATATTTGTTTTTAAGTTAGTTTGAAAGTTCTTAGATTAATATTTTTAGTAGAACTTGAGCATTAGTACAAACGTTCCAGGCTGCATTGTCTAAGTGGCTAAAATCAACATGTGGACATTGCATGTCACATTGTACACAGCAAGGTCCTGAACTGACGAGGGAGGAAATAAAATGAATAAGTCAAACTATCCTTATTGATAGATGACATGAAACTATCCATTAGATATCCTAAAAATTCTACACAAAAATTCCTAGAAACAATAAAAAAAATCAGCAATGTGGCAAGAGAGAGAATCAGCTTGCACAAATCAATCACTTTTCTATATACCAACAACAAACATACAGAGAAATTATGGACACAAGAATTAAGGCCAACAGTAAACAAGTGGGACTCCATAAAACTAAATAGCTTCTGCATGGCTAGAGAAAACATCAACCATGTGGAGAGGAAGCACACAGAAAGGGAAAGAATCTTTGCTGGCTATACATCTGACAGAGGATGAATATCTAGACAATATAAGCCAGAACTCACTATGTAGCCAAGGATGACCATGAATGTGGTGACATTGTGTTCCCCAAAATATTGTGCACCTTAATAAACTTATCTGGGGTCAGAGAACAGAACAGCCATAATATTAAACATAGAGGTTAGGCAGTGGTAGCACACACCTTTAATCCTATTACTTGGGAGGCAGAGATCCATCCTGATCTCTGTGAGTTTAAAGCCACACTGTAAACAGCCAGGCATGGCGACTCATTCCTTTAATCCCAGGAAGTGATGGTAGAAAGCAGAAAGGTATATAAGGCGTGAAGACCAGAAACTAGAAGCTTTTGGCCTGGTTAAGCTTTTAGGTTTTTGAGCAGCAGTTCAACTGAGATTCATTCTGGATGAGGACTCAGAGGCTTCCAGTCTGAGGAAACAGGATCAGCTGAGGAACTGGCAAGGATTAATACCACACATGAATGCCCAATTCTTTTTGCTAGAGTCTCTCATTCTGCAGCCTTGGCTGGTCTGGAACTCAGTGAGATTCCCATATACCTCTGTTTCCCATGTGCTTGAATTAAATTTCTGTGAGAAGAGAAAAAACATTTCAAAACTGAGTCTGGAGCCCTGAACAGAGAAAAGAATTCTCAAAGGAATTGGGGGTGGAGGGGGATGACTAAGAAATACCTTTTAAAATGTTCATCATCCTTAGCAATTAGGTAAATGCAAACCAAAATAACACTGAGATTTCATCTTACTTCAACCATAATGCAAAGATCAACAAAACAATACAAATTCTGGGGAGGGTATGGGGGCAAGGGAAACCTCATTCACTGTTGTTGGGCTTGCAAACTAGTGTAGCCACTAGAGAAATCAGTGGGAAGAATTCTAAAAAAGTTCAAAATAAATCTACCATATGACCCAGCTATATCACTCCTTGGCATATGCCCAAAGGATCTGACACCCTACTCCACGGGCACTTGCTCAATTACCTTTGTTACTGCTCTATTCACAGTAGCTAGGAAATGAAAAGAAGCTTAATGTCCTTCAACTAAAAGATGGATAGTTTATACACTACAGAATACTATTCAGCTGTAAAGGATATGAGATCATGAATTTTGCTGGTAAATGGGTAGAACCAGAAAAGGTTATATTGAGTGGGGTAACCCAGACCCAGAAAGACAGACATAGTATATTCTCTCTCATCTAAGATTCCCAGCTCCAAATCTTCAGATGTGAGTGCATATCCTATAGTAACTGCAGAAACCAGGAAAGTAACAAGGACAGTTGCCAGAGGCGAGGGTGAGGCTCAGTCGAAAGGGAAATAGCTGGGGACCGGTGATCTGATCTGGAAATAGGCAAACAGAGCTTGGTGAGGGAAGGGGAAATAAATGGAGAAGGAGGAGGGCAAAATGACAGTAAGAACATCTCAAAAAGTCATTAGGAAAAGAAATCATCCTAATAACTATCTACCTAAAGAACTATATTAAAATAAGTCTGTGTATAAATATACATTTATGGTTTAAATGAAATTTTCCCACACAGGATGGCAATGCTCCCTCCAAGAGCCAAAGACCACCTAACAAACACATGACACCAAGCATAAAACATTATTTTTTGAATTATTGCTCAGGGTTTCCCAAGAGTCTCCCAAGACATTACACTGTTACTGTTACCCTTGGTTACCCCCAACCCCTAGAGGCAGAATGTAAGTCCCTGTGCTGACTATACCACACACTTCAAACACAGCACCCAGAGGTCCCTGAGCTGGAACTGATTCAAATGCCTCCCTCCTCCCTATGGATTAATTTTCACGGTGCCAGAACCCTCAGAGTGCAGTTGGAGCACAAATACATAGTAACCAACAGCTCTCCAACTGGACTTAAGAACTGCTCAGCAAGGGAGAAATCATGCATGATACTGGAAACCTAGCCATCATCTACCCAGGGTAGTAAAGTCATGATTTTGGAGGAAAACCTACAACCACTACTTTACTAAACCACCATAATCCCTAACTACATTCTAAAGATTTGTCCTTATACCCACAGATAACTATAGCCTTCAGCCCTCACCAAGGAAACATCTCTTTGCAACAGATGGAAACCATTTCAGAAAAATATAACCAATCAAAATTCAGAGTGGTGGAGCCTAGTCCCAATGAATACATCTACAAAGCAATTCCTTCACCTAAGGTTTAATGAGTATTATAGAAGAGAGAGTGGAAAGATTGTAACAGCCAGATGACCAGGGAATTTGCTATAAAAATGGCTCCTAGTAATGTCAGAAGCTACGCTCATATAGCCTCACCAACATGACTCCCTAAACATGAGCTGAACAAGAACAGCAATAGACATGTCAAAGTGGATTGGGGGAAAGCTCTGGAGGCTAAACCCTACAAAAAGACTTACAGACAACTAAGGAAAATGAAGAATGAGAGAAATAGTCTTCTATAGGGAAGAAGACACCAGGTGGCTTTTTGATACCAAATGATCATTTGATATCAAATGATACATACAAGTAACATTATACAGACTATATATATATAAGCATATGCATATAATAACATCTACTAAAAAAAGAGACCATTAATTTGAAAGGAGGAGTATATGGAAAGGCTTAGGTGGAAAAAGAGAAGGGGGAAATAATGCAATTATATCTCAAAAATAAAAGAAATAAACAAAAGGTGGAAAATAATAGAGGAATACCCTGAGCACTGACCTTTGGCCTTGTATTCTTGTCCTGTTCCCATGTACATGTGTATATACAATGCATATTATCTTAATCAGTGTTCTGCTGCTTTGAAGAGACACTATGACCATGGCAACTTTTATTAAAGAAAGCATTTCATTGGGGCTTGCTTACAGTTTCAGAGGTTTAGTACATGATCCTCATGGAGGAAAGCACGGCAGCACACAGGCAGACAGGGTTGCTGAGAGTTCTACATATGGATCCACAGGCAGAAGAGAGACATTGGGTCTGATTTGAGCTTTTGAAAACCCAAATTCCACTCCCCAGTGATACACTTCCTCCAGCAATGCTACAACTACTCCAACAAGGCCATACTTCCTAATCTCTATCAAGTAGTACCACTCCCTAATGACCAAGGATTCAAATACATGAGCTTATGGGGGCATTTCTATTCAAATAACCACACACGTGTACACAAGCAATGGTTTGAATGAATAATGAAACCATAGGATTGATTACTTGGACTTTAAACTAGGGTCTCCATTCACAAACAATTTGACATAAGAAATTGTGCTTCACTTTACTTTCCTTTGGTTTTCTCATTGGCAACTTAAAAGTACTTATTCTCCTATTAGTGCCTAACAAAATATACACCATAAAAGCTAGTTTTTATACCATAATATACTTTGTCAATATATATAGTCTCCAATATCAAGTATGTATTATGGAATAATCTTTTTGTATACTGTAAAGATATGTCTTTGACAAAATGCCTTCTGATTGGTTTAATAAAAGGCTGACTGGCCAACAGCTAGGCAGTAAGAGTTTATGTGGGAGAGCAAAACTGAGTGGGCCCTGGGAAGAAGAAGGGCAGAGTCTGATGGTCACCAGCCAGACACAGAGGAAGCAGGAAATGGACAAGCCATACTGAAAAAGGGTACCACCACATGGTATAGTATAGATAAGAAATATTGGTTAATTTAAGTTGAAAGAGCTAGTTAGTAACAAGCCTAAGCTATCAGCTGAGCATTTATAATTAATAATAAGTCTATGTATGGCTATTTGGAGAGCAGGCTGGCAGGACAGAGCTGACTGGTGGAACAGAAAAACTGTCTACAAGTATGACATAGTTTAACATCAATGAGTGTTTCCATCTTTACCACACACTAACACATACTTTCCACATAGTGGCTTCTGAGGATTTTTTTCTTTCAAAATGGACAAGTCATTAGCTAGAAGATCTTTTTCTTCCTTTGGTTTTGTAAGATCTGGTTTTGGTTGCCTTGGATTGGACTGGGGTTATTAATCTATTTGTATTATAACTTTGGTGACCATTGTTAAGAAAAGGCCACTAAGATTAATGAAGTTTTCAAATATTCACTTGAAGTTACTGTTACTTGAAACATGAGAACCACATGGCCTTTTTGCTGAGAAAAGTAAGTGCTCAACCATTTACCTTGGAGTACAATGACACTATATATAGAGAGTCTGGGGTACCAATCTCCTCTAGGGGAATGACTGCACTGTAACTGTTGGGTTTAAAAGTAAAAGACTCTGTCCACAAGCCACCATTGCAAGACCGACCACTTTCCATTTTCCCCTTCCATCTCCCAACCTGCCACCATCTCCAAACCCAAGCCTAGTTCCAGAGAAGCAGTCTGTCAACCTCCTTTGTTTTCAAGCCACCTTGGCACAGTAGGTATAAGTCACTTCTTCCCTTTCCCACTTCCCCTCCACTTGTCCCCCACACTGTGGCCATCTCTACACCCACAGGCCTAGATCCAGATCCATGGCCTTCAAACCTATGCTGTTGAAGAGTCAACTCTGACTGGTGAGATGTTCCTTTCCTCACCCATCCTTCTTTCTGCTCACTACCATCTCTGCACCCACCTACTGTGCTTTGGGAGCCATCTCTGAGTGGCCCAATTCAACAGCTCATCTACCTGCTTTAGTCATCATAGCTCAGGTCACACAGCTCTTGCACTGGTCCAGTATAAATTGAGACAGATTATCATATCAGACACAACAAAGAAAGAAGTCCACATACCCAGGTCACATTGCAAAAATAAAAACATGAATGGCTAAGACAGCATGTCTCCCATCAAACCCACTAGTGTAATGAGAACCACCTAGAAGAACCCTAGTACAAAAAAAAAATTTAATCATAAAATTTGTAAAATAAACAAAAATAAAGATTAAAAATTCAATGAATTTAAATATGACAAAAACAAATACTTCATTGAATGAATGACAAAAGGATAACAATAAATGCCTGAGTGATGTTCAGGAAAATACAAACACATGACTGAATAGAATGATTACTATCTTCATTATTTTGAGGGTAATCCAGGATTTGAAAACTGATTTCAATAAAGAAAGAGAAACATTGAAGAGAACACAAACTGAAATGAAAATGGAGTTTTGTAACAAACTCAATATTCCAATTAAAAAAACTCAGGGGGAAAGCTTACAAGTAAAATGAATCAAGCAGAAGATAGAATATCTGGGTCTGATGGTAATTTTTTTGCTAGATTAAAAAAAATGAAAAAAAAATTAAAACACAGAAAAGTAGCATGTGGAAAAGGTGAGACACCATCAAAAGCCCAAGTCTTCAAATCACAGGCAAACCTAGAAAGAATCCCAGATCAATGGCACAGACCAGATATTTAACAGTATCTCATGGAAGAAAACTCACTTGGACAAAGGAAAACATACCCAAACCACAACTAGATACCAGAACCACAACTAGATAAGACAAGAAAAGAATTATCCCACAACATATAATAGTTAAAACACTAAAATACATGGAACAACAAAAGAAAAGTATTTAAGATTGTAAGAGAAAAAAATACAAGTCACATATAAAGAAAAATCCATATGAATAACACCTGATTTCTTAATGGAAAAGAAAAGCCAGAAGAGCCTGTAACAAAGCACTCTAAATTCTAAGAGACCATGACTGCTAACCTAAACTACTGTACCCAGCAAAATTATGTCATAGTCGAAG
The DNA here is from genome assembly GCF_949786415.1 of Peromyscus eremicus. Lineage (NCBI taxonomy): Eukaryota > Metazoa > Chordata > Mammalia > Rodentia > Cricetidae > Peromyscus > Peromyscus eremicus. The sequence continues at coordinate 24,966,107 of NC_081419.1, read as the reverse complement.
GAGAAAAAAAAAAGCTTTCCATGATACAAACACCTAAAAAAAATCACATCCAACAACAACAAAAACCTAAGCAAAATACTAGAAGCAATACTTTGAACTAAAGAGAGGAATAGGTATAACCAAGAGACTTCAGACAGAAAGCAAATAAAGCTCTAATTAGTGAAATACAAAGCACAACTAAGAATAAAAACTACAAAAACAAAAATGACTGCAGTTGACATACTTTAAATATTAATGGCTTCAATTCTCAAATCAAAAAACACAGGCTAATAGCCGGGCAGCAGTGACTCATGCCTTTAATCCCAGCACTTGGGAGGCAGAGCCAGGCAGATCTCTGTGAGTTCGAGGCCAGTCTGGTCTACAGAGCGAGATCCAGGACAGGCACCAAAACTACAGAGAAATCCTGTCTCAAAAATTAAAAAAAAAAAAAAGCAGGCTAGCTGAATGGATTAAAAAGCAAAATTCACCTACTTGTTGTCTATAAGAAACCCTCATCTTGGTTTTAAAGACAGGCACCACTTTAAAGTGATATCTACAGAATAATACAGGCAGATTCCAAAGAAAAATCATTCTACTCTGTAGCACATGGAAACATCTCCAAGAGAGACCACAAGCTGGTACACAAAGCAAACTTAACAAATACAGAAAATCGAAACAATCTCATGTAGCCTATCTGATCCTTATGCAATCAAACTTGAAATCAACAACAAACAGAATGCTAGTAAGTGCATACATTCATGTATACAACTCATTACTGAATGTTGAATGGGTTAAAGAAGAAATAAAAATATTCCTGGAACTAAATGAAAATGAAAACACAACAAAACATCTGGGACACATGAAAAGCAGTTCTGAGAGGGAATGTTATAGCCCTAAGTGCCCACATTTTTAAAAATCAGAAAGAACATAAATAAATGGTTTAATGATGCAACTCAAGAATTTGGGGGAAAAAAAAAAACAAGAGCAAACCAAACCTGTGGAGAGCTGATGAAATCATTGAGTAAATGTGTATTGCTAACATGGTTAGAACCATGTGAAGAAGAACATTGATGCCTCAGACCCAGAGGAATTGGCAAAGCTTTCTCCCAGGTGAGGCTCAGAGGCATGGCAAAGACTTCCTTCCTCTGGTCCAAGTACATGTGTTTACAAGTGATTGTCCAAGGTATGCAAAAACTACCAACTGCTGGTTCCTCCTCGAGGGATCTGAACAGAGAGTTCTCAAAAGGAAAAATAAAAATGACTGAGAAAAATCTCAGAAAGTGTTCATCATCCTTAGCCATTAGGTAATTGTGAATCAAGAGAACTTGAGAATTCATCTTATCCCAGTAAGAAAATAACTGACAGTAAATGCTCCAAGGTTGTGTGGAAAAGGTAACTCTCATTCACTGCTGGTGGGAATGTAAACTGGTGCAATCACTCTAGAAATCAGTATGGAGAATTCTCAATAAACTAAAGATAAGTTTTCCACATGACCATTTCCCAAAGGACTCAACATCCTGTTCCATAGATGCTTGCTCAGCCACAAAGGATAGGATATAAAGAACTAAATATTTTTCAATAGATAAACAGATATGGAAAATATAGGACATGTTACATAATGGAACACTATTCAGTTGTAAAGTAAAAAAGAAAAGCTGAAGAAAAAAATAGTCAAAATACCAGGAAGTCTGCTGTGAAACAGTCTCTCCAGAACAATGGCAATATCAATAGATATGCTAACACATAATGCATAGGGGAGTCTCAGGGTGTCTCACCCCATTGACAAAGAACTATAGGCAACTAATCACTGTTGAGAGAGGTGGAACTACCCTTTCCACAGGATGACCCCTCCCACTGCCACTGGTTGTCAAATACAAGTACTCAGTCCTGAAACCATATACACAAACAACAAAAACAGAGCTCATAGGTTGTATTTATAGATTTACACATACATAGAAACATATATGTAACAATAAAACTCAAAGAAAACAAGGCAATCAGTTTGAAAGGGAAAAGAAGGAGGAGAGAGGGCGTTTAAAAGGAGATGAAGAGAGAAAAGAGAAAAGGGGAAAATGATATAATTACTTTTTAATTAAACTACACATAAAATAACAGAAATTTTAAAAGATGTTTTAAAAAGAAATAAAAACAAAAAATCAGAGGAGTCTTTTCATTTAATATAGACTAAAGATAAATCCAGATGAAGTATATATTGTGTAAAATAGCTACCTTTATTATTAAACAGAGCATGGGACTGTTAGTTTTCTGCATTTCTCCAGGCAAATTAAAAAAAAAAAAATGTTCTCTATCAGTGCTTGGGCAAGGACTCTGGAGTGCATTTGTGGCCTGCCCTTCCCTTCCACATTCTATCACTGAGCCCCCTCTCACAATAGTTCATTCTTCCTCGTGAAAACCTAAGAACTTCTTTCAAGTGTTTATGACTATCATCTGTGTGTCTTCTAACATAGCATGTTCTAACACATCAACCCAGGGCGCTGTCCCCACCCTTCCTCATTCTATGATTCAGTTTAAAGAATCCTTCAAAAGATCATACTAAATAAATAACAAGTTAGCTCTCAGGCAAACAAATAAATTTGCATTGTTTTATATTCATCATAAATATTTCACCTAATTACCGAGGTACCTTGTTTAGAAACACGAAACAACATTATAAATTAGTTAGCACTGTCCCTGCTGATTTTCTAGAAGTTGTGTGGAATAGAAAAGCCACAAGTCAAAACAGGCGCAGGACCACTCAGTGCACACCATATGTGAACGTCCACAAGGGTTGTGAAATGAAACCTGTGGGCTGTCTTCTGAGGCACCACCGGTGTCTCTTGTTAGTTACAGCACTATTTACTTTCAGATTCCTGGTCCAAGAGGCTCTTCCTTCACTTTTACTTCTTTTGCTTTCTAAGGATCTGAACAGACAAAAGCCTATGTTGTCATGATGATGATTAAAGTTGTATTTTCTTCTCACTGCAAAGTAGAAATACCTTACATTACTAAAACGTAAGCAAATATTTTGAAAGTTTTGGAAGGTCATGGATGTAAAGCAAATGTAATATTAATACAGAGATGATAGGGAATTCACTATTTCATGTCTAAAGCAAAAGTAACACATTTTTTAACTTACTGCAACATTTTAATGATTTTTTTTCTGAACTTACTATCAAATAATTGAGAATTCATAATATTTCTAAGTGGTGGTAACATAAGCCAAAGGAAATAGAAAAGTTCATAATCTTGAGCTTAAGTTGAAAACAGTAAGATGTCCATATTTTATTAAAAACAGAGTCATAATATTTTGCCAAAAATGAATTTAAGTATGATTCCTAAAGAACAAGTGTTATAAATATCAAATTAGCTCCCAAGTCTTAATGCTTAAGCCCATTTAAAAACTTTAATTGCATCATTATAGAAGTATTGTATTTGATTTTTCCAAATAGTCTTAATTATATATATCATTATAAAATACTTGAGCTTTTTTATTATTAGACCTTAAAGTGTCTGCTGATTCTTTACTGAAATCTCTGCTCAATCAAATTGTTTGTCTTTTCGTGAAGTAGCAACAGCCTGAAGGAATTACTGCTTACAAGAGAAAAAAATCAAGAAAAACAAAAATATTTTGTTTGACCAAGTAAAAAAATACCAAAAATGGTTTGGTTTAAATGATACACTAAGTCTGAGTCTCCCTGACTCAAGCAGCTTGGATTTTTCTCTGAACAGTTGTGAAATCAACTTAAATCCCTTTAATGCTTACATCTTATCTTCAACATGCCTTTTTTGGCAATATTGCTGGATGTTTTGTCAAAGGGGCTATAATGGAAACCAAGATAATTAACATGGAAAATATTTGAGTTGTGGGGGTTTTGTTGCATGTGTACATGCATTAAAAATGAGTATAGACATCATATTGAACAAAGTTAGGAAGCACAGTGGAGACTTTGCTTTGAGGCAAAGGATCAAAACATCTGCACTAATGCACAGGAGTCTGGCTATGGTCTCTGTCAGGCCCTATTTAAGCTACCCAACAGGAGCCAACTGTAGATTCCAGACTGCAGTTTCGTGGAGGCCTTTTGAGTTGGCCACTGCTTTGACCACATCATCAGTTTAAAAGTTATCTTCCTTGGTCATGTATGGAGTGCCAAATTGAAAAGTGGAGGATTGATTATGTTAGCAAATTCCCAGAGTTTTCTGAGTAAGTATTAGACTGTAGTCTGAAAAATACCGGACAACAAGAGAAAAATCTCATTGTCTATCTCCCCCAGGAACTAATCTTTCCCTTGTCCTGCTATGGCTTCTGCTATAGCCATAGCCTGTTCTTGTCTCTTCCATAATCCCACATCACTTTTCCTAACTTCACTTAATGTGATATTGTTATTAATTATCCAGTTGTTTGTGAAACATAAATTCTTTGCTGAAAGTAAGAATGAAATTAACTGGGAAGGGAATTAGGGAGAAAGACACAGAGATGAGAGAGAGAGGGAGACAGAGACAGAGAAAAACAGAGACTGATAGAGACAGAGACAGACAGAGTTCAATAAGCAGAACTAAGCCTGGCCTGGTAGCACTTATCTATGACCCCAGCTACTTGGAAGGCTGAGACAGGAGGATCACAAGTTTAAGATCTACCTGAGCTATAGAGTGAATTCAAGGCCAGTCTGAGCAACTTAGATACTGTCTCAAAAAAAAAAAAAAGTGGAAATAAAGTTGAACATACAGCTTAGTTTGTAGGGTACTTGACCAGCCTGTGTAATGCCCGAGGTTCTGTGCCCAGTACTGACAGGAAAAAAAAAAAAACTAAAAAAAAAAAAAAAATTAAAGAAACTAAAAAATATATTTATTTATACTAATGATGGAAATAATTTTAGGTTAATGTTTTATAAATGTAAATCGATCTTAGTAAAATGTTCTACTACTATGTACTAGGTTTTTTTAAGATTTCCATGTTACTGATTTATAATTTAACTTAAATAGTTGACATGCATATCAATTAACAACTGTCAGACAAGACAAGAATGATAAGATCCTATTAAAAAGTTAAGAGCCAATAATAAAGGCATGGTAAGATAAACAATAAATATTTTATTTAACTGTATATTAAATACTTAGGAATATTGGTTGTTCTGCAGCATTTATAGTGCATTTGATGCATTTTCAATTCTTTCTAAACAAATAAATAAATGATCATTACTTAACATGAGGGAAAAGCTCATCATGTAACAACTTTCCATGACTGTGGCAAATATTTGAGCAAAATAGCTTGTAGGAGGAATTACTTATTATTGCTCATGATTAGTGTATGTCAGATCTGTAGTAAGCTATTGATATACAACTTCATGGTAGCAGGGTGTGGTCAAGAAAAACTTTTGGATGCATGACAACCAAGATGAGGGATAGAGAAAGAAAAAAAAATAGAGATGGACTAGGAATAGGCACACAAAAGTGTGCCCAATTCATCCAAACAGTCCCCAATGCCATACTAGTCTATTTAGCTGTTATTCCAAAGATAAATTGATCCATTCCTAAAGTTAGAACTCTAGTGATCCAAGCAATTGTCAAGAAACTTCTCTACTCCCTCCTCTCCTCCAAATCCAGTCACCCAATCTCACACTCAACTCTATAGCAGAACATTTGCTGTAGCTTCACTCTACTCTATCCCCCCATCTCCAGCAGATTTATACAAATCTTCTCCAACCTTCTTCTCTACTCATCCTGCTACTCCAGCCCCAAAGTCCGTTGTCTGAGAACCCACCAGCCAAGCCTGCCAGAGAAGCAAGTAGCTCAGGTAGGCTAGCTTGACATCTTCACTCGCCTTCCTTTTCTGCAAATCCAATCAACCCCTCGATTGCATCTCCAGCTCTGTAGCAGGCTACCTGTTGTGGCCTCTCCTACCTCTCTTCCCCAATTCCAGGGGACTAAGCAGATCCTGGTGTAACATACTACTTTCATCCCTCCTGTGGACCTCCTCAGCTTAGTCTCTCATAGCTCACCCCTATCCTTAAGTGTCAGCTCCTACTAGGCAACCCACAATGACCACAAGGTCCTAAGAACCAGAAAGAGCAACAGAAACCAAAGACCCTAACACTCACCCAAAAAAGACTTCCTAAACTTAGATAGCTGAACAGTAGTGTCAAAACACAGTAATAGCTAGGACAATATGTCTTCACTAGAACCCTGCAGCCCTACCACAGAAGGCTGTAAGGGTACAACATAGCTAAAGCACAAGACAATGTGCTTTTTATCCAGGTCCTTAAAGAGGAAATAAATAAATCCATCTTAGAAATACATGAAAACACAAACAGTGGAAGGAAATAAATAAAACAGTTCAATGCCTGAAAGGTGAAATAGAATCAATTAAAAAGAACTCAAACTTAGGGAAATCCGGAAATGAAAAATCATGGTAGGTGAACAGGAACCTCAGAAGCAAGTCTCACAAACAGAGTACAAGAGACAGAAAACAGAATCTAAGGCATGAAGACATGGTACATTGGTCAAGAAAATGCTAAGTTTAAAAAACTCCTGGCATAAAACATCTGGGAAATGTTTCCCAGTTTTTACAGTATGAAAAGACCAAATTTAAGAATAGGAAGAGGAGAAAAAGAAGAAACCCAAGTCAAAGGCCCAGAAATTATGTTCATCAATATCATAGACTAAAATTCCCCTAACCTAAAAAAGAGATGTCTATCAAGGCACAAGAAGCATACAGAACACCAAATAGAAAAGACTAGAAAAGAAATTTCTCTCAGCACAGGATAATTAAAGTACTAAATATACAGAACAAAGAAAGAATATAAAAACTGAAAGGGAAAACCACCAAGTAACATACAAAGGCAAATACAGAATAACACCTGACTTCTCGGTGGAGACACTAAAATCCAGAAAGGCTTGGACAAATGTTCTAAAGATTCTAAAAGCCCATAGATGCTAGCCCAGACTACTATACCCAGCAAAACTTTCAATTACAATAGACAGTAAAAATAAAACATTCCATGATAAAACCAAATTTAAGCAATATTTATCTACAAATCCAGTCCTACAGAAGGCACTAGAAGGAAAACGCCAAACTAAAGAGGTTAACCATGCCCAAGAAAATACGAGGAATAAGTAATCCCAGACCAGAAAATCAAGAGTGGAAACACACACACACCACCACCACCACCACCACCACCACAACAACAACAACAACAACAACATCACTGCTCACTGATGTCTCTCAACATCAGTTGTCTCAATTCTCAAATACAAAAACACAGATTAATAGAATGGGTGCAAAAACAGAATCCATCCTTCTGTTACATCCAAAAAATGAACCTTAACACAGTGGGTCTCAACCTTTCTAATGCTGCAACCCTTTAATACAGTTCCTCATGTGGTGGTGACCCCCAACCATAAAATTATTGTCATTGTTACTTCATAACTACAATTTTGCTACTGTCATGAATTGTAATGAAAATATCTGATATGCAGGATATCTGATATGTGAAAGGATCATGATACCTCCAAATGGGTCGTGATCCACAGGTTGAGAACCACTACCTTAACATCAAGGATGGACATCATCTCAGAGTAAAAGGGTGAAAAAAAGATATTTTAAGAAAATGGACCTAAGAAGCAAGCTGATGTAGCCAGTTTAATATCTGACAAAACAGACTTCAAACCAAAACTAATCAGAAGAGATAGGGAAGGACACTACATACTTGTCAAAAGAAAAATCAACCAGGAGGACATTACAATTCCTAACATCAATGCCCCAAACACAAGGGTACACAAGTTCATAAAAGAAATGCTACTATACCTTAAACCATGTGTTGACCCTCATACAGTGGGAGACTTAAATACTCCACTCTTGCTAATAGGCAGGTCATCCAGAAAATAACTAGAAGTCCAATGTGCTATCCATTACAACACCAAGCCAGGTCCAGACAAAAACTAAACAGAAATTCTGGAGCTAAGAAATATTATAAACCAAATGAACCTAACAGATATTTGCAGATTTTCAGATCATTTCACCAAAACACGAAATAAAATATCTTGTTCTCAACTCCTTTAGGAACTTTCTCCAAATGTGACCACATACTTAGACAAAAATCGAGTCTCTACAGATACAAAAAAATTGAAATAACACCCTGCATTCTGTTTGACCACTACAGATTAAAACTGGGTATCAACAACAACAAAAGCAACAGAAATCTTACAAACTCATGGAAACCAAACCGTTCACTACTTAATGAAAAATGGGTCAAGTTAAATATTAGAAAGAAATTTAAAATACAATCTCCAGTATCCATATGCTGTTTCTCCTGGGAACCCTAATCTCTTGTTTTGTGGTCACCTACATCCTAGGTTGCCTCCTAGTGATTATCCACAGATCCCAAACTCAACACATATAAAATCAAGGTATTTACTCTTAGATTTTCTTTCCCAGTGTGACTCTCTTTGTTCTATTTATTTCCTCACAATTTTTATTCATGCCTACTTCAGAATCTTTGTCTTGTTCCTCTGTACCTACCTAGTTATCCAAAGTCTATTTTTCTTTTCTTTACATAGCTTTACTTTTCTTACCTGTCACCTCCAACTCTGATACAAGCACCTTAGTAATTTAGTTGGATTCCATGAGCACCTAACTATGATCTAATTTCTTCCATCCCCAACCTGATAGTTAAAACATGAACAAATTCATCTTTGAACACTACCAAGATGGTTTTATCACTCTCCTTTTGATGTCACCCAACTATGCCTCAAATTAAGTAAATGCCCTTTCCTCCATATTCACAAACTCCAGGTTATTTCCAGCCTTTCTTTTTATTTCCAGCCCCCTTTTTTCCCCTTGTTCCTATATACATGTTCTGTATTAGAATGGACCACTTCTGGCCTGCCATTTCTGAAATAGAAGAAGCCTTTTCAAAAGCAAGAGTAACTGATTCCATAGCAGAGCATCCTTTCCTTGTGGTCACCACAGCTCCTTTTCTTTATTGCAATTAACAGTTACTTAGTTCCACTCATCATCGTTAGTGAAAATCCCTTTTTCCAAGCTCTATGGTAAGGTCTTGAAGACAAAGACTGTATCAACTATCTTAAAATATGTCTTTGTATTTTACACATAGCCATTGTTTAGATGTTAGGGAATGAATCAATGGCTTTTCAGGCATAAAACTTACACTTTTTTGTCAATTTCATATTTACATATTTCTTTTAACAAAATGATATGTTGATCTTCTGGGTAATATTTTTAAATTCTTAGAACTAGTCACGCTTCTTGAGCAGTAAAGCATTGTTCTTTTAAGAAAGCCTAGAAAAGCTGCTGTATACAAGGCAATTTCTCTTTTAGAAGGAGGTGTCTAGAACAGGAAAAAAACAGTTACTTTCTGTATGATTTATGAGTGACTAATCCATAATTAGATCTTAGTGATGGGGGTGAGCATCAGGGTTAAAGCTATTTCTTTATCCAATTAAGTCTTTGCAGGAAAACATAGGTGCATGCATACGTTCTTAAAAATAGTCACAATTACACATCCCAGTGGTGTATGAATCAGGTAAGTCTGTAATTTGGCAGACTTCTGAAGGGAAAAGGGCATCAAATGATCAGTATTTCCCTGAATGCCTCTCTTGTTTTAATAGCTATTACTCTCATTCTATGCTCATCTCCCCTGAGATGGTGTGTTGGTTTCTTTTCCTGACTAAGTCTTTCAAAAATTAAAGATAAATACAAGTCTCAGAATACCAACATTTCTCTCTGAGACATTTCTTATCCATTAAACCCAAACAGGGTGACATTGGGGCCCCATCTTACTTGGATCAGGTGAAATACTCCCTGGATAAATCTATTACACAAGTCTGTTCCTTCAGTACTGAGCCAAAAGCAACAAGAGTAAAAGCACAATAATATGGTAATATCATTCCAAGATCCCAAACATATCTGTAAAACCTTGGCTGGAAGTTGATTTAACCTCTCTGGTATTGTCATGTGACCCCTGAGGTGGCACCTTCCTTCCCTAAGTGAGCAGAGTGATTACCATTACCCTGGAAGCCAGAGCTCCCTGGAGATTTGGGAGAGCCTTGAGAAGGGATAAAGTTTCATAGCTTATTGCAATTCTTCCAGCACTGAAATCTCCTGGAGCTGAAACTCATTCAGAAATGATGAGGCATTTGAAACTGCCTGAAATGAGGGCTCTCTGCTGAAGTGACTAGCTAGACCATAACCCACCTGAGAAAATGTGAGATCAGGTTCATAAAAACACAGCCACTCCTACAACAAAACAGAGGCCGTGAGTGAGTTAACTTCGACCTGAACTTGATCAACTCTTTTCATTTCTAATAGCCCGTCTTTAACTTGATGTTTTCAGACTACACCAATCTTTTCATTTCTCCCTCTGAATTGTGTGATAACCTCTCCCTCTCTGCATCATTAGAAATGAGATAAACAAACTGCCCCCCTTCCAATATCAGGGTAAATGCATAGCTACAGATTCCTCAGACCCAACAGAAATCCTCTACTCTATAGTGCAACCACACCCTGGGATCTTTCTGGCCAGTTTCCCACATTGCAGACCACAGGAGAAGTTAGCTTTCGGGGACTTGACTGATAACCCACACATGGGCTGTCATCCCACAATAAGCAAAGCAAGAATGACAGGCCTCCTGTGCATTCACAAAATTCTTGTTCCCACATCTGAATGGATTTTCAGATACAACAAAACATGAACCTTCTACCACCCTGGATTCATGAGTTACATACACACATGTTTTAACACTGCCATCAGTCAATCAGGCTGGTGTTAATGGCATCTTGTAAACCACACTTGGAGCTGACCACAGTATTCCTGGTGCAGGGCTGACCAACGCAAGCTGCATGTGCTGGGGGCCTACAGAGGCGGAGAGAGAGTTAGCTTCAACGCTGGAAAAAGAAAACAGAAGCATTCCCAGGGGAGGAAAATGAACAACTGACTTGCAGAAATGTGGTAAATGAAAAAGTTAACCGTCATGAAGATGATTTAGAAAGCTATTTCAGACAGCTGAGGTTTCAGCAAATGGTAAAAGACTAAAAGGAATACTTATTCTCTCAGAATCCATGTGATTACTTGTGTGGACTTCAGTCTGGCTCCAGAGAGGGGTGCTTTTGATATTAGTTTGCTGACTGAAGGTAAAAGTATAAGAAAAACAGAGGCAGAAAATGTGTGTTTAAGACAATATGTGGGGCCACATAAGCCACTGTTTCACTGTGGCTGCTTGCCGGTCTTTGAATGGTCATTCTGGAAACCAGAAACAAGCTGCCTCCTGAAGGAAAAAAAAAAAGACGGAAGGAAATAAAAAAGAGGGAAGAAAAAGAAACAGACTGATCTGACGTTTTGTTGTTTTTTTGGTTTTTTTTTTTTTAAGAGCAAAATTTTAAAGGACAAAATTAATGGGTCAGAGAGGCACATTCAACTTTTTCAGAACTGTGAAATGAGGAGCAGGGGGAGAGAGCAGGAAAGAGAAAGGGAGGAAGAGTTACAGAGAAAGAGGAGAGCCTACTAAAGAAACGAGCCCCCCTGTACAGACAGCCTGACGCCAGATGGCTTCTTCTAATAAATATTCAACCTTAACTCTGTTCCCATGTAACTTGGTTGTAAAGCTGCCAGCACACCCACACAGATCTGGGCCAGCAAAATGATTACAGTAGTACAAACAAAATAGTGCACCAGAGGAAACAGACAGACAGGGTCCTGTCCACAGACAGGCAGGGCTGGAAGATGGGAGCTGATGGGCCTGTAGATTTAATGCTTTGGAACTCGTAATAATAAGTAGCACTGGTGGGGAGGGCACCTCCAGAGAGGACGAGCATTTAACTCTTATCTGAGCCCCGCTGCACGTTGCAGCATGGGAAACTTGCACAACTTTCCTTCACAGATGACAAAGGAAAGACTCCATCTCAAACACAAGTCCCCAGCATGGCCTCTACACTAAGGACATTTACCATAATATCAACTGAGCGAACTGCCCCCCCCCCAGTACTTACACTTTTTAAACTGGGGTACATGTGAGGCATTGTATTTAAGGACCCTCACACTAGTTGGATGAAAATGGGTGATTCACCAAGTTCCCCCCCCTTAGAAAACAAGAAGTTCTCTTTAGGGTTTTCTGTTTTTAACTTGCCCCTGTATGCACACAAAACAATTGGGTACTTAAATTCTATTTAAACATGATACATATTGATTCTGGATTGGGGAGACAGGGGACATTTCAATGCTTCCTTAGGAAATAATTTTTAAAATAACTATGACAATAGAAAATGCCTAATAAATGAAATGATATATGGAGGTTTGGAACCAAATAACGTCATGGTCTGCCGAACAAAAATGATAAAATAATAAAATGTTATTTTTAAAATATGTTCTTGAGAGCACACTAAAATGTGGTGTTTATTCAGCGCAGAGTGAGCAAGAAGAGCCCTCTGAACTTCCTACTTCAGATACAAAGAGTGGACCAGGCCAGCTAAGTAATGAAATACAGCAACTCGAAGGAAAAATATCTTGATACAAAAGTGAGATTCTACCTTTATTTCATTTTCTAACATTTGATCTGCTATCTAAAATTGACCAGAAATAAGAAAAAATCTCACAAAAGTTCATCATAAACCAAGTTTTCTTTTTGCCTCAAGATTGAAGAAATATTTCATAGGGTTATCTGTGAGCACCAGCAACTCTGTGGGAACAGAGATGTAAGAAAAACCAACAAAACAAAGCATTAAACACTTAACCAAGAGCTAGATAAGTTTTAAGTACATACTGTTGTTTTGACAGTTTGAGAATCTGCACAGATTTTACATCTTATTACACCGACATCAAAAGCTGTATTGATAGGAAAGGACCACATTTCCAACAAAGAGAGGCAGATAAAAATTAGCATTTATCTTCTGGAGATATTGAGCCTTCTAATGGTAGGCCATCATGTTTTTTTCTTCCTGCAGAGAGCTCTCTCAGGGAACTGAAAATGCACTAGAAGGTTAAAGCGCCCCAATTAAGGGCATGATGGAGAGCAATCTTTGAAAAGATTGTACAAACTGCACACAAGAAATACAAACAATGCCAATGTATCTGTATACAAACTATGCAGTTGTGCACTCACAAAGGGTAATGGCACGCAATAATGGAAAATTATTTGAACATCTGCTTGCACATTAATCTGCATATTTTTGCACATGCAATCATCCATTTGCATCAGCATATTTTACTTGTCGCATGCACACGTTAGACACCTGTTATTAAAAACCAGGTCCATAATGTGCTGCTGATTCATTTGAATATAATTCCATTTTCATAAGATTTATCAGAGTCCAAAGGGCAGAGCTTTTTAAAGAAAAGTAACAAAATAAAGAGTATGATATTAGTGATATGCTTATGTGTGTCTCTTTTTGGTATCTAGGTACAGTAGACTTTCAGGATCAAAGTAGGGATAAATTGACCATGAATGAAAGCAAAACACTGTGGTATAGTCAATGGTAACATGATCTACCATCTCTTTTCCAATAGAAAAAAAAGATCAATTGCTGCTACACATGCTTATCAACTATGCCAAACACTACACTACCTAGCACATAGTACATGCTCAATAAATATTTGATGATTCCTCGGTAAAGAGGGGAATGCGTAATTTAATGAAATGTCAGACTTAGCAAGTATTTGCTAAAATGGTGTATGAGACTCTATGTGAGTGCTTTTACAGTCCATGTCACTTAATCCATTTGGAAAGAGCTTTGGGGAAATACTAAACTAAAAAGACTGGGCTCTTCTGCTAACTAGGAATGTAATGTTAGACTAACTTTTCTAATTTTGTAAAGTGGGAGACTGTGTCGAGCCGGCGAGTACGTGGTACATATGGTACTGCTCTCTCTTTCGTCAACCGTGGTAGACGTGAAAAAAATCTATCCCCGCACTTTTCCCCACTGAGTCTGGACTTTGCCATAAATTCCTTCTTAGCACAGCTCTCCAGGCAACCACCACCAACTGATCAAATTTGGCACACAAGATGAATCTATTTTCTACCCCTGGACTATATTATCTCTGAGGCCCCTTCCAAAAATTGAATCAAGAACTCTTACAGACCACTAAAATCCTACATTTTAAAGCAACTATCCTAACTATTTGGTTGCTTTCTAATTAGAGTGTATCAAATATGCTCTTAAGCTAGATGTCCATTGTTATGATTTGGAAAAAAAAATGTGCACCCTATATAGAATTTCACTATAATAGAATTTTAATGCATTTAACCCATGAAATACGCTCAAGTAAAAGAGTGTTCAATGTCTTTCCCTCTTTTGGATTATCCACAAAAGTACTCTTTTCCAGGCAGTTATGCAAAGCAGATCAGGAAAGTAGCATGAAGCAATACTTTGCACAGCACAGCCCTTCGATATGGAAGCAAGACAGCAGCACGGTCCCAGTTTCTGCCAGACAGCGTTGGTGGTGTGAGAGAAAGCACAGAAACCTGGAGGCACGTTGAAAGGACACATTCAGACTCCTTGAGTGAGATGGAAAGATGAGAAACAAATGCAGCTCTCAGGATAGGAGCTGGGAAAAGTAATTCCCCCCCCCCCCAAACCCTTCAGTGCGATAAGCATTAGAGGCAGCTGAAATGAATCCATCAGGAGCATATACTTAGAGATTGCATGGAGTCCAGCTCTCTGCAAAGTTTTTAGAAAAGTGAATAAGATAGTGCCTGCTTTGGGAAAAACTGGATTCCAACTAGAAAAAAAAAATAGTGTTAAAAAACTACTCATAAGTAAAGATACTCTTGTTTTGATATTCCAGCTAGCTAGACCCACATAAGCAGTATGTCAATCAATTACAACTGAAAGGCATGGTTTCAACAAAGAATGTCCCAAGTATTCTTTATGTGTGACAAAATGCCCTGTTGGGTGGCTTTGTCCCCTGAGTTTCTTTCCTAGATATTTCTTATGTCATGATATTTCCATTCATAGCAGTGGTGAGTTGGGTTCCTTCACCTGCATATCATGCAATTCTCCCCCTTCTAGCACAAAAACCTTTCCCCTAAGGAACTTCCATCCCCATGCTCCATCTCTGTGGAATGGATGGGACTGATGTTTAGACTCTAGCTCAGTGGGCAAGTACACCATCTAGCATGCACAATGACAGCCCTATGCTTGAGACTGTTAGAAAAGGGAAGCTCAAGGTATGCCCAGACTTGCTGGTAGCCACCGATCACCAAAGACTAAAAATAAAATCCAATATAGGGAAACAGAAGAGGAAAGTGGATGCCGCCAGCCCCTACTGGTATGCTGTGAGTGCCATGATAGAGCAATGTTTGATTCTAGCTATATTTCTGGATTTGAAATTATCCAAGCCCATTTGTTTTTACTTCCCACCCACCATCCAGCTTAAAGCAGTTTAACAGGGATTTCTATCACAAACAATGAAAACAGGCTGGCAAACTCACCATGTCACTGGCATGTAGTGCAGCAGGCAGTTGGCCCCACATCATGAAACCTAGACCCTAAGAATTCCGTTTCCTACGTTGTGTCCCACGTAGTCCTTTGTAGGAGCACCAAGCCGATCCCCTTTCTCCTTCCAATGCAGAGGGCTCTACTAATATTCTTTTCTGGAAACTATTTGAAAATGAGACAACCACCATAATTATGCTTGACAATCTATAAAAAGTTTCCCTTGAGTGAGGATTTTTTTTGAAGTTACTAGTTAAAAAAATACTTCGTGAATATAGTGTATCTAATTATTGAAAAAAAAAATCACCAGAATAAGGAAGAAGTTCCTGGTTAGTTGTATTTGTTAGACTACATTATTAATTCTCAAGTTAGGGCCCTATATTCTCTTGCTTATTTCCCTTAAGAGTTCACTGAGTTTCATCAAGTGCCTCAGAGAGAAATGGCCACGTAATGTAAATTCCACCTCAAGATTCAGGGCATCTCCTAGAGACAACAGACACGCTCACTCTGGAGGGCATCTCGGGATACTGGCAGGAACACCAGGTATCTCTACCTAACTTCAAGAAGTAGTTTATGCAATGGAATGAGCTAGCTGGTGAAAATAAGTAATACATAAACAACTTAGAAGAGGCGGGATTAAGTTTCTCATGCAAAATATCAGGCCAATCTGTAATAGCTACCTGTCTGAGCCCAGGAGCCTTTAGCACAGCCCTTAGCACGTTGTCTAACCTAAGAAGTCATGCTGCTGTTTTCAGGCAAGCTGCCCATGGGAACATGTCCATCGCAGCACCCTTACCACCAGTAACACTTTTACACCAAGCATTTGTTCTTTCAACCTACTTCCTGTTTAGAAAACCCTTCTATTTTGAACAGAATGTTTACTTTTTCACCTTTTTGTAAGAGGAGTTGCATTTTATTAGCTAGAATTCCAATACAGCTAAATGAGGAAAACTCAATAAAAAGGTTGAAAAATTTCATCCAATAAATTTGCTGTGAAATGCCAAGCTTGTGGGTGTGCCTGCAGTCGTTTTAGTTATAAGACACACAGTAGGCAACAGTTTGGAGAGGGTTTAACCATTGGTTTCTAAGCTGAGTAAGATAGATGTGTTCATTCATATGAAGTAATATAATTTTTCTTGGGAAAGTTTAATATTATACAAATCCATTAGCATATTTACAAATTAATCTTCCCTTAGGAAAAAAAGATTTAGAATTTACAGCAGGAAGGGCTTTATTGCTTTTAAAACTTCATTTTTAAAAAAAAATAAAAGAAAAAGAAGGAAAATTGCATTGAACTATAAGTACCTTGTTATGACTAAGAGTTTTGTAATACCAAAATTTATTAAGGAGCAAAACAGAATTTTCTAGTAGCTCATGGACAGTGTGGTTTCTATATTACAAATTGCAAATTTCTGTAAAATTAAACCTGTTTGTGTAAGGGCAAGCTAAATGACACTAAATCAATTAGACACTCAAGACTGCTAATGTGAATGTCCCCTGGATATGTTTGTGTCTATGTTCTCAGATACTTGTTCTCATTTTGGCAAGATATGTTTGAAACCTTCCCAATATTAATATCAACAAAATCCAGTCCTTGTGTTTCAGTTCTTCCTCAATCAATTAACTGTTAACTTGAACTAGTGACTGATGACAGAATTAAGTCCTGCCACTCCATTGTCAAAGAGTACATGTTCTTATAGCCACAGAGAGAAACTCTGAAGGTGAGATCATCTTAATGTGTATACAAATGCCACACACATAATAGAGTTGAAAAGTGATTTGATTTTGCTCAGTCTGTTCTTTGATCATCCTCACATTTATTTTGTGACCATCCTTTTCTTAACAGAAGGTTAAGTCCATTTTCTACACACAGAATATAGCAAAATATTAGCAGCTATTCCATATATAAATTGAAAAATTATTTCACTGAGAACTTAATAATCGCTTTTGCAATATTTCAAAATAGTGAAGGAAATAAAAGTAGTTTCTATACTAAAATGTTCTTTTGTAGGCTAAAAATCTGCTACGCCACATGTAGAACACTATCTCACACATTCTCCAGGCTAAAAGCCATACAGTAATCACAATAATCACTTACTGATTACCTTTAATAATCACAACAACCCTACCAAGTAAACATTATGATCATTTGTAATTCATACAAGAGACAATTCAGATCAAAGTTGTTGAACATCAAAGACATCTAGTCAGTGAATGATGAGTCCTAGAATGAGTCCAGATAGTCCACATGGAAGTTTCATATCTTGAAGCATGCATTCCCAACCTTTCCTTATACCTTGAAATTAGAGCTAACCTTTCCTATACTGTTTTCTAAAATAATAAATGACTGACTAATATTTACTACAGTCACTCAAGGATCTGGATCTCAACAAATAACAATGACAGTTATTTCAAAGGGTTTTGTTTCTTCCTTACTATTCCACTAACCTTTGCTTCTGCACTATATATCTACCAGATCTAGATTATTTCTCCTTTTAATTTTTTTCCTAGATTCTTTTTCTATGTCTCCTGATTATTTAGGTTTGTTACTTTTGCCTGAGACAAGGCATTACAGCTATACTTAATGACTCCCAAGAAGCATTTCCTTTTCAGATTAAACATCCTCACATTAAATGGATGTCCCTCAAAGGAAGACATATTCTCTCACTTCATTTCCTAGGTCCACCAGTTATCCAAGAACCTCTTACAAAGGGCAGAATACACAGGATTTGCAGCTTATAGAAGAGTGTGACAAACTAACTGTGATATTCCCTGAGCTCAGTCCTCAGTGACTCAAAACAAAAAGCATCTCAACCAGAAACAACTCCCACCAATGTTTGACCATTATGACTGGCATGCCTCCTCTGTCAGAGCCCCATACTCTTTTACTTTTAAGTTCTAAGTTTATGGATAAAAATGTCAGGTTCTGTGATTAACTTACAGCTTTCTCCTTTCCAACACAGTATACAGATAGTATCCCCTGGAAAACCTTGGACTTCCTCTCTTCTATGATTCAGTAATAACTTAGAACAGGGAAGAAATCTCTGGGCAAAAAGCCTAGAAAAGGGATCATTGCCATTCATCCTTATGATGACTCTAAAATCATCCAGAATTTTAAATTTAAAAAAAATTTAAGTAGTACTTTCTTACTGGGGTAGTTCCAACAAGTTTTGTCACAGTGATAGGATGGAAGTTATTACTGATCCAAAGTACATGAAAAAGAACAGAACTGACCAAATGTTATCGAAAATACTTGAAGAGCAATCTGAGAAAAAACCCAGAGAGCTTTCATGCCCAGATGAAATATCAAAATCTTCTGACAGTGATGCTGGAATTCAGAATCTCTGGAAAAAACAAATACCTATCTAGTTTTTCTAGATGTACACAGGTTTGTATGGCATTTCTATCTTTGGTATATCACATTGTATTAATAGGTGGGGTGTAAAAGGGACATCTGTCAATTCTCTTTAATCGAGAGAGAAACTAAGAGATGGGGATGTTCAGTGGCCTTCTTTTATTTCACAGAGAAAATAACAGCGTAGTGCAATAAAACAAGTTTGGCCTTCCTGGTTAATATGCTTTTCAGACATCCTCTCTCAAAATGTACTGCAGCCCATCACACTTAACCTGCACTTTCCATACCTCCAGATGGAGATACTCACAGATATACCTGCTTACTTTGGCACAAACTCAAAGAAAGAAGATTGGAAAGCTGGCTCTTTTCTTGTACACTGACTAATTCCCCCCTTCCACACATATACTGCAAGAACATCAGGTAGATCCATTTACTCCCACCCCTGCATCCCACTTCTCCTCCTAAACTGACATATTAATTATGGCTCCTTTGAAATTTTCTCTTACAAACGTAGGCTCAGACTTCAACACCTAAATGAATTATATATATATACTGCACAAGCCTGTTTGTTCCAGGTTTCTTAAAAGGAGAAAATGAATGTAGCGTATTAATCATCACACCGATGTCCCTGATTGAAAAATAAATTATTTAAATGAGTAACACTCTTTTTTTTAAATACTTTCTCGACATTTTTTTCTAGCACTGCAAGTTGAAAGACTGGGGGAAATGCTACAATATACTACTGATATGATACAAGGACCAAACCAAAGTTGTGTATAGGTCATGTATAGAATATTATCAATTGGTTCTGCTGTTATCTATCAAATTTACTGAATGGTAATCAAAACCAAATAAGAAGGTCTACACAACCAGACAGATCATTACAGATCTAAATACATTTCTTACCCTTCACACACGAAAGCTATAACTTCCCAAACATATAGCATGAGGAAAAGAAAATTATATAGCCACAATATGTACTTATTCAGCCAGTACTACTCAGTGCTTAAACTTCCTAGAGAGCAAATTCTTTATGTTTCATAGTTTACTAAATACATATTACAGATATATCATCAATACAACTGAGTTCCAGGAGTGAAACTGCCAGAAATGCGAGAAGAAAGACACAAAACTCAAGATGGAATGACCGCCTTAAACAGTCAAGGAGGAATCCTCCATGTATAGAATGTGTATGAACCAGACGGGCAAAAGGGATACTCAGAGATAACCACATATCAGACTCAGCAAGTGCAGGGGTAATGTAAAAGTTATGTAAGTTAAGGGAGGCCATTTCTGAGGAAAATTAACAATGCAATTCCAGAAAATTCTTGTTATTCAAATATTGCCCCAAGGGTAATCCATATGGGTGGAGCACTGCTTCACAGTATCCTTTTAAGGAAATGCATGATGGAGTGTAACCATCATCAGTGAAAGACTTCCATGATCACCCTGGAGATTGGTCTTTACAAGCCAGAGGATAGGGGAAGAAAAAAATAGAGAAATGTACGATAAGTTGTAATGGGGCAGGATATAAGAGTTCAATAAGACTGTAACTATCATTCTGTTGGAAATGTGCATCTGTTAAAATCTTAGTCAGCTGTGGTATGTATTTCTACTCAGTTACACCAGTAAGCATTTACCATTTATTTTTAGTTAAGACTGTGTTGTCTCATACTAATTTTTATCTTATTTTGTCTGTTAGTGTCCATATCATTTGTTCCTCTTAGTGTAGCTACATGAGGACATCTAAAACATACAGTTGGCCCTTTCAAGTTTATTTCAGTGGATGTGATGTTTTTCTAACAATCATCACAATAATTTAGAACAGTTTTATGACCTCACAGAGAAAGTGCCCCTTGCGTTCCATCCTCTTAATTTTATACAGCATCCTACTGTCAGTCACTATAGTTTGATCTGTCCTTCACATTTTGTAAAAACAGAGCCATATATTACTAATGACATTTTTTACTTAGCATAAAGTTTTCAAAACTTTTTCACGATGAAATGTGATTGAATAATAATCTTCTGTTGCATGGGTATGCCACATTTTGCTTATTCATTTATCAATTGATAGATTTTTTTTTAAGATTTACTTATTATGCATACAGTGTTCTGTCTGCATGCCAGAAGAAGGCACCAGATCTCATTACAGATGGTTGTGAGCCACCATGTGGTTGTTGGGAATTGAACTCAGGACCTTTGGAAGAGCAGCCACTGCTCTTAACTGTTGAGCCATCTCTCCAGCCCCAATTGATAGATTTTTAAATGGTCTCAACTCTCTGGCTATTGTGAATAATGTTGCTAGAAACACTCATGTTCATTTTTTTCCTGTGAACATTTTTTTTTTCATTTCTCTTAGATGCATATAAGGAACTGGAATTATCCCATTATGTGGTAAGTCTGTAATTAACCACTTGAAGAATTATCAGAATGTTTCCATAGTGCCTGCACTAGTTCATATACTTATCACAGTGTCTGAGTATTCTGAATTCTTCTTATCCTCTCCTGCTTTTGTTATCGTCTGGCATTTTGATTGTGGCGATTCTATTCGGGTATGAAGTAGTGCAATTGTTGATTGGTACTTCCCTGAAGACTAGTAAGACTGAATGCTTCTTGTATATGTATTCATGTATCTGTTTTAATGAACTGTCTAGTACATTTATTTGACCATTTTTTTAAAAATTGGTTCTTCTGACTATTTTTTGTGAGATTTCTGTATTATTCTAGATTCAATTCCCAAACTAGATAAACAATATTTATCCACTATGGGTTATCTTTTCAAAGTCCGTTTTAAGTTAAATTTACATACCATTTTTCTTTGTTGCTCATGCTTTTGGGACCATATCCAAGAATTCATTGTGAAATGTAAGTTTCTGATCATTTATGCCCATGCTTTCTTCTAGGGTTTTAAAACTTGTGTTTGGACACTTGATAAGTCTTTGGTTGATTTTCTGATACCCTGCGAAGTCAGCATAATTTCTTTATTTTGCACGTAGAGATCTAGTTGTCTCAGGATGATTTTTGAAAAAAATTATTCTTTCTTTGTTGAATTGACTTGGCAGACAAGTAAACACTGAAATGTGTTTATTACTGAATACTTAACTGGATTCTGTAGCTCTACATGTGAATCCTAATACCAGTACTGTGGGAGGCCTGCTGCCACTTTTTCCAGGGTGCTCTTGAGGGGAAAGGGGTAAGAAAATTGTAGATAGAAAGATGGTAGAGAGGAGACAGACAGAAACACAGGATAGCTTTGGGAGGACCTGGATCAAAATCCACCGGCCCCTTCTGTCTCTTCAAAAGGGCTTTATAACAATGCCAAGGGGTGGGGCAAAAAGCCTCCCCCTTGCCATCAAAGCATACCACACAGTCAAGTGCAGACCATTCCAAACACCTGGTAAACACACCCGTGGTCCAATCATCCCTTTATGCAGCGTTGCTGGGTAAAACAAGCTCAGATCTCACTAGGAAACCTCTGTGTCTCTGACACAGTACCACAATGTCTTCATTATATTTGGTGTGTCTTTGCAAGGATATTTTAATTTTCATTAATATACTAATATTTTATATCTTCAAATTCATTTTGAGGGTTGGAGCAATGGCTCTCAGCAGGTAAAAGTTCTTGATTTGTAAGCAGTGTGACTCTCATAAATGTCTTTCTACAAGTTAAAAAAAATGTTCTATTCCAATCTAATAAGAAAGTGATCCATTCCTAAACATATATGCACCAAATGTTAGTGTACCTAACTTAATAAAATAAGCACCATTTGATATAAAGTCATAGACTGAGCTAAATACAATGAGTGATTTCAATACCCAAATCTCACTCACAAAAATTTTCAAAAACCCATTGAACTTCAATAGCATTATAGATCAAATGCATTTTAAAGTTTACATTCTACAAATACTCCACCCCAAAACAGCAGAATGTATATATTCTTCTCAGCAGTTCATGTAACTTTCTCTAAAGTAGACCACCTTTAAGACACATACTGAGTCTTAACAAGTACAAAAAAAATTCTTCGATTTTATCTGATTTCAATAAAAAAACTATTAACAGCAAAGAAACAATAGAAGATATACAAATTCAGAAACATTGAACAAAGACCACATGCATTTTAACTTATAAAAACTAGCCTCAGGTTTGCATTTTTACTTCAGGGTAAGAAGAAATGCCTTCTTCTGTGGTGGTATTGTGTTCCCCAAAATTTTGTGCACCCTAATAAACTTATCTGGGGTCAAAGAACAGAACAGCCACTAGATACAGAGGCTAGAAAATAGTGGCACTCACACCTTTAATCCTAGCATTCCAGAGGCAGAAATCTCTCTGGATTTCTGTGAGTTCAAGGCCACATTGGAAACAGCCAGGCATGGTGACACACACCTTTAATCCCAGGGAGTGATGGCAGATAGCAGAAAGGTATATAAGGCGTGAAGACTAGGAACTAGAAGCATTTGGCTGGTTAGGCTTTCAGGCTTTCAAGCAGCAGTTCAGCTGAGATTCATTCTGGATGAGGACTCAGAGGCATCCAGTCTGAGGAAACAGGATCAGCTGAGGAATTGGCAAGGTGAGGTAGCTATGGCTTGTTCTGCTTCTCTGATCTTCCAGCATTCACCCCAATAACTGGCCTGAGTTTTGGTTTTATTAATAAGACCTTCTAAGATTCCTGCTACATTCTTCCCATGTGTTACTTTTTGTTTTATTGTCACACCTTCTACGTCTCTAAATGACAAAACTCAATAGGCACTCTTCTTTACATAACTTGACATCTTTAGTAGAAGCACAAAGAAGAAAAGTGAGCAAGCATGCATTTGTTCCATTTTCTACACTAACATTTCTGTTTTATCAATAAATGCATCGATTTTTTAATCACTCCTTTAGAGAATAACCTTAGCCTTCAACTTTTCCTCAAGTAACGTCAATCACTTTGAATCACATTTGAAGACAACTCAGTGGCTTGCTTCTCTTCTCTCCCAGCTCCTCTCTGCTGAAGAAAGCAGAAGAAATGCCCCGTTTCTACGTCTACTCACTCAGGAACTTGGCACCAAATGATTGGCAGTATGAGGGCAACCAGCCTCAGGTCTCTTCTGCCTGACCTTCTCCATAGGGAACTCTCTGTTTGGTCAAGACTGGTGCAGCCAGAACTCCAAAGTTCTTGGCAGTACCACATCACAGGTGGAGCTCCATGACATCATTGGGTGCTGCACAGTAGAGTGTCTTAGCCACACCTGCTCAGAATGCAGCCTCAAAGTCGCCGCAACTGGATGGGAAATAACTTCCCATCTGCACTTCTCTGGAAGAGAAAAAGGGAAGAAACCAGGGTTCATGTCTACACCACTCCTTGAGTGGAGCAGAGGGGCACGGGAGGCTGCAGTTCGTGGCTTACATAGCACAGATTTGCCTGCTCTTTATCAGAACGTAGTTGGTTTTGAGAGAAATACTTCTTAATTTACATTATGTCTATAGGACCATTTTCACAAATCTTGGGTTAGTTTTGTTTAGTTTTGATTTCTTTTCAAAAATGTTTTATTAGGAGGAAGACTTCCCAACACCTCCCCTTGTCATTCTAGAGAACTCCTGGCCTCTTCAGTTTTATCTTTTCAATTACACTGAGTCAGTTTCATTAATGAAAAGGTAGTATTGGAACTTGGAGGGCCAAGGGAGGGTTTGTTTATTTGTTTGTTTGTTTTTGTTTGTTTGTTTGTTTGTCAGCCTTCTTACTGGGGTTTTAGAGTATAGAATCAGTAGGCTTTGCATCATTAGTTATACGTAGAAATCACCAGTCTTCCTTGTGATTAGCTCCTCTTGCTGTCTTGCTAAATGCAATGAAATGACACTCAAATATTCTGACTCTCTCTAAAGGCTTTTTTTTAACTGGCAGGCTTAGGCTTAGTGTTTCTGCTTTTCAGGTTGTTATGTGCAGTTTTACCCAATATACATTACTATATGATATAGATACCCAGTGGTTTTTCCATTCCCAATTTTTGTCTTCTTTATTTCAGCTGACCCAACAATACACCATATTCCAAGATTTTATATGGTAACAATATATTTCAGGATACTAATTACTACATTAATGGTAAGGCAAAAAAAAAACTTAAGAAATAAACCAAATCAAAGTTTACTTCTTACTTGCAGAATAGTAACAGGGTAATGAGCAAATCTGTAGGGCAATACTCAAAACCTATAATAATAAAGAGGCAGTTTTGGAAGTTATATGCAACATATCCTTCAAACAGCAACCAATCTAGAACATAGCTTTGCCATAAAGTTAAGACCCTCTATGAAATGTCATAATCACATCATGGAAAATTTTGTGGTCCTTTGTAGACTCAAAACATTATAAAGCTGAAAGCTTTCTTAGAATATTTATAAATGTTTAGAGGAGCACTTGTGGAAAACAGTGGTATTAACCACCTTCTGAAGTATTTACAGGTGACATATATGTGGAAGATAACTTTTGTGGAGAAGTTCTCTCTCTCTCTCTCTCTCTCTCTCTCTCTCTCTCTCTCTCTCTCTCTCTCTCTCTCCCCCTCCCTCCCTCCCTCCCTCCCTCTCTCTCTCTCTGCATAGGAACTGAATTCCCACTTCTAGGGACACTGTAGTTGCTATTGTGTTAGAAAAAGGATTAAATTATGCCTTTCTAAAATTCATGTTGAAGTCCTTAGCCTCAGTACCCCATAATGTAGCTGTGCCCTAAAAGGGTAATTAAGGTAAAATAAGATCATAGGGGTGAGCTCTAATCAACACAGAGAGGCCAGGTCACAGACAATTAGGCCAGTGAGCAACCAGGTGAGCACACAGGGAGAAAGGTAGAGTTGTAAGCCAAGATGAGAGGCATAGAAGAAACCAAACCTGCTGACTTCTGCTCAGATTTCTGGAATCCATAACTAAGAGAAAATAAATTTATGTGGTTTAAGTCGTCCTGTCTAGGGTGCTTCGCTATGGTAGCCAAGGCCAACAAATCTACAAGGGAAGAGAGAAAGCCTACAATTGGTGTGTTAGAGACTGCTAACCAGTAGTGATTTAGATAGGTCTATATCTGGAAGAAATATAGATAACAGAAAAAAATGAGAAAAAAAAGAGATTCCAAGATGTGATAGACAGCTGGGTATTCTGATATCTCCCTGTAGGGTTTGGTGGGAGTTATCACCAGTGCTAACCAATATTGAATTATATGGACATGGGGGACACATGGGAAATATACAGGTTAAAGCAGATGCCAAGTGAATGACCTACCTGCCCACCTGATCCTGTGGATCCTGTGGTGCAGAAGCAGGTTAGACTTGATGATGGTTTACTTTGAACAGATAGTAATGTTTGTATGTGAGCTACAGAGCCAACTACTTGCTGGAACTGTCACCAGCTTTCTAAGGAGGAATGTCTTTGTGCTATCCCCAGAACCATACTGGTTAACTGGACTGCAAACTCATAGAGCCAATTCAATAATGTACAGCCAAAGCCAACACAATTTAATAACTGCAAATATGCTTTTCATTGTTTAGGTACTATAATAATAAGACTAAAGGAAAAAGCTTTGGACTCATGCTCATTGTCAACCAAAATGAGATGAATGAGTACTTGTGAGGAGCCAGCTCCTATGAGGAACTGAGGAAATGGCAGTGAAACAAAGAGGAAGATAAATGTGTCCCTGTCATTTGTGAGCTCCAGCAGATTCATTCTTCAGGATCTGTTTTCTTGTATGTTAATTCAGGATCATCATATTGATTTTTGGATAATTCTTGAAAAAAAACTGTTTTTTCAGGAGAAAACATTAAAAATATTTAAGACAATACCTGGCACATAACTCTGTGCTGAGTTTCTTTCTTACTTCAATCCACCTTTACTCTTACTACCAAGATCAACATGTAAGAAAAATTCCTTTGAGTATTATTGAAATCTATCAACCTTCATGGCAAAGTCTAAGACACAGGGAAAGAGTGCTGAGCAAGGCCAGCTCTTACTGGAGTAAACTGGCTCTTCATTATCCTGGAAGAAACCTTCAGGACTGTCAATATGTTCTTCTTGAAGGAGTGTGAGTGCGTGTGAATGTGTGTGTGAATGTGTGTGTGTGTGTGTGTGTGTGTGTGTGTATCACAGAGTACAAAAGCAAGATAACTTGTTGAAATAGACTACAAAGAGGATACAATAAAGAATACTCCACAGAAACAAATCAAAATAACCCACTATCTTAAAATACGAAAAGCCTTATATTTTTATACATGGAATATACTAATGTGTTCTTTATTTTTTTTTCATGAAGTACAGTTAGCTCTCCTTTCTGGACTGAAAAAACAATACAAGACAAAGGGTGAATCAATCCCTGTTACCTTCAAACATTGTGGGGAGTGCATGGATTGGGTAACATATTGATTGGTATGGTGCGTTGTATGTGGTGTTGAGCAGGGTTGTCAAGTGTCCCTTTCCAACTGCCAGGTTGGCTAAGCAATCTGAGAATGGCCTTGCTTTTTCACAATGTCAGGGAGTAGTTTCAAATACAGAGTATTCAGCCTACATATTCATAGTTTCAAAAGTTTGATTAGGTGCAAATTATCTTCAAATTATTTTCAAGCCCTATCTAAGCCATCAAGTAGTAGGTTTTATAGGCAACATGTTCTTTTCTCTTACTTCTGTCTTACTAGCCCTTCACCTCCTGCAAAGCAGAGTTTT
Source organism: Peromyscus eremicus (assembly GCF_949786415.1). Lineage (NCBI taxonomy): Eukaryota > Metazoa > Chordata > Mammalia > Rodentia > Cricetidae > Peromyscus > Peromyscus eremicus. Next base: position 24,938,660 of record NC_081419.1, on the reverse strand, counting down.
GTTCTAAGGTAGAATGCTAACTTTTTTAAAATCTGACTTACTTTTATTTTAATCTCAAAATCCTCCCCAAACAAGTCTCCTAAATTTACTCCCTTTATTTTTTTCCCACTGAAACATAGGCTGCAATTGTGTACTCCATACTAACCATTATCTCAGTCAGTTCTTTATTTTATTTTTAAAAATGCTGAGTTTATTCTTTCCAGAGTATAATGTCAAGACCTTTATAGGTCACAAGGACATAAAACACCAAAGTGATTTTTACACCCAGATATGGAGCCACCCAATACAAAATTTTCCTTTGTATTTCACTCTTGTACACAAACTCATAGGCCTTTCATTAAACGATAATGGTCTGTTATCAAATAAACAATGATAAAATATTTCCTTCTATATACTGGATTTTGCGTACAATACCCTTAGTTGTAATGTACAATGAAACTGCCTGCTGTTTAAGGAGCTCTGTAAAATTTATATGTGGTGGCTCTCCTTTAAGACAGAACAACAAAACTCTGGTCCGAGGGCTCAGTTGGGAAAGTATTTGGTGCACAAGCACACAGATCTGACATCAACCCTGGGGCCCATGTAAAAAAAAAGTCAGGCATGTTGGAACATGCCTAAAATCCCAGCAGTGAGGAGGTAAAGATATGGGAGATAGTCTAATTGGCAAGTCCTAGTCAATGAGAGACCCCATCTCAAACAACAAGGTACATGGTACCTCTTGAGGAATGAAACACAAGGTCGTTCTCTGACATAGGTACACACACTCACACATATACCTGTGCATATTCATGAGCCTGTGTGCATGTGCATGAGCACACACACACACACACACACACACTCACACATGGGTGGGGTAAGCACAGAGAAAAGATAGAATAATCACATAACTTGAACACATTGTAAGCAACCTAATAAATAGTACAATCTTCTTAGTAATAAAATTTAGACAGACTGATAACATCCTCACCAAAATTTAGCAGGCCAAGGTTTCAGATTTTTTTATTCTTTCTGTATGACTTACACACCAAATAAGACACTACAGTAACTGAACTTTGGTGTAAATGCCCAGACCCTATGAAGTGCTCTCATAGTAAGTCATGCGATAATACAAGGGCACTTCTCTCCATATCACCTAGTTTCTAGGGTATGTCAGAAAATATACGTGTATATTATGTTAAAAATCAAGAAACTAAATAGGTTAATGTATAGAGGTTTTAATTAAACTACTTGATTTTTGTTCTCCAGCTCTAATTACTTTCTACTTCCCCAGATATTGTTACCAATCTTCCATTTACCATTCACCAAGGAGCTTAAGCAAGGGAAATATCTCAGGCAAAAGTAACAGCTACCCACCAACCCCCTAGGATTTCAAAACTCCAGCCATGACCTCACAGGTTTCTTTCGTTCCAGAGTTGACTTAGTGGTCATTGAAATCATGAAAGTGTTAAGTGGGAGGACTCATAAATCAGCATTTCAAAGTCTGCTGCCAGCATGAACTCCCCACATGGAAAAGAGGAGGGTATTTAGACCATACTCAACAGTTCTCACATCCTGAAATGCAGCTTTTTAGTGATCTGAAATAGGACATCACTGAAATCTAGGAACACAAAAGTAGGACAGGTCTTCTTCTTTTTTATCAGTCTATCTACGCACAAACCATCTACAAACGTGCACTTATGCCCAAAATACTGAAAACAACAGAAAGTGAGATCACTTATCCTAAATTAAAACCACTTAAAATTCAAGAAACATTCCAGTATTTTGTTTTAGGTGAAAATATTTAAGGTAATTTTTTCTGTATATAAAAGAATGCAATTATTTTTAAGTATATTATTTCTTAATTTATTCAAGCAGAAACATCCCCATATATACTTTTAAGAAGGAGAAAATAGAGATTTATCTTATTTTAGCTTAAATGTTTGGTAGAAATTTTCAAGTGCTTTTTCTATAGACATTTACTTCCCTTCTGTGGTCTTGTTTTAGGATAGGAAATGAACCTTGTTTTTCTTGGTGATATAAATTCTACCATAAGAAATATAAATGACTATTTGCTTCATTATTTATTACAATTGAAAATAATAATAAAAGGTAGAGAAATATATCAAATTAATTCAACCAGGTCAGATTCATTGGGATATTTTTTGGTGAATGCAGAATGTTTAATAATGGGTAATCTGTTAACATCCGATGTTTTAGTGTAAAACTTAAAGTAAATTTATTTTAGAGATAAAATAGAACTTACCTTTCTACAAATAAGTCTAAAAGTAATTTTAGAAGCAAGTTTGGCAAAAATGAATACTTTAACAATTGGACATGTCTAAAACAATTGGTTATTTAAATGAAGTCTACTTTTTTGGAAGACACAATTTACAGCATGCTTTTGTAGAATTAAAGGCCAGATTATGGTGTCTGTCACATCCTGAGACACATCAGTTGAATATGGCAACATTTTTAAAACACGGCTGGTCAGATATTTCACAGGAAGGCAGCCATCTACACAGTGCAAGCTGAGAATTACGGGAGAGTATCCCTGCCAGCAATCACTCTGCCCCTACATTCTTTATCCTACATTCTTATCTGGTAGCATTCAGAATTCTAATCACTAGTCATTATTTTTTCGCATCATTAAAAATCTTTACCAGAAAGCAAACATATTATCTAAGAAGTCATTAATAAGTCATTAACACCTTGCCTTAAATTAAATCACTCAGACTATGCTAATAGTTTACTTAAGAGCCCAGAGGGAGTATAGTACCAAACAGGTAAATTTGATGAGGACAGACATTTTTAAAAGTACAAATTTGGGTCATTTCAAAAGAAAGGACCATAAACTACTGTTTGGCTTGTCAAGAGAAGAACTGAGAGGGTCATAAATGCAAAGGTTGGAGAGGTATAAGAGGAAAAGGACCAAAACTAAAACAAAACCTATGTCATCATTTCCCTCCCAAGCAAGGGATGTAAAACTTGTGTGTGATTGACAGCTTTCCAAACATAATCACAGTACGTGATTTATACTGCTATCCCATAAAATCTGGGCTTTAGTGACAGCTATGACCTCTGCAGTACTAATGACACTTCTGGCTGGCATAGAATTCGCCACACTCCCAGGTCCCTTACCTTTTTTTTTTTTTCTGAAGCAAAATTCAGGACACAGGAAACACTCACTGGCACTTTTTGTTGAGATATAGCTTAACTCTTAGACTTGTGGAAATGCCCTCAGCCACATAATTCATAAAAATCAGACAGTAGATTACTGATTACTACAATGACATACAGGTAATTCTGTAGCAAGTGATTAATATCAGGTCATGTGGGATCACGCAACAGTGCAGCTGATGGTTTGATTGAAGTGACTAGTCCGAGCAGGTGACAATGTCTCAAGACAATCCTGTCCTGACAGAGCCACACTCTGTCATCAGTGAGCTCTTAGGCTCTCCAAGTTCTTTACTAGTCACAAACATACCTCTGCTATTCAACAAAAAGAAATAAAAAATAACAGCATTTTACTGAAAATTGCATGAGTGGGTGTTTTCGGAAATTAATCAATAATGAAAGAATAAAGCTGTTAGTGGACTGTATTTTCCACGCTCCAGAGCTACCTATGCTTAACATTTTCTAACCAATTGTCTATTTTTTAAAAACTCTGGTTATCATCCTCTAGAGTTGAAATTAGAAATTTAATTGAGTGAAGGGAAGGAAAATCACTCACTTCAAAATAAGGTAACTATTTCAAAATATTTCTGTAAAATGTTTCAGACAATCACTAGCAGCCCAAATTCTTGGCCAACATTCTTCTCTGTATATATAGTTGTTTTTATAAATGCCATGCCACAAAAGTTAACTCCTTCAGAAACATGTTTATCTTAATTAGGAAAGCCAACAGACTTCTAATGGAAAGAATGGGCATTTTTCTCTGTGTTATGGAAGGCATCAAAGGCCCCGCTCTCCTGCCAACCAGCCTTCCTTCCTTCCTGCCTTTTAAACCCAGGTGATTGCCAACAGCTGAGACTGCGCTTCCCCTGAAGCCTCTCTTGCGCTGACTCCACTCTGCTGCCTTGCTGCGTCTGGGCTCCCTTGCTCTCTCCCCTCACTTTTTGTGTTGCTCCTTGTGTGTAGTTTTTGTATTTTGCCTCAGGAAACCAAGGGATATTCATGGCACTGAGGCAAATAATGTGGAATTAAAAACTAAATTCTTGAGGCCTTATCCTAGCAACAAGACCATCACCATCTGTTCAGAGGACAAGCCAGCCATTATCTGCCGCATTCTTTATACAACTCCATCACCTGTGAGGGGGAAGCACTGCCCCTTTCCTGGGCTCTCTCTTTGTGATGAGAGAGAACGGGCTGTTCCCCGAGGATCCTGTAAAATCAGGGAAAGCAAATATAACTGGAGCCACTTACAGAAAATTTAAAGGGACATGTCAGAGGGCCCTAAATGGCCATTCCAAAGTAATCTGATAATTGTCATCTGTGTGCAATAAAACCTGACAAAAATATATTGTTGGTGTCTCTGAGTACTCATTATATTATTTAAATTAGAGAAGGGCAAATGGAGAGCCTGTGTGTGTGTGCTCAGTGGTAAAATAAGCTTTATAGTCTGTCTGTATTATTTATTTATTTATTTATTTATTTATTTATTTATTTAGCTAAGATTGTATTTGTTTCTGCTTTCAAAACCACACAAAAAAGGCATATTTTTAAAATGTCACTTCAGTGACAAGTCGCTGAGTGGCTGAGTGGTGAACACTCACCCAGCAGGCATGGGGAACTGGGCTCAGTCTTCAGCCTTGAAAAATAAGTGTTATTGTATAGACTTCAGGGTGGGAATTAATGTACCTACAGATCTAGTTTAAGCACAAGATGAGATGTTTCCCCAGGAAAAAATGTTTAAAACAATAAACACAATGACTAGGTTATATTTCATATAGCAAATGTATATTATTAAGAATAAACAAGGTTCATTTCCCATCCTAAAACAAGACCACAGAAAAGAAGCAAAAAGAAAAAGTACTTGAAAATCTTCCCCAGAAGCTGAAGTTCAACTAAGATAAAACTCAACTATTTTCTTCTTATAATACATGTGGGGAGGTCCGAGCCAAGCAATAGATTAATACATAATAAATAAATGCTATATACCAATCATGATATAAATGAGCTACTGAGCACTCTAATAATAAATTGTCACATTCTTTTTAAAAAATACATCACAAATAGTAACTCTCAATGGATATAAAATATTGGCTTTAAAGTTAAAGCATACACAGACAAACAGGCCACACAAAGAAACATATACATGGGAAACATGAGGAAATACAGCTGCTGAGGTGTGTGTTGGTGTGCTCAGCTGCTCAGCTTTCTACAACAGAAGAACCTAAAACTCTATCCCAAACCTGAAGCAATTCTGGCATTTTTTTTTTTCCTTCGAGACAGGATTTCTCTTTTTAGCTCTGGTGCCTATCCTGGATCTCACTCTGTAGACCAGGCTAGCCTCGAACTCACAGAGATCCACCTGGCTCTGCCTCCCTAGTGCTGGGATTAAAGGCATGTGCCACCACCACTACCCGACCCAATTCTGGCATCTTAAAGGACATAGTTGACATTAGTGTTACAATACAGGAAATTCATATGGACACAAAGGCTCAAGCTGTAGTAGTCTAACTCTCTGTTCTCTTAGGCAGAAACACGTGATGATTCATCTCAGTTGTCAACTGGATGAGATCTAGAATTAAAAGAGATGACCCTCCGAGCATACTTGTGGAAGATTGATTGGGTTCACTGAGGTAGGACGATCCATCCACTGTGGGCAGCACCATCCTCTAGATTGAGACCTGGGCTACAGAAGAAGGATAAAGTGAGCCAGCACAGGAACTCATCATTCTCTTTGCTTCTTCTTTTTTTTTTTTTCTTGTTTTTTTCGAGACAGGGTTTCTCTGTGTAGCTTTGCGCCTTTCCTGGAACTCTCTTGGTAGCCCAGGCTGGCCTCGAACTCACAGAGATCCGCCTGGCTCTGCCTCCCAAGTGCTGGGATTAAAGGCGTGCTCCACCGCCGCCTGGCTCTCTTTGCTTCTTAGCAGTGGATTCAACGTCCAGCTGCCCCAGACTCCTGTCGCCAGGACTTGTCCACCATGGATGACCTGTATCTTTGAAGTGTAAGTTCAAATCAACCTTCTCTCCCTCAAGTTGCTCTTGTCAGGACTTTTTTTTATCATAGTAATAAAAAAAGGAAGACAATATACTTAATGAGTGATAAAGTGTCTTCATAGACTCAGTTTTCATGGATCAGTATTTCCAGATCCATTGGTAAAATACAAACTCGCATTAGTAAAATACAAGATGAGCAGGTGATTGCTAATTATCTTCTTTTGTGCTGTACTTTGTCTTCCCAGTTCTTTGAATTTTCCCCATGGCTTTTGCTAAAATTATTTCGGCCAATCACAACTGAAAGTCCTTGACAATTAGGTAGGGACTTGGAAAAACAACCAAATCATCCTATTTCTGAAGGTTACTTCAATTGGTCAGGCACATGAAGATATTCTTTGATCACAAAAATTTCAGTGCTGAACCAGGAAAGTCACAGATAAACTAAGATGAGCCCCTCACCCATAACTGTAAAATAAATTCTCTTGTGGTTCAATTTGGTGCCAAAGCATAGACAAACTTTTTAAACATGTCTTTGTGAAGCTTTTTTATTTTTAGAGAAATAAGACTTTAAAAGACCTACATTTGATAGGTAAGAGATCTTTTTTTAAATATTTTTATTTTATAATTAACTTAATTTCACTTATCAGCCACGGATCCCCCATCCTCCCTCCTCCCATCCCCCAGCCCGCCTCCCCAGTCCACCCCCCATTCCCACCTCCTCCAAGGCAAGGTCTCCCCTGGGGAGTCAGCCCAGCCTGGTAGACTCAGCCAAGGCAGGTCCAGTCCCCTCCTCCCTATACCAAGGCTGAGCAAAGTGTCCCAGCATAGGCCCTAGGTTCCAAAAAGCCACCCCATGCACTGCCTGGGGGCCTCCTAAACAGTTCAAGCTAATCAACCAACTCACTTATCCAGAGGGCCTGGTCGAGCTCCATGGGGGCTCCTCAGCCATTGATTCACAGTTCATGCGTTTCTATGAGTTTGGCTAGCTGTCCCTGTGCTTTTTCCAATCATGGTCTCAGTATCTCTCACTCATACAATCCCTCCTCTCTCTCGCCGATTGGACTCCTGGAGCTCCACCTGGGGCTTGGCCGTGGATCTCTGCATCCACTTCCATCAGACACTGGATGAGAGTTCTATCATAACAGTTAGGGTGTTCAGCCATCTGATCACCAGAGCAGGTCAGCTCAGGCACTCTCTTGACCATTGCCAGTAGTCTATAGTGGAGGTATCTTTGTGGATTTCTGGGGACCTCTCTAGCACTCTGCTTCTTCCTAGTCTCCTGGGGCCTTCATTCATCATGGTTCCTCCCTCCCCGTTCTCCCACTCTGCTCCTGATCCAGCTGGGACCTTCTGCTCCTCTAAGCTCTCTTTCCCCAGACCCTTGTCCTCCATTACACCCCACCCCCACCCCCAGTTTGCTCATGTAAATCTCATCCATTTCTCTGTCATTGGGCGATCCCTGTGTCTTTCTTAGGGTCCTCTTTACTAGGTAACCTCCCTAGAGTTGTGAGTTGCACTCTGCTTATTCTTCGCTTTACATCTAGTATCCACTTATGAGTGAGTACATACCATGTTTGTCTTTCTGAGTCTGCGTTACCTCACTCAGGATGATTTTTTTCTAGATCCATCCATTTGCCTGCAAACCTCATGATGTCATTGTTTTTCTCTGCTGAGTAGTACTCCATTGTGTGTATGCACCACATTTTAAGAGATCTTACTGGACAATTACTATGAATTTTTTAATCGTGTGGATATATGTTTATGTAGATGTGTGTGTGTGTGTGTGTGTGTGTGTGTGTGTGTGTACACATGTGTGGAAGCCGGAGGTTAATGTCTATTCTAGAGGTAAATCCTTTGTCAGATATACAGCTGATAAAGATTTTTTACCCTTCTGTGAGTTTCATTTGAATGATGGTGTCCTTTGCTGTACAGAGCTTTTTAGTTTGATGAGGTCCCATTTGTTAATTTTTGGTCTTTGTGCCTACACTATCAAAGTTTTGTTCAGAAACTCATTTCCTTTGCCAATAAGTCCAAGCATAGTCCCTATTTTCTCCTATATCAGATTCAAGGTGTCAAGTTTTACGGTGAGGTCGTTGAATCATTTGGAGTTGTTTTGTGCAGAGTAATGAGACATAAGGATCAAATTCAATTCTTCTATAAATGTTTAGATAGAGATAGACAGATTGATTGATTGATAGATAGATAGATAGATAGATAGACAGACAGACAGACATATAGATAGATAGACAGATAGATTTAGATATCAGTTTAGTCAGCACCACTCGTTAAAAATATCTTTTCTCTAATGTGTATTGTTGGAATCTTCCAAAATTCAGGGCAAGAGATTATATGTGGGTCTTCCTCATTCTACTCCATAGATCAAAGAGTCTGTATTTATGTCAGCACCACACTGTTTTTATTATTATAACTCTGTGGTATAATTTGAAATCTGGAGTGGGGATACCTCCAGAAGTTTGTTTGATTGATTGTTTTGTTGTTTGTTTGGATGGTTGGTTTATTATTGTTGTTGTTGCTCAGAATTATTTAGGTTATCTTTTGTATTTTTGTGTGTTTCCATGTGAAATTTTTTCAATGTTTTATTGGAAATTGCACTGAATCCAAAGATTGTTTTTAGTGGGGTTGCCATTGTTACAATATTATTCCTACCAATCCACGAACATGGAAGGTTTTTCTGTCATCTTATATCTTCTTTGGCCTTTTTTTTTTTTTTTTTTTTTGGTGTCTTAAAGTATTCATTGTACAAGTCTTTCACTTCCTTGGTTAGATTAACTCCAGGATGTTTTTGAGGCTATTTTGAATAGTATTGTTTTCGTGGTTTCTTTCTTGCTAGTGCCAGAGAGCATCATATAAAGTAGGGAAGTCAGTTCCTGTATTTCTCATACATGAGTCACCCATAAAAAGTTTTCATATTTACAAAACATAAAAAATAAATAAAACAAAAACCTGGAAGTAATTGTAACAGACATCTCTGGTACCAATAGCTCATCACTCTGCAAACCAAATCTCAAACTCACAGCATGCAAACATCCAAATAAGAGTTAGAGACAGTGATGGAGAACGGAACAGGTGCCCATTTTCCAAGAGGTGCAAAACAGAATAAGTCAGTAACAGTCAGCTCATAGGATGGGCAGCATTCTCAGGACATATGGTTATTTAAAGAGAAGAAAGAGGAGAGGAGAAAGAAAGAAAGAAGGAAAGAAACAAACAAACAAACAAACAAAGAAACAAAGGAAGAAGCAAAGAAAGGAAGGAAGGAAGGAAGGAAGGAAGGAAGGAAGGAAGGAAGGAAGGAAGGAAGGAAGGAAGAAAGAAAGAAAGGAAGGAAGGAAGAAAGGAAGAAAGAGAAGGAAGGGAAGGTACTGCACCAGAAAGGAAGCTCTCTCTACAGATAAATAAGAAAGACCTAAAGACAGATAACAACAAAGTACAATATGTAGACCATGTTTAAATTTTGATTTGAATAAACTGACACTTTACAAAATACAACCTCATTAAAACAAATGAGGATGTTGAACCACAAATTGAATATTAAGTGATTTTTTTTTTTAAGTTTTCTCACTGGGACTGAGAAATGATTCAGTGATTGACAGCACATATTGCTCTTGAGAAGATTGAGGTTTGGTTCCCAGCACCCACATTGGGTGACGTGTAACTCCATTTCCAGGGTATCTGTTGCCCTCTTTGGGCCTCTATGGATACCTGTATCATGTGGTACACATGAATATACTCAGGCACATACACATAAAATCAAATAAATCTATGTTTTTTAAGAGAAAAAATAACTTTTGTTGAGGAGGATATGCAATTGATTTTTTTTGTTAATTGGTAAAGAAGAAATTTTTAACAGTTGAGATACATCCTAACATGAATGAGTAAAAAGCTATCATTTTATCTGAAATTATTTTTAAAATACTCTAGCAAAACAAAAACACAAAGAGAATAGATCAAAATCAAATCATGAAACTCTTGACATCTGTTGAAGGTTGTGAAAGGGAAACAGACATTCTTTGTTGTTATTACTCACTATTTTTATGTCTGAAATATCCTACATATAAAACCTTTAAATGAAAAACAGAATAACTAGACACACCCTAAATTCACAAATATAACTGATGTGAGTTCTTGTCTGTTTCCAAGGAATTGATGCAGTCTGTCTGTCTATTGATTTCAGATTGATTCTTACTGGGAGTGGTGGGAACTGGGTAGAGCAGGCACCTAGATGGTGAAGTGTTTGTCGCCTTAGGATTACCAAAAACAAATACTAATGTACATCATTTGGCTACCAACTCATACACTCTTGAAGTGTCCCTCAAGTTCTGTGAACCTAAGGAACAAAAGAATCTATTTAAATATTAGCCTAGAGGAGATACAATTAGAAAGTACAAAGAGGAAAGTGAATACCCATCTCAATTGTATTATTTAGAAAGTGTTTTCAAATGCATTATTTCTGTAAATTCTTAAAGAATAATAATAATAAACTGTGTATTATGGACTGAAGTCAGATGAGAATGAGAAAAGTGAGTCACCTGAAGTTAACTTTTCTCTTATGTGAAGGACTAGTGGGCCTAACCTGGAAATGTCACAATAGGGTACTTCTTGCAGTAAAGTACTTGTTGTACTTAATCCACTTGTTTTTATGTCCATAATACCTAAAATAGTATTTGCCATATTGTAGTAACTTGATAAATATTATGTTTAAGCTTCTTTAAGTCTGTAATAAAGTCATAATTGAATATCTACCTCTTCTCACATCATTATTTTTTCTTTTTTCTTTATTTTTTTATTTAAAAGGTTTTTTTTCATTTTACATACCAACCACAGTTCCCCCTTCCTCTCCTCCTCCCACTCCCCGAACACCACCACCCTACCCCACACCCCATCCACTGCTCAGAGAGGATAAGGCCTCCCACGGGGAGTCAACGAAGTCTGGCATATCAAGTTGAGGCAGGACCAAGCCCCTCCCCTGCATCTAGGTTGAGCAAGGTATCCCTCCACAGGGAATGGGCTCCCAAAAGCTAGTTCATTCACTAGGGATAAATCCTGGTCTCACTGCTAGGGGACCCACAAACTGCCTGAGCCACACAACTGTCACTCACATTCAAAGGATCTAGTTCAATTCTATGCAGCTTCCCCAGCTGTCAGTCCAGAGTCCATGAGCGCCCACTAGCTTGGGTCAACTGTCTCTGTGGGTTTTCCCATCATGATCTTGACTCCCCTTGCTCATATAATTCCTCCTCTCTCTCTTCGACTGGACTTCAGGAGCTCGGCCCAGTGCTTAGCTGTGGATCTCTGCATCTGCTTCCATCAGTTACTGGATGAAGGTTCTATGATGACAATTAGGGTAGTCACCAGTCTGATTACTGGGGAAGGCCAATTCAGGCACCCTCTCCATTATTGCTAGGACTCTTAGCTGGGGTCATACTTGTGGATTCTTGGTAATTTCCCTAGCACCAGGTTTCTCCCTGACCCCACAATGACTCCCTCTATCAAGATATCTCTTTCCTTGCTCTCCATCTCTGTCCCTCCCCCAACTCAACCATCCTGTTCCTTCATGTTCTCATCCTCCTCCCCTCACACCCCACTCCACACTCCCAGTTTACTAGGGAGATCTTATTTATTTCCTCCTTCCCAGGGGGATCCATGCATGTCCCTCTTAGGGTCCTCCTTGTTATCTAGCTTCTCTGGGATTGTGGATTGAAGACTGGTTACCTTTTGCTTTACATCTAATATCCACTTATGAGTGAGTACATACTGTGTTTGCCTTTCTGGGTCTGGTTTGCCTCACTCAGGGTGGTTTTTTTTCTAGTTTCAGCCATTTACCTGCAAATTTCATGATGTCATTGTTTTTTGGTCTTTGGTTTTTGGTTTTTCTTTTTTTGTTTTTGTTTTGTTTTGTTTTTGTTTTTTCGAGACAGGGTTTCTCTATTTAGTTTTGGTGCCTTTCCTGGATCTCACTCTGTAGACCAAGCTGGCATCAAACTCACAGAGATCTGCCTGGCTCTGCCTCCCGAGAGCTGGGATTAAAGGTGTGCACCACCACCACCTGACGATGTCATTGTTTTTTACAGCTGAGTAATACTCCATTGTGTAAATGTACCACATTTTCTTTATCCATTCTCCAGTTGAGGGGTATCTAGGTTGTTTCCAGGTTCTGGCTATTACAAATCATGCTGCCATGAACATAGTTGAAAATAACCTTGTGGTATGACGATGCCTCCTTTGGGTATATGCCCAAGAGTGGTATGGCTGGGTCTTGAGGTATACTGATTTCCAATTTTCTGAGAAACTACCATACTGATTTCCAAAGTGGATGTACAAGTTTGCACTCCCGCCAGCAGTGGAGAAGTGTTCTTCTTACTCCACATCTTCTCCAGCATAAGCTGTCATTAGTGTTTTTGATCTTAGCCATTCTGACAGGTATAAGATGGTATCTCAGAATCATTTTGGTTTGCATTTCCCTAATGAAAAAGGATGTTGAGCAATTCCTTAAATGTCTTTCAGCCATTTGAGATTCTTCTGTTGAGAATTCTCTATTTAGATTTGTACCTCATTTTTTAATTGAATTATTTGGAATTTTGATGTCTAGTTTCTTGAGTTCTTTATATATTTTGGAGATCAGCCCTGCTGTGGGAAAATGCTCTTGTACACTGTCACTCAAACTAGTTTAATAAAATGCTGATTGGCCAGTAGCCAAGCAGGAAGTATAGGTGGGGCAACCAGACTAGGAGAATTCTGGGAAGAGGAAGAGTGGAGTCAGGAGTCACCAGCTAGACACAGAGGAAGCAAGATGAGAATGCTGCACTGAGAAAAGGTACCAAGCCACGTGGCTAAACATAGATAAGAATTATGGGTTAATTTAATTGTAAGAGCTAGGTAGTAATAAGCCTGAGCTACCAGTCAAGCATTTATAAATAATATTAAGCCTCCAAGTCAATTATTTGGGAAGCAGCTGCTAGGTATTTGGGAACAGGCAGGTAAGAGAAAAACTTCTGCCTACACAGCTCTCTGTCAGATGTGGGGTGGTGAAGATTTTTTTCCCATTTTGTAGGCTGCTGTTTTCTCTTATTTATTGTGTCCTTTGCCTTACAAAAGCTTCTCGGTTTCAGGAGGTCCCATTTATTAATTGTTACTCTCAGTGTCTGTGCTACTGGTATTATATTTAGGAAGTGGTCTCCTGTGTCAATGCATTCCAGGCTACTTGCCACATTCTCTTCTATCAGGTTCAGTGTAACTGGAATGTTGAGGTCTTTGATCCACTTGGACATGATTTCTGTGCATGGCAATAGATATGGATCTATTTGCATTCTTCTACTTGTCAACATCCAGTTATGCCAGCAACATTTGCTGAAGATGCTTTCTTTTTCCCATTGCACAGTTTTGGCTTCTTTGTCAAAAATCAGGTGTTCATAGGTGTGTAAATTAATGTCAGGTTCTTCAATTCGATTCCATTGGTCAACATGTCAGGTTTTTTTTATTGTTGTTGTTGTTAGTTTTTGTTTGTTTGTTTGTTTAGGTTTTTTGTTTCATTTTGTTTTTGTTTTTGTTTTCTTTTTTGAGATAGGGCTTCTCTGCATAGTTTTGGTGCCTGTCCTGGAACTCGCTCTGTAGAGCCCAGGCTGGCCTCGAACTCACAGAGATCTGCCTGGCTATGCCTCCCAAGTGCTGAGATTAAAGGCGTGTGCCACCACCACATGGCCACATGTCAGTTTTTATGCCAATAAAAACTGTTTTTACATCATTGTCATTATTAGTCTCATATGGTATTGTTGACTTTTCTGGGCTAAGCTGGATTGCTCATATCCTCTATTGCCAATGTCAAGTACATTTTAGGTAGAGTTCTTCCCAAATATAGATATGATCACTATGATCACGTGACAACCCATATACATACTTATGCGTATACACAAAAAGGCCATTCAATTATATTCATACTTCTAAGTATGTTATTATTATTATCTAAGTGTATGAATGTGAGTATGCCATTATAAATCGCTTTACATATATTTCTATATTACTATTTGATTATTTCATCCATAAGTTTCTTCCTTAACAGATTTAAACTGTTACCCAAGCAGGGGCTGATTGTTTTTTTTGGTTCCATCTCTATTTCCAGGGTCCTACATAGTGACAAAAGTATAATATGTTGTCAATAACTTTGTCAAATGAGTCATCCAGCAGCTGAATTTGGTTTACTTTGGATGATATTAGCATGTTACTTTCATCACTCAAACTAAACAGGTAAAACAACATAGAAAGGACAGAGTCAAACTATAATAATCCATCCAAGTCACTTTTCTGGGAGTGCTTGACATGGAAAAATGCTATCTGGTTTTCATTATGTTGCCTCTTTGTTTCTATGATACATACCTATGATAAAAATTTAATTCAGCTATTAGGAACAGTAAAAGATTAACAATAACTAATAAAAGTAGAACCACAATTGCAATGCAATAAAATAAAAATTATTTATTGTGGTGATATCTGTAATCTAAGAAATAAAATTTGCCTGAAGATCAGAGGACAGAGCCAGCCACTAGATTAAACATAGAGGTCAGGCAATGATGGCACATACCTTTAATCCTAGCACTCAGGGGGCAGAGATCTTTCTAGATCTCTGTGAGTTCAAAGCCACACTGGGCTACATGAGGTTGATTCAGTTTAGGAAAGAAACAGAGCCAGGCAGTGGCGGCACACACCTTTAACCCCAGTATTTGGGAAGCACACACGCCATTAATCCCAGCACTAGGAAGGTTGATTTAGAAAGTGAAATGGCTGGGTAGAGAAAGACATATAAGGTGTGAGGAGACAAGAACTAGAAAGTCTTTTGACTGAGGTTTCAGGAGCATTCAGTCTGAGGATTCATGGAGACAGGATCGGCTGAGGGGTTGGCAAGGTGATAAGTGGTTGTGGCTTGTTTCTTTGTCTCTCTGATCTTTCAGCATTTACTCCAATATCTGGCTCCAAGTTTTTATTATAAGACCATTTAGGATTCGTTCAACAATTTACTTTCTGTGAGTTACTTATTGTGGGCATGCAGGTTCCCAACACCACAGACACTGAGACTGTGAGGAATGAACACACAAATACACACATATATTACACACCTAGTCAAAAGTCCCTGGATAGGGTGGTCACAGGCCCTACGGTAGAACCTATTGTTACTTTTGCTAAATGGCTATGCTTTCAAAATACCTTCAAAGCATTTATGTCCGTATCCACATGGTCTGCTTTCAACCTTGACCAGAGAAGCTTCTTTTTGCCCTGGGTAACTATCAATACAGAACTGCTCAAAGTGATGAGAACAGTGACTTGCTTAGCCCTAAAGTAGACTCTCCATCAACCAGCAAAACCCTGCCAAGGCTCAGGAGCATCTTGTAACAGAACACAGAAAGAACGTAAGAGGCAGAGGGTGGTGAGATGTGTTAGAAAATGCCATCTTATGGACGTGATCTGGTTATTGCACTGGGAGACTCACATCAGCAGTGGTTACCTGGACAAGATCTTCACAGGATCAAGCCAGCCAAAATCCCCACACAGAAGGAAGAATTTATAGAGCTCCACCCCTGACTCAGGAGCAATTAGAAACTGAAAGGTTCTAGGGAGGAAGGTCATTCTTCTCTGTGGGTTTGGCCACTGGTAGGCTGCCCATACTCTAGTGGATGGTTCCATACCTACACATAAAAGAAGAACACTAAATGGGCTGAGTAGGCTGTTTTTTAAAATGAAAAAGAAAGCCAGTGGTGGTGGTGTACACTTTTAATCCCAGCACTCCGGAGACAGAGGCAGGCAGATCTCTGTGAGTTCAAGGCCAACCTGGGCTACAGAGTGAGTTCCAGGAAAGGCTCCAAAGTTATAAAGAGAAACCCTGTCTCAAAAAGAAGAGAGGGCATGGAATTGAGAGGTAGATGTGGGGTGAGATCTGTGGGGAGGTGGAGGGGGTAAATGAGGGTAAATATGATATTTTATTGTATACACACACAAAATTCTCAATAAATATTTTTTATTTTTAAGAAAGTAAATATAAAATGAATTAAAATGACAACTCAGAAAAAGTACTTTCTTAAATAAAAAAATCAGTACTAAAGGAATTGAAAACAATAAAGAGATAGTACACAAGAAGAAAGTGATCAGCAAAATGGCAGGTTGGTTGTCAGTAATGACTAAACGTAGATGAATTATACTTCTCATTTAAAAGATAGAAATTGGCATAAAACATGTAGTATAACAAAAATCAGAGTATACTGTCATGAGTAAGTGGAAACGATTACAAAATTTTATTACAAAATCTTTAAAGAGTCATTTGATTTCAAACTCTTAGCAAAACCCATCACACAGTGGGCAGAGCACACAGGACACTTGGATACAGTAAGATTGGCAGTGACTTTGGAGTGTGTCTCCCTGGTTATGAATTCTGAACTGCATGCTGATACCTTACCGTTTTAAAGTAAAATGCTGTTCATGTGAAATATTATCAAATAATAACAATTTGAAATACTATGAAATGATCTGAAAACTGCCCACAACCTATGAAGAGGCCTGCTCAAACCACACAGGCAAGCAGGACAGGAATGATCTTCAGGTAATTTTTGGTTTAGTATCTTTAGCTCGGAAAGCTGAAGTGATTTTGTTAATAAGCTAATAATAGATTTCTTGTCCTTCACAACATAAACTTGGCCTAAGAGAACAGATAGAATCAGCAGTGAGAACCTGCTTGAAGTGAACGCACTGTGCAGCCAGACACAGGGCTTCGGAGCTGTGCAGCACCCTGCCTGTGTCTTCTGCAAGGGGAGGAGATGCTTGGAGACTCAGCATTGGAGAGAATGTGGCGTCCAGGATGGCAGTGATGAGCACATTAGTATTCCTGGGGCCTCGGGCTCTCCATAGGTACCACCGTTGTGGAACATATTTCATCTGAAAAGAAATAGCCCCCTGAAGGGCACACATGTGAAATCTAAATACTACCCTTTCTTTTTGAAATTTTAATTTTGGAACTTAATATAGAGTCTACTGTTACCAGAACAAATGCATCCACCCAAAATCATCTAAAAGTAGCTGGAGACTCCCCAAAGCATAATGAGTTCTTATAGAGTTTCCTTAGCTATGGAGAGGAAA
The DNA here is from genome assembly GCF_949786415.1 of Peromyscus eremicus. Classification (NCBI taxonomy): domain Eukaryota; kingdom Metazoa; phylum Chordata; class Mammalia; order Rodentia; family Cricetidae; genus Peromyscus; species Peromyscus eremicus. The sequence continues at coordinate 24,921,386 of NC_081419.1, read as the reverse complement.
TCATTAGTAACCTAAGACAGAAATAAAGAAATCATCTAATTAATGTATTCAGAGATGAATCTTAATGTCCAATTATTCTCTTGATTTGACACAACCTAGTAACAACATAACATAGTCAGCAACATTGTACTACTGTTAGAAATAGCAGGAAGTAGCCCAGTGGGGGAGGGAGAGACATTTTCTTATCCCTTTTCCTTTCTTCTTTTTCACAGCGTACAATAAGAAAATCTCCTACTTAAATTTATCTAATATTTTTAAGGAAGCCAATGGAATTAACCTGAAAATTATATTCTGCTAGAAAATCTGGATTCTATTGCACGTAAAGCTTACAGCTATGATTTAAACAAAGGTCTAGTGTCCAGCTCACTAAATGTTAGCAAATTGTTGCCTGTTTTCAGTGTAGGCTCTCAGTTCAGCGTATTGGTTCATTTAAGCGTGTGTAGTTTCCACACGGTGTAACTGGTCCACTACTCAATGATGCTTCTGACGAGAAGGCAAGAGGCAGGGAAGGAGGGCGAAAGCGAGAATTAACAGAAGACACTTCCCGGTATGTTGGCCCTTTTCACTAACTGCTGTGCAGTGACCGCGACTGTACAAAGAACTCGTGGGAACCGGAACTTGTGCCTGACCTCCTCCCCTCCTGCTTTTCCTCCTCAAAAATTAAAACATTTTCAAAATCCTTCTTTCCAGTTGCTTAAATTCTTCCAAAATTGAAAGGCTATAGCTCTTAAACATTAATGATTTTTAAATGTAATCATAGAATTAATACTTGGATACATTTATGATTATTTAGCCTCATCTCATTCTCCCTTTTAAAACATTATAAAATAAAATACATATCTAAGAACACAAAATTCACTATGTGACTACCAGAATGATTTTTTTTTTCAAAAACAAATTTACTTCATGGTTATTTTTATATTCAACAAATGTCTCCTATTGAGATATTTTTTGCTTGCTTTGTTAGGCAATCCCTCTTTATTATATATGCTTTTTAAACACTGACAAATACCTCTCTCCTACTGCTTTACTACCTGTCAATCACCCCAGTGTTGTTGTTTTTATACTATGAAGCTCTACTCTGACTACCCCAACTATAGGTGTGGTTGAAAGACTAATGTGTGGTGAACATCCAATAATATGGCCACATAGCAGCAGTAGTTAGCTGGCAATAGAAACAAAAATTCATAGAAGTCACTATATTGGATGCCAAGAATTATAATCTTACTCCAAGGGATGCCTAAGAAAGGAATCTGACCTTCAAGAACAGGAAGTCCAAGTGAGAAGACACAGTGCATGGAGATGACACACACCTGCCACCTGTCGTTAATAATACTGGACCAAAGAACTAGATGTAGAATTCAAAGAGACTACAGTCAAGGATTTGTATTTTTTCTTTTTAAGAAGCAGTATTTGAGTCTACCTCAGATTCACGTAAAATTCAGTTAGACAAATACAGCATGTAATTTCTTTATATCTGGATGTTAGCTGTTAAGTCTTCATAAGCAGGCTACAATCTGTATAGCCACAGAGGTTAAGTAGAGAGTAAGAGACTTGTGAATAGGGAAGAATTTCCATAAAACGGGGAAATAGAATAGATATTATGCAAGGACGGGGGTTGGGGAGCTGGCTTAGACTGGGAAGATCAAATGGGAGAATCAAAAGAAGGAGAAAACAGAGAAGGACAGCTAAAACCAAGGGCCATTTGAGGGGTCATATGGAAACCTAACACAGTAGCAGCCTCTTAAAATATATACATATATGAAAGAAATCTAGATGGAATCTACCAACTAACAAGGACACAAAGCCCCAACTAGATATCCCTTGCCACTAAATGAAATTTCCGGTGCTGGGAATGGTTTATATCCAACCAAGTTGTTGGCCAAAGAGGCCCCATGGGAACCCCCAAACAACCCAGGTTATTGCCAAGGGTATTGGTCTCTCTCCACAATCTAAGAGCAAGGCCCTATTGCTGAAAACAACACCTACATAACTCCCTGAGCAGGGAGAAGTCGAGCAGGTGCCTTCCTAGTGCCTTTACTCCTACTGACTAGTGGTCATGGCACTGGAAAGTACTCTGCATGCTACCCAAAGAAAAAGGTAGACACTAACCCAGCTACAAATACTTGGTCCTAGATGGCATGTCTCCATTAAATACCTCCCCTCGGGGATCTAGGAACCCTATGGAAGATGAGGTGGAAAGACTGTAGGAGCCAATAAGGATGAAAGACATCAAGGAAACAAGACCTTCTAAACACAACAAGACTGAAGCACACATGTACTCACGGAGACTGTAGCAGCATGCACAGGGCCCACACAGATCTAAGCCATATGGGGTCCCAGTGCTGAGATGGGAAGTAAACACAAGCCACAATCTTCACCCAGAAGCTATTTCCAATAATCTCTCTGAAAGAAAAAAATTAGTTTTCTCCAATGGAGTATGAACTGGGTACACAAACCAGACTTTAAGGGCAGGCCCCATGCCCAGCAGTAGATGACCAATGCAAAACAAACTCAATGGTATTTTGTGGGTGGAGAGTTGTCTTATAATGCTTTGTCTGGTCATTTTGTATTATGGGTCTTTTGCTTATATATTATTGTTTCTGATTTTGTTTTTATGAGTTTTATGTATGTGCATGAATGTATCTCTGAGTCTGTATGTATGTATTTCCTGTGCTTTTTCTTTAGCTCTTTTTTTCCTGTTTGTTTTGTCCTATTCTGTTTCTGTTGTGTTTATTTTTTTATTATCATTTTATCTGTAAATACTCTGTTTTCTAATGGGACTGAGAAAGAAAGTGTAGGGATTTGGGTGACTGGGGAAGTGGGGAGAATCTGGGTGTAGTTTGGGGAAGAGAAACTATAATCAGAATACAAGGCATAAAAAAATCTAAAATAAAGGAGAGGAAAGAAAGAAAGAAAGAAAGAAAGAAAGAAAGAAAGAAAGAAAGAAAGGAAGGAAGGAAGGAAGGAAGGGAAAGGAGAAGTGCAGAGTAACATAGGCAAAGGTATGAAAATGGAGACCTGAAAGACTAGAAAGGAAACAAAGGCAGATATTGTTGGGAAGATCAGCACTGAGAGCAGTGGACAGTGTTGCACTAGCAAGAAGGAACTTTTCAAAACACTGTGACCAAATGCAATGCAGGGGAAAGGGGGTTTATTTCAGCTTACAGTCTATCCTGAAAGGAAGTCAGAGTGGGAAATTGAAATAGAAACCATGGAGGAACACTATTTGAAGACTATCATAGGCTCATGTTCAGTAGCTCTCCTATACAGCCCAGAACCACCTGTACAGGTACGGTGCTACCAACAGTGGACTGGGCCTTCCTGCATCAATTAGTAATCAAGACAATTTCCCATAGACACTCCCATAGGTCAATGTGATCTAGGAAATTCTTCAATGGGGACTTTCCCCTAAGATGATGCTAACTGTGTCAAACTTCATTGTTCACATCTTGGAAAGCAGTAAAATGTATAGTTCATGATTTATTTTTTAAGACTGAAGACATAATAAAAAAATGTAGCTTCAAAACAGTCTGAGAAGTTTTGTCTTTCACTTATGCTCCTATTTATTCAGCAAACATTGACTCAAGTTTTAGAATATACAATCATTATATTATAAATCAAAGGAAATTAAAAATTGCCCCACTTTGAGATCCACTTACCCTAAGGACTAGAGAAGGCATTAGTGCCTGTCCTCGTGAAGTGGAAAGTACAACTGAAGACTCAGATTACTCAAGTAGTGAAAAACTCTTAGCAGTGGGTATGGTCTGAGTTACCCATACAATCCTTCCAAGAAGGCAGTGGGGACCTTGTAGGCAGTGGCACAGGAACGCAGAGTGGTAGAGCTCTCACCCACACGATGGCACATTTTCTTATGACTTTTGTTGCAAAGGAGATGCGAGGTCCTGAGAAAATGCACTCAGTCATTTCCCATTTCAGAGGCTTCTGTGTTCTAGAAGCCCAGTTAGCCCCACACAAAATGTGATAGTCCAGCCTAGAAGTGCTGGCACATCACATCTAAACACATCTTCCAATTAGGGGAGCCTAGAAGATTTGAGAGGGGCAATGCAGTCTCCTGCCCTCCCAATGATTCTGAGAGAAGGGCAGGGTGCTTAGAGCTTTCAAGGAATGAATTCCTACTGTCTACTATAGGAGCTTCCATAGAACATGCCAGAAAAACATTTCTCACAGAAAAACACCAAACCCTTTTTGAGGGCTCTGTTCTTAATAGAGTCCAAACAAAGACAAAAATTCATCTAGAATGTAGAAAATTGTGTGGTTAGAAATGACAAGAGGGGGTAACCTATATGCAAAGACAGTGATTGTAGAAACTGGAAATAATTTTATCCAAAAATCATATATATGAGCATATATAAACACCAACTTTGAAGGACAGAATAACTGAAAATTCAAATTGGAAAACCCAAGAGTGCACTCTTTTTCTACCTCCTACCTCCAATTTCATTTTGCCATAGAAGAAATACATGGAAAAGTGAAGTGATTTTATTTTTATTTTAAGATTTATCCACATATCTGTGTCTGAGTGATTCTTTCCTCAAGTAGTTTATAACATACAGCCCTGTTTTTAAGTAAGATGATGTAATATTCATGAAGCAATTGATGACCAAAGAGTTGGAGCAAGACTTGTAATATTTTTAATTGTGTCTATTTTTAATTTCACTCTTTAGGGAGTTGTTGTTTAGGGGGGTTGTTTTGTTTTACTTTTTAAAGAATCTTGCTGTGGGACGGTCTTTCTGTACACTGTGAATATGTCTTGCTACCGTTGGTTAATAAAGAAGCCTTTTGGCCTATGGCAACACAGAATATAGCCAGGCAGGAAATCCAAGAGAGATGCAGGGAGAAAAAAGGCAGAGTCAAGAGAGATGCTGAGAGCCACCAAGGGAACAAGATGTAATGGAACACAGGTAAAGCCAGAGAGACATGGTGACACATAGATTCATAGAAATGGGTTAATTTAATATGAAAGAGCTAGTTAATAATAAGCCTGAGCCATAGACCAAATAGTTTGTAATTAATATAAGCCTCTTTGTGCTTATTTGAGACTGAGTGGCTGCGGGACACAGGAAAACTTCCAACTACAGTCTCACATATACTAGGCTAGCCTTGAACTCATTATGTAGCAGAGGATGATTTTGAACTTTTTATTCTCCTGCTTCTAACTGCATCCAGAGTGCTGGGATTATAGGCATATACCACCATGATCACTTTTGTTCATTGCTGACTAACAACCAAAGGCTTCCTGAATGCTTTGTGAAGACTCGATCAACTGAGCCATACCTTCAGCCCTACTTTGTTACCTTTTAATAAGTTATATATAGATGGGCCTTGGCCTACATTTCTAGGCTAGGCTGTGCCCTAAAGAGTAAATACTTACAGAACTTGTAAAGTTCTGTGTAATGACAGCTCTCTTACAGGATGGTATCCTTTTATTTCTGTAATATTTTCAGACATAAAGAAAGGTTTTCATCAGAAATGACTATTCCTTCTTCCAACTGATCATTCTTGAATTTTAGGGATCCCTGTAGTCATTTAGGAATTGTGTTAGAATGCATATCAAGGGGCTTTATCCTAACACAGTGACTAAATATGAGCCCAGAACACCTGTGGGTTTTATTTCTTCCATGTTTTTATGATACTGATAACTGTTTGTCTAGGAACCTCACCTTGAAACCTCAACATCAATTACACCATGAAAACTTTAAGTCAGAACTGTCTTTGACTTATTTTGTATGTTAAGTGTCTACAACATAGTATAATCTCAACAAATGTTTATAGGATTGCATGAGACCCGCTTATTACATAAATGGTGTACCTAAAAAAAACTAATTAACACAGCTTTATTAAATGCCCAACTCAAGTCTTCTTGCTATCCCCACTTATATGGAAATTAATAAATGAAGAAAATATTAAGTAATTGCTGTCCCATTTGCTGAAAATGGAAAAGCTGAACTCTGTGTTGTCATGGATACAACATTCTATTTTCAGTACTAGTCTGTCCTACTTGTTAATGATTGTTACAGTAACCAATAGGAAGATAACACTTTACTCACCACATTTCATTAAATATAACACCTCATATTAAGCTTAGTGGGACAATAAGAACAAAGCCCTGCTTGCCAATTGTTTACAGAATTCCACTATTTCCCTACTGCCCATGACTCACATAGCATCAATCTTCATGACTAGATTCCCCCTAAAAGTCAAGAAAATAAAAGCTTTCTTTGTGCTACTGTGCAGTACATTTGCTGATATTTAACCAAGAGTTGAGTTTAAAGATTCTACTGTCTTTGATTTGAGGTTTCTGTTTCTCCAATAGAAGATTACTTTGCAAGAAATACCTTTGTTTCCCAACATTGTAAATTCAATAGAAAGGAAATTAGGATGATATGAGTCCCGAGCACTAGAACCTTGGGATGCTTGCTGTGGTCATTTGAATGTAATTGGCTCCCATATGCTCAGAGGGAGTGGCACTGTTAGGAGGTATGGCTTTGTTAAGTAGGTATTGCCTTGTTGGAGGAACTGTGTCACTGACAGGGCAGGCTTTAAGGTCTCTTTTGCTCAAGCTTCTCTCAGTGTGACACAGACCATTCTCCTGTTGTCTGCAAGATGTAAGACTCTCAGCTACCTCTCTAGCACCATGTCTGCCTGTACATCACCATGTTCCCCACCGTGATGATGATGGACTAAACCTCTGAACTGTAAGCAGCCACCCCAATTAAATGTTTTTCTTTATAAGAGTTACCATGGTCATGGTGTCTATTCACAGCAATAGAAACCCTTAATTCAAGAGGGGTGAATGAAGAGAGAAACTGTTTAACTTCAACAAGATTCTTTGCAGTTTGCTACTGATGGCAATCGCAATGAAATAATCACCACCATCACTGAAATCTGGAATCACGTCATGTTATTTCCAAGGAAAGTTGAGCTGTGAGAGCAGTGAGTGTAATAAAGTCTAAGGGGGAAAAATTACAAACAAACAGCTTAGGCTCTAGAAGAAAAATGAAGGATAATTAAGTACCTTTTATGATACACACAGCTGAGCGAAAGATCAAGGAAACACTGAAAACTGTAGTATTGTTTCAAAGCCAAGGGAAGTAAGTGGGAAAGGAAAGAAGGACAGATAAGTCAGAGGGACTGAAAAAAATCTCAGGATATAAAAGACTGGAAACAGATGTTTATATTAAACTGCCAATGGAGTGATGAAACCCTACAGATTGTGGTACCAATTTAACTAGAAAGGGCTATGGCGAGCAGACAGTTCTGAGTTGGAGCCCTATTTTCTACCAGTCAAGTAGAGGAGGTGGCTGCTCCTGCTACTGCTAATGATGAGTACCATATGCTAGCAAGAGACAGAGCTAGTGTTCTCGGCTGTGTTAGTTAAGAAGATACGTGAAATTTTCTTTATCTGTTACAAAATTAGTGCAACTTTGAAATAACTACATGCAGAAAGCATACAGAGGGGACCATATTGCTTCTCATTCAAAAAGTCAAGTGTGAGTCATTAAGCAATTGTTTACATTTCAACTTAATAACTCAGTTAAAGAAGCTTCGCTGTGATTCAGCCATGGTATTGCTCTAAGCTCTGGTTGATTTTTTTTTTCTTGTGGTGAAGAGAACACCAATCAAAAGATATGAATGTAGTCAAATAGTGTGCTATTTAAAAAGCAAAAACACTTGCTGCTTGCAGTCCCCTAGAGGAACACATCATCAGCTCTGTGTGCACATGTTAAATAGTTTACTGTCTGGGTGATCACAGGGTCCAAGCCTTGGTTTATAGCCATTCATCTAGTTCAGTACCTTAAAACTTTCATTACTGAGTTTTTTTTAAAATAATTTGTGGGGTTTTTTTAAGGCTTGGCAATATGGGGGGTCCTCATTTGTCTGTCCTTTACAGTAAGAGAATTTTGAGGTCAACAATAAACAAATAGCCCAACCAGAAGAAAATGCAAGAGCCAAATGTACAAACTGCTTTGTTTTCCTTCTGGAACTTGCAGCAACTGTCTTTATTCTGAGGCAAACACGTGGTTAATCTGACCACTTCAGCAGGAGAATAACAAAAGAAAAAATAATAAAGCCCTAGTTATTTCTTTTTCTATCTGGACAAATGCAATGACTGCTTATCTCAATATTTTATGCTCCATCTCTTTATCAATGTCATGTAGATATAGCTGACATGTTCTTTTGTTTGTTTCTCCCCCCAACCCTCTCAATCTCATTAAAATATGGAGCACACAAAGGGAGAGCCACAGAATAAAAATATTTTGGTAGTCCTCATTAAAAAAGAGTTTAAGTACTTTGGATTTTATTTTATTGCATGGTAATAAAATTCAGCCAGCAGAGATATGTCCAATCTGGAACTCCAAGGCGAAATCCTAAGCAGAGTTAACTCCTAAACAAGGAGTTTTGACCCGGACTTACCCAAAGGAAGCCTATTGCCCCAGAAAACCCATCTGCACTATTTAAGCTACTACTTTATTTTTAATGACCTCTGCCTTACTCTGAAGGTTTTTATACAACCATTAGTATGAAAGAGAAGGGGAGAAAAAGAATTCTGACAGAATGTTAGCCTCTTAACAAATACTATCAGATAAACTTTAATATGGCATGCTTATCAATCAAGTTTTGTTGTAAAAGATGAAAGAAAAGGGATAACTGGGAGGAGGCGGGAAAACAAGGCAAAAGACACGCTATCAGAGGCAGATCACGCTCCTGGCACATACCTGCCATTCAATTTTGTCTTGAGGACTTTAACTGAGGCTCGCTGCTTTTCAGTCCTTTGGATCTCTGATACCAACAGTAAACATCTATTACTTGGCAGTATTCTAAACTTGTCTGTTGGGAAAAGTTTAATCCACCTGTGCCCCTGCTTTTGGTGTGATATTGTCCTGCGTGGCAGGCCTGATCCAGCAACTCCACAGCTGCCCTGTACAAGAGCAACCCTTGCCTCCCAGTGCTCTCACTCACCTTTACCACCTTGGGAATTGTGAGTCCCCACTGAAACTCATACCAAAGCTTTGCATCCACAGCTGAGCAGAGCAGTATCTCTCTGGAAGTTGTTGCAAATGGTCCTTGAGCTCTCTGGAAACCAACTTGCTGAGAAAGGCTGATGGTCCCTGGGCTCTGTCCACTGCCCCCCACCACCACCACTGTGCTATCCTGCTTAGGTTCCAAGAATTCACAATGAACAAGAGGGTAGAAAGAAATTAGAATTGTAGACCTGCCAAAGGTGTCCCTTGGAGCAGTGTGTATATTGTGTTGTCATGTAAAAGAGCCCTTGAAAGATAAAGAAGCTGAGTCCAATTATATTACTGGTTCAATGTTCATCTGAGGCAGTCTAACATCCGACTTCCAAAGATATCACAGTGCCTGAAATAATGAATTCACCTCTTACTTCCAAAAAGATGTTGGAAAATTAATTCCCAGTGCTAAGACAAACTTGGCAGCAGAACAGACAGAGTACAATTTTCCGAGTTACCTGGCAATCATTTTGAAATGTTATCCTGTGTAAAATGGTGCTCTTGTGTCTTTCTCACAGACATAGTCTGTCTGATTCCTGGACTTTATTTCTTACTAAGTTGAAGAAGGTATGTCCATTTTGATACTGTCATAAAAGCATACAAGCTATCTGTCATAAATATTTATACAAACATCTAAATATAATTTCACATAACAATGCTGATTTTAATTACAAGTAAGTGAATGCCAATTAAAATTAAACCTTATAAATAAATGCATTGGAAATAAAGTTTGTTTTCATTGTGTGATTATTATTGTAGCTTATAATGAGAAATACCAACATAATAATTTAATCTCAACCAGGACTGCAATGAATTATTTTACATGTAATATTTTACCTAAAACACAAATTCCTGGATTTATATATCAGAGCCTAAGATTGATCATTCAAATCACATCAAAATTTAAGTCTTAGAGTACTTACTGAGCATGTACAAGAACCTAGGTTAAAACTGTAACCTTAGCACCACAGGAAGCTAACAATCTGACCCTGTAACTTGAAGTTGTTGACAACTGAGAAAATATAAAATGTCCAGAGTCTGAAATGTTGTTTGAGCAAGAGGAGCTTTCTGCCCTCCACACCTGTTCTGTTTATTACTGTTAAGAACCCGGCTTCGGCCGGGTGGTGGTGGTGCACGCCTTTAATCCCAGCACTTGGGAGTCAGAGCCAGGCGGATCTCTGTGAGTTCGAGGCCTGCCTGGGCTACCAAGTGAGTTCCAGGAAAGGCGCAAAGCTACACAGAGAAACCCTGTCTCGAAAAACAAAAAAAACAAAAACAAAAACAAAACAAAACAAAAAAAAAAAGAACCCGGCTTCGGAAGGCACAAATACACAGGGGCACCGTTCTTTATGCTGGGCTGTCTTTAGGCTATACCAATCTACTGATCCCATGAAGAGATATTTGAATGAATATTTCAGCATGAGAGAGATGGAGGGAGGGAAAGAGGGAGTAAGGGAGGGAGGGAGGGAGGAGGACCGGAAGGGAGAAGGAGAGAGAGAGAGGGAGGGAGGAGGAGGGAGAGGAAGAGAGGGAGGGGGAGGGACAGAGACGAGCCAGCCACAGCTGGGTACTCTTTCCTTTGGCAAAACCCAGCAGTGGCCATTACCCTTCTGTTTATGGCAACACAAACTACTTTATTTGAAAAGTCACTCATTTCTATGATAGCAGTGGACATGTTTTCATCAACAGAACAGTTCAGGAGGAAAAATTATATTATTAGCTAATTTTCATTTTATGAATTAGAAATTTTTCTCTGCACAGACAGAAATTTCAAACCCCTCCAGAAATGGAAGTGTGCCCATGGATTGATGACTAAGATCAAGTTTCCAGTGTGCTAATAACCTGCTCCAGTGAAAACATATTTTTAATTTGCTTTGAGGGTTATTTATTTTTTTATTATTATGCTAAGGGTTTATAATTTAATGTCAAACATAATTTTGCACGAATTATGTGAGTGTACTCTGATGCGGTAGATAAGCCTGTGTGCCTGCTTGGCATGGTCTCAGACGACGTTTTTGAGAAAATGGATCACCATTTGGCAGGTTGCCAGTCCATAAACTGCTCGGTAGAACACTGAAAGGAAAAAGTTGCAAGGAATTTTCATGTTTTGCAAAAGGAAAGAAAGGAAAAGAGAAAATCCCTAGTAATACTAGATAAAGAAAAGATAATTACACTCAGGGCCTTCTACTAGACATAAGATAAATTGGTAAACCTAATTAAGAAATTAAAAGGTTTCCAATTAGAAATTACAAAATCATATTTATTATAAATCACCAGCCAGCTGAGTGGAACAATATTTTAAACAGGAATATTTGTTTAAAATATAAAGTAGTCATCATAGTGTCTCCAAATTTTCTGACTAGATTGGTAAACATTCAGAAGCATCTACAGTGGGCCAACCATTGTGCTATGAATGAGAGATGCTGCTCTCTGGAGCTCTGTCTAACGGAAGAGATAGTCACAGAACATCCTGCTCTTGCAATGCAGTAAATTCACTAACGCTGTTTCACACGGGCTGCTTTGGAACATCCAGAAGTAGCATTGGGGCCAGGATTTGGGCAAGAGGTGAAAAGTCAGAAAATATCTCTAAGAGTGGACTGGGCAATGAACTTAGTGTTACAAATAGGAATTTAGAGAACCAAAGGATTGGCTGAACGAAATAAACATTTTTTATTTATTCATTCTTAAGTTTAAAAAAAATAAATATAATATTTGTATGCCATTAAGTCAATTTCATATGCTTTAGCTAACCTGGTTTTCAGACAAGCCCTTGTGGTTTGAGCATGAGGAGTTTGGCAGTCTCTCTCTGCACATGATAGTGATACCTAAATATCCCAGATAGTACCCCAGCCTGGGGCACTTGGGTACCAAATGACTTATAACCAAGCCAGCATTGAAGACAACTGATCTATCACTCTGGGATATGCAGTCCTCCACCACCCTGCTTACTTACTTTGTCACAAACATAGTAAGAGGGAAGTGCATGATTAGAATCACATGAAAGATCATTACAGTCTTTGCACCAAAGCAAAATTTTAAAAAGTTGCTGGGTGGTGGTGGCACACGCCTTTAATCCCAGCAGAGGCAGGCAGATCTCTGTGAGTTGAAGGCCAGCCTGAGCTACAGAGTGAGTTCCAGGACAGGCTCCAAAGCTACACAGAGAAACCCTGTCTCGGAAAAAAAAATTTTAAAGTTACGAATTTAACATAATAAAAACCAAATGCATATTTTAACATTTGTTGACTCCATATATCAAATCAAACTATGGGAGAAAATATGTCCTAGTTATTCATATAGAATATTTTTAAAATAATACCAAAAGAACAAATAACCTCATCAGTGAGTAAGCAAACCAACTAAAAAAACACTTCTTGAAAGAAAATATACAAGTATCCAATAAATACAAGAAAAACATTCAATGCTTTAATTATTAGGGAAATACAATTCAAAAGAAGAAGAAAAGGAGGAGGAGGAAAAAGGAAATAAAAACAAACAATTGAGTTGGGAGGAAGAAGCCAGAGAATCTTGAAGCCCAGCCTCAGCTACAGAGTGAGTTAAAAGCCAGCTGATCTGTATTGTGAGGGTATGTCCAGGGTAACCTGGGTTATGGAATGAATTCCGAGCTGACCTAGGCTATTTAGCAACACCACATACCAATTTTAAAAAAACCAGTTTCACTGAGGTTTTGTCACACATACATACCCCCATACACACTCACAATGGCTACTATCAAGAAAACAACAAAAAGTAACAAATCTGGGAAGGATGCGCCACAAGTACAAGAGATGCTGGGAGTTGTCCAGAGAATCACAGAATTCCTTCCCTGGCATGGACAAAGAGTTGGACATCCAAGAAAGACAGAAGACCAAGCTGCAGAGAAAATGAGTGTAGATATTTCATCCCTTTGGGGTGAGAGAAGTCCTAAGGCTTCCGTATTTTATATAATAAATGGATGCTGACTTGGGTATTTTATAGGTTCCCAGGGTCCTCCCTTTTACAGGGGTGTCCTGTTATACAGACCCCGTATCCTCCCACCATTTCTTACCCCAGCGTCATCTGGGAACAAGAAGCTGCTAGTTCAGAAAGCCTGCTTTCCTGTTCCTCTTCTACCTATATCCTTGCTAATTCTCCTCAAGAGGAACTTTTGAAAATTGTTGATGTAAATGTAAATTAGTCTATGTAACAGAGAAATAAGTACCTTGACAAACTAAAAATAGAATGCCCTGGTTAGTTTCAGTCAACATCACACAAACTAGAATTACTTGTGAAGAGGCAGCCTCACCTTAAGCATCCCTCCACCAGATTGGCTTATGGGCAAGGCTGTGAGGCATTTTTTTTTTTTTTTTTTTGACTAACGGTTGATGGAGGGCAAGCCACTGTGGGTGGTGCCACATCTAGGCAGGTAATTCTGGGTGTACAAGTAAGCAAGCTGAGCCAGCCATCAAGGAGCTTCTGCTTCAGTTCCTGCCCTCAGACTCCTGTTTTGAATGGAAACTTGGGCTTCTCTCAGTGATGGAATATAAGCTGTAAGATAAAGTGCTTTTGGTCAGTGTTTTATCACAACAGTGAAAAGTAAATTAGGACATTGAAGTACAGTGTGCTGTCGTTATACTGTTCCTTGGCATAGTCTCGAAAAAACTCAAAGCAGCACACAATAGAAATACCTGTATACTTACATTTAACACGACACTGTTCACAATAGAAAAGTTACAGAATCAGTCTTAGTACCCACCAATAGATGAATGGATAAAGAAAAGTTGTATATATACAATGAAGTATTACCTGGTCATAAAAACAAGTAAGATCATGTTACCTACAGAAAACTATGGATGGCACTAGACATGATGTTAACTGAAATAAACTGGAAAGAATAGGATAAAGGGGTAGATTATTGAATCTACTTTAAACTAAAAAGCAACTATTAATCTCAAATATTTTACATTGGTATGGATTTTTGGTTATCGATACAAATTTAAGATGTTTTTGTTAGAACATACTCTGTATATGTTTCTACACTTGTTTAAGACATTTTTGTGTACTGATAACCTTAAATAGAAATTTAAGGTTAGTTTTGTTATACTGTATATATGCTTCTATTCTTGTTTAAGATATTGTATCTATGCAGCTCACTTAAAAATATAATATATAATTAAGAAATACAGGTTAGTAGTTAGTCATCTGTAATAATCAAACTTGTAGTCATATTTAGGATGTTTTCAAGGTAAATGTAGTAGGGTTTCTTGGACTGACAGGCCTTAATCATGACATGGAGACTTAATATTAATTATGAATGCTTGGCCTTAGCTTAGGTTTGTTTCTAGCTAGCTCTTTTAAAAAAAAAAAAAAACTTAAATTAGCCCATTTCTATTCATCTATGTGCTGCTCCAAAGCTCATTCACCTCATCTACATACTGTCGATCCTGCTTTCCTGCTTCCTCCATGTCTGGCTGGCTGGCCCCCCTTTTCTCTCTGCCTGCCAGCCCTACCTATTCTTGCTCTGGCTGGCTATCGGCCATTTGACTTTTTATTAAACCAATCAGGTGCCTTAGGCAGGCAAGGTAAAACACCAATACATCTTCACATAGTGAAACAAATACTCTGCAACACAAACAAATGTAACACAACTTTACTTAATTAAATAAATACTCTGTTTCACAACAACAAACCATATAGATGCAGAAAGAAAAACATTTCATGGCTAACCTATGTTCTAAAACTAAATTGGGGGAGGGGGTGTAATACTGTAAGGGGAGCAATTTGGGAAAATAAAGGTAATCATGGGAGAGGAGCTATGACAAAAGTCAGGCTAATTGTGCATGAGTGTGATCAAAATAAGTGATAAGCATGCCAGAAAATGTCACAATAAAATTATTTATTCTGCACAATTAATTTAACAATAAAAGTAGTTATACAGGGAGTTACTGGAGAGACAGCTCACTGGTTAATAGCACTTGCTGCTCTTGTAGAGAACTCAGACTTGGTTCTCATATCCCACATGGTAATTTACAACCATCTTTAACTCTAGTTCCAGGGGATCCAATGCTCTCTTCTGGCCTCTGTGGGCCCTAGCATGTATGTGGTGCACATAGAGACACACAAGTAAACACTCATACACATAAATTTAAATATATATATATATATATATATATATATATATATATACATGCTTTTAAAAAAAATCATACAGAACTTACAGAAGTGTTTATTAGAGGATTAAAGTTCCAGAGGGTTAGGATCCAAAATGGCCAGGCAGAAGCATGGCAGCAGAAACAGATGAGAGCTTACATCTCAAACCACAAACAATAACAGAGAATACAAATTGGGGGTCTTGTATGGATAGCTTTTGAAACCTCAAAACCTGCCACCAGCAGCCTTCCCTGCAACAAAGCCACACCTCTTAAGTCTCTCCAAACACACCAATAACTGGACCGAAGTATTCACATGCCCAAAACTTATGGGGAACATCTCATATGAACCACAACAGTAGCCAATGAGTTAAGAGGCTTTAAAATTCATCCAAAGTTAGGTCTTTACAGATATAGCACAGACATTGTAGTGTGTTAAGGACTCCTCCACATCAGACTAGCCTAGGATGGCTCCTGAAGATACTCCCAACACATGTGATCTTTATAACACTTTAATTTCATTTTTCTACAAAATAGGTATAATGCCTCTCTTGAATTATGCTGAAGGAATTCATATTTAAAGTACTGATGTCAATGTATGTAAATGCCATTTCCTGGGAAAGAATTCTTGAAGAGCCTGAAAATAACACTAAGTATTATTAATAAGACCCAGAACACTGTGAACATGCTTAGAACATAGGTCTTTTATGTAGATTTCTGGTCCTGAAGTGGAACTATATATTATTATAGAATATAATATCCCATATGAAACCTATATGGCATTCAAAATACTTTCTAAACAACACAACCAATATGAATATGATGTAACACATACCTACTTTAGAAAATAATTAACGCTCACTCAAAGTTACTGAAATAAAATCAACAGAATTGAAACTGTTTGTCTTGTTTTCTATCATCTAAGAAATTTTCTAATTAAGTGGTCATAGCAGCTGAAAATCTAGTAGACCATTATGATATGCAAAATAATTCATGTCCCCAATGTGGGATGAAAAATAGAGCTTCAGGATATTAATCCAACCTAAGTCATATCATATGTACCATTTGATATTTTCATTTTACATACCACTCAGCATATTAATGAAAGTTTTTTTCACAGTATAAATAGGCAGGAACAGTTATTTATATTTTCTACTTATTCTATCCAATCTTCTTGATATCACATACGTGTGAAAGTAAATGATGTAACTGAAGCCAAATCTGGTTGGTTGTATAACTCATAGAAAAATCTCAGAAATGTGCATTTTCATCTATTGACTACTGTCTTAGTTAGGACTACCATTGCTGTGATGAAAAGTGACCAAAAACACTTGGGGAAGAAGAAGAGGTGTATTTTGCTTACGATCACAGTCCATTGATAGAAACTCAAACTTGGTGAGAACCTCGAGGCCAAGAGCTGATGCAGAGGCCATGGAGGATTACTGCTTATTGACTTGTTTTTCATGGCTTGCTCAGCCTACTTTCGTATAGAACCCAGGGGTATCCCCACACACAATGGGCTGCCCCCACCCCCATCAGTCACTTATTAAGAAAACGTCCTACAGGCTTGCCGGAAGCCTGAGTTCATGGTGGCATTTTCTCAATTGGGATTTTCTCCTCTCAGATGATTCTAGCTTGTGTCAAGCTGACATAAAACCAGCCTGCACAACTACTTAACCTTTCTTTCCCAGCAAATTTCAAGTTGAGGAATTGTTTTTAATTTGTTCATTCATTTTAGATGCTAAACATGAACCAGTGTAAACTGAAGCTAATGGCTTGTCCTGGAAAGACAGAACCTGGGCAATGGAGGCACAACAATTTCATGGTGTGCTGGCATTTTGGGCCACCAATAGATCTGCTAATGGGACCAGGTTTTAAAGACACCCTCAAGACATGTAGCATCTGCAAAGCATTAGATAATAGAACAATTTAAAACAAAAATGAGGCAAAGAAGTCATCAATAAGCCACATCACAGCAACAGGGTTCTGAATGACTCATCATTGCTAACATGAAACAACCTCATTTTGATATCAATTTTAGAGTAAAATGTTTAACTGTGAACATTATCTTAAGTTCCTCAGATAAGTGTTTTTAAAATACTATTCAATATATGAAAACTTTACATTTGGTACTTTTAAACAGATGGATCTTTATGTCATCAAATAAACAAGAACTGTAAAGAAAAGCAGTATGTCATAGCAGGAGAACTCAAGGGTTCTGGATACAGGGTACAGATTCAAATGCTTTCCCATAAGACTTTACTCCCCTGGACCTCAGTTACATCATCTACTAAATAAGAAATAGTCTATCATTGTTTTGGTTAGGGTTTCTATTGCTGTGATGAAACACCATGACCAAAAACAACTTGGGCAACCAAGGGTTTATTTAGTTTACACCTCCACATCACAGTTCTTCATGGCCCACAATGGACTAGGCCCTCCCCCATCAAACATTAATTAAGAAACTACCTTACAGCTGGATCTTATGGAGGCATTTTCACAATTGAGGTTCCCTCCTTTCACATAACTCTAGCTTGTACCAAATTGACATAAAACTAGCCAGCACAATTGACCCTTTATCAATTTGACACACAAGCATATCAAGGTTAATCCATAACCTTTCCTTTCTTATTCATCCCCAAGATTATACATGAATATTACAATAAAAACATTCCAAATTTTGAAAGTCCTGTGGTCTTTAAAAATTCAAACACTTAAAACTCCAGTCTCATTAAAATATTCTGTTTCTTTTAAAATTCCAAAATTTTTGTGAAATTCCAAAATCTCTTTAAAAGTTGGGATCCTGTAAAATAAAAAATAAGTTAAATACTTTCTTACTTCAAGAGGGAGGAACTAGGGCACAGTCGAAATCTGAACAATGCAAAAACTAACTCCAAAAATGTAAATAGCTCAAAGTTCAATTATCTGGGACTCACTGAGGATCTTCTGGGCTCCTACAAAAAGCTTTAGGCCACTTCTCTGGCTCCACTCTCTACAGTACACAAAGATTATCTTATAGGCTCAAGTTGGTTCCATTCCCCATCTTCTGCTGTTCTTGGTAGTCACCCCATGGTAGTGGTATCCCCCAAATGCTGGGGTCTTCTGCTACAACTGGACTATATTTTCACCAATTGCATCTTCTGTGCTCTCTTCAAGAACTCCAGGCCCACCATACTGTGCCAAGCCTCAGTTTCTCTCTATGACCCTTCATGCCTTCAAAACCAGTACCATTTGGGTGACTCTTACACTACTAAGTTCAGCTGCCAACAGGGCATATAACCTTGGCCACTTCTGGAATGCAGATTCTGTATACTGACCCTGAGGAAACACTTTCTAGTAGACTTCACAATGGTGCTAGTCTCTTGTTAATCACAGCTGATTCTTCAGACCCAGCTGTCCAGTATCCATTATCCCAGCAAAACAAGGATTCACTTTAGTGATTCTGGTATTTTATTAATCACAGCCAATTCTTCAGCCCAAGCTAATCAGAACCACAGACTCTTCCCTCAAATGGCCCAGTAAATCTTCGTTTCCCTCTGAAACTTCACAAGCCCGGCCTCCATCATCTGTGCTTTTCTCAACATTCTGATCTCCCAAGCACCTACAGAACAGCTCATTGAGCTCTCAATGGCTTTTGTAGCCCAAAGTTCCAAAGTCCTTCCACAGTCCTCCCAAAAATATCATGGTCAGGTCTGTACAGCAATAACCCACTCCTGTTACCAACTTGTCTTGGTTAGGGTTTCTATTTCTGTGATGAAACACTATGACCAAAAAACAAATTAGGGAACAAAGGGATTATTTGCCTTACATTTCCACATAACCATTCATCGTCAAAGGAAGTCAGGACAGGAACTCAAGAAGGGTGGAAATCTGGAGGCAAGAGTTGATGCAGAGACCATGGAGGGATGCTGCTTACTGGCTTGCTTTGCTCCCAATGGCTTGCTCAGCCTCACCAGCATCACCAGCCCAGGGATGGCACCACTCACAATGTGTTGGGCCCTCCCCCATCAATCACTAATTAAGAAATTGCCTTACAGCTGGATTTTATGGAGGCATTTTCTCAGTTGAGGATCTCTCCTTACAGATAACCCTAGCTTGTATCAAGTTGACATAAAACTAGTCAGCACAATCATCTACTGAAACAATCCTCAGGAGATCTTCATGTCCCCTAAGTAACAGCATCCAACCCAACTCTATTCAATGCTATTCTTTCTACCATGGACAAAACATGCTTCCCAGAACATAGTAAACACTCACCATTAAAATGTAGTAAATACTGACCACACAAAGGTTATTGAAATGTAAACAGGTAACATGCATTATGAAAAATAGAATCATATAACATGAATCAATAAATAATTATTGATATTATATAATAATAGATATCTAAAGCCCGTTATGTCTAATCAACTAGGGTAATTATGACTAACTACTCCAAAAAGAGTTATCCCAAATAATCTTGATCTTTCCAAATAGTGTGTGAGAAAAAGAGGAAGAAGAGAAGGAATACTAGAAGGTTGTAGGAGCCAGGATAATTAAAGATAAATTTCATTGGAAAATCACCTATATTGTCTTTTTATAGTGTCTCATTGTATGACTCAAAAAGAAGATTAATAAAAATGGTGATATTTCTCTTTCAGAATTTGCAAAACTATTCCAAACTTAAATTTTTGTTTAAGTCAAATAATAGATTATTTTTATAAAATTTATCAGTGTTTTAAGTGGAGGTAGATTCAAATACAAGAATTCTGGCAGATGCATCTGCTTTGTTATATTTTGCAAGTAGAAAAATACACATCTGTATTCAGCCCAAAAGTAAAAAGCTTTCCATCCTACTACACTTATTTTTCATGGAATGCCCCTTTACCCAATCACTTGTATAACCCAGAAATCAAATTGTGAACATTTGACCATAAAAATGGTGGATGCTGTAGGACCCTTACTGGGAGATGGAAGCAAAGACAAAGGAATTGCCAAGAGTTTGTGGGCCAGCTAGGAGTGAACAAGAGAGAATCTTTCTCAAACATGGTGGAAGGTTGTTCTCCAACCTCCATGAGACTTCTGTGAACAAAGAAATGAAGGGAGAGAAAAGGGAGGGAGGGGGCAGGAAGAAAGAGAGAAGAATGAAAGGAGGGGACAGGAGGGGAGAAAGGAAGGGGGAAGGAGGGAAGGAAGGAAGGAAGGAAGGAAGGAAGGAAGGAAGGAAGGAAGAAAAGAAGGAAGAAAAGAAGGAAGGAAGGAAGGACTCTTGAGCCAGAAAGAGCAGTACAAATCATCCTTCTTCCCAATTCCCAAATATAGACACTCCTTCACTTCCTATGTAGTCAGGCGATTCTTCTTTTAAAAACAAGTATAGGATTCTAGTTACAGTTAATACCCGTGTTTTCAATGGGCTCGTCTAAGATTTCATCTAGGCAGGAAGCACTGTCCCTCTCGTGGTAGCTTGGCTTGGTGATGATCCACTTCTGCATTATTAACAGCTTTGACAATTTGCTACTGAATCTTGCTGTCCTCACCTTGGTCTCTGAACGTTTCTTCACCTAATAACAGATACACAAACAACAGGAAAAGGGGAAACTGCTGACAGGAACAAACACAACTAAGAAGTGAGATTTTTATGAGTTCTTGAATTTATACATTGAGAACTGCTCCACTTAGTGAGAATACATAGAATTATCATAGTTAGAATGTTATAAAAAAATGCATTGTAGAGCATAATAGGAATGAACAAGGCTGGAGGAGCTAGTAAAAGTAGTAACTTTAAAAGAGATCAATTGAGGAAATTGTGAGAAACTAAAAAGCTGGGAGAGACCCCAATTAGATGAATACTGATCTCAAAGAAAGGAGAAAGTGTCTTGTGTGACATAAATTGTAGATTAACACAGCACCCTGTGGGACTGAATGGCACAATTACAATTGCAAATAAAATATGAGTGGGATGCTGTTGAGTGAATCAGTGAAAAGGGCCCATATCATCATATAAACTTCAAAACATGGGCTACAACCTGTGTGCTGTGGCTCATTTTTGTCTGGATAAGGAGGCCTAGTCCCATTTGAGATTGAAATAGAGAAAGTTTTAAAGCACACACTAAGGTAAAATATCATTACTATTTTGAGAATTTACTTTGACAACATTATTACTTTTTTCTACATTATTACATGAGTGGTTACTCAATGATATTTTTGCACATGTCAGAAACGTATTGGTGCACAATTGGCTGATACTGCTAAACTCACACTTGTAATCTAGGATTGTATCAACAATCAGATTTTACCTCTTTATAACATACTGGCTGAACAAAAACAGTGTAACGTTTTCTACAAAATGGACTTCTCTTGACACTGACTTATGGATGTTTTTCATCTCCGTTTCTGATGTGAAGGTGAGGAGTACTGACAGAAAGAAGGCCAGCTGTCTACTACCCTAGTCCCTCAAGCAGCACAGAAGAAAGTCTGAGCTTGACTTGCAGTTCCTCTGCTTACTAGCTCTGCTAACTTGGACATATCATCTAAACCCACCTGGATGTCTGCTCTTTCCTTCATAAAGTCAGGGTGAAGGGACTACCCTAACATGAAGTCTAGCAACACGCTAATGTGAGTATCTGGGTAACTGGTCTTTGGTGCTTGATTTTGCCCCTTCCTCCATTTCTTCCTACTCTTCTTTCCCCACAGTGCCGCAGGCTATGTTCCTCCTTCTTCCTGGTGACATTTCCAACTGTAACTTTTCAGACCACTTCTCTTTTTTCCCCCGCTGAAATCAATTTCAGGGATCTCCTCTGATTTCTCCTTCTTTAACTCTTTACATTGTCTCTGTTGACAACCCCACTCAAGCTCTACCTTTAACTCGTGCCTTTAGCTCTTCTGAGTTGACTCCATATCTCTCTGATGCTCCCTTGTGTTGAGCCATCTGCTTGATGCTCACAGAAACAGGACTCCCAATGTGCCACTGTCTCTACTCCCAGTTTGCTGTCCTGTTTTCCCACTTCAGTCATGACACTGCCATTTATGGAGTCAAACAAGCAAGAATCTGGATGGCTTTCTGGGTCCTCCACATACTGCAAAGTACCTATGACATCTTAACTCTGTTGATCAAATAGTTCCATTCACTCCCATAGTCTACAATGGTGCCAAAATGCATAACCTTTGGGATAGTCCATGTTTGGATGTATATCTATGATTTCAATCACATTATCTTTGATTGACATCTCCCTTCCACCATCTGAAGCCTTCCTGAAATGTTCTCTCTCATCCCATATATCCATCTAGGCTGTGGTCGAATGACTACAGCCCAGAAATTTTTTGGATTTCACAACTAAGGACATGAGACAATCAAACGGTTTCTTTCTTTAAAAATGTATTGGCAGTTAAAGAGTTATTCACATATTCATTAATATGTTGTAGCCTGCTGAACTGCACAGCCTTCCTCCCCTCCACTGTTCATTTTTGACAAGCCTCTCAGAGCTGCTTGGAGACGAACTTGAAGTAGCTTGAAACATCAGACAAGAAGATGTACTACAAGAGCAATCTTAAGTTATATACAAAATTAATAAACTTTCCAAGAGCTGGTTACTCTAGCATGGGAAGCTTTTCCCATCTAGTCAGTGCTTCAAGAGGTACAATTTCAGGATCTCTGTTGTGTTTGACTGACAAAGATTGCTAGAAAACTGACCACAAGATAAGGGGAGTGTGACTGTATAGCCGAAGGCCTCTTGCCAAAGATGTATAATTAGCAACAGAATCAGCTGGCATACCAAACTATATTTTGTTTCTTTAATCTGCTTTCTCTCCCTTTGTTTTCCTCCTTCCTGTTTGTAGCTGATAGAGCCGGATGATCAATAGTCTTTCTTTCATCAACTCTGATCATCGTCTTCACTACTGCCTGGATGCTATTATTCACTTTAATACATTAATCCTTTGGTTGAAATTCTTAAACCACAATTCTTTATTAAAGGACCATCTTGGCATCCACATACTGATAGCAGCTTGTCTGGCGTTTAAAAAAAAAAAAAAAAAACTGAATGAAGCCTCTCTTTGCCCCAAAAGATTTCACTAAAGAGAAAAATCCAAAGAAAGGAAGATTTCAGCTCGGTGTCACAAAGATACCAGGGAAAACGGAATCTTATTACATAAATTAGAGAACAGGAAAGTTTCACCTTGCAATTACAATTAGATGTCAATGTGTCATTGCATGACAAAGCACTGAGAAATATTGTGGCACTTTATTGGATCTGTTCTCATTACTCTCACAATGAGAAATAGAACACACACTGTACTGGTTAGCAGACCAAACCTTTGCACAATTGCTGTAACCTTTGGTGGAGCCCAGTGATTTTTGTTCCTTTTCAAAAAGACATTAAAGTGACAGTGTGGCAGGCCATTTTTTCCACCACACACACTAAAACTAGTGTGCGTGCAGCAGAGCCCTGCCAAAGCACGTTGCATTCATACAAAGATCCATACAGATCTTAATCATAAAATAATCCATTCTGTACTCTGTTTTTATGACATTTATATGAATCTGGCCACAGCCTCATCAAGCAGTTCACAGAGGGAAAATTGTTCTATTTATGTGGTCGAGACAGGGTGGACTTGATTTTCAAGCAAAGGGAGAAAGAAATACCCATTTTTTTATTTTTTTATTATTTTTTTTGTAGTCACAAATCTGGAACTCAAAAGAACTATTTTACACAATTTTGTGACTATATTTGTAACTGAGGATCAGAACAGATGAGAATCCCTTCCTCTGTCCCCTGTCAGTAGTAAAGCCATATCTCGGTATTTATGAAACAGAGAAACTGAGTGAAGACACCTGGAAATAGTTTTCCCCTTCTCTTCTACGTAATTGCAAAAGGCAAGAAATGTATGTGTGGGAAAATGTAGAAAAGAGAGCACAGAATGCATCTGCTTTAATTTATTTTTGCTCCTGCATTTTAAGAACTAATAATTTTTCAATTAATATCTTCAAATATTTCTTTTTAATTGTATCTTGTATTCACGTACAAAGAATAAGTGACATGTGAAATGCTCTGATTTCTCTGCCGTTTTTGCAAGTTTGTGACAAGTTTGTGACAATGTTTAAAAAAATGAATCTATGTGCTTGGCTAGTGTAGTCTTTTTTCTGTATCCTAGTAAGACATATAGAAATAAAGTCAACTGCTTTACTTCACATACCATCTCTTAGAAAACTAATTTTCTGGTACACTATGTGAATAAGTAATATGGATAAAAATACCTCACTGGTGTGATGGCTTAATAGCATTTTTCTCATCAGCTCTTCCTGCCCTTTGCTCATGTACCACAATCCTGGCTCCACTAACGATGTTCCCAGTACAAGTTCAGTCTTATGTTGTCACTTACAACTCTCTTAGATGCTGTGCTCACTCCTTTAAAGTCAGAAACTGGACTCTGATATTCTAAATTCTGCCTTTATGATGGAGATACACATGTGTGTTTTCTGGTTTCATTAAAGTCTCCATCATGTATTTGTGTGGGAAAGAATTCCAGAGAGATCCAGGATTACCTATGGCAGTCAAACACCATGTGACTCAGGAACCACATCAAATGTGGTTGTTTTTGTTTTTGTTTTTGTTTTACACATTTCATCAAAAAGTAAACTTTTTTCCTTTCTATAAAATAAACAAAAAACACTCCTCCCTTCTTTTAGCACAAAGAGAAAAAATGAGTGTCAATAAGTGTTAGGCAGTTGTAAGAAAGGGAATCAATGTAAATAGTTACATGATGATCTCTCCCAGTTAAATCAGGACAATGTCCAGGGAATTTTCCTTTCTTCAAAAACCACTGGTATTTAGGTTGAACACTATGTACTGCTTTCCTTCTCTACCAACCCCTCCCTTAAACAAATGACAATATAAATAGACACATAAACCCCACATGAATCACTATTATGTGAGATACTGTTACCCTAAGACTGCTGTACTCACATATCCCCTTGCTTCTATTTCAAATCTTTAAAGTATTTTCTTTTCAAATACTTATAAAAGCACGTATGGTTAAAATAAAAATAAAACACATACAGATGATATTTTTAAGCATGGCATTCTTATACCAGAAAGAAATGTTCTTTCACTGGATCCTATACATGTCCAGAGAAATGGAAGCTTAAAAGCGCTGGGAGACAAGAGGAGTTTGCAGAAACCCTTTGAGGTGTTGCAACTCTGGAACTGACTGACATCTTTCATGTAGTCCACCCTGCCAATATTAAAGCTCATGACAGAATGCAGATTCTGTTGTTAAAAGGGCAAAGGTATAAAAGTGTGTGTTTCACATGCAACCATTACGCAAAGATGAGAAAGTATAAACAAATCTCAACCATCTGAAAATATGTTATGAAAAATATTTCCTCTATTTCATAAAAGATAGTTTGAATAGTTCGTTCTGAACATTTCTATTTATCAGTGTCATCTTATGCTTTTTCCAACACTGGGTTCTTGGAAATGATCTTCCAGGTGAAAACTGTCATAAATCCTGCAAATCAAACATCTGAAAGTCTAATTTTCTGAAAATGAGGCGGCTTCTAGTAACCATGTACAGTTATTCCCACCCTAGCCAAATAGCAGGATGCCAAATAACAGGATGCCAGCTTGCTTCTGTGAAGACAAATCATGCCATTTAACCAAGAGGTCGAGAATGCCCCTGAATTAGTGTGTGTGTGTGTGTGTGTGTGTGTGTGTGTGTGTGTGTGTGTGTGTTGCAGAACTGAGTTTATTCTACAGAATTTCTTGAAGACATCAAGATAGCCCATTGTGTTTTATCCTGATATGGCAGATTTCCATCTCCTCAAACTTAACTTTCCTTGACACAATAAGAATTTTTTCAGGAGTAACATCCTTTCCACAGTAAGGACTGTACATCAAATGTGCCTTGACCACAACATGAAACTAGTCGGAAGGAAGACAAAAAGGTGAAATGAGTCCCCACATAAAAACCAGACCTGAAGGCCGAACTCCTAAGTCTGTGTGTTGAACACATCTTCAAGTGACAGATTTTTTTGGAACAAGAGAACAGCTGCACAGTTGAGCCACCTCCTGATGTACACTTAAGTTCTGTGATCACAGCTGTACATAAATTGACCAAGCAAGGAAATACAAAGGAAAAGTTCTATTTATGTAGCAAAGCAGTTGTGTCAGTATTCTACAAAATGAACATGAAAGAGACATTAAACCCCTCTTCCTTCATCCAGCCCCAGTTCACACAGCTCTTCTATTAACTGCTTCCAGCAATGAGGGAGACTTTAGTGTGTACATAAAAAACAAATATTCTCTATTACATAGTCTTAAACACAAGTCAATATTTTTAATGAAACAAAAAGAAAAGAAATCCATCTATGCCAACAGTAAAAGGAAATCTTGACATTTGGGCCACATTAACAAATAGGATGTATGGTCTACAATGTGTCACCTTCCTAAAAAAGCATTCTCACAGTTATTTTCTCTAATATACTTTTCTCTTTGTGTCCTGACTTTAAGTACTTTCCAGCTACATATGAGCATCTATACATCTTTTTAAACAAACATTTAATGTTGCCAAAAGAACTGATCCCTGGTACCCATTAAAGAAACCAATTGGCAAAACAAGAAGATTTTTAATGAGTATCTACAGTATGCCAAGTTAGATGCTATGGGCAATAAAAGAAAGCAGAGTACATGATATCAATCCTTGAGCAATTAAAAGATCACGCGTGAATAAAACTACAGAGAGTAGACCAAGATTTTTCCAGTATATAAGAATTGTGAATCTTGAAATCTATCAATTAAAGTCTAGAAAAAATGAACAGAAAATTGTGATGTGGACTCATCCTAGAAGACTCTGAATAGATGAGATGAATATTTAATGAGGAAGTGTGGATTAGAAAGAGTGAAGAAAGTTCAGGGCTGAAGTTACCACTACATCATTAAATGAACAATGGGATCAAAATAGATACTTCTACTTTAAAGCAATTTCTCCTAGCACCCAATAATAACAGAGAACGGAGGACAACAAGTATAACAAACTGTCTACTGTAGCTGTCCCCCCAAAGAGGCACAAAAGAAAAACTCAGCAGAAGTCATTTAGCCAGCTCTGTTGTGGTGACAATAAATGCCTGGAAAGCATACCCCCCACCCCCGCTTGATGCTGCAGGAAGTTGAAATGATGCTATCTTGTTTTGGTCAAAGCTACCACAATACCCCCAAATCAAAGAAACAGGCACACAAACGAAAGACCCGGTAGATAAAGAACAGTGAGTCACAGAAAGGGACAAAGTGACCCAGAACAAACAGTCAAGCCAGGACTGACTGTAGAAGCTCCTGTCTCTCGTTCTGGGCCTAGTGCCCATGGAGATAGCAACACCATCATCAGTGCCGTCTTCCAAACAAAGGGCCACAGTATAGAGAGAACAATATTAATTATTGTCAAAATGACTTGTGCACTCAGCGATTTCAACAGAACAATCAGCTTAAGTGGCAGCGGCAACTTCTCAACATAAAACACACTTGCTGCAGCCCAAACTGGATTTAAGGAAAGGTGAGCCACAGCCCTGGTTGTTTAATCTGGTTATATATGTGAGCTAAAGTAGTTCACATTTTTAGAATGAACGAATCAAAGGCGTAATTGTTTTTGTCATCTGCACAGCAATTTTACTCCTGAATGCATTGTTTTAGGCAGGAATTAATAAAAATTGCATGCGCTTCAGGTGCTGGGTAGATCACCCCTTTCCACACAGCCCAGCCTGGAGCTGTGAATGCTCCTTTTCTTATTATCAGTTAATAATTCTCTCTCATTGAGGCAAATTAGGAACTTGACTGTGTTAGAGAGTCCAGAACACTGCTAGAGGCAAAGGGGGCTAAATGGCAGAAATTCCTCTCTGAGCAAGATGCATGAAGCACGACATTGTGTCCACCACAAAAGCCGCTCTGTATTTTTGATCCTTTCTAATTTAATTAGCCCAAGAGGTAGTGCATTAATTTGCCAAGAATTCTTCTGATGCGAAAGCTGCCCTTATTGCAGTGAAGGGAAAAAATAACCTGCGTGCTACAGTGGCATGCCAGTAATGAAAGGGGGTTATTTTTGTGTTACAAATGGCATTGCAGGGTTACAAGAGACCTTTAAACCTTTTTATCTCTGGTTAGGTCATATGTAACACAGTACAACACAAAGCGCTAATTAACCAATTCTGGTCCAGAAATCTTTTAGAAGGCTTAGGAGAGTTGCACAGTTAGAACTCAGGTCAAATGCATTGCTTTGTTTTGAATTTAAAAACTGAAAACATCTTCTGGTGTATATATTTAAAAAAAATAGAACAAAAATATCATCAATCGGCAGTTCAGTTACCCTACAGACTCAGCACACGAGATACTTATTCTGGTCTTTGTTTCCTTGCTGTTTAATGATATTCTTTATGTGGGCAAGCTGGAGCCTTGAAGTCCCCTCGAAGGTCTCTTGGCTCTTTATGCTGTATTTATTTGGTAAATTGTCTCCATGTTAATCTTCTTCATCAAATGCTTGGAGTCAGTTTTACAAACTTTGATCAGATCTGCCACCACCAAGCTTCTTCATCGCCATGTGCTTCTGATATGCGCTGGTGCACTCAGATGGCTCATTTACTCATTAAAGAACAAGAAACATGCGTCCTACCACGATAAGTCCTTCCCAATACTTTGAACTGCTAATTAAGTCTATGTAATCATGTCTCCTGTTTGCAGAACTATTTCTTTTCTAGAAATTACGGGATCCCGTTGAGGGACTCTCAACACCCTTGTCACACTCCCTCGGCACTTCCCAAGCCAGCTGCCCGGATGAGGCTGGGTAAAAACACTCCCAGAAACAACCCAAGGAAACCTGAAGATTATTACATCTTACATTTCATTCTCTGAATTTTTAATGAAAACCAGTGAAGGGCAATGGCTTTAAAGGAACACACGGATAGTTCCCTCCCTGCCTGTTCTATCTAGAGATCAGTGACGAGGAATGGTGGCATTCAGAATATTTTTGACCATTCCTTATGGATATCCCAAGGTACCGCTAGAAGCCTGTCTATGGCATAGGGCAAGATTCCATAGCCAAACAGAGAGGAAATTAGTATTGTCAGAAGCGGGGTCTGTCCAGGTGGAGGGAGTGTCTTGAGAGAGCCCAGACAACCTGAAGAAGGGCTGGCAAGATCTGGATCTTTTTAAAAAGGCAATGCCAGGCCAGGACGATGTTTTTAAAAAGTGAAAGGGGAGGCAGCAATTTGATGTTCATTTCAAGGGAAGGATGGGATTGGTAGGGGTTGATCTGGAAAGATCTCTTGGTCCAGCAACATTTTCTTATGGACAACAATCTGAAATTTGTTTCCCAAAACAGGAACATCCTTTCACATGTCTCTACTTGTAACAAAATAGCACACTTCGAGACATTTTGTACGAAACTTGAAATATTTTTTCAAATAATGCCATACAATTTTTTAATCTTCAACTAATTTTTCTTCATAATCGTTGTTATTTTTCATATTTTCTTTTGCAGTTTATTCTTAAAATTAGCAGCTACTTAAAACAGTAAGATGATAATTTCTATTCAAATTTAAAGTTCACAAATAGTATGGCTATGGATAAGATAACTCAGATGGGAATGTGCTTTTACAGCTACACGTTAAACTCTTCTGAATTTTTCCAGGTTGTCCAAAAGATTTGAAAGGGTAAAGGATTTTTTTAATACACAGTAAATACTTCTGAAATAGTGAATTAAAATGAAAAACAGATGACAAATTTATTCGACTTTTGGCTTCTGTAACATCAAACAGCACATTTTCTTCAAATGGTTTCATCAGTGGACTGGTAACTTCTTAAATTGATTGACTCAAACCTGTCACGTATTTGATGAGTGGAAAATTATAAAATAGCCCCTCCTTTTTCCTCATCTGTTGACATTTTACATACCTCTTATAATAGACTAAAATGTAGCATCTCTGCCAAAACTTTCTCTATAGAAATTCCATGTTTTTAATGAAAAATGAAGATTAAATATTTTATTTTCATTAAAGAGATATATCAGAATTAGGAGCTAGTTATTTTGGTTAAGTTGTTAGTATTAAAAGATGGATAAAAGCAATCTAAACTTTGCTCAAAGAAAATTTTTAAAATTTCTTTCTACCAATGTGACATGCAAGCACACAAACTTATTAAAAGCAATGTTAAATACCAAATGATAGGACACCAACAAAGTTAGGAAGAAAAAAATAGATTTTTTTTTCTAAATAGTAATGTCTAATGAAAAACAAAAGCTAATTTTGTGTTACAAAATTGGTGTTTTACTTCCCCATTCCAGGTAACATTATAATCTGAGAGAATGCACAGCAGAAACAAAAGAATTTATCTACATATGCTTTCCAGATAAAAATCTATATACTTAGATCACAATCTGTACTTCCTAAAATACCATGAAGCCCATAACAGGGTACTTGGCATGAGAATACATGTGTCCCAGGACAGCCTCTGGGAGTCAGCTAATGTTTAAATCACTGTTGGCTGGGAAAGTTGAAGAAAAGGTAACAGTGTAAATTCTTCCCTGCACATAAAGGAAGAGGGAGAGATCAACAACAAAGAACTAGATTTCTCCCCAAACAGGCCAGAGATCAAAGTGCGTATTGAGTCCTCTACATATGTCCATTTATTATGGACCTAAGGAAAGCATCATGAGGTTTATCAGTCAGAGCCAAGGACCGAGCACACTCAAGCATAGAGTGGATTCTTCACAAAGATGACAACGATGTCAGCAGGAAACTCCCTTGTGCTGGAACACCCCAGAGTAGCACAAGGAGAAAGAGAAACTATCTACCTGAGGCCTAGTAGCAGAGTGGGGGAGGTAGAATATTAATCTGAGACCAAGTCACCTAAGCCCAGTGGGTGGCATAGGAAAAGGAAAAGCACCAGTCCGTTGCCTATGAGCTGTGTCTTTTCTAGAGGGCGATTTCCTTTTCTTCCAACATAATATTTTATTGATTATTTGGGAATTCCACATAATGCACCCTGATCACACTCATTTCCTAGTCCTCCCAGGTATGACCTCTACCCTCCCCCCCACTCCTCCCACCCCCGCCACATGCACAAGAAGAAGGAGGAGGAGGAGGAAAAGAAGGAGGAGAGGAAAACAAGTCTAGTTTGTGTTGCCCATACACTCACAGGAGCATGGTCAAACTCCCAGGAGCCAGCCCCTTAAAGAAAACTGAGTCCTTCTTTCCCACTCACACCCCTGCCAGAAGCCGTCAGTTGTGCAGAGGTACACTTCAGCATCCTTATCACAATTTTTGAGAGTTCTCTTCAATGGCTTCCTGTCTAGACTGTTACTTTTTGGGAAGGGAGTGGGTAAAGGTTGTCACCAAAGCCTTCTATGTCTCCCTTAACTGAGTCTGCAGTCATCAATACCACTGTAAAAAAGGGGAGGAAAAAAAAAGCTCCCTTGCCCTTCACAGCCAGCAGGAACACGGATCATAGACTTCCACATGGTATCTGGCCACAGCACGGACATCCACATGGCCTCGGGTGTCAGTCCATGCTACAGACCTCAGCATGGTCTCTGGAAGCAATACAGACCACGGGCATCATCACAGCCCTCTCCCAAGAGTGGGCCATGGACACCATCATAGATAGAAGGCTATTTCCAATCCATAGCCACTGGCCAGAGAAGCTGGGGGCTGCAATCCCCTGACCTTACTCCCCTTCTCATGCTCTGCTCTGCTACTGCTGTCAATCTGTGACAGACACCAACTCAGGACAAAGAAGAGGCTAGGAAACAAGCTCCCTGGAACAAGGGAACAGGAAGGACCATGAAAGGTACCTGACACGGGTAACTATTGGTACTTAACCACATAGAGGAAATTTAACATTACAAAATGTCAATGACCATATCATATAAGACAGTCTTCCCAAAGAACATCTGACAACACCCGAAGATAAAAATACCTAAGTGACTAGGTACAGTGATACACATCTGTAATCCCAGCACTCGGGAGGCAGAACCTTGAGAGTTTTGAGTTCCAGGCCACCCTGGGTCACATTGCAGGCTTTAAATCAAGATAACTACATATTTCAAATATTAAAATAAATTGTAACAATTAGATATGAAATTATAATTAAGTGTACAAGTCTACAGAAACCTCAGTTTCTCTCCTACTGAGAAATATAACCTATCCAAGTAGAATACTAGAGCAGGAATAGTAAGAGAATGAGATGAAGCAGAGAAAGCAAATGAGAAAGATGGCCAACCTAAAGAAAATAAGAAATTGAGATAGGTTTGCGTCTTTGTTTTCCTTTGCTTCCCCAGGACACGCTCCTGGTGAGTTTAATTACTTAGATCAGGAACTGGGCATCACCAGTGTGTCAGATTGTTCTCCAGGTCAAGTTAGATACGCAGGCATTCTGAAAGTGAATCTAAAGACAGGGTAGGACAGTGTCTACAAAGGCAGTGGTACAAAATCTTCTACAGACACAGTGGCAGAAGCAGCTACACAGGCGGTGGTAGGTTAGTGTCTGCAGACACAGTGGCAATGTTGACAGAGGCAGTGATACAGACTCTGGTACCAACACCAGTCAGATGGGATGGAGACACTGAAAACCTATTTCCATGACTAGTGAAGTTATTTCAGATCTAGAATTCTGCTTTTCATCAATTTCCTGGCTTTCCTTACTTCCCCAGGGAAAGGTGAAGCTCCTTTGTAGATGTGAGAATATAATGAGTCATTAGGAATAGTACTCGCCTGTGCAAAAACAGACTGGACTATAGAAGACAGTTACCAGGACCACTGAAAATGTACTTTCATGTCAAATGCCACCTGATGTTTATCTTTGCTCCTTTCTCTCATCACTTCTTCCCCTCTTTTCAATAAGCATTTCATCCACACTTTTGAACACCAATATACTACACATTGTATGATAATGAAGGTAAAAGATAATGAAGCCAGAGCCCTGATCTTGAGCAAGAAGCATAGTGAGGGATAAAGATACATTTCCCACCCCTCTAAACACAGAATAGCATAATATCATATGCATAAAACACAGGCACACAAAAATGAAAACATGCTTGTGTGTGTGTGTGTGTGTGTGTGTGTGTGTGTGTGTGTGTGTGTGTGTGTGTGTTGAGAGGCCTCCGTCAATCCCTTGGAGACAGCTCCCCTTCCACTTACCACACTCTTGCCTGGCATCTTTCCTACATCTTCTGGTCTCTCATTTCGACAGGTTTTTAAGAGTTGAACATATGTGAGGAAGCTAAAGCCCACTCAGAATGATGCAGACAGCAGCTCCTTCCAGGATGAGGGTTAACAGTGGTAGGAGTTGGTAATCCGCTCAAGAAGAGAGAGAAGGAAGTAAACAAATGATACACGGACAGGAAATTCAAAAGACATGGAAGCAACCAAGAACCAATATTCCTTTAAAGGTTCTTCTATTCAACTTGTCTTTCACTAACTTCATTTTAGAAGAAAACAGGCCTTAAATTTTGATATTTGAAACGTGTCACAGTGTGTATTATGATGCTGCTGTTACTGTTATTTTATTTTGTTTTGTTAGAGTCTCACTGTGTAGCACTGGCTGTCCCAGAGCTGGCTATGTAGACCAGGCTGGTCTTGAACCACAGGCTGCATGTGGCATGCTGGGATTACAGACACACACTGCCATCTCCAGCCACTTTGTGTTTTATAGGGACAAATGGCACTTTTTGTTGTATTTTCACATTTTAAAAACAATGCATTGCTTTAGGAACGAGTAAGTAATTTACCAGAGCTATTAAAATCATCTGAAATAATAAAAAACTATCACATTCAAGTCCAAACCGTACCCACCAAGCTGGACTCTCTGGAAGTTGGCTCAGGTAGTAAATAGTGGGGTTTAAAACACCTTAGCCAAAACTGACGTGCAGCCTTGGCTCTAGGTAAGAAATATGTATCTGAACGTGTATTAACCCCATGCCTACCATCACCCCTCAGCAAATGGAAACTATTCTGAGTCACTCCTTGTTTTCCATAATGGTATTATCAAGAATTTCCTACATATAATGACGTATTGTTCCAGCTTTAAAGTCCGTTAAAAATAAAGTGGATGTTTAAGTTTCTGATCACATCTATGTTCTAATAAAAGATTTTTTTAATGCCTAACAATAAAATGAGTTTTCTGGACCGGTCATGATGGGTAGAAAAATTTCATCCAGAATAATGGTGTAAAGTTCTTGTTCAAACGACCCCTATAGTCTCCATCCTTACAACTCTGAAACACACCCCATCTCATCAAGCTTCCCCTGTGCTGCTCACATGGTCACTTTTCTCTTCTCTCCTGTATCTGGGTTGATTGTACAGAGTTTTATAATTCAGCAATTAGAAATACACATTTGGGTAGGCGCTGATTTAGAATAAATCGAAAGAGCCATTCATGCAAATACTCCTTAGTTTCATGGCTATGTATATGTTGCCCTAAAAATACTTGTGCCACATTCAGATAGGCCACTGGGAACAGGAGGCAATCCGTCTCCAGAGGTCTGCATGAAGTCACGGAGTACTGCACCAGCTCTGAGTACAAACACTGAACTGCTCTTGCTGGTTGGGCAACATGTTTTCTAAAGGTGCTGAATCCACTTTGTTTCTGTCACTTGTCAGAATTAAGCATAAATAATGTAAAAACAAACAAACTGTGCCAGTACAAAATGTAGCATTTGTTTACAAGACACTTGCAGAATCTGACAGTGGCCCTCTGTTAGCAATATTTAGGCCATAACCATATTGGCCAAATTTTACACACAAAGAAATCTGAAGCTTTGGATAATGTTAAATAGTTTTAAAATCCCCTCTGTATGTGGTGTCTAATCTCAGATATGATCAGACCACATTCTTCATTTTAATAATCACGTCACTCTAAAATCTAAACGAGAGTCATGATGAGTTAAGAGCCCACCGTATAGCCGGCTAGCATTTTCTACTTTCTCATCTCTCTAGATTGTTGAAAAGCAAACAGAGTTAGCATCTCTTACTCTTGCCACAGAAGGACATTCAGAGGTGAAAATATAACCACTGATGTTATTATGTCTTTGCAGCATACAAACACCAAAAAATTCTTTTAAAATACATAAAACCCAAGGTTGTTATTGCGTCTTGAACATTTCATTACACTGTAGCCCAGTGAGAAATGTCTCCACAGATTGACATAATCCCATTGACCACTATTTGGAAACTACTGTTCCAAAAGTATACATTGAATAATCCCCAGAAGCCACTTCTTGCATTCTCACTGATGCCTGGGTAGAGCTTTTGATGGGTCAATTTGATGGGTGCCTATTGTATTCATTAAAAAATTAAATGTGCATCTATCCAGTTCATAACCCTCCCATCTATCAGAGCTGCTGGAAACGTTGCAGCAAAAGAAGGGCTTTCCTTGAAGACAGCATCCTAGGCAAAGCCATACTTTCTGTGTGTTTGTTCAGAAGCTAAGTAATGAACTAAAACCCAGAACCTAATTCTTGTAAATTAGAAAAAGAATTCACAGCCTGTGACTTTTATCATGTGATTAGCTAACACATCACAAGATGCTCTCATCTTTCAAGATCATGTGTCACATGATATTGAAGGACGAGAGATTTTTCAAAATTCCCACTCCTATTCTGAACTCACATAACTGCTAATCTTTATCTGCCATGCTGGAGATGAATTCTGCACCAGAGCTGCACAATAGATGCACATTCCAAAACTGGGTACTATGCCTCTGAAACTACCTGGTCTTGTTTTCAGTGTTCACAATGAAGTTAATATTATCGATTCTAAAGCAAACACTTTATTTCCAAGATTGAGAAGCAGGTATCTGGCTCATCTCAAGGGAGCATTGTACTCAGGGACACATGCTCTAGATTCAAAGGAGGTTTTTCAGGTAGCTGTAAGTGTTCTAACTTTTCCTTTTCAGGTGACTTTTCTTTATAGTAGATTAATCTCTAGCAAACAGCAAAAATACTGTATTCATTCTGGTAATATTTATATTTTCTTTTCACTGCATATATGCTCTAATAACTGGCCTGGAGATTGCCAAGTGGGCTAGGCTAGCTAGGCAGAGAGAGACCCAAGGATCTGCCTGGCTCTGTCTCCTCAAGACTGGAATTACAAACATGATATCATGTCCCACACTTTTATGGGGGGAGAGGACAGAGTTTCACTGTGTGGCCAAGGCTAGCCCGGAACTCTCAGGGTAGACCAAACTGGCCTTAACTTCACAGAGATCCACTTGCTTCTGCCTCGTGAGTGCTGGATTAATGCTGTGTTACAGTACTCTACCCAATCAAGTTGTTTTTTGCTGCTGCTGCTGCTGCTGTTCTTGTTGTTGTTGTTTTAATGTGAGTTCTGGAGATCAACCTCAGATTTCCCAGGCCTACCAGGCAAACCCTTGACCAATTTAATCTTCTCTCCAGCTTGTGTGTTCTCAATAGATGCTTTACATTCCATAATTATTTTAAATCCACAGTTGCATTTCAATGAATGCCAGGGAATTCCTCTGAATTATCTGGTGCCTGTATCCATAGTAATACAGGTTAACTTCTCTGAAATCACTTACAAAGAATAAAAGATGGTGGAAGGAAACGGAAACATTGCAGGTTGAGCTTTCGTCCACTGATGTTAAAGGCATATGCAAGGTAGTCAGGAAGACACTGTTTGCTCCCTATTAGAAACAGGTGTCTTCCATCAGCATTACACTTTATACATACCACAGTGCCTACCAAAGAACTAGTGCTTAATAAATACTATCCCACAAAGGAGATTGATAGCTTGTAAATTATTTCATTATCAGACTCGGCATATGTGTGAAAGAGACTTAGCCTTTGGGACCATATTAAACTTGGAATTTTATTATTTTTTAATGTGGCACATTGGGGACCAAAGAGAAGGGAAAATTGAAGGAGGAAAGGGAGGGGTAGGGCAGAAAGGGGAGAGGAAGAAAAGGAAGGGGAAGGAGAAAAAAGGAAGGAAGGGAAGGGAGAAGAGAGGAGGAAGAAGAGGAGAGAAGGGAAGGGACAGTAGACAAGAAGGAGGGAAGTAGACAAAGGGAGATGAGGAAAGGAAGAAGAAAGGGGAAGGAGAGAGGGAAAGGGAGGGAGAAAAGGGGAGGGAAAGAAGAGGAAAGAAAGAAGAAGGGAGGGGAGAGGAGGGGAAGGAATTGTGTAGATCAGATCTAGCTAAATGGAAACCTCTATTCTCCATACATGGGCTCAGGTAAGAAAGTCTGCATCTACTGTGATGTTTCTTATCAGGAGACAAGAGCCACTTATATAGATGAACATTTTCATTATCAAAGAGAAAGTCTAGTAAATGTGCCCTTCCTCACACCCAAAGTCAGAAAGCATTATAAAACTTCTCTCCCTGAAGCACAGACAGTGAATGTATGAACCAGGAATTTTACAGAAGGTATTAGCAGGAGTTCACTTTCATGGAATCAGTAATATATACATAGTCACACTTAGAAACAAGAATATTCAGTCTAGCTCAATAGGCCTAAGCCATACTCTTGTTTTGAAAGAGTCATCCTGGAGGAAGAGAATAGGGTCAGATCCAGAACTCTGTCCTGTTTATTCTCCCCTAAGAATTTTATTACTACTGTAGATGGGGAAAATTAGCTGCTATAAAACATTCATTCACTGTAACTGCATATATGAGCTCAGCATACCTGAATGATAAATATATTCTTACCTGATCCATTTACTAATTGAATGCAATTCACTCTACAGTTTGAGATTTCTTTAAAATAAAAGTAATTAAGTAAACCCATGCATAAATATAAGAACTGATTAGTGCTATATAATAAAAGAAGACTACCATGAAGAAATGATAGAGGAAATTGGGGAACATCTTTCTGAGTGGCCAAGAAAGACCTAATGTCATGGCTAAACAGAGATCTAGGATCTCAGAGAAACATCCAGACAAAATGATTTTTAGACAGAACAGACACAGAAAGTTTCAAGTCCAGGGGAACCTCAGCCCCTTCAAGGAAATGAATAAAGCCAGGAGGGGAGGGAAGTAAAAGACAATGGGGATCTTGAAGCACAGTTACTGGAGGGGAGAGAAACATGAGGATTGTCAGGTGTGACAGCACAAAAGGCCTTATGGGTCATGACATGGGTTAGATTTTATTCTCTATGTCATGTGAAAACACTGAAGGAATTGAAGCAGGAGAAGAACGATTTACTGCGGCTGTTCAGTAAGGAATAGATTTATGAGGAAACAATAAATAAAAAGACCAATTAGGAATTTATCACAGTAGAGATCAACTCCATAGGAAAAAAAGATGATGATGGATTAGCATGAGGTAATAACAATGGAGGACGGATAGAAGCAGATGGGCTCCAAAGCTCTTTTGAAGATGAGATTGACAGGGCTGGTTATTCATTTGCCTAGAATGATGTTGAAGAAAGCAAGGGCAGAGATGATCCACAGATGTCAGAACTGAGCTATGCAGGGTTTGTAGAGAAGTGTTTCAGGGTTTCCATTGCACATGCCTAGATGCACTGGTATGTAGTAAGCAACAGTCACAAGGTCCCTGACTCTGAAAGGGGCTCAATGGGGGATTATTGCATCACAGTCACAACTCTGAAATGGGCATGAGTTTAAAGAGCATATTGGGATGCCATTGGTAAGGTCTGGCTCTTTGAAGACTGCCTTCATATCATAATGTCTAAGTAACATCAACATGGGTTTGGAGAATTAAATAAGTAACTACTTTCTTTCTGCCTAACTTTGGAATCTATAGAAAAGTAGGGCATACATCCCACAACATAAAGACAAGGATGAGCAGACAACCAGTCTCAGAAAGAAGGCTGTCACTTCCCTTTCCACCTGCCATTCTCTCCTCTAGCCTTGGGCACGTTTGTCCACTCTGTGGCACTGCTTCCCAAGCCCAGGGTAGAGGGGACCCTCTGTAACTGTTGTATTTGATGTCCCCAATCCTTTGGGAAGCAAGTACCAGTGGAGAACAGACCCCTGTCACTGCAAATTACTTGTGAACCCACTCTATATGATTGAGAATTTAGCATATTTCACTTTGGGAGAATAACGCTGAACAAGAATGCAGATTCAAAGCAACTAAGTCTCTTTGTGACTCCACCACTCAAGCTGCGTTTTAGTGGAGAGTGACTTAAGCACTACTAGAAACTGATCACAACAATGAAGCAGAAATGTTTTGGAAGTTAGTAAAGGTATATGCTTTACTAACAAAAGGAATTATTTTGTTTTAGTTGTATGCCTTGGAAGGGGGAGGTCTCAGCCCTTTGATAGGTCATTTAAACTTTCAGGTCCTATTCTTCACATACAAGATGGCAGGACATATATAGATACCTTTTCTCTAAAAAGTGAACTCCTTTCTACAGCCATCATCTGAGCTGGATCGGAAATAAATAGAACCCCTAGAGCAGAACTATCTTGGTAGGTTGGCCAGAAGTTCTAAGGATCTTCAGGAATACCTTATGACTCCAACGAGGTCCAACCTTTAGAGACTTCTGCCTACCACTCATGTTCTTAGGAACCAAGTGGCCACATGTCTGAGAAACTAGACATTCGTTCTTCCTTGAACAAGGTATTGAAAGGAACAGTCCCTCGGATCATCTACAGTAAGTGATTAAAAAGTCAAGAAGCAAGCAGAGTATCCCCCAAAGGGCAAAAAGATGAGAATTATCGAGTATGAATTTGATTGACAATGAAGACTAACAGAGCTAAGTTTTATTTTATTCCATTCATTAGCTTTCTGAATATATTTTACACAAATGTGTGCGATTTTTTTTGTCATTTTTTTCTGTTTTGACTCCTCTGATTGTTGAAGTGCATTTTAATAAAAAGTATTTTACTGTCCTACATAAATAATTGGGAAGATGCAGAAAATGCTTTGAAGAGACATGTAAACAGTACAGGATAGGAACCTGCAGAGCTCTGAGGCTCCTGGTTTAAAGGGGTCTCATTTTATTCAAATGTTGGTTTGATCTGCACTGAATTTGTCTGTGATATTTTGTTGTAGGACAGAGCATTGTTTTGCAAGAAGCCATTTCTTTGGATGATCTGTTTGCATTTTCTTTCCATGCTACCTTTTAGAAAGTGAGTGATGGAGTGGAAGCAGATCAGGTATTTGCAGTTCCTCATGAGTCATTTGCTCTCACAGAAGTTAATATCCACAGAGCTTTGCTATTTATGGCACATGTTGAAAGGAGTCGACATATGTAGACATCTTCACTACGTAGCTTTATACTCTCCTTGAATACAAAGATGTAAATTTTGTCACCATTTATGCAACCTGTTAAAAATCTTGCTATTAATTCATGTGAATGAGTTTTCCTCTAAAATTTTAATTAAAACATGAATGCTTTGCACACTTCAATCTGCATGCAATATACTACATGTACATTTTTTTTAATTCTGACTGATCATTGGATAGCAAGGAATTTATTTAAAGTTCTCTCATACCTGAAAATTCCAACATAGCAGTGTTTGTTTTAAAAACACTGTAAATTTATTATTAGTAATAGTCTCCTCTTCATTTTCCTATGTCATCCATGAGTGTCCTAAGAAAAGCGATCTATATAGGTGACTAAGTGCTTCAGCCTAGACAACTGGAATGTGGGGCGGGGAGGCACAAAGGAAGGGAATCAGTATTACTTAAAAAACAGTGGTATGTAGATATGCACTATCCAAGTCAAAACCATGATGCCTTAGGGGTCTTTGTAAGTATTGAAATTCATGGCTGACGAGATGGTGCAGCAGGTAAGAGTATATGGCATCTCAGACTATTTATAACTCCAATTCCAGGGGATCTGATACCTCTGGCCTTCTGCAGGCACCTGTAGCCATGTGCACATATCCACATGCACACTCACATATACACAGAATTAAAAATAAAATAAGTGTTAAAAAGAAAAGTTTCATTTTCAAGACAGACTGCTTTGAGCCTCAGTTATGATAGTAATTAATTCTTTGTCAACCCTAACCTGCTTTCTAGAATAACAGCTAATTCAGAAGATGGTCATATATTTTGAAATGTTCTATTCTAATATAATTTTAATCTACTAGAGGCATTTGTCCAGATTTTTCTATATCTAGTAAAAATAGAGTAACACAAGATACTATTGTTACATTCTTTAGTATCTCATTATACAGCAAACCCCACCTTTTGTTCTTTTGAAAGCATCTATGTAGGTCCCTTTTCAGCTGTCTTTTTATAATTATAAATAAATATAATGCTATACATTCTTTCACCATCCAATTTTTAAATGCTATGGCAAGAACTGTTAATAATTATGATATTTAAAGGGAAGAAATAAAGATTTTTCTAGACTAATTTTTCAAAATATAAGTGTACATTTTGCTAAAGGATGAAAGAGAATTGTTTGATTAACTGACACTCAGAAATCATTCCTGAGCAATCTGTTAGAATTTCTTTCCCTTTGCAATGTTTTCTGTTCTGTGTTATCAAGAACTATGAATCATAATTTCTGGCAGCTAAAATCAAAGGGGGTGAGAGTCTATTAGCATCCTAAAAATATGCATGCCCTAATGCTCTCTTAAAATATGTCTGCTCAGAGATGTTGCAGATTTTCCCAGCCAAGCAAAATGACATTAACTAAGACCCTGGCATGAAGATTTGCTTATTTTAGTTTGCTTAACAATATAAACCATAGTACAAAAATATTGCTACTCTGTGGCACATAAGTTCTTCTCTCACACTCTGACCCATTGCTTGTTAATATTAGATGATAAATGATCAAATCACTTGTGATCACTAATTATTTTGATCATCCACTTACAAAGACAAACTAAAACCATTTTAGAATTAGTCCTTTTTCAGAGAGCATGCCTTCTTTCTGTTATAAAGAAGTCTGGTTTAAATCACTGAGATGAAACCAGGAGTAAGCGAGAACAATTAATAATTTAAATCAAGACAGTGTAATATGTCTACATAAGTAGCTGATAAATTTCTGGAAAACTCAAAAGTGATGCTAATGTTTCTTGCATTCCTCAGCCCAATAGGAAATCTGACTTTATTTACCTTGTCCTTAGGAAGGTTTACTACAGGATTCCAGAATCATTTCCTACTAATCTCTGACAGAGTGTTTCATTGACTCTGGGTACAGGGAAGGGGACACTGGGTCCAGATCTAAGACCAAAGAGGATGCATGTTATTCTGATGTTCAGGCAAAGGCCTACTACCTCTGCAGAAAGTGGAAAGCAGTGAGGAGACACCTCTGCTCCACATGAGAGGACAAGGGCTGTGGAGCTGCATCTCCCTCTGCATGCCACAATGTTTTCTTATTAAATAGAAAACAGCAAATTCATTAAAGGAACACTTCCACCTGTTTTACTTCATATAACTGGTATATTTACAAATTTCCGCAAATGTGGCATGCTTTAAGCAAGATAAAATGGATGTATTTGATGAATGTACAATGGGATTTAGTCGACAGTAAGAGAATTGCAAAAAGTAACAAAGAACACAAAGAATTCTGGACACAACCCTGATGATCATATGTGGGAAGAGGAAGACTTGGGAAGGAAGCCAGACTTCAAACAAGGCTTGGAGAATACACCTAATTAACAGTTGAGGAAACGGGAAAAAAATAGTGAGTGACAACCAAAAGTCTTAGTGCTATTTTATGCCAAGAAACCAAACTTAATTTTATTCCATTAGGCCACCATTATTCAAAGATGTCTCTTGAAACATGAAATTCAATTATGTGATTATTAATATGTTCCAAATGTATTTTATGTGAATATATATATTGCAGAGAAAATAATTTTATATTCAAAAGATTGGAAACAGCTAGAGAAATGGCTCAGTAGATAAAGCACTTGCCAAGAACTATAAGATCAAACCACATCCCCAGAACCCATGGAAAAGCCAGGCAGACTGACCATCACTGATATCTCAGAAGTCCTGGGGCTAAAAACGGGGATCCTCTCCCCAGGCAGGGGTTGGCTAAGTAAACTAGCTGGAATCATTCTGGGTTCAAAATGAGGAACAGACCTCAATAAATAAAGTAGAGAGAGATTGAGGAATATGCCTGATATCAACTTCATTTGCTTGTACACACACACACACACACACACACAACTTGGAATCTAAACACAGTGGCATACACTTTTAATGCAAATACTCAAGACAGTCTGAGACAGGCTGATGGAAAGTGTGTGTGTGTGTGTGTGTGTGTGTGTGTGTGTGTGTGTGTGTGTGTTTCTCTCAGTGTGTTCTCTCGCTCTCTCTCTCTCTCTCTCTCTCTCTCTCTCTCTCTCTCTCTCTCTCTCTCTCTCTCTCTTTCTCTCCCTTCTCTTTCTCAGAAGTTACACTGGGATTTAGTCAACTATCCTTCAAATAACATATAGGCATGACATTAAAGAGGAGAAATAATTGTTTTCTCTGTAGGTAAGCTGTTTGCGCTTTTTCTCATTTTCTACATGGACACTTTCTAAATGATATACTTAATCAGAGAGAGGAGAAAGGGAATTTCTGAGGGTATGACTCCTTTCCTGGGTTCCCCTCTCTCAACACAGCAGCATTGCTGATTAAGTTACCAACATGTATTTACCCAGATTTGTGCAAATCTGAGCAGTCAGAAATGGTCCTAGATGAGCTTGAACCATCTCTGCTGTGGCGGGAACAGGAGGTACTCAAAGAATGAAGAGAATCTATCAAAGGGACATAGTTCAAAAAGCACCCATTCACCAAATTGGATCATCAAATAGCAATATTCCATGGGGTACAGAGTGCAAAACAAATTGAGAGTCCATACAACCACATTATTTATTTATTTATTTATTTATTTATTTGGTTGGTTGGTTGGTTGGTTGGTTGGTTGGTTGGTTGGTTGGTTGGTTTTTTGAGACAGGGTTTCTCTGTGTTAACAGTCCTGGCTGTCCTGGAACTCACTCTGTAGACCAGGCTGGCCTCAAACTCACTGAGCTCCACCTGCCTCTTCCTCCGAAGTGCTGGAATTAAAGGCATGCACCACTGCCACCTGACTATTAATAATTTTAAATGTGGTACAGTGGACACAGAATAGAATTTAGAAGATGCAGAAGTGTAAAGGAAAACGGCTCAAGGCTAATGTCTAAAATTAAAGGCAATAGGATGGTCTATTAATCATTGAAAACATCACAGTTTAAAGTGAGGTCAGGAAGTACAAAAGAACAAAAGCAGAATTGTAAATAGA
Organism: Peromyscus eremicus; assembly: GCF_949786415.1. Taxonomy (NCBI): domain Eukaryota; kingdom Metazoa; phylum Chordata; class Mammalia; order Rodentia; family Cricetidae; genus Peromyscus; species Peromyscus eremicus. The sequence continues at coordinate 24,877,048 of NC_081419.1, read as the reverse complement.
ATTCTGTCAGAAGAAAACAGACCAAAACAGGATGTAAATGGTCTAAGACTTTTCGTTTTGCCTTGGAAAGTTTATGAGAGGAAAGTTACCTGAACAGCTTCCCTGAGACAGTGGAATAACTTTTTGTTTGCTGAGAGCTGAGATCAAAGCCTAGGCCTTATGTGTGGTAGGCAAGCACTCTACCACTGAGTTGCAGGCTCAGTCTTTCATCAATAGGTTTGAAGACCAGTGAACTCGCTATAAACCTGAGGACATCACTTAATCTCTGAAAGTCAATGTTATTCTATTTATAAACCTTTAAAGTGCTGATATAACTATTTATGCACTCTAATGTCTGTTTCTCTTACGGTCAACTTTGTTTGACATCGTAAGATCTTAAGCCTTTTCTGCATCTCGGCCTCCCTAATGATTAAAGTGTATCATAAATTTACAATATTCTTATTCAATTATTTTTCCCTCATCAAGGAAACTTCTCTTTGCAACAGATAGAGACCAGTAGAGAAAACTACAACCAGTCAACATGTCAAGTTGTAGAGCCCAAACCAGATGGATACATCTATAACACAATTCCTACCCAAAGGCTCAGGGATCATTTCAGAAGAACAAGGATTGTAAGAGCCAGAGAATCAGGGAGTTGCAGTGACATTGTGTCTCCTAGAAATGTCAGAAGCTATACCTATAAAGTCTCACCAACATGACCACGTAAACATGAGCTGAACAAGGATGGCAACTACACACATGCTAACGTGGCCTGGGGAAAGCACAAGAGACCGCAACCTGTGTACAAAGGACTAAAGACAACTAAGGAATCCTGAGGGCAGGAGAAATCATCTTCCCCAGAGATGATTGCTTATCCAAATGGTTATCCAATCCCAAATGGTCAACCTTGAAAACATACATATGAGAAGCATTACATGAACTGAGCAATATGAAGTTTTGTGGGGTTTTTTTTTCTTTTTTATCTTTTTGTTATTGTTGGGTTTTTTTTGGTTTGTTTTGTTGTTGTTTTCCAGAGAGTGTTTCTCTGTGTAGCCCTGGCTGTTCTGGAACTTGCTCTGTAGACCAGGCTGACCTAGAGCTCAGAGATCTGCCTGCCTCTGCCATCCAGCTGTAGTTATGATTTTAAAAGCAACAATTAATGAAAAAAAGAGGCCAAGTTTGAAAAAGAGCGAGGAGGCAGGTACAGAGGGGAGAAACGGAAGTGGGAAATGATGTAATTATATTATAATCTCAAAAACTGAAAAAAATCATCTTAAAACCTCAATTATTTGGCTTTATACCTACCTTAATTTGCACCAACCATGCTTCATATATTACTATCTGTTCCTGATATCTTGAGATTTGAACTTTTGAGGATTACTTTTTTATTTCAAATAATTCTAGTCAGATTCTTTTTTCATCTTTATGATTCCAGATAAAATGTGCATAACTTTTCATTTTCTTTATATAGTCAGCTAACATCCCTTCATAATTTCAGCAACTTGTTAGGAAAAAAAATACTATTTTTATTTTTAAGGCTATTCTTGCATATTTATTCTTTGCTGTATATCGTTACATGGGTGTGTGGGTTCACGTGGATCCGTGGAATAAAGACTCAGAGGCACTTTAAGAATGTCTTTAGCCTCTTGACGGCTACAGGGGAGTCAAGACTGAAGCCCTTTCCCCTTCACCTAGGGCATATTTATTGACTTTTTTTTTAGAGTTTAGAAAGTTAATTTCCGTACCTTTAAAGCAACCCAAATGGAGCTACCAGAGACCAAATGCCAGGTGCAAGTTACTTGAATTATCAGGTACCTCAATTTTCCCGGTTTCCTGGACCAAGTTTTGCATAGGCCTTTGATCCTTGGGGGACTCTCTGATCCTTGACTCTCAGACAAGATTCACATAGGGCTATAAGAGAAACAAAAGGTAAGAGAAACAAAAGGTGTGGTTAAACAAAGGAAGGATTAGGGCTAGGTGCTGCTCTCTGGAGCCAAGCCAGGAGCTCAGCAGGAATGCCGCCACACTTATGATTTGCTTTCTTTTTTATTTAATATGAAATAAGACTGATTTTTATAGATTTCCTTCTCTCTGAGTATTAGTAATAAACACATTGATGTAAAGAACATCACACAATTGATACAAAATTATTCCATCTTTCCTAAAGCCTGCTTAGCAACCCCTTCAACTCCTAACTCTCAACAGCTACAGTTCCATTCTTGCTTTGTGAACATGTCATATAATGGAGCCACACAGTAGGACTTAACACTTTGAAATTCATCTGAACAGCTGTGGAATTAATAATCTGTTCCTTCATGTTCCTGAGTTGTTCCATTGTCTGTTCATGCATTGAATATTTGTGTGTTTTAATTTGGAGGCAAGTTGAGTAGAGTAGTTGGAGACATCCATGCCTATATTGTGTGAGATCATAAACGTTTGCTCTTTTGGAGAAGTGAAATTGTAAGGATATATAATTAGGGTACATTTGGCTTTATAATAAGCTTTCTGAGCTGTTTTATAATGTGACAGAAACATTATATGCCTCCATCAGTATTGTATCAGAGTTCTACTCCTTCTTCTTCCTAATCAGCATTTGATGCTGTCTGTAGTTTTGTTTTACTGTATATAATTTGTTACAGTTTCTATGATTTTGCATCTATTTTCATGGAGAATATTGATCTTCACTTTTTATTATTGTCTTTTTGGTTTTTTCTAGCAAGGAAATGTTTCATGTCACAAAACATCTTAAGCAGCGTCTTCCACTTTTAAAGCAATAGAGTACATTTGATTGTACTTAATTTATATATTGGCAGAATTTAGGAATAAAATCATCTAGTGCCAGAGGTTTCTTTTTTAAGTTGTTAATAGTAGTTTATGTTCTTTGAAAACCACAGAACAATTATTTATGGTTACCTATTTCATCCTAGTAGCACTTGTAGGATATTTAGATTAAGAGAAATTATTGATTTCAATTAACTTGAAGATTATGTACATAGAAATATATGTAATATTCTAGTGTATGTCTATAGGGAAGATGATGAGCCCCACCTTTTATTTCTGACATCAGTTTTTGTGTCTGCCTTTGCATTTCTTCCTTTTCCTATAGGTACATCAGGTTCAAAGTTCTTTTAATGGCTCTGCTTTGGTTCAAGTCATTTTCTCTGTTTTCGAAGTTATCAATTTCTGCCCTTATATCCATTACTTTTTACTTCTACTTAATTTTAAAATTCTACTTGATTTTAAATTCTACTTAAGTTCTACTTCACTTCTACTATTTTGAATAATTTCTAGCTTTTTAAATTGAAGTCCATGACACCTGTTTTGCATGACATGTATTTGTTTTCCATTAGACGCTATTAGCATTATGAATATTCCTCTGAACACTGCAATGACTGCGTCAAAGACTATTTGACATAGTATATTTCATGTTTCTCAAACAGAAAATAAGCACAAATTCTCTTGAGACTTTCTGTTTAGCACAAGAATCATACAGAAATTTTATTAGTATTTGTATTAATGGTATCTAATTTGATTCAGAGAACATTCATTACATTATTTCAGTTATCTTAAACATGCCCCTTGAGATTTGTTTATGCTCAATGATATGCTTGGCTACAACTGCCATAAGTATAACTAAAGACATCATGAACTATCATTGTTTGGGAGAGTGTTCGGCTTGTGTTACCTGGATCCATTTGCTTCACGGTGAAAGTGTGTAGTTGGAATCCTAATTGGTCTTAATCAAAACCCCCGAGCCAGATATCAGGGTAAGTGCTGAAAGATCAGTAAAGGAGTCAGCCACTTAGAGACTTCTTACCTCTACCATATCCTCATCCTGAAAGGACTGAGCTCCTGTCTCCACCTCGCCTTATCACTTCCTCTCTCAGCACAGACATTCCACTTCCTGTTTCCTACTCCCAAGTGCTGGGATTAAAGGTGTGTGCCACCCTTGCCTGGCCTCTAGTGGCTAGCTCTGCGCTCTGATCTCCAGGCAAGATTTATTTGTTAAAGCACAAACAAAATATCACCACAAAAGTCCTTGCCGGTTTTCCATTCATTCTTCTGATCTAAAAAAGAAGTATAAAGCATCCCCATAATAAATGCAGGTTTGTTTTTTCTCCTTTCAATCAGTGAATTTTCATTTTATATTTTGAAGCACTGTTATTTGAGAATGTGCTTTTAAGATGGCAACACTTTGTTAGGAAATTTACTTTTGCCAGCCTTCTTTATCCTAACTTGAACTCTGTTTTTGTTTCACTCTAAAACGAGGATAATATTTAATGACATTAATATGGTCACTACTGCTGCTTTTTCTTCCTATTACTGTTTTATGGCACTTCATTTCCTATACTATTGCTTTTTCTGTATTTTTGTACTTGAAATGAGCCTTTTATAATCAATATATAGTTGTGCTTTAATCTAGTCTAAAATTTGTTTTATTGAAGTAACTGTAAATAGTGCTGTGTTTACATTTATACTCTACTGTTATAGCATCTGTATCATGTTTTATCATGTTTGAAAATTCCATTTTCTTGGCCTGACTTTTTTTACTGTTTGAATCACTTTGAGTATTCCACTGAATTGAATCATATTCCTCTGTATATTTTATCAATTTTTGTGCTTATTCTAAAAATTACAATGTCTAGATTTCCACTGCTTACTTAGAACCAACATTTAGCACTTGAAGTAGAGTATGGTGCTGGGCGGGTCTGGTCCTTCGTGTCTGGAGCTCCTGATTTCAATGCTGCAGTCTCCAATTACAGCTTTTTGGCATTTTCTCTTCTATGATATCAGTTGCAGATTACTTATGACACTTCTGATTTTCTCCACTTAAGAGTTTCCTGAGCCCCTTCAGTCTGTGGCTTTGGATCTTTCTCAGTTATCATCATTTCAAATATTTTTGTACTATATGTGCCTCATCTTCTAAGAGTCCTGTGACACGAATATCATAGCTCTTCACTTAATCTAATGGCTGCTGAGAATTTTCCTCTATTTCTCTCCACCTTTTAGATTGATATATCTTCTAACTCACTGACTCTTTGCTTACCTCCAATATATTCTTCAGTTTCTTCAATTCTTCATCAACAAATTTGGAATTCTTTGTTTCCTTGTTTGTTAAAAATCTTTGTATCTTCATTATATCTTAATATACAGTTTATATCATTAGTAAAAAGTTTCCATTACATATTTCTTTGCATCTTCCAGATATTGTGTAGACTTTCTTTATACTCATTTATGAGTATTCAACTGTACTGGGAATATTTTTGTAACATGTTTTAGAGTCTTCATCAGGTGATTCCACAGTACTAAAATCTCAGTGTTATTGTCTATACTTCACCTACAAATCCTAGATTGTACTGAGTTCTTGTTTACAAATTAATGATGCTTCATATTTTGGTCACCATATTTAAATGCTGTCTTTTGAGGGTCCAGTTCATGTTTAAATGATATGGACAATGTTACTTTTCTTTAAGCAAACTGTCATTCCAATTAAGTTCACGCCTCCAGTCTTGGCTCATGGCTTTGATGTGCATCCCTGCTGTCAAGGTTCTTTCTCAGCAAATCACACCTGGCTTTTGTATTTGTCACCCAATGACCGATAGAACCTGATCTTAGATAGTCCCTATCTTAGTTCTGTTCCTAAATGCCATGTACGTTTTAGGATTAGATTGGTGTACACTCAAATCAAGTGTGACACTATGTTTTTATGAACACTTCCAAGGAATTGCTATACCAAGGTCCCTGTCTCAAAAATCTCCATACTACTTTCTCATTCCCTACTGCCACTTTACATGGCTTTACACTTTCCTTAGATATATACTTTCTGTAACTTGATAGTACCAGGGCCAAACAGAAAAAAAAAAAAAAAAAAAAAAAAAGCAGGCGATTTCACTCTTTGGTGTTTGAATCATTTGTGGATCCTGGTCTGGCTCCATTGCGACTAACAGAAGATCTCTTTCCCAGTCCTGTAGCTACAGTTAGCACGATTTTCCTTGAGGATCTCTAAGTATATGAATTCAGAATAGTGTACACACAAAAAGGGACAATTATAAATTCATTGTCAGTTCAGTGTTACTAAAATTTCTAGTCAGAATCCTCAAATAGCTATCCCATCATTCTGTCTCTTGGTAAGGGTAGCAGGTTAGAGCACATCCTCTAATTTACCTGGAACTACAGACTTGGAGAACTGAAAGTTGGTTTGTGTTGTGTAAGTTAAGCTTATATAGCATAGAGTTGCTTTAAAATCATTTCAACAAAAAGCTTATCTGAAGAAATCCTTAAAAGAAGAGATAAAGCAAGGGGAAATAAACGTGTAACAGTAAATGAAGGAAGAAGAAAAGAAAAGAGAGAAGAAAATGTGGGTAGGAAGGAACAGACTAGAGGGAAAGAATAGGAAGAGAAAGGGGGATAAAAGGAAAGGGAAGAGTGATTTCAATGATCTGGTGAGGGGAGCAAGTTAATTAAAATATGGTAACTCTCCTTTGCCTGGGAAGGAGACTATTGTGAGGGATCCACAGCATGAAAGGTTTTTGTAGTTGTTTTTGTTGTTATGGAGTAAAACAGAAATACCACTTATTTTTCAAAATAGTAGAGGTTAAAATAAAATGAAATACTTACTTTGAAAATGCTGGGGCTATGGAAAGAGAAGCTGCTAATGATCTGGTGTCCCTAAATAAAAGAATAGAATAATTCATAATGCAGTTCCCAGGCAGCGGGCAGGGCAGTGTACAAGCACAACTTTAAAATGTCTCCCCACATTTTTATGACAATTCTGATAGGCTAAGGGCAGAAGTGTCTTAGTTTGAAAACATATTTCCAACTGAGTAGAAATGAGAATTTATCGAGTATTCATTTACCTTTTTCCCTTAACTTCATATGAAGTCAGTACAGATCTGAAGTCTCTTCTCAATATCAATTATTTGATCTTAAATGCATCTTTAAATAGTAAACTAAAGGACTGGGGATGAAGCTCAGTTAGGAGACTACTTGCCTGGTACCATAATTAGTTTCAGCTGTCAATTTGACACAGGCTACACTCATTTGAGGGATCTCAATTAGGGAACTGTCTACATCTGATTGACCTGTGGACATGTCTGTGGGGCATTTTCTTAATTGCTGATTGACATGGGAGGTCTCGGCTCACTGTGGGCAGCACCATCCCTAGGCTCATGGTCCTGAGTGGTAAAAGAAAGGTAACTAGGCATGAGCCAGTAATCAGCATTCCTTTGGGGGCTTCTGTTTTGATTTCTGCTTGAGTTCCTACCCTGACTTCCGTCGATGATGAATTTGTGGCATGGAAGTATAAGACAAACTTTCCACCCCAAGTTGCTTTGGTCAGAGTGTTCTATCACAGAAATATAATGAAACCAGAACACTTAGCATGCGTGAAGACCTGGGCTCAATCCTCAGAGTGCACGCTTGCGCGCACACACACACACACACACACAAACACACACACAGGTATGGGATCAGGAGATAACGGTTACCTTCGGCTACATTGAGTTCAAGACCAGCCTAAATTTCAAAGGATCTTGTCAAAAACAAAACAAACAAACAAAACCACAATAAACTAAAACAAACATTTTTCATGTTTATGTGAATATGATGAGTAAATGATTTAATTTTCAAATTCTTGCTCCCTGTTCTATTTTGCTGTTCTTAGAGTGGAATGGATGAGCTAGGCTAGTGCTCTCAGTCCCCAGCACCAGACAAGGAATGGAGATAAAGTAATCTTTTCACTTAGTGTATCATTTTCAATTATAAAAACGTGAGGTTATAACAACAAGTATTAACACAGATGTACAAAGATATGTATACCTTCCCTTGTCTAATGCTTTCAGCTCCAAATGGTCTCATGGAAATACATGTAAATGACAAAATAACCTTACTATCAACTTGGACTATGATCCAATTCCTAAACAGAAATGGAATCCTAATCATATGGGCTAAACAAATATACAACTCCTTTTTCCTAATTAGAAACAAAATAGAGGCATGAGTTAAAGCATGTTGGCTGACCTATGGTTTTTCCACCTACACTAAAATCTCAAATTTTACCACTGACTATGTCATAAACTCCCCGAAAGCCTAAACATCTCCTCTGAAAAGAAAAGTAAGGTTATTTGCCCAAGACTGGCCAAGACAAAGACCTGAGATCTACCTGCTTTATAAAAAATTAAGAGTATTATTTTTAAAAAGAAACAAAAAGCAGCTGCACAAAAGGAAGAAGCTTGTCATTTGACCCCCTTCTCTCAGTCACCAAGTAACATAGGCATTCCCTGGGAACTCACTAGCCAAGCTGGCCAGGGAAGCTTGTAAGCTATTTTCAAATCTTTACTCTCCTTCCTGTCCTTCAAATCCAGCCCCACAGCCTCAACCCCCCTCTATAGCAGACCACCCGCTGAGGCCTCTCCTCACTCCCAGCCCCCATTCCCAAGGGATTAAGAAGATCCTTCTAGCATACCCTACTTTTCTCCCTCCTGTGGACCTCCTCACTTCCCTGTCTTCTAGCCTATCTCCATTCCAAGTGTCAGTTCTCAAAACCTAGAAACTTGTTCTGCCAGGAACCCCAAGTGGCTACAATTGCCAGGATCTCAGCTGCATTCCCTACCAGGTAGTCTCCTAAGAACCAGAGAGGGCAACAGAAACCAAGAAACGGAACACTCACCCAACAAAGACAAGACCAGATATCAGCACCTAGAATTCCAAATCATCCTAAACCCAGATGCCTAGACACCAGAATGAAAAACAGGAACAGCCAGGACAATATGTCTCCACTAGAGCCCAGCAACCCTACTACAATAAACTGTAAGAAATGCAATATAGCTGAAACACAAGACAAAGACTTCAAAATAGTCTTTATGAAATGTTAAAGGTTCTTTAAAAAAAGAATTAAATAAATCCATTAAAGAAATCTATGAAAACACAAACAATGGAAGGAAATGAAGAAGACAGCCAAATATGAAAGTGTAAATAGAATCAATAAAGAAAACACAATTTTTTCTTTTTACTTATTTATGTATTTATTTAAACTTTTTTATTTTACATATCAACTACTGTTTCTGCCCTCTCCCATTCTTCCGTTCCCCCATGAACACATCTCCCCTCATCTCACCCCTGTTCATTCCTCATGGGGGTAAAGCCTCCCTTGGGCAGTCAACACAGGCTGGCATACCAAATTGAGGCAGGACTAAGCTCCTCCTCCCTGTATCAAGGCTGAATAAGGCATCCCACCATAAAAAAATAAGAAAGAAAAAGAAACCATGAATTTGAAGAAGAGTGGGAAAGATTATATGGGAGGCTTTGTAGGGAGTTATGGGAAGGGAAAAATGTTGTAATCATAATCTCAAAAACAAAAAATAAACAACAAAAAAAAAGAAAAGAAAACGCAAATTTGGGAAATCTGGATCTGAAAAATTTAGGAACTCGAGCAGGACTCTCAGAAACAAGCCACATCAAAAGAATGAAAGACATAGAAGAGAAAATCTCAGTCATTGAAGACAAGATAGAAGAAACTGATACCTCAGTCAAAGAAAATGTTAAATCTAAAAATAATCCAGGCACAAAATTGCCAAGAAATCAAGGGTACTATGAAAATATCAAATCTGCCGGGCGGTGGTGGCGCACGCCTTTAATCCCACCACTTGGGAGGCAGAGCCAGGCGGATCTCTGTGAGTTCGAGGCCAGCTTGGGCTACCAAGTGAGTTCCAGGAAAGGCGCAAAGCTACACAGAGAAACCCTGTCTCGAAAAACAAAAACAAAAACAAACAAAAAAAAAAACAAAAAAAAAAAAGAAAGAAAATATCAAATCTAAGGCTAACAGGAATAGAGGAGGGAGAAGAAATCCAGGTCAAAGGCACAGAATATACTAAATAATATCATATATGAAAATTCCCCCATCTTAAAGAAGGAGATGCCTATCAAGACACAAGAAGCATACAGAACACTAAATAGACTGCACCAAAATAGGAACTTCCCTTGGCACATAATAATCAGAACATTAAACATACAGAACAAAGAAGGGGTATTAAAATCTACAAAGGATAAAGACGAAGTAACATGTAAAGGCAGACCTATAGAAATGTACCTGACTTGTCAATGGAGACTCTAAAAGCCAAAGGACTTGTTAAAACTCTAGGAGACTACAAAAGCCAGCCCAGACTCCAAATCCAGCAAAACTTTCTATCACAATAGATGGAGACAGAAAGACATTGATTGGGAAAACCAAATTTAAGCAGTATCTATGTGCAAATCAAGACCTACAAAAAGTGGTAGAAAAAATTTTCAACCTAAAGAGGTTAACCACACATAAAACATAAGGAACAAATTTTATCAGGCCAGCAAATCAATAAAGAGTGGGAAAAACTCATACTACAACAACAAAATAACAGGAATCAACGAATACTACTCACTTATATCTCTCAACATCAATGGTCTCAATTACCCAATAAAAAGACATAAACTAAGAGAATGAATGCAAAAACAGGATCCATCCTATAGCTGCATCCAAGAAACATACATTCACATCAACAATAGACATCACCTCAGAGTATAAAAAATAAATAAATAAATAAAACAAATAAATAAATGAAGATATTCCAAGCAAATGGAGCTCAGAAGCAAGCTGGATTGGCCATTTTAATATCAGACAAAATAGATTTCAAGCCAAAATGTATCAAAAGAGATGGGAAGAACATTATATGTCCACCAAAAGAAATATATTAGTGTTTCATAGAAGAAATACTACTACAGCTTAAATCACATAATGAACCAAACACAGTGATAGTGGTGACTTCCGTACCCGACCCTTACCAATAAACAGGTCATCTGGACAAAACTAAACTGAAGTGCTGGGGCTAACTGATGTCATAAACCAAACGGTCCTAGAAGATATTTACAGAACATTTTAACCAAACACAAAAGAAAATACCTTCTTCTTGGTATCTCATGAAACTTTCTCCAAAACTGACCACATTTCTGGACACAAAGCAAGTCTCAACAGATATAAGAAAATTGAAACAACCCCTGCATCCTTTCAGACCACCACAGATTAAAGCAGCAACAGAAGCAACAGAAAGCTTGTGAACATTAACTCTTCCTGTCCTGTAAATAGAACACCTCACTACTCAATGAAAAATGAGTCGACAAAAATTAATAAAGAAATTAAATATTTTCTGGAATTGAATGAAAATGAATACACAACACACGCAGTTCTGTGGAACACATGAAGATGGTTCTACGAGGCAAATTCATAGCACTAAGTACCAACATTAAAAAATTAGAGAGATCCCATACTAGTAATTTAACAGTACATCTGAAAGTTCTAGAACAAAAAGATAAAATAACAACAAAAAGAAATAAGAGGCAATGTGGTGATATTTTATTTGTCCACCCCAATAAATCTTATCTGGGGATCAGAAGTAAAAGGCAGGCACTACATTAAACATAGAGGTCAGGCAGTGGTAGCACATGCCTTTAATCCCAGCACTGGTTAACCATAGAAGTCTGGAGGTCTGTACAGACAGACAGGAAGTGATAGAGATGGGTGAAAAGAGGAAGTGACATAGCTGGGCAAAGAGAGGAAGTAAGACGTCAGGGCACAAAAAGGTATATAGGAGTGAGTATACAGAAAGTAGCTCTCTCTTGGGCTGAGAATTTCTTAGCAATAAGAACTTGTGGCTGGTTTGTTTTGTTCATCTGATCTTTCAGTTTTCACCTCAATATCTGGCTCTGGGTTTTTATTAATAAGACAGTTGAGCAATTCATCTTACAAGGCAAAAAAATAATTAAACTCAGAGCTAAAATCAGTAAAATAGAAACAAAAAAAATTGTAAAGTATCAATTGAAATAGAGTTGGCTCTTAGAGAAGATCAATAAGATTGACAAACCCTTTGTCAAATTAACTAAAAGGCAGAGAAAGAAGATTCAAATAAATTAAAACTAAAAAGAGAACATAACAAAGGACAATGAGGACATCCAGAGAATCATAAGAACATATTTTAAAAACCTATACTCCACCAATTGTAAAAACTAAAAAAAAAAAAAAAGTTTAAAAGGATAGTTAGTTTTCTTGATATATACTACTTACCAAAGTTAACTCAAGATCAGATAAGCAATTTAAACAGACCTATCACCCTAGTGAGATAAAAGTAGCAATAAGTAGTTAAAGTTAACCAACCAAAAAAGCTTGGGTTTTAGCACAGAATTCTACCAGACTTTCAAAGAAGAGTTAGTGCCATTACTCCTCAAATTATTCCACGAAATAGAAAGAGAAGGAACATTTTCCAATTCATTCTATGAGACCAGAGTTACCCTGATATCCAAACCACATAAAGACCTGATAAAGAAGGAAAATTACAGACCCATTTCCCTTATGAACATAGATGTAAAAACTCTCAAATACTTGCAAACAGTTTCCAAGAATACATCAAAAAGATCATCTGCAATGATCAAGTAGGCTTCATTCCAGAGATGCAAGATGGTTCAATTATAAGAAAATCAATAAATGCAATCCACTGTGTAAACAAACCGAAAGAGGAAAAACTACATAATCATCTCATTGGATATAGAAAAGTCTTCTGACAAAATCCAACACCCCTTCATGATAAAAGTCCTGTAAAGCTTAGAGATACAAGGGACATACTTACACATAATAAATTACAGCAAGCCCTTAGCCAACACCAACTTAAATGGATAGAAACTTAAAACAATTCTTCCAAAATCAGGAACATGACAAGGCTGTCCACTCTCTCCGTACCTAGTCAATATAGTACTTGAAGCCTCAGCTAGAGCAATAACACAGCTAGAGGAGATGAAGGAGATACAAATAGGAAAGGATGAAGTCAAAGTATCTTTATTTGCTGATGATATGTTTTTATCCTTAAGTGACCATAAAAACTCCACTGGGAAACATCTACACCTGCTAAACACTTTCAGCATAGTAGCAGGATACAAAATTAACATGCAAAAATCAGTAGTCTTCCTATATACAAAAGGCAAACAGCCTAAAGTGGAAAAACAAAAACAAAAAAACAGGGCCCAGGTGGTGGTGGCACATGCCTTTAATTCCAGCATTCGAGAGGCAGAGGCAGGCAGATCTCTGTAGCTAGAGTTTTCCTGCCTGGCCCACAGTCAGGACAAATCTCTCTCACCTGCCAGTCCCACAGCTGCTCAAACCCGACCAAGTAAACACAGATTTATATTGGTTACAAACTGTATGGCCGTGGCAGGCTTCTTGCTAACTGTTCTTACAGCTTAAATTAATCCATTTCCATTAATCTATATCTTGCCACATGGCTCGTGGCTTACCGGCATCTTCATATGCTGTTTGTCATCGTGGCGGCTGGCAGTGTCTCTCTGACTCAGCCTTCCACTTCCCAGCTTTATTCTCCTCCTTGTCCCACCTACACTTCCTGCCTAGCCAATGGCCAATCAGTGTTTTATTTATTGACTAATTAGCAACACATTTAACATACAGAACATCCCACAGCAGATCTCTGTGAGTTCAAGGCCAACCTGGGCTACAGAGTGAGTTCCAGGAAAGGCAACAAAGCTACACAGAGAAACCCTGTCTCGAAAAACTAGGGGGAAAAAAAAAGAAAACAATACATTTCACAATAGCCTCAAAGAAAATAAAATATCTTGGGGTAAATGTAACCAAGAAAGTAAAAGACTTGTCTAAGACATTAAAGAAGATATCAGAAGATAGAAAGATGGATGCTCATGCTCAAGGATCCATAAGATAAATATAATAAACATGACCATCCTGTCAAAAGCAATCTACAGAATCAATGCAATCTTCATTAAAAATTCCAACTCAATTCTTTACAGAACTTAAAAAGACAATTTTCAGATTCATATGAAAACAACAACAAAAATGACATAGCTAAAATAATCTCAAATTGTATTTTTAAAAAATCAGCATGGTATTGGCACAGAAATAAACACATTGATCAATGGAATAGAATTAAGGGCCCAGACATAAATCTGCACACCCACGGACACCTGGTTTTTCAGGGCAAAAACACACACTGAAAAAAAAAGAAAAGAAAGAGAACATGTTCAATAAATGGTGCTGGCCAAACTGTATGGTTGCATGTAGAAGAATCCAAACAGATCCATACTTACCATCCTACACAAAACTCAACTCCAAATGGATCAAAGACCTCAACATAAAGTCAGATACACTGAACTGATAGAAGAAAAAGTAGGAAATAATCTTGAACTCACTGGCACAAGGAAAAATTTCTGAACAGAATACCCTTACCACAGGCACTAAGATCAGCAATTAATAAGTGGGACCTCGTGACACTGAGAAGTTTCTGTGTCATGACAATGTTGTCTGTCACAGCAAATGACACTATCATTCATGCAAAGTGTCAGGCTACAGAATGGGAAAAATTTTTTACCAACTACACATCTGATATAGGGCTATTATCCAAAACATATAAAGAACTCACAAACTGGACATCAAGAAAACAAGAATTCTCAAATGATGAAACTGAAATGGATAAAAAGTGCTTAAAGAAATGTTCAAAATCTTTAATCATTGGGGAAATGCAAACCAAACTACTTTCAGATTTCATCTTACACCAGTCAGAATAGCCAAGATCGATAAAACAATAAAACAAATCACAGCTTATGTTGGTGAGGATGTGAAGGAAGGGAAACAATCCATCCATTGCTAGTGGGAGTGCAAAACTGTACAGTCACTATGGAAATCAGTGTAGTGGTTCCTCAGGAAGCTGTAACTTGATCTACATCAAGATCCAGCTGTGTCATTCTTGGGCATATACCCAAAGGATGCTTCATCCTGCCAGAGACACTTTCTCAACCATGTTCACTGATACTCTATTTATAATAGCCTCAAATTGGAAACAACCTAGATGACCCTCAACCAAAGAATGGATAAAGAAAATGTGGTACATTTACACAATGAAGTATTGTTCAGTCATTATAAAAAATAAAATTTGAAATTTGCAGGTAAATGAATGATATTAGAAAAAAGTCAACCGCCAGGCAGTGGTGGTGCATGCCTTTAATTCCAGCACTTGGGAGTCAGAGCCAGGTAGATCTCTATGAGTTCGAGGCTAGCCTGCACTACAGAGTGAGTTCCAAGAAAGGTGCAAAGCTACCCAGAGAAACCCCGTCTTGAAAAAACAAAAACAAAAAAAGAAAAAAGAAAAAAGTCAACCTTAGTGAGGTATCCCAGACACAGAAGAACAAATACGTTATTTATGCAATTATATGTGGATGTTAGTTGTTAAGTCATTGACAAGTAAGCTACAATTTATATAACCACAGAGGTTAGGTATAGAGTAAGGGACTAGGAGGGAAGGATGGATCTCCCTAAGAGGGAGAAATAGAATGGATAGTTATGAATGGATGATGTGCAAAGAGAGGAGGCTGTGAGGACTGGCAAGAAAGTGGTGCTCACACCAGTCAGGCACCATGACTGGTATCACCAAGAAACAGATCCTGGACACCAGGAGCACTGAGACCACACTGCAGCCCCACTGCCTGGTGGGAAGTGGGTAAGTAGATGGTGGAGTAATGGGACAGAAAGAGGCCAACAAATAGGTGGTGGAGAAATGGAAGACGAGCAGTTAGTTCGCTATGAAGCAAGGCAGAACAGGAGACATGAAAGCTGTTGCTGTTCCTGTTCCTGGGGAAAAGATAAATTAAACTGCCGATCAATTGAGCCAGTAACAAACACAAGTGCTAGTGAGCCTATGCCTTCTTCATCTGAGAAAACCGACCACTGTATGAGTCACTGTGACTCCCAGTGCAGCATCCTAGCCCAGGAAGAAGAGCAGTACCGGTAGGATGGAGACCCACAACTGACCGGACATGTCCTGCTGTGTTTACTTCTCATCATTGGCCTAGCTGCTAATCTCTCTAGCTGGTTGTGCTCATGGTGGTTCAGCCATGAGACTGAATGACTATGTTGAATTACAGTTTTACCGTGCTGCATCTAACATTGGCTAGAGATTTATTTCCTTTGGAAACTTGGATTGGACAAACACTTGACACCCAGAGGCCTCGCCCAATGCACGGTCCTCTGGTAGCATGTATGGGATGGAGAGATGGGAGAGAAAGAGAAGTGGAACAGCTTCTGGAGACTCAGGGTGGAGAGGAACAGCTTGATGTGAGTAGCCTGTGAAGCCACCTGAGACCATGGTGAAGTCCCAGCCTCTGCTGCCACTGAGGGCCATGTCTAGATCCATGCTCATGCAGCAGCAGCGGTCTGTGTCGATGTCCATGGTCCATGTTACCACCAAAAGCCATGTAGATGTCCCTGGTCTGGACTGTCACCTGGGGCCATGTTAATATCCAAAGGCTGCACAGTTGGCCCTGCCCCTCACCAGCTCCATCCGGGCCTTGCACTTCGCCTGGGCAGCATAATAGAGCTGGCTCTGTTAAAGGGGAGCATGATTTGGGTGAGCAGGCCCTGAGGGCGTGAGCGTGGAAGAGCTGGCCCTGCCGCTTCGTATGCCATGTGGAGGCATGAGAAAGGGAAAGATGATCTCCCCCTTGGCCCTTCGCCACCTGTGGCAGGAGGGAGAGCTGGCCTCCGGAGCATCGGAGTGGGAGAGCTGGTCCTCCCTCCACCAGCTGCAGCACTTGGGATGGCCTGGGCAGTGCACAGTAGAGCTGGTCCTGGTGGTGTCAGTATAGGTGTGGATGAGCCAGCCCTCCTGATAATAGGAGAAATGGCCCCGTCCCTTCCTGCCTGCTACATTGGGTGAGCTAGCTGGGGCTGTGTTGGAGAGCTCGCCCTGGTGGTCAGGATGAGGGAGAGCTGGCAGCTTGACCAACTCAGCTACCACCCAGGTCCAGATCCATGGCTATGAGTTGGATCACCCCAACATCCACCCCATCTATGAACTGCTGGAGCAGGTGAATGGGCCCTTCCTGCAGCTCCAAAGCTATTGGATCTCCATGACATGAGGCGACAACAGGATATCCAAGAGGAGTCCCAGTGAGGATCCAGTATCTATAGTGTAGCAGAAGCCAGAGGCCTCGAACGAGATAAATGACTCATTGCAATGAACATTTTCAAGTAAAGATGCATGGACTAAAGGGTGTACTTGGTGACTCATTGTGACACACTACAGCTTCCATGACAAGATTTTGTTTTGTTTTGTTTTTGTCTTCTTCTTTTTTTTTTTTTTTTTTTTTTTTTTTTTTTTTTTTGGTTGCAGGGGAGGTTGCAAGGGCAGAGGGTAGATACAAAGGGACAGAGAGATGAGTAGGATGATGTGAAATCCACAAAGAATCTATAAAAAAGTTAAAAATAATAATAATAATTCTCAGATTCTCATCTTTAACTATAACTAAATGTTCAAACTCCGTATTTAAAATCATATTGCAACATACTGATCTACCTAGATGTTCCAAGACACTCTCTCCTTCTCAAGATCTTTAATCATCCTTGCTTTGTAATGTGGCATATCCACAGTTTACAATAATGGACTATATTAGATGGCCATTATTCAAGGTACCATAGGCACTTGAAAGAGTTTCGTATTATGTACCCTTATCAAATAACTTCTCAAGAGATTAAGTAGCACTGATTCTATTTATAAGGTCAGTTATATTATGAGCAGTAACTGAAGAAACCTTATTTGAGATTGTTCATAAATATATAGGATCACAAAAAAAAAAAAAAAAACTCATAAAAGACATGAAAATCCTCCTGGAACAGTGACAGTCCAAAGATTTGAAACTGAATGGTGAAAAGGAAGTAGTTTCCATAATCCCAAACAGCCATCAATTTGAGAGGTTTTCTCTCTCTATGTGACTTAAAAGAAATGAGTACATCCATTGCCAATCACCAGCCAGACAAGAAGGAAACCAGAGAAATAAAGATGTCCTTGACCCCTCTCCCCTTGGCCTCCTATCGACTGAACTCAAACAGAAGGCGAAGGGCAAGAGTGCCTGATTAATGCAGTCCATTGAGTTTTGCCTCCCAGGGCACAGAAAAGGGTGAGGAAGGGTAATAGACGAATGCAGAAAGAGAAACAGAAGAGCCTGTAAAGTCCTATTGTTTGCCCTTCATCATCTGTGCTTGTCCTTTGTCCGGATGAAAAACACATGTCACTAACATAGGGGACACAGAACCCCATCTGTTGCTACCTTAGCACAGAATCATGTCAACTCAGCCATATGCTCAACAAAAACCTGAAACCTATAAGAGATATCAAAGGAGTGCGGTTAAGTGGGACAAAGAAATGATTAACAAAATAGAGTTACTAGTACACATTTGTAACAATGTTGGTACCTGAAGTTCTACCATTTGCCAGGGTTGTTCTTCTCTGCCAGCTCCTGAGCTGCTACAGAATTTTCCTGATGAAGAAGTACAGCCTTTAGTCCCTCAAGATGTGTGTTCTTAAGATTACTGACTTTACAGGGCATTCACAATTTCCCCTCAACCACTATCATTGGATATGGGGATTATGAAGCATCCCAATGAGTAGTCCAACTTGGAGATATGAGGGTCCTTCCCCTTTATAGAACTGTAATCCAATCTTCCCTGGGTAACCAGGATCAATCCTCCTTAACAATACAGTGGTAGCCACAATTTTTTTTTTGGGGGGGGGACCTTAAGGAACATAACTGTGGTCCCTGAGGGAAAGAATGCCTTTCATTAAGATTAAAACATCCAAAGCTATAAAGCCCAAGTTCATGCATCATGAATAGAAATTAATTAAATGGATTCAGAAGGTGCACTAGAGAAAGAGGTTCCCCACGCTCATATTCAGTCCCACTCCCGCCCTCCTGCAGACATGCTCTTCGGCTTCAGGACAAACAGCATCCTACATGAGTTACAACATTTAAGTATATAGCACACTTTTCAAGCTAGCATTCATCCCAGCTCAGAGAGAGGCACACACAACAGGTGTATAATAACATGTCTGTGTCAGCACTCCAGTTTCCTTCCTGGGAAGTACTCCCCTCAGCTAAGGGACTGTCTACGAGTCGGATTAGTTCAATAAACTATGCTTGCCTTGGTAACTTAAGCCAAATTTCTGCCTACCAGACACAGACATTTCCTATTTGTAACAAACACCTCAGACAGTACACATCTACTTCCAGCTCTACATAGCCTTCCGTCGGTGACCACCGCCATATGGCCCTGTCAGTCAAACTCTTTTCACCACTCCATCTTTGAAAAAGACTAAGTTAATCACACTTATTTGATCTCTGCTGATGGAGCAGAGACACAGTGTGGTCCATGGCACTCCACGATTCTTTGTTCCAGCAAAATCCAATGGGTCAGTGCCAGCACACTGTCTCTTACTGTCATCGGTCACCTCCAGAAACAGTTCGTGGAAATGGTGGTTTTTCCCATCCTTTTCCTGGATGCTCAACCAAAGAAGGACTCCTCTTGTGAGTGTCCAACGGACAGAGTACATTGTTTAAATGTCTGTACATTTTTCCCACTGCAGTATTTCAAGATATCTATGACATTTCTTCCTCATTGACTCTAGATCACCATTAAGTCTACTTCTCAGTGCACCAATACAATGTGCCCAGGTGGTTAACAATACATTAAATCCCCAAACTCACATAAAGCCAACCACATAGATGTATCTGGTCAAACCTAATCTTGTTTTTCCCCTTTGCTTAATACATTTAGACATTGCTCATACACAAAACAGTGGTCTGCTATTACTAATTGGCAAGGCCTTGAAAGCCTTTTGGGTGTCGTCTATTTCCTTACTAATCAGACATTGTATTTCTCTGCCCAGTTTCTGCTGTCTACCACTTTTTACTATGATGACTCAGTAATCCTAGGCAGATAGCTTCACATATATGAGTCTCATACTTCAAAGAAAGTTCAGGAGTAGGGCGATGGCTCAATTGGTAAAGTGATTCCCATGCAAGTGTGAGGACCCAGGGTCAATCTCCAGAATCCACATACAAAGACATGGAGATGGGCAGATCCTGGCGGGGCTTGCTGGCCAGCTAGCCTAGCCTGCCCCTTGAGACAGAGGCCAATGAAAGACCCTCGTTCTTAATTAATGACATCCTAAGGTTAATCTCAAGCTTCCACACATGTGCAAACATATATATACTTCATAAGCATGAACAAAAAAGGAAGGTAACAAAATCTACTTCATAGGGATAATGCAAAAAAAAAAAAAAAAAAAAAAAACCTTGGAATTTAGGTAAAACTCTACTAAGAAGTTCCTTAGACACAAGAAGCACAAAATATTGTAGCATCCCCCCTTTAAGGGTTAGACCTGAGCAATGTCTGCACATACAAACAAAAATACTCACGAAAACATTGTTGCAAATATAAATGTGTAAGGGGATGTTAATATTGAAAAGCTAATTCATTATCAGTTATACATGGGGTAGACACTCAAAATATTATTTGTGGAATTGAATTCTAATCTAAAGTTTTAATCTATACAATTGTCCTTGGAGTTTATTCTCCTTCAAACATCTATATCTGTAGAAAATATTCCATAGGATTTCCAGATATACCAGTAAAAGACAAATACATCATAAATTGATATTTTAATTGCTCATGAGTGGGATTGATGCTGAGCCTAGAGTGTACTTAACAGGTTTTGTTTTTCCATGAAAGTCTTCATTTTAGTTGACATTGGCAGTCAGATTCCTTATGTCGGCTCCACTGGGGTAATTATGTCAAACTCAGCCTGGGAGGGTGGAAGTGTTCAGTAGAGAGCAGTTACCCTTGATCACAAGGAAATAGAACAAGAAGGATAAAAGATACTCCCTGAATTCACCCTACTTTGAGAATGGCAGACTTCTTACAGAAGCTGCTTTCCCTCTTACAAAGCAGAAGTCAACAGACAAATAGTAAAAGCCGACTGAAGAAAACTCATTTCTTCACTGACTTGTTTGCTTTCTTATTGCCTGGGAAGAAAGTATAAGCAAATGGTTTCTCCACATGTTTTAATTAAGTTGTTGGGGAACGCCCTTTGTAAAAGCTGGTACGTTCGGTTGTGATGCTGAAGCAAATTGCTTTAAGAATCTACAGTTTGGGGAATGACCATATGTATGTTTTTTGCAGGCTTTGGGAAGTAACTTTCTTAATAACAAAAAGGTGTAATATATAAATTCATAGTTGAGAGTCATCTATTAGAAATTCATTCATCCCAAATACTTCTCCAATGTGTAAAATTGCGATACAAAACAGCCATTCCATAATGTGCTTCAAGATGTACCAGATGTATTTCTCCATTCTTGTGGGAACCTGTGGATTAGCCTTCCCACATGAGCAATCCCTGGGCAGGAAGATCATTTCCTCCTACTTTCCCCACCAACTCTGTTGCAATTTGCAGGACATTATGGGATATTTGCCACAATATGTGGGACAGTTTGGTCTCTCCCTGGAATTTTGCAAGCATGCACTAACATGGTTTGAAGCAGAAACCAAGATATTTGTTTCATATGGTGAGAGCTAACATAACATAATACTTCAGGATGGGACCAGGAGCTTGCCTTCCTTTTCCAAAGCCATTAGCACTGACAGTTGCATCCCATTTATTTAGTCAAACTGCAAAATGGAAAGGCATAACCATTAGCTACAGATATCCCTGCTGATTTAACAGCGTTAGAGATTGCAACATCATATCTCGGTGCTGGCAGGAAGCAAAGGAAGCTGGCAAATCCATCCAAAAGTGGGTTCTCCTTTTACGAGAAGTTTAATCTCTGCCATTCTGTTTACTGTGAGCAGCACAAAGTTCGAGCAACAATAAATTGTTGTTCTTAGACTTTATTCATTTGGTAGGACAGGCAAAACCAGAAACTAGAAACTGTCTACTTCTAAACAAGAACCCAAATTCTTTATATAATATGGCTTTTTATTTCATCAACTGATTTATAAATCAATTTTCTCTTGAAGAATTATAACTCAGTTCAGGGGTGAAATGCTTTCTGATCATGAAAATACAAAAAACCTCAGTTTTGTAAAACCCCAAATTTTAAGAAGAATACTTTGAAGTTTTTAAGAAATAACAATCCACTTAAAGTATTTTTATAATTATTATTTGTTTTTATTTCTCATTTGCAAGGTTTTGGGGCAGCATATTCCATTTAAAATATACCAAAATACACAGACCTTTTCAGGGCGCATTTATAAAGGATATATTCAGCCGGGCGGTGGTGGCACACGCCTTTAATCCCAGCACTTGGGAGGCAGAGCCAGGAGGATCTCTGTGAGTTCGAGGCCAGCCTGGGCTACCAAGTGAGTCCCAGGAAAAGTGCAAAGCTACACAGAGAAACCCTGTCTCGAAAAAAAAAAAAAAAAAGAATATATTCAATGAAAGTGATTTGATGAACTCCAAGTCATTGCTTAGGCTTTGACTGACTGTTGTGATAAAACTGTGAGTCCCAGGACTTACAGGACACATCCCTATTAAATAACCAGATGAACTTGCAAATGTAGTAATTATATCACACTATTAGCTGGTTGAATCCTGAGCTGCGCTGTATATTAGTACAGAGACAATTCTGTGCGCACACCATGAGTTCAAGGGCAGTCTTAGAGACATTCCTACTGTCAGAGCCATCAAAACTGAAAACCACAGCCTGTCGAACTATGACAGTGGTCTTTGTGAAGAGAATCTTGCTTAAAACACTCATACAGAACAACACCAACGAAGATGGACAAAAGTTTTAGTGTTTTAAAGAAAGAAAGTGAAGAAACAAAATCGTACTTACCTAAATTCCCATGTTCTCTAGGACTGTACAGACCTGTTCTCTTCTTTCTCCTCCCTCTCACTCGTCAACCCAGGCCACTTTGTCTTTCCTATCTGTCTTCTATAAATCCACACAAACACACTAGCTGAAAGCAGCTTCCACGAACTTACCATGACAAAAACGACGCTGAATTTAACAGACACATTTCCCAGCCTCATTTTACATGCCCTCTAAACAGCATAGACAACTCGCTGTCTCCTTGAAGCACTTAAATCCTTCAGAGTCATAAGACATGGTTTTGCTGATTTCCTGTCTGCTCTGGCCACCCTTCTGAGAGGCTTGCTCTCTTCTCCCTATAGACATCAGTGAAGATATGAGTTTTCTTTTTTATGTTTGCTTTTCTTTCTTTCTCTTTATTGCTTTTTCTTCTTCCTCCCTTCCTTTTTTTCTTTCTTCTTCTATGAAAATATTTTTTCATATAATATGTTCTGATCACAGTTTTCCCTCCTTCATCTCCTTCCTGATCTTCCCTACCTCCTTACCATGTAACTCCAAACCATCTTTCTCTTTTTAGAAAACAGGCCAAAAAAGGAAAATCATGAGAAATACATATACACAGACACACACAAAAACATAAAAGCACAAAATCAGAAATCATAATATACAAGACACATTATGATACATATACTATATGTAAGATATATTATACATATATATTTACTGCAAGACATGGGGTCTGGCCATTTACTGCAAGACATGGGGTCCCCTTTAAGTGTTGTTTGTATACCCACTGAGACTTCATGGAGAAAACTGATTTTTTTTTTTTTGCAAGTGATTGTCAGTTGAAGATGGCTTCTTGATGAGAAATAAGAGCTGTCCACTTCCTTATCGCAGTGCTGGGACCCCATCTGGGTTAGACCTGTGCAGACGCTGTGCATGCTACCACAGTCTCTGTAAATCCACACATGCATCAGTTAGTGCAGTTATGTTGGATAAACACTGGTTTCTTGGTGTCCTCCACCCCCGGCTCTTACAGTCTTTCTGCCTCCTTTTCCACGGGGAAGGGTTTGGTGGAGACATTCAAGGTTCCTCACTCCCTGCACATTATTCAGTTGTGGGTCTCTGTATTAGTCTTCATCTAATGCTGGAGGAAGCTTCTCTAATGACGCCTGAGTGAAACACTGATCTTTTCAGAGGATGTGAGTCCATTATCACAGAGCAAAGGCATGGTGCCAGGAACACCTGAGAACTCACATCTGGATCCTAGGCTTACACAGAGGTCATGAAGTGTGTCTCAGTCTTCTCTGTTGTCACAGGCACTTAGAAGTCTCAGATTCATGTTCAAGTTTGACAGTGCTCCACATCTTAGACTTAATTCACTTTCTTTAGAATTCCAAGAAGTTTCAATTGAGTTTGTTTTTGCATTATCCATCTACTGCTGGGCATGAGAACTAGTCTGGAAATCTCCTTAAAGATCCTTCTGATCTGAGTATGTCCTCAAATTTCCTGTGCAGAGAACTCGATTTACAAAGTACTAAATTAACAGTATTTGAGATGGGTAACTGGAAAGTAATTCAGCTGTGGGTGCCATCAGTCTCTTTGTATAAAAGCAATCTATCTCTAGCATTCTTTCTGTGATGCTGTCCACCACATTATAATATAGCAAAAAGGCATATCAGATGCTGAATAGATGCCATACATACTCTTGCACCTCCCAGTACACAAAATTTAAATGCTTCTAATCTTTATAAATTAACCAATATTGGATATTTTGTTATAGGAACAGAAAATAGATGAAGATATTTGCAATTTTTTATTAAGATAGATCACAATTTTTTTAGTCCAGACTAACAACATCAGGTTACCACCTGTGGTGATGTGTTCAGTTGGCTGCTTTATGGAATTGTGTATCGAGTATATTTAGAACTGATTTGATCATAGACTTCATTTCTAAATTTTTTTATTTTTTCCAGTATTTCCTGATAGCATATCAAAACATCGATCCAGCTATGTGATCTAGAAACCTAGCAGCCACAGTTAGGAGTTCCTTCAACAGTTTCTCCTTTGCACATTTAGTTAACATATTTCCTGCATACTCCTTCAGTTCCTCTGTGCTGTGTTTCCACCTGCCTCACACAATGGTTCCTCTGTTAAATGTTCTCCCTCTTGTATCAGTCACATCTGTCCACAACTGTCATGGCCATGGTCTCTTCCATTGAGAAGATTATGGTAAATTCTCTGAGTGGGCCACAGTCCCCATAATATGATCTCATTAAAATAAAATAACTATGTACTCTGATTTGTGACACATTTTACAATATGAAAATTGTCAGTGCTACCATTAGATTTATGTACAGAAGTTATATATGTCCTGATTTGGTAAGGGTCTATTTCATTTACCATATTAAACTTTGCTTCAACATATTGTAGGTGCTACATTGATGTTGGGATATCATGAATGAGCGAATAAATGGCATATTCTGGAACTCTTACTAAATGAAGACAAATACTTCTAAAAACACTGACCAAGCATAGGACAGCTACCTAAGTGACCAGAGGACCTAGCATTACAGTGAGACTAATGTTGATAATGACTGAAATGAAGACAGAGACATTGACAAAGTGATGATAATGGTCTACTGACAGCGAGCTTTTGAAAAGGTCCTAGACAAAGTACTTGTAAACTCTTCATCATAATCCTAAGAGTAACATTCCTGTCCTCTTTTTATGAGAATGATGAAACCTACAACAATGAAGGTGATTTGTGTGATTACTGTCATTAAAATTTGAAGACCCTCCCAAGCACATTTTTATTATTTTTATCTATTAGGTAGAAGAATAATTCTTTTTCTTTTGTTAATCCAATAATGCCAAACTTTGTATGGTTAGTGCCCTTGAGGGACATTGTTGACCTTTCATAATGAGCTCACTAACAAACATTTCCAATAATTTAAGTGCATTGTTGTTTATCATCGGTAAGTGAAATTTTATTCTTTGTTACCATAAAAAGATGGATTTGAAATGTCCTGTGCCCAAGCTAGGCATGGTGGCGTACACCTGCTACCCCAGGACTCAGGAGTCTAAGGTAGGAGAAGCATCAGTCTGAGATCATCCTAGCCTACAAAATGGGTTTGAGGCCAGCCTGGGCTACCCTGTGTCAGAAGGGAAGGAGGGAGGCAGAGAGGGAAGAAGGAAGGAGAGAGAAGGGAGGAAGAGGGGAAGAAAACAGGGAGGAAGGGAAAGAAGAAAACTACTTGAATTTCTTAGTATAGTGTTCTCTGTAAAATCTTAATTTCTTGCTCAAGTTAAACAACAATATTTTTTAATTTTTTTACATCAAGACAGACATTCTTTTTCTGTTACAGAAAATAACACCACACAGGCTTTAATAATAGATCATCTAAGAAAAAAATGTACTATGACTATTACACATATACCCAATACATTTTCAAATATTAGTTATTCAGAAGTCAGGATAAAAATATAACTTAAAACATCATGACACTTAGAACATACCATAAATAATAATTATTCCTTTCTTGAGCATTCACCTTAACAGACCGCTTATCTTTTTCTATGGCATACCTTCAATTTTGTAAGGCAAAGTAAATACTAACAAACTGGAGCCACATCTCTCTGATATAAAATAATAGTTATCAAATTTAAGTGTCAGAAAATGTCTTCAATTCTGACCAGCAGTCTGTTATAATATGCTCCAAGACATTAGGCTGAATTTCCTCTGATCCACACAGCATTTGTACTACACAAATTATCTTATATGAACCTTCTGTCACCTAAATCTTTAGAATATATAATGAATAATATAAACTATTTGGATAAACCTGTGAAAATGACAGCTGATCCTGTTCTAGGGAACGTGTCACTCTGTCTCACAAGAAGTCATGCAACACCGAGACCTAATGATGGCTTTACAACTGTTTTCCAGCATATTTTTACATTGCATGCATTTTCACTTCCAGCCATGAATCCAGTACTTAACAAGACAGAAAATTAATAATTCAGCTGAACATGTTTAACCAGGTAATGCAGTCAACTCCCCAGATGCAAGAAGTTTATTTTCTAGACAGAGATATTAAGTCATCTGCTACTATGACCAGATCAGCTGGGACTGTGCCACACTGAAGAGTGCAGTAGGCACGCACCTAACAAGTGCTCCCTTCTGGGTGTGCAGGAAACCAGGAGGGTCGAATTGGGGGCGGGGGAGGGGGAGCTGACACTCCATGTGTAAGTTGTTCCATTGTATCGCGCTATTACAGCACATATGGCTTGTACCATACTGATCTGAGATCCCTCCCACACATAGGAATAAGCAGAAAAAGTGAGGAATTAAGTGTTAGCCTTCACTTTGAGTTTCCTGACTTTGGAGGTTTTCTCCAAGAGTATTATTTAAAAGTTGTTAATTTCCTTCTATAACAGTTTTTTTTTAATGGAAGAAATTCCTCATGGAAGTGTAAAGGAGATGGCATGTTAGATGGTGAAGGTTCTAAAGACGTGCAAACACTTATTTGTGGGCTTTTTCATGCAGATTATTCAAAAACTCATCGAGGACTTGGAAACACTTTATAAATCTGACTATAATTGTATTATTTTAGACAATTAGAAACTTCCCTTAAAAGGAAAATTGGGTGTTAATATTTACCTCGCAGATTATAACTATTCTACCAAGGCTATTTTTGAGTTTGTATATGAATATTTAGAAATTATTTTGAAAATGTATGTTCTAAATCACAACAAAATATGTACCATTACATACACTCTAGTTTCCCATGACATCAGGTTGCCAGGCATCTCTGTGGTAAACCAGGGTATTAATATCTAGAAACCCCCCCCCCAAAAAAAAGCCTCAAAAAGCTGATCAAGAAATCAAGCAACTCAATTAATAGGCCAAAGAAAAGAACATATATTATCAAAAAATAAAACACAAATGGAAAATAAATACATGAAAAAATGTTCAACATCACTAGCTGCAGAGAAATGCAGTGAAAACATTGATCTTGGTGTCTCCCCTGCCATAAGACATCTGAGGAGCTATCAGCCTCTGATAGCCACTAGGAGAAGGGGAGTTAAGTGTCTCCAATGGCATTTCTCCTGCGAAGTCCCCACTCCCAGGCATAGTTGGGAAACACAAACTGGACGTGATGGGAGAAGAAAAGAAGAAAACGTCAAAGTTGTGTGGGTTGGGAGGTGGGGGTGAAGAGAGTAGAAATGGGAGGAGTTAGGGGGCGAATATGATCAAAATATATTGTATGAAGTTCTCAAAGAATTAATAAAATATCACTTCATTTTAAAACTGCAGTGAAATTCCATCTCATTCTAGCCAGAACGGCAGTCATTAAGGAAATAAATAACAAATGCTAGTGAAGATGTGGGAAAAGGGAACCCACTAAAGGTAGGAATGTAAAGTGGCCCAGCTGCTAAGTGAAATCATTGTGGATGGTCTTCAAAATTTAAAACTGGGTCAACTGTCACATGGCGCAGCTCCCGGAAAATCACCCAAAGAAAATTGACAGAGATACTTGCACAACATTGTTTATTTCAGTACTGCTCACAGTCGAGATGGAGCCAATCTAGGTATCCAACAACAGAAGAATGGATAAAGAAAATGTGGTGTTCATACACAATGAAGATTTTTAGTCATGTTATGATGTTTGCAGAAAAATAAATTTAACTCATGATAATCACATTGAAAGAGTCAAGCCTATCTCAGAAAAACAAATATCAAATGCTGTAGCTCATACATGGTTACATTTTATATGGATACACAAAGCTATCATATATGCATGTATCTATACGTCATGAAAGTAGAAGCAAAACTGTCGAGAGAACCAGAAGAGACTGCAGGGAATAGAGGAAGGAGAATGGCTAGTGATAGGTATGGGAGACAGCATGTTTAACACATAATGTATACTTATATGAAAATGTCACTCGAAATATCATGTACAATTAACATATCCAATGAACTCTTAAGACCCGTGACTGAGAAGGTCTTAAGCCCTAGGGAAAAATACTGTTGTTTAAGAATACTGTCATGGCACCAAGCTACCTCCAGCTTTAATCAGAGATGCCTTTTTGCAATAAATGACCGTGAATACAGAGACCTACAGCTGTTCAAGGTGCTTGGAATGAGAGGCGGTTGAGTATCAAGCTGTAAACAGGACACTTATATCCTCTCTATGACTCAGAGAACATTTGGGGAAAGGGTAGAAGGGATGGGAGATCAGCAAGATAGGGAGAAAGGCTGTGAAATGGTCTCTACTGGGCACGGCACAACCAATGCTATCAGAATCCCATAGCATCCATGGCTGTCTTCAATGGGCCTATGTGAGAAGGGGCCTATCAGTGTCAGTCACAGACTATAGACTGGGAATGAACTTAAAGGGCTTTACCCCTCCCTGCTGAACCATTGGCTACTGGTGGTTTTGGTGGAGGCATTATCACTGATTTCAGTTGTGTACCCACTGAGGAGCCCACCAGTTTCCACCAGACAGTTTCAAGCCCATGGTCACACAGATGATCCTCAATAAACTCAGTGGGTCTCCAAAACAAAAGTCATGTATGTAGGAAGACTTGTATGGAGGAAGGAAGATCATAATGGTGAGAGGAAGATTAAGTGGTATGATAATCAGAGTGCATATTATACAAATTCAATAAACATAATTTTTTTTTCGAGACAAGGTTTCTCTGTAACAGTCCTGGCTGTCCTGAAACTCAATCTGTAGACTAGGCTGGCCTCGAACTGACAGAGATTCACCTGCCTCTGCCGCCCAAATGCTGGGATTAAAGGTGTGTGCCACCACTGCTTTGCAACATTAATTTTTAACAAATGTTTTGGGGTTATTTTCTTCCCTGGAAAAGCTATGTGTAGTCAGTTCCCCAGGAGGGTGGCTTTAGTCCCATTCAGTTGTCCTGGAGGACAGTTTCAAGCAGAAGAACAAGTTTTAACCAAGTTTGACACAACAGAGAAATGCCAAAGGACTTCCATTGCATTCCGTCAGCATGAATGTGAGGAGAAAACGTCTCAGAATTATGTAGAAGATGAGAGAAAGAGAAGATAGTTTTATTCATCTCTGATGGTTTAACTGAAAAACCATTGTTTTAATACATTTAAATAAACAGTATTTAAATTTTGAAAATAAGTATATTACTCTAAAAAAAATCTCCATTTTCCATTTCATACAGTAACTACGTGACAGACATAGTATGGCAATTGAAACATAAATATTTTTGAATTCCAGATCTAGACTACCAGCATTAAGTGATTTATTTATCATCCACTCATGTTTTTCATGTGTTTTATATCATGTATCTGCCAGTCCGGGCATTGGAGTTTCCATATTGCTTGAACATAGGTGGGTAGGTGAATGGTGTAAGAGCATGTTTAGTTTCATCAGAGAAGCCTGATAGCTGTTAAGGAGAGTAAACTAGCCATGAGAAGGTCACTTAAGGCCGTTCCTTATCTGAAAATGTTCCCAACTTCATATATCTCCAGATGGAAGTTACATGGAGGAGTGAAGAAATTCAGATCTAATTCAGAAGTGCTAGTTTGACTCTATCATAAACACTAGTTACAGGAAAAATTGTCCTGAACAAAAGTTTTTAACAGTGGAAAATAAAATTGTAAAGTGTAGGTTTGGCCCTCTTTCTGAAAGGTATCAATCTTACTTCAATCTTTACATACAATAATTGATGCAATGAATGCATTGGAGGCAAATACATATGTATGAAATTTTCTGCCATGCTTTAAAGTGATGAAGGGAAAGAAGCGCTAGAGACAGAGCAGATTTGGGATTTTGTGGGAAAACAGCCCTTGCTAACTAACTGGAGATGCTTAATAAACTCTCAATGCAGACATATTGCACATCTTTCTTTTCCATTAATGTGTCACACCTTGTATGACAGTCTAGTGGGTATACGTTCCTCAGATCTAGTGTCTGCATACCCCCCCCCCACCAACACACACTTTAAGAAAGATCCCTGGGATGAAGCATGGACCACATTTTCAGCATCCTCACAACAGGGAACCTCAGTAACAAGAGGATAAATGATTTTTCTCATGAGATAACATGTTTAGAAATAGATAGGAGACAGATTTCTAGAAATCTGGATTTATAATTACAGGGAAATTCTTTTTGTGGTGTTCTTAAATGATTTCAGTTGTGCATGTTATGCAAGATAATTCCTAACCCTTGCAAAATAGTTTGGAGAATTTAAACAACACTGATAGAGAAACAAAAGGCTTCTCTGCCAGCCATAATCTGCAGTGTGTGACTTACAGTAGTGGGTACTGTGTCTTGAGTGTTCTACCAAAGAATTACCAAAAAGGTGCTTTTGTTTAAAAGGACTTCTCAGTAGCAAGAATTAGAAATATAATCTTTCTTTTAAATTATACTTAGATAGTGGGCTCCAAAAGGCTAGCTCATGTACCAGGAATGGATCCTGATCTTACTGCCCTTAAGCAGATCAAGCTATACAACTGTCACACTTATGCAGAGGGCCTAGTCCAGTCTCATGGAGGTTCCACAGCTGTTAGTCTAAAGTTCATGAGTTCCCACTAGTTTGGTTTAGTTGTCTCTGTAGGTTTCCCCATCATGATCTTGATGCCCTTTGTTCATAGAATCCCCCTTCCCTCTCTTCAACTGGACTCCTGGAGCTCGGCCTGGTGTTTGGCTGTGGATCTCTCCATCTGCTTCCATCAGTTACTGGATGAAGGCTCTATGATGACAGTTAGGGTATTCACTGATCTGATTACTCGGATAGGCCAGTTCAAACATCCTCTCCACTATTACTAGTAGTCTAATCTGGGGTCATCCTTGTGGATTCCTGGGAACTTCCCTAGCACTGAGTTTCTCTCTTTCCCCATGATGTCTCCCTCTATCATGGTATCTCTTTCATTGCTCTACTACTCCGTCCCTGTTCCAGCTCGACCATCCCATTCCCTTATGTTATCATCCTCCATCCCCTACCCTCCATTGCCCTCCCCATGCCCAGTTTACTCATGGAGGTGGGACACCTTTCACAGTCTTGATGCAGGGGGCGGGGCTTGGATCTGCCTCTACTGAATGTACCAGGCTCTGCTGACTCCCCACGGGAGGCCATACCTTGTTGGAGGAGGGAATGGGGGATGGAGGGGGGAGGGGAGGTTGGAGGGGCAGGAGGAGGAAAGAGATGGGGATCTGTGGTTGGCATGTAAATGAATAAAAAATTCTTTAATAAAAAATTATACTTAGATACCAAATTTTTATCACACAAAAACATTTAGGAGTTCAGAAAATACATCTGTAACTGTAATTGGGACAATCCTTGAAAACAGTTTGGCATTTTACCTAATGTAATACCATAAAAATATTTTAAAACAACTAACTTCCCATCCAAAAACAAGGTCCCATGCACTGAGTTCATACTTTTGTAATTGAAGGGGAACAGGGAAAAGAAGAACTTTAAAATACTCTTCCAGAGATGGCCTAGAAGAGTGAAAAGTAACAACAGAAAAAATAAGATGTAGCCCAAAGCATGAAGCAAAAAAAAAAAAAAAAAAAAAAAATGTCAAAGCAAAGTTTAGTGTTCCGGTAAAATGGAAATTAACATGGTCAGAGAGAAACGTGAGCTGTAATAATGACACATAAACCAATTGTGTGAAATCTTCAACACTGAGCTGAGAGGCAGCAAATGGGGCTACAAGGAAAAGGTTATAGATTTGGTGTTGAGAAATGCCGTGGTGGGCTAGTGATATTAGAATTAGAGAGGTATAGGTGTCAGAATGGATTTGAGTAGAGACACTCAAAGAAGGAAAATCAACTGAGTTGCTGGAGCAGAACTTCCAACAGGAATTGATCAAGCCTGAGGAGCTTGTAATCACCAAACCAATGAAGGAAAAAAAATCACCAAAATATCAGGTCAAATACCAAGGAAAAATCAAAGCATGGCCTTGTGGGAAAGGCACAGATGGAGGACTCAAGCAAATCTCTGTTTGGTTGTTTAACTTTGTGACCGTATTTATAACATATAATCCCTTTATAGCTTTCATTTCCTCACCGAAAAAAGAACCTCAAAGTTGTTCTGAGAAACAAATAAGGAGATGCTAACCAAATACCTGAGAATAAATATGGATGCAATAATTTTTATTATTAGAGACCAATTGACTAATGAAAGGTGGAGTTTTGTAATTTCCCAAGTTGGCCAAAAATGTCCTTGCTGTTGCTGTTTGCTGACCTTACCAGGCAAACTCCAGGGAAAGAAACTATGGGATACATTTGACAAGTGCCTTCAATTAAAACTTGCAAAAACAAAAGTTATCTTCTGTCCTGCCTCTTTGTGTTAGACCTTTTCAAAGAAATCATGATGATGAAAGTCAAAATTAGGCAAGACAAACCAAAGAGATGCAATTTAATGGACATCTGAACATTGGAAATGACAAAAACTATTTATAATATTGGCTAGTTTCCCAAGTTTTCTTGTCTGGTGCTTATGCACTTCTTATGAAATAATTGATGCACTTGGGTTAGTTTTTCTACTATGTTTTTTATATTCATGTAATCATGATTCTGCACAGATAGAAGGTTGTCTAATAGAAGAGCCAAAATCAAGCATATCTTTGCTGTTGTAAAGCATATATCTCCACCTTAAGGGTAGACCAATCCTTCAAAAACTCAAAGTACAGACACTTGCTTTTACCTCAAACCGATTTTATCTAATCACAAAGTTTGGTAAATACCAACAAAATATATATCCCTTTTCCAAATACCATGTAAAGGAAATAATGCAAAATGTTTACTCTTGCGTCTGGCTTTTAATTCTTGACGTAAGTGCTTTGAGAAGCATCTGTATTGTCTACTTTATTACTGTAAAATAGTTTGTTGTATAGATGTGCTATCATTTCTACTTTGGGCAGCAGATGAATGTTTAAGTAAAGTATGAAAATATTCACTCAGTTTCATGTAGACACATTTTCACTTAATTTAATAAAAACCTTGGAGATTAGTACCTTGGAGATAAGTACTATAACAAGTATACATTCAACCTTACAAGAAAACCCAGAGTGAGAACACTGGAAATGTGCAAGAATTCGAGTTGTTCCCTTGTTCAACAAAATACTGTTGAACAAAATACTGTCACAAAAATAATGCTATCACTATACATATGGCATATTAATACCCAGAATATATAAAGAACTCAAAAAACAAAGAGACAAGGAAAACAAATGATCCATTAAAAAAAAAAATGGTCCTGAGCCCTGAACAGAGAATTTTCAAAAGAAAAAAAAAAAAAGCTTAAAAAATCTCAAAAATTGTTCATCATCCCTATAAATTGTGGAAATGCAAGTAAAAACAACTTTGAGATTTCATCTTACCCTAGTTGAAATGGCAAAGATCAATAAAACAATCAATAACAAATGCTGAACTGTGTGTGGTGAAAAAAAGGGACCCTCATTCACTATTGGTAGGATTGCCACTAGGGAAATCAGTACGCAAAATTATCAAAAAGCTGAAAATAAATCTACCATATGAAGCAGCTCTATGACTCCCTGGCATATGCCCAAAGGGCTCGACATCCTACTCCACAAAGACTAGCTGGGCCATGTTAATTATTGCTCTATTCACAACAGCTAGGAAATGAAAAGCATGATGAATGGATAATGAAGATGTGGTCCATAGACATGATGGAATACTATTCATCTGTAAAGAAAACTAAAATCACAATCTTTGCAGGGATATCATTAGAACTGGAAAAGGTCATATTGAGTGAGGTAACCCAGAACCAGAAAGACAAACATAGTATATTCTCTCTCATCTGAGGTTCCCAGCTCCAAATCTTCAGATGTGAGCAGATATACTGGAGTAACTGCAGAAACCAGGAAAGCAAAAAGTAAGCATTACTGGGGTGAGAGAGAATGGGAGAACTAGAGAGGGGAATAGCAGCGTACAAGTGATCTTAGGAAAACGGGGTAAGGGTGGTTCTAACTGAGGAGGGCAAGGAGTTAAACATAAAAGAAGGAGAAAAGAGGGTAAAGCAATAGTAAGGGTGTCAGAAAAACCATAAGGAGTATTAACTACCTACCTAAAAAAGAAAAAAAACATTATACACATAAGTGTGTATAAATATGCATTTATAGTTAAAACAAAATTTTCCATCTGGGCAGATGGTCCTCATTCCAAGAGCCAAAGACCATTTAACAAAAACTCCAATACCTGGCTGGCAGGAAAAGCCTCTTTTGAGTTGTTGCTCAGGGTTTTCTGAGGTTCTCCCCCAAACTCACAACCTATAGTTATTGCCTATGGTTGCCCTGCAGACGGAAGGTAAATCCCTATTTCTAAAGATACCACACACTTCAGACACAGGGCCCAGAGGCCCCGGAACTGGAAGTGGCCTAAATACCTCCTCCTTCAGGACTAGCTTTCTTGGTACCAGAAAGTACCATACAAAGTCCAAAAGAGAAAAGCAACCCACAGTCCCACCCAGCTATGATACTTAGGAACCACAAAAATGACCAGCATGGCACAATAATCCTAAGGATGCTGAGGTGGCATGCATGCCTTAACGGTAGCCAAGAGCTCTCTAATTAAGACCCACTCAACAAGAGGGAGATCATGCCTGGCACTGAAAACCTAGTGAGCTACCCAAAGCTAGTAAAGTCATGGATCTTAAACAAGAACCTGCAACTACTTCCTTCCTAAACCAGCATAATCTCTAAATACATCCTAAATATTTGTCCTTATACCCACAGATGCATGTAGTCTTCACCCCTCATGAAGAAGGGAGTTTTCTGTGAGATGGTGACCCCCAGAGATGTCAGAAGGTGCACTCAGAGAGTCTCACCAACACGGCTATCTAAATTCAAGCTGAACAAGGATAACAATAGACACACAGTGTGGAGAGGGAAAACCCAGGCAGCCTCAACCCTACACAAAGAACTACTACTAGCAAAGAATACTGAGAGTGGGAGGAATAGTCTTCCCCAGGGAAGAGTATACTAAGTGCTTATCCAACACTAAATGGTCAACTCTGAACATATACACACAAGTAACATTTTACATACTGAGTAGGTTGTACTTGTATATGTAGGAATACATACATACATATATATACATGTATGTATGTAACAACAGTTAGTGGAAAGAGAAGCCATTAATTAGAAAAAAAAGAACAAAGAGAACTATATGGGAGGGTTTGGAGAAAGAAAAGGGAAGAGCAAAATGATGTAATTGTATCACAATCACAAAATAAAAGTTATAATTAAAAAATAAGGGTATCAACAACAAAATGGTGATAATGATAAATGGTCATAATGGAAATGTTTTGCCTTTCTCATAGGCATACATTCTTACCTCATTGTGCTTATTTTACATTTGCCTGTGGACTAGTGATGTTCTACATTCATTCATATGTTTGTTTGGCATCTGTATCTTAGCTTTGATGAGCTACTCTAATAGTTTGCCTGTTTTTTGTTTGGTTGATTTTAATTTTTTACTGAGTTATAAGAGCTCTTGCACACAGAGTTCTGAATGCAACCCGTTTGTCAAATGTGTTTTGAATATATTTTTCAGTTTCCATTTTCTTCACATTATTTTAAATCAGCAGAGATTTTAAATTTTAATAAATTCTAAATTATGACTTTTCTTTTGTGGTATCTGGTTTTTTTTTTCTTATCTAAAAATATTTGCCTTGCCAACTCATAGAGTGCTTTTTGCCATGCTTTATTTTTTTTAGTTTGGGGTGCTGCTTTTAAGACTAAAATATATTTCTACTTTATTTTTTAAATGAGGTATGTAATGGGTCAACTCTAGTTTCCAGTACTTTATGGCATTTGCTGGTACAATGTATTGAAAATACAGTGCTCCTCCACAATGTGTGACTGACCATATATGAATCTGTCTCTGAAATTTCTGTCATGTTCTCTTGGTTTGTGTTTGACCGATTATAAAAACCATCCTTACTTACTTCTACAACGCTGTGACTACGTTTAAAATGGGAAGTATGAGTTACTCTGTTTGCTGTGTTGAAACCACCTATTCTAGATTGTTCTCTAGAGCTTTGATTTTCCTTGTTAGTTTTAGAATCACCTTACTAAAATCTACACAACATCCTAATAAAGTTTGTGTACTTTTCTTGTCAGTATACAAACCTGGAAAGAAAAGACGTTTTAGAACATCACCTTCAATCTATGAACATGGTGTGTCTCCTCATTTATTTCATGGCCCACTGAATTTTTTAAACTGGGTTGTGCTTTCAGCATTTAAATCATGCAATTTTGTTTTATTCATAAATGTCTCATGTTTGTCAACATTGTTATAAACTGACTTGTGAAGCACCAATCTATGAGTACAGCAGAGGATCATTAGGAATCATTTCATTGACAATCATTTTTTTCCTACCTTAGGTCTCTGGGCTATCCAGCCTCTGGTTCCTGACCACCCAGACAGTGTCTAGCATGGGCTCCATCTCATAGCATGGGCCTCAAAATAGACCAGTCATTGCTTGGCCACTCCTGCAAGTTCTGCACCACCATTGCCCCAGCACATTTTGCAGGCAGGACAGATTGTAGGATGGAGGCTCTTAAGACTGGGCTATTGGGCTGGTGGCCCAGTCCCACCACTGGAAACCTTGCCTGGTTACAGAAGATGAACTGTTCAAGTCCTGATCCTCTATTACTAGGACTCCTCACTAGGGTCACACTCTTAGATTCCTGGGAGTTTCCACTGCACTAGGTTTCCACATGCCCCACCACCACCACCCTAATGTTCTCCAATTCCAGTCATCTCTTCCCTTACTCTCTCCCTCCATTCCCCCCACACACACCTGACCCCTCATGTTCTCATCCCCACCAACCTCCAATTCACACACAAAATCTTTTCTATTTTATTTCTCCTTCCCAGGGAGATTCAAGCATCCCCCTTAGAATCTTCCTTGTTACTTAGATTCTAGATCTATGAGTTGTAGCATGTTTATCATTTACTTAACTGCAAATATTCACTTATAAGTGAGTACATACCACTTTTTTGTTTGTTTTTCTGGATTTGGGTTACCTTACTTAGGATGATTTTTTTCTAGTTCCACCGATTTGCCTGCAAATTTCATGATGTCATTGTTTTAAAAATAGCTAAATTATACTCCATTGTGTAAATATATCACATTTTCTTTATCCATGCTTCAGTTGAGGGTCATCTAGGTTGTTTCCCATTTCTGGCTATTATGAATAAAGCAGCTATGAAAACAGTGAGCAAGTGTCTTCGTGGTAGGATGGAGAGTCTTTTGGATATATGGCTAGGATTAGTATAGATGGGCCTTGATTTTCTGAGGCACCACCATATTTATTTCAATGGTGGCTATACAAGTTTGCACTGCCACCAGCAATGGAGGAGTGTTCCCCTTGCTCCACATCCTCAAAACATGAGCTGTCACTTGTATTTTTTATCTTAGGCATTCCGACAGGTGTAAGATGGAATCTCAAAGTACTTTTAGTTTGCATTTCTCTGATAACTAATGATGTTGAACATTTCTTTAAGTTTTCCTCAGCCATTTGAGATGCCTCTGTTGAGAATTCTCAGTTTAGATCTGTAGCCCATTTTTTAATTGGATTATTTCTTGGGTTTTTTTTCTTGAGTTCTTTTTATAATTTGGATATTAGTCTTCTGTCATATGTGGAGTTAGTAAAAATATTCCCATTATGTACATTGTCACTTTGTCTGATTGATAGTGTCCTTTGCCTTACAGAAGCTTTTTAGTTTCATGAGGCCCCATTTATTTATTGATCTTAGTCCCTGAACTATCTGTGTTCTATTCAAAAAAGTGTTACCTGTGTCAATACATTCAAGGCTGTTTTCCATTTTCTCTTCTATCATGTTCAGTGCATCTGTTTTTATGTTGAGGTCTTTGATCCACTTGGACTTGAGTTTTGAACAGGGTGATAAATGTTGATCTATTTGCATTCTTCTACATGCAGACATCCAGTTAGACCAGCACCATTTGTTAAAGATGCTTTCTTTTCTTCATTGTATATTTCTGGATTCTTTATTAAAAATCAGGTGTCCATATGTGGGGATTTATGTCTGGGTCTTTCATTCAGTTCCATGGATAAACATGTCCATTTTTTTCATCTATTTAGTTTACATCCTGACTGCATCCCCCCATCCTTTCCTCCCATTCTTTCTCCCTCATTCCCCCTTCCAACACCCCCAATTCTCACCTCTTCCATCTCCATCCAGGAAAGGGCAGGTCTCCTATGAGTATCAACAAAATATGGCATATCAAGGTACAGTAAAACTACGCACCTTTCTACAAATTAAGGTTGGGCAAAGTGACACAGTATGAGAAGTAGGGTC
The DNA here is from genome assembly GCF_949786415.1 of Peromyscus eremicus. Classification (NCBI taxonomy): domain Eukaryota; kingdom Metazoa; phylum Chordata; class Mammalia; order Rodentia; family Cricetidae; genus Peromyscus; species Peromyscus eremicus. The sequence continues at coordinate 24,838,052 of NC_081419.1, read as the reverse complement.
CCAAAAGCCAATAAAAAAAGTTAGAGACAGACCCTGTTCCCACTGTTAGGGGTCCCATAAGATAACCAAGCTAACTTGTCTGTTTTTATGCCAATACCGTGCAGTTCTTATTACCATAGCTCTGTAGTACAGCTTGAAATCAGGGATAGTGATAGCTCTGGAAGTTCTTTTATTGTTCAGAATTGTTTTAGCTATCCTGAGGTTTTTTGTTTGTTTGTTTGTATTTCCATATGAAGCTGAGTATTGCTTTTCAAGGTCTGTAAAGAATTGTGTTGGAATTTTGATGGGGATTGCATTAAATCTGTAGATTGCTTTTGGTAAGATGGCCATTTTTACTATGTTGATCCTACAAATTAATGAGCATGGGAGATCTTTAATTCTTCTGATCTTTTCTTCAATTTCTTTCTTCTAATACTTGAAGTTTTTATCATACAAGTCTTTCACTTGCCTGGTTAAAGTAACCCCAAGATATTTTATGTTTTTGTTGCTATTGTGAAGGATGCTATTTCTCTGATTTCTTTCTCTGTCTGTCATCTGTATATAGAAGGCCTACTGATTTTTTTAGTTAATCCTGTATCCAGCCACTTCACAGAAGGTGTTTATCAACTATAGTTGTTCCCTGCTAGAATTTTTTAGGTCACTTACTTATGTATACTATCATACCATCTGCAAATAATAATATTTTGATTTCTTCCTTTCCCAAAAAAAAAAAAAACTTAAAAAATAAAAAACCTGGGCTTTTCTTGGGGGGGAGGGGACATGTTGGAAGATTTAATGGATTCTTCTATTTCCTTAGGAATTATAGGTCTATTTAACTTTGGTAAGGGGTATCTATTGAGAAAATTATCCACTTCTTTTAGGTTCCAATTTTGTGGAGTACAGGTTTTTAAAGTATGACCTAGTTATTTTGAATTTCCTTGGTGCCTGTTGTTTTGTCCCCCTTTTCATTTCTGGTTTTGTTAATTTGAATATTCTCTCTCAGTCTTTTAGTTAGTTTGGATAAGGATTTGTCTATCTTGTTGATTTTCTTGTAGAAACAACTCTTTGTTTCATTGATTGGATTATTCCCTTTGTTTCGATTTTATTGATTTCATCCTTCAGTTTGATTATTTCCTGCCCTCTATACCTCTTGGGGGTGTTCATTTCTTTTTGTTCTAGAACTTCAGGTGTTCTGTTCAGTTCCTAATATGAGAGCTTTCTCATTTCTTATGTAAGCACTTAGTGCTATAACTTTCCTCTTAGCTCCACTTTCATTGTGTCCCTTAAGTTTGGGTCTGATGTGTATTCATTTTCACCGAATTCTAAAAGTCTTTCATTTCTGTCTTGACCAAGTTTTCATTCAGTTGCTCAGTTTCCATGAGTTTGCAGACTTTATGTTTTTTCTGTTGTTGTTGAAATCTAGCTCTAATCCTTGGGAGTCTGATAGGATGCAGGGGTTATTTCAATTTCCTTCTATCTGTTGAGACTTGCTTTGTGGTCAAGTATGTGGTCAATTTTAGGGAAAGTACCACGAGGTGCTGAGAAGAAGGTATACTCTTTTGTGTTCGGATAAAATGTTCTATAGATAGATATCTGTTAGGTGCATTTGGTTCATAATGTCTGTTAACTCCAGTATTTCTCTGTTTAGTTTTTGGATGGATGACCTATCCTTTGGTAAGAGTGGGTTATTGAAGTCTCCCACTATCAATGTGTGAGGGTCAATGTGTGATTTAAGCTTTAGTAATTTTACCTTTGGGTTTGGGGCATAAATGCTAGAAATCAAAATATCTTAGTGGATTTTTCCATTGATGAATAGAAAGTGTCCTTCCCCAGCTCTTTTGATTAATTTTGGTTGAAAGTCTATTTTGTTAGATATTAGAATGGATACACAAGCTTGCTTCTTGGGTCCATTTTCTTGGAAAATCTTTTTCCAACCCTTTACTCTGAGGTAATGTCTATCTTTGATGCTGAAGTGTGTTTCTTGAATGCTGCAGAAGGATGGATCTTGTTTTTGCATCCATTCTTTTTATTAGGGAATTGAGTCCATTGATATTCAGCAATATCAATGACCAATGACTGTTAATTCCTGGGTTTTTTTGTTGTTGTTAGTGGGGTCTGGTGGTGATGTGTGCATATGTGTGTGTGATATTGTGTGTGATTGTGTCTGTGTGTGTGTGTGTGTGTGTGTGTGTTTACCTCCTTTTGGTTTCCCTGTTGTGAGAGTATTCTCTCCTGTATTTTCATGGGTGTAGTTAAGCTCCTTGAGTTGGAGTTTTCCTTCTAGTACTTTCTATAGAGCTGGATTTGCATATAGATACTGTTTAAGTTTGACTTTATCATGGAATATCTTTTTTCTCCCACCTATGGTGATTGAAAATTTTGCATAGTGTAGTGGTCTAGGGTGGTATCTGTGGTCTTTCAGAGTCTAAAGGACATCTGTCCAGGCCCTTCTAGCTTTTAGCATCTCCATTGGGAAGTTGGGTATAATTCTAATAGGTCTGCCTTTATATGTTACTTTGTCTTTTTCCATTACAGCTTTTAATACTTTCTTTGTTCTATATGTTTAGTATTTTGACTATTATGTGGCAATGGGACTTTATTTTCTGGTCCAAATTATTTGGTGTTCTGTATAATTTTTATAGCTTTATAGGCATGTCCTTCAGTTTAGGAAATTTTTCTTCTCTGATTTTGTTGAAAATGTTTTCTGAGTCTTTGATCTGGGATTCTTTTCCACCTATTTCTATTATTCTTATATTTGGTCTTTTCAAAGTGCCCCAGATTTTCTGGGTGTTTTGTATCTGGAACTTATTAGATTTTACATTTTCATTTGGCTGATGTGTTTATTTCTTCTATTGTGTCTTCAAAGCCTAGAATTCTCTCTGCTAGCTCTAGTATTCTGTTGGTGAAGCTTACCTCTATAGTTCCTGTTCAATTACCTAGATTTTTATTTCCAGAATTCCCTCATTTTGTATATTGCTTCTATTTCCATTTTCAGATCATGAACAGTTTTATTCATTTTCCTCAACTTTTGTTGTTGTTGTTGTTGTTGTTGTGGTTGTTGTTGTTTCTTGCCTTTCTTTAAGGGGTTTATTCATTTTCTCCAATTTCTGTTTGTCTTTTCCTCAGTCTCTTTAAGAAATTTATTCATTTCCTCTTTAAGGACCTCTATTATCTTTATAAAGTTGACTTTGAGGTCTTTTTCTTGTGCTTCAGCTATGTTGGTATATTCATGGCTTGCTGTCATAGGATAGCTGGGCTCTGGTGGTGACATATTGCCTTGGCTGTTGTTGTGTTCTTAAGTTGGCATCTAGGCATCTGTGTTTAGGATGATTATAGGTCTAGGTGATGCTTTCTGAGTTTGTCTTTGTTGAATGCATGTTTTATTCCTTGGTTTCTGTTTCATCTCTAATCTTCTGGACAGTGGGGCCTGTGGTTGAGTGGGGGTTCTCTACCTGGGTTGGGGGCTGGACTTCTGGCAGCCCAAATAGTTTCTGGTTTAACAGGGAGTCTCTGCCTAAGTTGTGAGCTAGGATATGTTGACAAGGAGGGGTGGGATGATTGGAGATTGAGGGGTTCTGAGAGAGTGGGGAAGGTCCATAGGCAGACAGCCTACCTGGACTTCTGGCCCCTGTGTGGCCTCTTATAGTACAGAGGGGTCTCCACCCAAGTTTACTTTCATTTGTTTCAATTCTAGCTTATTTTGTCTCATTTTTGTAAGGCCAAGGATTGAATCTAGGGCCTTGTGCATGCTAGGCAAGCATTTTATCACTATGTTTTATCCCTTGTTCTTATTTTTATATTTTATTTTAAGACAGGGTCCTAGTAATATGCCCAGGCTGGATTTAAACTCATTCCATGGTAATTTGGGCAGTTTTATTTCCATGTGTGCATGATGTGTGTATATATACATGTTTGCATATGTGCAGGGTGTGAAAACTCATGGTTACCTGTGCATGTGGTGGCCTAGTGATTGATGTCAGGAATCATTATTTCTCCCTCTTCCACCTTCAGTTACTGTTGTAGGGTCTCTGTGTCAAAGTCAAAGCTCTCAGGATGACAGTCTCAGTCTCACTAGCCAGCCTTCTCTGGGATCCTCAGTCCCCTCCCTCCAAGGCTAGAATTACGGGAGGGCTACTATGCCAACTCAAAAATGTTTGTGTGTTCTGACATCTGAACTCCCATTTTTCAGGCTTGACTAGCAAGCACTTAATGACTGATTCATCTCTTCATCCCAATTTTGGCATTTTTATATATAAAAAAAATCATTCTTATGAAGTTATATCTATTCACCATTCCCTTTAAACATTTTAAGAAAGTCATTTATATCTACAGAGCAAACCATTTTTATTTTTTATATGTATACCTACAGAGCAAAGTCATTTATATCTTCCTTCCAGTGTTCATATATTAGTTATTTCTTATTTATCTTTTCTCTCTCTAGGAGTTATTTCCTATATGATCAAATGGGATTTGCTAAATTAATCTTACTCTAAAACTGATATCACTTGAAAATGATGGTGAGCTTCAGCTTGAGAATCTTCCTTACTTATCCCCCAAGGCTAAGAGATGTATATTGTATGATATGATGGGTATGGTGTGGGAGCTCATGTCCACAGTCATTACATACAGTGTGGTTACTAATACCATTGTCAATTCTGATGCAATTGTTGCCAGTGTTACTAATAAAACATGGGAAAATATCATTCTTTATTTTAAATGATGTATTTTAAACACATCTTGTAGTCATATGTTTTCTCCAGTCCTGCCTGGGCCCAAGGTCCCTCAGATGCTTATAAAATAATCACTCAGAGGCTTAGTATTATCTATAAACTGTATGGCCAATGGGTCAGGCTTCTTGCTAGCTAGCTCTATCATCTTAAATTAACCCATTTCTATTAATCTATGTTTTGCCACATGGCTGTGGCATTACCAGTCTGTTGGCATGTTGCTCCTTGGACAATGGGCTGGTGTCTCTCCAGACTCCTTTCTTCTCCCCATATATATGCTTGGATTTCCTATCTGCCTCTCAGCTGCCTTGCCATAGGCCAATATGGCTTTATTTATCAACCAATCAGAGCAACACATATTCCCAGCATACAGAAAAACATTCCACAGCACTTCCCCTTTTCTGTCTAAGCAAAAAGGAAAGTTTTAATTTTAACATAGTAAAATTATATATAACAAACCAATTATCAAGCAAGAGTTATAGTTATAGTATCTAGTCTATTTATATTTGGCAAAATTAAAGAAAATATTCTACCCTATATTTGTGAGTCTAAGGTTTTATATCTAATTTATCTTTTATTATAACCAAAGAAAACTATAATTATAGTATTTAGTCTTCAACTACATCAAAGACCCCAGAAGGATATATTACCTAAGTAAACAGAAAGTGAATTGTAAGCAGCTTCCAAAATCTAGAATGACAGAGACAGCTGGCTGCCTGGACAGTCATCCAAAGTCCCTCTGCAATGTTGAGGCATTCATCTTCAGCCTATAGGCCTAGAGTTTCTCAGTTGCTTCTCCCTGTGACCCACAGAATATATAGAAGTCTCCTCTGTGAAGCATAACCTAAAGGACCATCTCACCTTGTTTTGGCAAAATTTAGTGGTCATTTTTTCATGGGTCCTGCATGTCCAGTCAATACAACATTTTGTCAAGCAGTCTAGGCAAGAACAATTTCTTGCCCAAATAGCTAACTTTTGCCATAAGGAAAGCAAACTCCATATGGTGTTTCTTCAATTCCCATCATCTTCTTTGAAGTAGGTTAGTACTGCCAGAAGCAGACATGTCTCACTGTCCAGAAAGTCTAAGTTTTTAAAGTATTTTAAATGCCATATTCTGTAAGTCTTTGAAGTATTTGAAAATTACCTACCTAACTGAAATATATCTTTATATATCTGAAAAACTTAACTAACATAACTATGTTTGATTATCCTAGATGACTATTAATCTGTATTTCTTAATTATATATTACAATTTTAAATGAGCTGTATAAGCATAATAACCTTAAACAAGAGTAGAAATATACATACAGTATAACAAAATTAACTTTAAATTTGTAATAAAATAAAATCTATAGCAATGTAAAACATTTTAAACAAGTTGTTGCTCTTCAAAAGTAAACTCTATAATTTATCCTTTCATCCAATCATATCTATAATATCTCCTTTTCTTCTTTAGAAAAAGATTGCATTTATAATCAACCTCCTTTAAATAAAAATAAACATTCATAAACAATATTTTGGGAATTTGTGCATAGCTTCTCCTACAACTTCCTGCTGATGGGGGCACTGGTAATCTTATGGGGATCCTGAGAAAATTAAGAATCATAATTAAATCTTGGCTGTAATAGTCTGTGAGGATGGATCATCTCAGCCAGTTGCTTTGAATCTGATTTTGGATGTTGGGTCATCTGGGCCATGGTGTCATTGGAGACCTTTCAGGGGGTCTTGGATGATCAAACCATATTAACCTGGAAGCAATCCACAGGTTCTCACCTTCTGTGTAAATAAAAGCAGAACCTCTTTTCCAAAGCAACACATCCTTAGACATAAATTTTGAGGTCAAGATATCTTTAAAATATATATATATTGGTTTAACTCAGCAACATTTACAATCAAATGTCTTTTTGTGGTGAAAAATCCCAAAGACAATATAATCCAGACTTTCTATGTGATTTCCATCTTTATGTAGCCTATTTTTATACTACTTTTACTGTCTTTTTAAAGTTTTTTTTTAATTATCTATTTCTTTACATAACTGTATATCCTCCTTTTCCTCTCTCTTCCAAGCCTACATACTTTTTTACACATAATGTAAACCATTTAGAGATTTCTTCCATCTGATCTGTCTTATATGTATCTATAATCCTTTTCTGATTATTGCAAACTGCAGCGTGGCTAAGGTTGAAGTGGCAGCCCTGGCTTCTGACTCTGCCCACTTCAGCTTCCCATCATGGTGGAGGTACCCAGGAGAGTCATGCTTACCCACCAAGTCTGGAGTCTAGGCTGCCAGCAGATAGCCTGCAGCTGGCCCATAAACCCTTTTTGTCTGTATGAGTAAAAGCTAAATCCACCATGCAATGGGCACATTGTACTGACTGTGTACTGACACTGGAATCTGCCATGCTGCACTTAAGCCCAAGTGCTGTGGTGTCTGTACTGTGGCATCTTTTGCACCATGGCCCACATGAGACATGAAGTAGGCAGCTGTTGGCTCCGTTTTAGAGTTTCTTATTAAGTTCTCTCAGGTTTTAGGTAGAAACTTGAGCCCACATGTTGGGCAGCCAAATGTAACTGTATGTTTTCTCAGGTCCCACCTGGCCCTGAGGTCCCACAGATGCTTATAAAATAATCACTCAGAGGCTTAATATTATTTACAAACTGTATGGCCAATGGGTCAGGCTTCTTGCTAGCTAGCTCTATCATCTTAAATTAACCCATTTCTATTAATCTATGATTTGCCACATGGCTGTGGCATTACCAGTCTGTTGGCATGTTGCTCCTTGGGCAGCAGGCTGGCGTCTCTCCAGACTTCTTTCTTCTCCCTGTATATCTGCTTGAATTTCCCACCTGCCTCTAAGCTGCCTTGCCATAGGCCAATACAGCTTTATTTATCAACCAATCAGAGCAACACATATTCACAGCATAGAGAAAGACATTCCACAGCAACATCAAATATATGTTTTAATTGGTTTAATTAGTTAGAACTACTGAAAAATCAAGAATTTAAATACAAACAGTATCTTGCTCTTGCCAAGTAACTTTTCTAGTTCTCAAGGGCTCCCAAACAGACTTAGTTGAGTCCCGGACAAAGTGATTGCTAAGTATTCTCACGGGTTTAGCATAGACTATGCTAATTCTAGCTTCAGCCTAAATAAGGTTGATTCAATTATTTAATAACATAACAGTGGTGCACTGATATATCCTTAACTTAGCAAAGGCACAAACAATTGAACAAGCTCTTTTGGCTTCCTTATTTCTGTCAAAATTCAACACAAAAGAATAAAGCAATAGAGGATAATGAAAATATATGAACATAGAACTTTTTTCCAAATTTTCAAACTAATAATAAATTTTAGTGCAAAAGTTTGCCTTCTATAGAAATGTGGGAGTTTTCATAGCTCAAGGCCCTAAATCCTTAGGGCTAGAGAAAACCCAAATAAAATATGCTTTCTATAATTAGCATTTTCTATTTCTAATCCTGTTAAGTTTTTACTCTAATAAAAATATGGAGATTCATAAAAACTAGTTCCTAAGATCAGATGGTTTTCATGGGCCCGAATATTTGTAACTCCAAATCCAGGATAGTGATTTAAAAAAATATATCAAATTTGTAATCAACTTATCCTAAATCTTATCAAAATAAAAACATTTGCTGAGGAAAGGAATTGACTGGGAGATAGACTGAAATTTCACCTTTGTCACTTTCATTTAAATCAAACAAAAACAATATCCATGTGGCTTTCAGGGGCTCAAATAAAACCTGTTGAAAAAAATTTAGCTGACTTCTTTTTTTTTTATTGTAAAACTTTTTTTTTTAATTTTTATTTTGCAATACAATTCAGTTCTACATATCAGCCACAGATTCCCTTGTTCTCCCCCCTCCCGCCCCCCTCACCTTCCCCCCAGCCCGCCCCCCATTCCAATCTCCTCCAGGGCAAAGCCTTCCCCACAGACTGAGATCAACCTGGTGGACTCAGTCCAGGTAGGTCCAGTCCCCTCCTCCCAGGCCGAGCCAAGGGACCCTGCATAGGCCCCAGGTTTCAAACAGCCGACTCATGCAATGAGCACAGAACCCGGTGCCACTGCCTGGATGCCTCCCAAACAGATCAGGCCAATCAACCGTCTCACCCACTCAGAGGGCCTGATCCAGTTGGTGACCCTTCAGCCATTGGTTCATATTTCATGTGTTTCCGTTTGTTTGGCTATTTGTCTCTGTGCTTTATCCAACCTTGGTCTCAACAATTCTCGTTCATATAAACCCTCCTCATTCTCGCTAATTGGACTCCCAGAGATCCACCTGGGGCCTAGTCATGGATCTCTGCATCCAGATCCCTCAGTAGTTGGATGAGGTTTCTAGCACGACAATTAGGGTGTTTGGCCGTCCCATCACCAGAGTAGGTCAGTTCGGACTGTCTCTCGACCATTGCCAGCAGTCTGTTGTGGGGGTATCTTTGTGGATTTCTGTGGGCCTCTCTAGCACTTTGTTTCTTCCTATTCTCATGTGGTCTTCATTTACCATGGTCTCCTATTCCTTGTTCTCCCTCTCTGTTGTTGATCCAGCTGGGATCTCCCACTCACCCAAGCTCTCTTTCCCTCGACCCTCGCCTCACACATAAATCTAGCTACTCTGAACCTGCTAGAAGAGAAAGTAGGAAGTAGTCTTGAACACATTGGCATAGGAGACCACTTCCTAAATAGAACACCAGTAGCACAGACACTGAGAGAAACAATCAATCAATGGGACCTCTTGAAACTGAGAAGCTTTTGTAGGGCAAAGGATACGGTCAACAAAGCTAAGCCACAGCCTACAGAATGGGAAAAGATCTTCACCAACCCCACATCTGACAGAGGACTGATATCCAGAATATATAAGGAACTCAAGAAATTAGACATCAAAATGCCCAACAGTCCAATTAAGAAATTTAGCTGACTTCTTAATGACTAGATTTTTTGTTATATAATAATGTTAAGCTTCTAAATCATAAATCCACCTTCCATGTTAGAGCCTTGGCATCAAGACACTCAGCAGAATTTCAGTGTTCCTGTTCAGGAACTGTCTTTCAGTAAAAGACCCCAAGGAATGTTCAAGGACCATCAAGTGACCAAGTAAATCATTGAAGAACTCCAGCTGGTGGGCTTCAAACTACCTTTGTGTCTGCACCAGAGCAAAGGGGACATTAGAAATGGAGACATATTTCATCTACAGATACTGTAATATGACTTTTTATGTTAAATCATATTTAATAAAGGTACTTTATCTAAGACATTTACATTAAACAATAAACTGTGTATGAAAAGATATCATTCATGCAATAGTTCAAAAATCCCTGCTGGGCGGTGGTGGCGCACCCTTTTAATCCCAGCACTCGGGAGGCAGAGGCAGGCGGATCTCTGTGAGTTCGAGGCCAGCCTGGGCTACCAAGTGAGTTCCAGGAAAGGCGCAAAGCTACACAGAGAAACCCTGTCTCGAAAAACCAAAAAAAATTAAAAAATTTAAAAAAAAATCCCTCTTATTTACAGAAAAACCTACATCATTTCCGAGGGTAGACTACCACAGACTATGATATCACCAGAGTGTATCAGGTATTTTTCCGAACACTTATTTCTCCATGCTTGGCCTAGAAGACAATAGTTCTTTTCCAAGCCAAAGGCTCGTATTTGGTTTTAAAATTGTGGTTATCAGGTCATCAGTGGGAACTATGACAGTGAAAGTATAATTCGGTTATGGTGCATTTTAAGTGGTTAATTCAAGTCTTTTCTGGTGGGCTAATAATATCTTTGGGACCTTTAAAAAAAAGTCATTTTCACAGTGGTTTTAAAAAAAAAAGTAAACAAGTGTCCATAATTCTGATCACCTGCACAACATGTGAGAATAATGACAATGTTAAATAACTTTTAAATGCCCCCTGGTTCCCTGTCACACTCAGGCTGACACGCTCAGGATAAATTGAAGGGACTCTACTAACTTGAAGTCATTGTGTCCTGCACATGCTCAGAACCAATCACTTCCAAATTTGAACGCGTATAAAAATTCGAAGAGCTTCAATTATTTTAAGTAGCCATGTGCCGTGCAAAGAAAGATTTAACATTGTTGTAGTGCCTGGCATTTCTTAAGTCCTGGAAGTGAGTCAGGCCACATCCTGTCAGGACACACTGGATTAGCTCAACTCATCAGAAGTAGAAATATAGATCTTAAAAAAACAGATTTTTCCCCTTAATCACACAATTTGAAAAATGGGCATCTTACAAAATAAAATAAATAAATACACTGTTCCAATCCATTTTCCATGAAAACTGTGGCTAGCACTGGGCCAGGCTGGTAGAGAAAAATCAAAATAGCATTCGGAAGCAGCAAAAAAAAAAAAAAAAAAAAAAAGTGGTTTTCAAAGCAGCGCAGGATAGCAGCAACACAAGCTTAAAGAAATGCAAGAAGGTTCTAAAAGCTCGGCAGGCAGACGCACGCACTCCCACAGAGGATGGTTGACAGCAGGGGCATTTCCTTCACTGTTTTCCCTTGCTAGCACCAGCCTAGAGAGGCTGGCATCCTGGTCCCTTCACCGAGGAGTGACGGACTGCGCAGCCTCGTGTTTGACCAACACTCCAAAGGCGGTCTTTCTATGTCGCCTTTGTCAGACTGTGGGAGAGGGTGAGCACTTTGACATTTTACACAGTTCAGAATTCACGCTCAACATGCAAATCCTGAAGGAGCCCCAAAATGATATCTGCACAATCGGGCCTTTTAAACATGGCCTTTCTTGAACAACTCCCATCTTTTCATCCAAGCAAAAAGTTCTGGTCTCCTTTGTTGCCTTTGGGTGTCCGCGTACACTAGGCTGGGCACTGCCCAGGGAGCTGGGTACTCTTCATAATTTTGTGTCAGTGAAAACAGAATGCCCTATAGTTTGTAAGGGGGAAAGGGGAAAGGGGGAAAAAATGAAAGCAAAAAGCCTGAGGGCACTAGAATAATTAAGGCAGTGCAGTGACAGCTGTGGCAGGTCCTGGGCAGAACTGGCTCCACTGAACTGAATTAATGACATCAACAGCCCAGTATCTCCATTAACACTTGATCATTAATTATTACCCCCTGACAGTAAGAGCCCAAACCTTGTTAGGAGTGGTCTGTTATTAATCTACCTTACCTGCCCTCCTCACTGACACTTCAGCCCAGTTAGCAGAGCTCGTGGCATTCCTTGGTTTTGGTTTCTGGTTTTGCTCTATTTTAAACTTCAACCATTGCTTAGTTTACCTGGGTAAACAGTGACGGCCATCAGATCATAAAGTCTGCTTTGAGTCACTAGGTTTCGTGTTCTTTCATCTAAGGCAGGGGTAGGGTGGACATAAGCTGCACTGACTTTTCTTTATCCAGTTTAGAAAGGTCAGAAGACAGTTTACCTGAGGAAGGGCAGAAGGCAGCAAAAATGTCAATTATTCACTACTGTCCTCTTATCTGCCCCTATGGGGACAAGAATTCCTCAGATTCCCTTAGAGTCTCATGCATGGAACTCTGGGCACTGGGCAAGTGTCTTGTCAGTTCTGAAAGCTGTTCACTTAAATTGCTTCCAGGAGCCAGGGAGATTGCTCAGTGGTTAACAATGCTCGTTATGACAGCTGTGGGACCTAAATTAAATCCCTCCCTTCCCTGCACCCATCTCATAGTGGAAGAAGAGAACAGACTTCCAGAAGACATTCTCTGACCTCCATGCTCACTCTGGCACTCAAGGCACACACACACACACACACACACACACACACACACACACACACACACACCACCATCATCATCATCATCATCATAACAATAAATAACTTTTAAATTTTCCGTAAATGTAGGGATGTTCAGCTTCATGTGTCGTGCAACAAATATTTCCTTGGTCAAATTCTCATCACCCTGGAGAAAAGATGCATTTTTTAGTTTTACAAGGAAGATAAGTTGAATTTCATCCTATAAAAACTGAGCATTTGGCATATGTTTGCACCAGAGTATTTCTGGGAAAATTTCAGCACATAAAGATTAAAGTCACACTTTTGAGCACTTATTATACACAGAAGGAGAGCAATAGACACAGAACAAATATCTATGGAATTCCAGGGGGATTGGGAAGTTCATAAATCAGATAGCCTGTTAATATTGAGCAATGCCAAGATCTGTCCTTACAGCATAGCATGAGTGAATTTTACCAGTGAAAAATAAAATTAGGGAATGCAAACCCAAGCCTATGAGTTAAGTGCTCTCCTCACAGCAGCAGACAGTATAGTATTGGAGTGATCATTAACCTTTACCAAAGACTTCATAGAAGTCCAGTACATTAATTTGCTGATTGTTCTTTTCCTGCTAAAGACATACTCCAGAGTTCACTTCCTCATCATAAACATAGACACAGTATAACTTAATAGAGTGTCTGCTCCAGCTAATGGTCCTGGAATGCACTGAGAAGACCCCAGAGCTCCTAGGAGCAGATAACATGCTTCCCAGACTGCATCATGAATCTGTGAATAAAGAAACGATGGTATGAGCAGAGCAGACCACGTTCCTGTCCACTCTCTCTTCCATAAGGCAGGACAGATTCTAAGGAACAGTTATAAGGCTTTTTCCTAGGATGATTGTAAGAAAAAAAGTCCAAATTAATATATAGTCTACTCACTAACAACATGGCACTTTGTTATACCAGGAGGACTAAATGCTTGCTTTCTCATTCACAATCCTAGCCCTAAATCCAGCTCTGCTCTCTTGTCTGTGTTTACAACACCATGTAGATTAGTCCTCCTGCACAAAATCCTCCTGGGTCCATTGGTTTGTGACTGTGATTCAGCAAGTCCCCTCATTGGAAGCCATCTCTTAGGAATCACCATTACTTGAAAATGACAGCATGTGGGAAAAAGCCAGTGATTAATGCCTGTACTTGCTATCCAAAATAATAAAATTGTAAAATGGGGGGGGGATTTAATTCCATGAGCTCCAATTTTCTCATTTAGGGGGAAAATCTAGGAAAAAAAGTAAACAGTACAACTTCTTAAAAATATCCAGTTGAGAGTGGTGTAAATCTGCATAGCTAATCAAGAGAGGTGAACAGAGATGCAAGAAAGAAAAAGTAGGAACAAGTAACCAGACTAAGTAGCATTTGGTAAACACTTAGCAAATCACCGAGAGTCTTTGACATTCCAAGAAGTTCTAGGAAAAAAATGTTTGCTATCTATGCACCATTTTCTTGGCTCCTCAGAGGAGTGACCATTCATGCATCAGTCTTTCCCACTAAGGGACAGAATTGCTCTGCTCACGGTGGCTTTCTCCATTCTGTACACTTGGTGGTGATTCCCAGGATGTATCCCTGCTTCACTTCATTTCGGTAATGTGCTGATGCCCCTACAACCTCCCAACCAATGGCCCAAACACCCCAGTCCTTTCCACACAGATATGTTTTGTCTCGTGGACTCAGAAATGTTCACTTGTTTTTACTAAATTTCTTATAACTTCATTCAAGCTATCCCTGGTATATCATTCTGAATGATGTCAAGGTAAAAATATATCATTTTAAACTATTTATTCCATATAGTTTATTTCTATAATAGTAACATTGTATTGCTTTGGATTATTCTATTATTCTATTATTATTATAGTTGGTTATTAATATTCCCTATTACCAATGTACACTTTCTGTCATTTATATATTCTCAGAATGTCCCTGGTTTCTAAAGCACCTTGAGTCACCCAATTTCACATCAGAACCTTTAGTTATAAGTACCAGTTTTCCAGAATATTCCAACTACATACAACCAATTCATGTTTGAAAATTCTTAGCAAAAGGAACTTAGTGAACACACACTATTACCGAGAAATTTTGGTAATACTCACAACAAAAGTAACCATATTCTACATGGGCTATCCTTAAAGAAAAGACCACTGTATTAAACACCATCCTTTTATATATTTATTAAATATTTTCCCAAATTTTCTTCATCTTATGACATACTCACAATGATCCTTTAAAGAATTAAAATCTTGCATTTTGATTACCTCTTTTTAACATTTACCAGGAATAACAGAGAAGACATTGTTTGACATTGAATTTCTGTTAACCATGTCCTCCCCTGGAGCATAGTTGTGCACATTGTTTCAGAGCTAACATAATGGGGAATATTTTCAAAGAAGGCTGTGTTTCAAGCCAGATGGTTTATCTGCTGAAACAATTCTCCCAGTAGAGAAATAGTGACTGCACAGTTGCAGTAGTGTTCATAAGCCCAGTGCAGTGGATTCATTTGGCACCCACATTTTGGAGTCAAACAAAAGTATGGTTTGTGTGAATCGCAGACTCAGATATTCATGAGTGAAAAGGAGTTCTCTGAGTTGTGCGTTGTGCATTATTGTAAAGACTGGGATGTGTTTACACCACAAACACAATATGGAAATAGGATAGAATTTTCGAGTATATATTAGTAGTTTCACATGTACAGTGCAAAGGGGTGATGCTGTTAGGATAAATGCCTTAGAGATTATCATGGTCTGGCTCAAGAAGAGCCAAATTGCCATTACTTGTGTAGAAAGCAAATGTATTATCAAAATTCAAGCCTACTGTATCTACTAAAACTTGAAGTGAAAAATATTAACTATGTACGGTGTCTTGGGCCAAAACGAACCGTGACCTCCTTGGAATAGTGGGGAATGACAAGAATCCGTTAGCAACGCTGCCACATACTTCTTCCCACCTCCTCACAAAGCTCTCTATTTTTTAATCTTTTCTCTCAAGGTTACCTTAAGCAACTCCTTGGTGGCTCATTGAATTGGCTTCTCTAGCCCACAATGGTCTTCGGATGTTTTGTGACGCATGTTGAGAATCTTACCCTTTGTCACAGAAACAGTCACTGCCCACATTTTAAAAATAAAACAGAAGGGTTTGAGAACTCCAACAGGGGGTTGCCATGCCCTGGAATGTCTCTAGCATGTAGAGGGATGGGAAAATCCCTGAGATTCCAGAGATTAAAAAATAGCACATGGGAGGTTCTAAATAAAGAAATTCTTGGGTATGCTGGGGAAGTTGGCAACAGCCTTGCAGGTCTCTCCCTCAGAGACTATTTTTGTTTGAGTTAGCCAGAAGGCAAGTGACAGAATGGACATGCATGGATGTAGCCTTCTGTGCTTAAAGAACCTCATGAATATTAGTGACATTTTACTTGGAAAATACGATACTTTTAACATTTATGATTCTCCACTTATTTATCTTTATATACATATAGCTATATATGTATATAAGATATATCTTATATCTCATTTGTTTTATTTAAACAAACTATGCTATCTACTTCAAAACCTTAGGAAGAAAAAAGATATGGACCTTTTAAATTCTTAATCCACAAAGTGAGGTTTAATTTAAAGTTACACTTTGATAAACACATACGAACACAATTTGTGCTCTAACATAACATAGGAAAGAAAAAAAATAAGGAAAATACATAAAGCTCAACATCCTAAAATTAACAGTTTATTTGGAAGATCTGAGACCCCTGTGAACACCTACATGTCAGTGTTCAGTGGGGTAGGAGACATCCAGATCAGAATCCAAACGGTGGAGACAGGTGCCAAGATGAAAATGTTTATGTCACTGTTTTCAAAACAGTACCTGCGGGCAACCACAGAGAAATATTGATGCCCAATAACGGCCTACATCTCTTGGGGCTCCTGGGATCCTAAACACTGGCCTTCCTCTTTAGTCTCCTGAACACCACATCTTGATTTTTGAGTGAGGATTTGCTGAGTTGACATTCAGTGCAGCCATTTGATATGCTAAACTAACAGTTGTGGGGGGGGGGGTTAAGTGACTGCTCTGGGGCTGGTTCCCATTTTTCTACTTTTCTTTGTGTCCTGTTATGAATATCTTTGACTAACAGCAGACAGTTCATGGGACATTGTAACAACAAGTTCCTGATTACATTCATAAGAGAACTTTTGCGAACATTTTGTAAACAATCTAATATTACATACCTTGAGACAAAGAAAAATCCTTCTAGTCAAATCTCTAATGCCCCCAGTTTTTTCAGTAATTAATACCATATATCTTTAAAGTACAAAGTCCTGCCTGAATACCAAGAGAACTGCTGAGTGCTGAGTGCTTCAGTACACCATTGGGATGGTTTCCTCATTTACATTTGAACATTACATCATTTTGAATGATTTCAAGAAGAAACTATGGTGTATATTTTTCCTACATTTTGGTAGATAGTGTCACCAAAACTATATGTATGAAATCAAGGAAAAGAGATGAAAGGCTGTCGGGAAGCCAAGTTGGGGCCATTTAAATATTTGCAACTTTATGAGTGAATTGCATATGTCTAATAAGTGAGCAAATGTAGCTACTCAAAGCTATACTTAAGTGATCCTAATAGTTTGCATATCAACAAGGTGTAGAACAATTAAGGCTTATAAATATTACATGCAAATGAAGACAAGAAGACTGGTGTCTTGATAAATCAGGGTATTTGAAATATGGCTTTCCCGGGGGCAGGAACAACTCATATATTTAAAATGGAAAATTTTTAAAAAATTCTTCAGCGGTACTGTATAGCCTTAAAGAATATTCAGAAAATCATGTAACTGATGGGAGTTGGGAATGGGTCTTAACTATTGCCATTGGGGTAGCTGCAAGAGTGCAAGGTAAGCTTTTCCTTCTGGGTGCATGTATGTGTGCGTGTGTACATACCTGTGCATGCATGTGCATGCGCACAGTGATTGAACCTAGAATTTCATGCATGCTAGGCAATAACTTTACACTGAGATTGAACCTGTAATTTCTTGCATGCTAGGCAATAAACTGAGTATTATCTCCAGTCCCTGCCTTAAAATATTTTTTCACTCAAAACTGTGAGGGATTTATCACAATTTACCATTTTAAAAGGGAAATCCAACACAAAATAAAAACAGAAAAGAAGAGTGAGAGAGCAAGGAGAGACATTATATGGAAGAAAGCGGGGACAAGCCAGCTCGATTCATAAACTTCATTGTTGGAGTGATTTCTTGGATGGAATGCACTGATTGTGTGTTCCTAATGCTCTCTGTGAGGACCTCCCAATACAAGAGGAAACCAAATTTTATCTCCTCTATTATGCTCATGATTCTCTTCCTATATCACATGTTCAGAACCAGTGTGGTTTCCAGCAGGCCTGCCTCAGGCTGCACAGGTCTGCCAGGGTCTTCCTGGTCAGGGATGCTCACACTCTCATTTAGCCTTCCCTACTCTCGCCAAGCATGCGATAGCCACAGACCAGGGCCACCGCTTTTTCCTATGTGCTGAAGTTTCCAGGTGGCCTGCTTGTGTTATGATTGTGCCTGGCCTCAAAATAAAAACAAATTGACAATCCCTCACCTCTCTCAAGCCAGTGCCAAATTTTAAATAAAATGTCTAGTGGTGATTTATCGCCAATGCAAACTGCCAGACTGGCATCCTGTCCACTCATAAGCAGGCAAATCAGTAAAAGCTGTGTCAGCCTTGCCAGCGGCCCTAAGTGTGTTCTAGAAACATTCCAAATGCCATGTTTATTCAGTTACCAGCTTTCATATTCGTGTGCACTACGAAATAAGATCTCTAGATGACCTTACCGGCTTGATAAAGTGGTCATTCTTCCCTTAGGGATGTCCAAGGACCATCCACACTCTTTCCCTAGATAGCACACTGGCTTGTACACCAAGCAGAGAAGCAAAAGCAAAAGAAGTTCTTTCCTCCAAGTAACATCAGGTCACGAATGGGTTTCCTATCACTTCCCCAGGAGCAAACACCTGCCTAGCGATTCACAAGAGATGCTTTTCTTCCTTATTCTTCATCATAAATAACAGCACCCTTTGGCAAAAGTGTACATTTTTTTAAGCGTTGATTTAGGCCATACCTAGCTTTATCTCTCCCTACTATTCCCCAGCAATCTGATCAATCTCTGCCTTAACAGAGTGTGTTTGAGGCTTGTACCGACTCATCCTTCTTCCTCTCCAGGGCTGGCAGTTCACAGAAGATGGCTACATATTATATATCTAAACAGAAAAGAAAAAAATCTGAAGTTGTCAGTTGACATTTCTCTAAGATGACAGACAAGCTGGGCTAACACACGAACCCCTTTCCCATCTTACTTCAGCTATCTAAAGTGCCTACTTACCAAGTCAGTGAGAAGAAATCTCCCATGGCTCATCTCCATGCCTCTATGTCACTTCTACAAAAACCTCAGAACTGTCTACATTTCATCAGCCATCGTCTTCATGTATTATTTAATAACCTGTTTAACAGCATGCCTAATTACAAGCATTTATTATAGAATTCAACTCTAAAAGTGTATAAGAATATGCTAAATTGTTTGCTACCTAAAGTTTTAATGAGAGTATAATACCTTCAGCCCATATGCTTCAAGAACGTTATCCTTAATTATGTAACATGGGTATTTTACTGATATCTGTTAACTGCTCGAGCAGCTGTGGTTTTCTGCTATTTTGCACAGCTCAGGAGGAGCAGTGAGTTCAGTTTCCCCTTTCTGGGGGTTGCAAAATCCGTGCCCCAAACAGGTGTGTGCAATCACGAACCACAGTGATGAGCCCAAACTGCTGCCTTTCTAAAAATTCCACCAGCCGGTGACACACGCTGCTCACGGTTGCACAACCTTGTTTTCCACCGGTTATTTTGATGATTCATTCCCCCATGGGGAGGTGAACTTCGGCCATTATTTCTCCGCTCCTGTTTCTGATAATTAGAGAAATCACTTCCTCATTTGATGATCTGTCTTGCTCTCACTCTCCTTCCCTCCCTCTTTCTTTAAAATGAATTCTGACTTTTTGGAAGGTGTTGTTCTCTTCTCCATAGATTTCACAGAATAGGAGAGGTAAAGTGTGCTCTCTCTGACTCTCTCTCTCTGTCTCTGTCTCTCTCACACACACAGACTGAGAGAGAGAGAGAGAGAGAGAGAGAGAGCACGATTTAAGTAAATCTGCCTTCACAACAAGGAAATCATTCATTAAAGCTATCAGGACTCAAACCCGTGAGCCTGTGCTGTCCACTCTCAAGCAGTGACTCTGTAGAGCTGCCCACTGTGCTCAGGGAACTTGGTGGCATTGCCATCTGAGCCTCCTTCATATTGTTTCAAATGCCTAATGCAGAGATCACTCTCTAACAGGATACTTAGATTTTCATCAATGTAATAGTTTATTCAGAAATGACTCTCTTTAACAGAGAGTTAGATTTTCATGAATGTGGTAGTTTATCCAGAGTCACATCTACTGACATGTGGCTCTAGTTTTTCTTAGGAATAAAAACAAGGTTGATTATTAAATGACAAAATTTAGGTCGGTAAGAAATGACCAATACATCAATGCACAGGATTGCAAAACAAGAGATGTAAAACACTTTCAGCACAGGCAAATGACATTGGGCAGCAGGGTAGGCCAATGTCATTCTTTCAGAGAGTTGCTTACAAAAATTAGACAATATAATTTTACTTTCCCATCTTGATTTTTCACGAAAATGAAGAACTCCAATTAATTTATTCTTTTCTTCATTGAACAACAACTTAAGATTCAATAATGATACATTTCAGGAACTGCTTTCTTAATGATAAATAGACACAAAACTATATCAACCCATTTCATATTTTTCTAAATGTTTTTGTACTGGAAAATGGTGTTCACAACAACAGTACAAACTGTGGAGTCTGATAATCCTCGCATGAGGTGTGATTTTAACTACATACTGTCACCTTCAGTGTGTGACGGGAACTCTAAGGATGCCAGCTTTCTCATCTGTAAGTGTGGAAATAATATAAGCCAATCCAGTGTGCAGGTGGAATAGTGTTTTGAAAATGCCTCAACCAGAATAACTGATGCATAGTGGCTGAGTGAAGCTTCCTGACATGTTATCATTCACATCCATTTTCGCCCAGAAGGGGTGTCCCTCTCTTGTTACCAGCACCCAGCATAGTATATAGTCCTTGGTGAGCTTTAATGGGTATTTATTGAACTGGGGTAAATATGTTATTCTGAACATATGGGAAATTTTAAATTGGGAATAGAAAGTTAAATATTTTCAATGAATTTATTGTGAAATTAGTTCAGGGACAAGTGTGGCTTGATTTAATTCATAATACACCCATAACTTGCTATTAACTAAAACAATAGTATTGTTATATATTTCTCTTTTTTTGTTCTTCTCTCACACAATAAATCCCTACCACATCCTCTCCTCCTTCCACTTCTCTCAGTTCCCCTGCATACCACCTCTCTCCCCCAGATCTACTGCTCCTCCATTTCCCTTCAGAAAAGAGCAGGCCTCCCAGGGATATGAACCACAGTATAGCAAGTTATAATAAGACTAGGCACGCCCTCATATCAAGGATAGACGAGGTGACCCAGCATGAGGAAGAATGTCCCAAGAGCAGACAAAAGAGTTAGAGATGCCCCCGCTCCCACTGTCAGGAGTCCCACAAGAACACCAAGCTACACAAACACAGCATGTATGCAGAGGGCCTAGGTCAGACCCATGCAGGCTCCCTGATTGTCAGTTCAGTCTCTGTGAGCACCTGTGAGCTCTGCTTAGTTGATTCTGCGGTCCTTGTTCTCCTAGTGTCCTCGACCCCTCTGACTGCAGAAGAGGGGGGAGGAAGAATTGTAGGAGTCAATGTATATTTCAAAGTGACTGATTTCTTCCTTTTTACTTTTTTTTCTTCTTTTTTATATATGTTAAGAAATTTCTGCTATTAATGAGAAGTTAATTCCCTAGACATATTCACAAACATTAGGTGATTAGGTGACCTTAGGTGGAGTTGGTGGATAAGATAGCAGAAGTCATAGGTTGGGTCCAGATGGGGAGGTAGTGGGAGGAGAGCCCTAGATAGGAAGAACACTAAGCCACCACTTCTATAATTCTTGGTAGCTGTAGGGGTGTGGGCTCCAAAAGGGTGGTGGAACACTGAAGCAAAGTCACACTTCCCCAAATGTAGAATCAGTGGGGTGAAGTCTCCTCTCTTAACCTGCCCCAGATACAAACCTGAACACCCACACCTCACAGCTCAACCATAGGAGCTGATGCTGTCTGTACTGGACATCTAAAATGCAACTATCAAACAAACACACTATAACATGTCACCTCATCATTTTATTTCCCCATCCTGTCGTTTTTCTCTACCTTTGACTATGTTTCAGGAATCAAGACTCTTTAAACAATTCAAAGATGAGACAATCTGAGACTTAGGAGACAATTATACAGTGTCCTTTTTGAACCCAACGCTCATTTTACCTGTGCATCAATTTACAGATAGAAAATTGAATTGTTTCTTTCAAGGAATATCTCACTACAACCACTGAGAAGATTGTAACTGTTCCACAACAACCAACAGTCAAGAGTACTGGACCTTGATGGATCTTCAGTCAACATCAAGACAGGAAAATGAAATGCCTAAGAGAACAAGCACACATTCCAAGATGGAACACTGATGGTCTTAGAGCCCTTTAAAAATGGAGAGACAATAAACAACAAAACCCACACAGGAATCCTCAGCTCTTCCTGAAGCTGCTCACTGCTTAATGATGCTTGCCTTGCCTCTGGAACACCTGGTTGCAGGGAAATTAGAGGCCACCTTCAGTCCACATAGGTGCCCTCTGAAAAGGCTGTGCTCTGTCATGGCGCTCAGAGAAGAAGGAGAATTACAAACAAGGAACAGAAACTGCGGACTTTTTTTTTACATCTTAGGTTGGAATCCCATGACCCAAGATTTTGCAAGTCCTAAAGGAAATTCAGCTCAGGCAATGAAGAGTCTTATGATACAATGGCCTGCAATCTGTTAGTGCTTAAACCCCTGATTCATAAAGGGGAGGTGGAGGAGAGAACCAGTAAAACAGACACAGCCCAACTCACCTAACAATTCATCATCCTGCTTCTTCCATCTCGTAGCTTGGTACCACTCTCTTAGGAAACCCCTCTCATCCTTGGTCATTCTGTTGGCCCTCCAGGCTGTGAGTTGCATTTGGGTAAGGACAGAATCTTATACTTCCCTGACAGCCCAACTTCTGGTAAAGAAATGGACTCAGATGAGACACTTGATGTTTGTTAAATCAGTCAATGAAATGACAAGTATATAGTAACACTTTCAAAGGGTTTTTCAATTCAGCAACAAGTAACATGTAGGAATATCATAGGATAGCAAGGAAAGTTGAATGTCTTATACAGAATCTGGGGGCCAGGTTCTTCCTTTCCCTTGCCCATTTTGACATCTCCTTCAGAACTGGTTCACTGGGAGTTTTCTTGGTTGAATCCTTCAGGTTATAAATGAGAAAAGCATAGTATGATAAACCCTGGAAGGTTCATCCTCCTAGCCTTAAAGTTCTACTGCTCTGATAGTACCATTGAGCTCCTACTAGCCCTCCCTCTGAAAGTAAGAAACAGCTCTTCCCATTGTTTATCCCATCTCAATAAGAGAACTTCTATCTTATGTTACATATACCAAAATCCATGGGCATTATTAACTTCTCTTTCTCCATATTTCATATCTAAAATCAATTAGGAAAACCTTTTGAACCTACTTTTAAAATATCTCCAAATTCAATCACTTTTTGTTACCTCCTCAGCCAGAAACTTGATGCAAGCCAACACGGTGTCCTGTAGGTTTTGGAAATAAGTCATAACAGGCCTTTGCCTCACTGTAGTGCATTCCTTGTAGGGGAGGTAGGTTGACTCACTTCAATCATCGTCCATATCATTCCTTCAATGTGAGTTTTTGAAAGCACACAGAGGAAATGTGGTGTTCTCTCTATGATCTTATAGGTCATAGATTATCCATACCCTCCAAACCACCACACCATTATCTCTCCGAGCCCTCTGATGAATTCCTCATCTCTTTGCTTCAGGCACACATGCTAGACACGATTCCTAATCAACTATGGATAAGAGTTCTGACTGCTCCAGCAGAGGACCTGAGTCTTGTTCCCAGCACCCATGTTAGGTGGCTCACAACCACCTGCAGCTCCAGCTCCAAGGGACCTTGCACTCAGGTGTACATACACAGACATAATTTAAAACAACAAAATAAATCTTTAACAAGAAGGCAGTTATACTAATCTAAAAGCCAAATATTTTCCCTTCATGGAAACAATAATCCATTTAGAAAATATGACAGTGCAGAAGAAATTCTATTAATAATATCAACAAAATATGAAATATCATGGGGGAAATTTTTTTAAAAAACACAAAAATAAAATGTTCAAATACTATTAATAAAAGTAGAGTAGTTTGGGCCAGGTGGTGGTGGTGCACGCCTTTAATCCCAGCACTCAGGAGGCAGAGCCAGGCGAATCTCTGTGAGTTTGAGGCCAACCTAAGCTACCAAGTGAGTTCTAGGAAAGGTGCAAAGCTACACAGAGAAACCCTGTCTCGAAAAACAACAACAACAAAAAAAGTAGAGTAGTTTTAAACTCATAAATATAGATCATCCTTAAATTACTCAAAAATACCTTTTGTGTTCACCAAAATCCAGGACACCACCAGGCAGCAAGGGCTCAGCTATGAACAGCATTCGATTCCTATTTTTGTAGTATCCCAAAGCACCAAGAGTTCAAATCATTCCAAAAGTAACTCACAGGTCTTTTTCCTCCAACGCAGCCCTAGCCCCTTGGCCCCACAGCTGAGAATGGCACCAGAATGTATGGACAGCAGAGTTTTTCATTTTGACACTGTTCTTTTTCTTACCACACAAATCAAAGCCACCAGTCTGCTTCCTGTCCACCTCCACTGCCAGCCTGAACCATCCTTTCCCTACATTGTTTGCCTCCACTTCTGTTGACTCTCCTAAGGGGTAGATATTCTTTATCAAAGACTTTGCAGTGACTCTTCATCATCTAGATCTTAACAAAAAACATCAGTTCTATGGGAGGAATATGAATAAGGGATGACAAGTTCTCTTACTCTAAGGTACAACTCTAATGTGCTGATGACTGAGTCAACCTTTGGTGGTATGATAACTCAGTCATCTTCTTTCTCTCTTGACAACCTATGGGCACTATTAGAACATGAAAAGTATCCTTGGCACAGGAACTGGTGTACAGTATTTTTAAGTTCAGTACTGTCTTTAAGCTAGGTACAAGTGGAACCTTGCCATTGCCCCATCATCTAGATTCTCTTTTTATACAAAGTTCATAAAAATGCATGCATATGTACATAAATATGTGTTCATACACACAAAAAATAGAAGAAAAGAATGTGTGAATACATTGCAATGTGGCTCTCAGTAGATAACTATATAACAACAAAATGCACAACCTGTAAACCTATTCTTATACTTAATGCCTTTCAGAATTCAGGACAAGATTGCTTCTCAACTCCTGTCCTAAACCTCAAAGCGAAGAAGTAATTCACTGGTTGAGGATTACTAGAAAGGAACTCTGATTCAAATGAGAGGAAAATGCACAATTAAAGAGGAGAAAATGCAAATTAATCATCTTGTTGGATCCTTACCTTCAGACAGTATGATGTAAGAGGTTATTGCAAATGAATATAATTTCCCAAAAATATCTAGTATCATCTTGCTTCTATTCAGGTACCAATTCACAAACCAACACATGAGAATTTTCACACTTCAGGACGGCCAAGTTGAAACCAACTCAAGATTGAGAAGATTTAGGGAAACAGACACTCCTCATGGAATGTGGTACTAAAATGTTTTAGAGGAATATTTAAGTGTACATCAAAATTTAACATCTCACACCCTGGAGCCACAATACGTTCTTCCTAATTGGTTCTTCCACTTCCTTGCTCTGAGATCTCAGTCACGTTTCTTAAACTCACAATACTTCAGCTTTTTCCTCTGTGAAATTATAGTAATTATAGCACCTGTTTGATACAGCCTAAAGTTGTGAGGATGAAAAATAACATTGCCTGTAAAGCGATTAGCACAGAGCATGGTCCACAGTCAACACTTGATTAATATCAGGCAGTACCATCCTTTTGTATATCATCTTGTTTGTATATTCATATAAATACTGCATATTTACATGAAGCAAAACGGGAAATCTCCACAATGATGTAACAGATGTTAAAAATTGGTCATATGCAGAATATCTGAGCTAGGAAAGGAGTTTTATTAATCACTTGATATTCTCCTATGTTATTTGAAGTAATAACATGAGCATTTTTCACTTTTATCATTTAAATTTTTATTTCTGTTGTTTCATTTTCCATCTTTGGGCTTTCTGGTAGTCACTAATTCCCAGACATGCCCTTCCCCTGTACATCATGAGATGTGTTCTCCTTTGCAGTCTAGTGGAAACTCTGTGATGACTTCCAGACGATGACCTGCAGGGAAAAGTGTGTCACTTACGGAAAAGAAAGGGCTAGGGGCTGTCTGGTACTCCCATGCTCCAGCCATGCATATTTCTAAAATTTTGAAAAGTATTTTGCTTTTCCATCTTTGATCACAAGTAAATGAAAAAAGGAAAAAAAAAAAAAACTAAACAGCCACAGGGCTTCTCTAGGAATATGGTATATCTGGACTGCTTTACATTCTTCTAAATTGCAAACATCAATATACCAATTCACCCAAAAAGGAAGTTGCAAGTATCTATTTGTACCAAAAGCTTGGAAGACTGAAGCAATCAGCACTAAGAAATGAGACTGCCACATTCACAACCTAATTCAAGCCTAGGAATGAGTATTCATAATAGACACTATGGAATATGGTGGACGGCTGGTGTGAGTGATTTTCTATTCTTTGTGATATAGGACAGTTCGAAAGAGATTTTGTGACTGGAGAGATTCAGTTGTTGAAGTTTTGCCACACAAGGATGAGGACCTGAGTTCAGATCCCCGTTACCCATGGAGAAGACTGGGTGTAGTGGCTCACACCCGTAAGCCCAAAGCTGAGGAGGTGATAACAAAAGGATTCCTGGGTCCCTGAACCTTCCTGTCCAGCCATCTATCTGAAGTAACAAGTGTCAGGTTCAGTGAGAGACCCTGTCTCAAAAATAAGGTGAAGAGCAAACGAGGAAAACAGCTAGCACTGTTATCTGGCCTTCATCTGTACATGTACAAATGTGCATACACACACACACACACACACACACACACACACACACCACAACACATACACACACACCACAACACACACACACACACCACACACACACACACACACACCACAACACACACACACACACACACACCACACACACATACACACACATACACACACACACAACACACACACACCACAACACACACACACACACACACACACACACACACACACACACACACACACGAGGGTTGATTTTTAACAACTTTAAGGGAGTGTTTGAATTCTGTAAGATACACATTTCATTTTGAAATTTGACAAGTCCCCAAAAGTACTTGAACTAAAAAGTAATTTTCTCTCTCTCTTTTTTTTTAATTGAATAAAGTGTTTTGAGGTATGTTTGCCCGTATCTTCTCACAGAGCTGTAATTCTGTTTAATTCAGCTCTGTCTATGGTTGGAGATCAGCGTTTGCTCTGCTGTTGTAGCTATTTCATTACGTCTCATCAGGGATTGGTAAATAGTGCTTAGGTATTTTAAACATGTGAAATTCAGTCCAACATCAGATTGATGTCAGTATAGTAATTTAATTGGAAGTCATGGCTACAGCCCACAGAGATGGAGGTGTGATCGGATTGCATCTGAGCAGAGAAAGGTAAAGGGATGCTTACACAGCATGTTTGCCTCTTATCCCACTCCACCACTTACAGGATAGGTACCAAAACTGCAGGTTAAAATTGCACAACAAAATAAGAAATAGATTACGTGAAACTTTATATTTCACATGCATTTCTCAATTATTCCTGTAATAGAATCTCCCTTATCACCTGAACTCAGAGCTAACTGTCCCCAACAGTGCTATAAAACTTCGGTTTGCACTTTTTAGAAAGCACAGAAAACCTCAGCAGGTGGAGACCAGAATTCCCATGTATGTGAGTTTAATGTAATGTGATCATTACTATACAATGAATCCTTGCCCACATTTCTGGGTGGCTCTAGCTATTGTAGGGAGGCCTTAATCCTGTAACTGTAACAGTTACAGCCTCATTGACAGAACCACCAGATCAGAACACTCCCTCTCTGATGCTATCAGTGGCCCTGATGTTACAGATGAGCTCTTCATTCTTCCTCTGCATTGTTTCTTTTGAGTCCTCACAAGTTCCAACAGAAACATCTTTTTTTTTCCAGAGTGCAGGGGGGGAACTGGTCATCAGCCATTTAATCTAGATTATGAGTTTCAGTAATGTAGATTGTGAGGTTTTTTTGTTTTGATTTGGGTTTTTGTTTGTTTGTTTGTTTGCTTTTGTTTTTCTGGCTCAGAAACAATCTCCTACCTTAATTTCCCTTCTAACAAAAATCTTCAATTCATGCTTCCGATCTGAAAAGTATTTATATTTTTAACACAGAAATGGAATGTTAGTTCTATTTCTGGGAAACCACTGTAAGAAAAAAAACGCAGGCAATTGTGGTGATACTCATCTAGACATGATCTCTAAAAGAGAAATACTGAAGACAACCTCCATATTCAGCAAGATGGAATCACAAAACAGAAGGTTGACAGCCATTAAAAGTCATTCTCCTAAAAGCTGGCACATAAAATCATTCACTACATGTTGTTAACAAATTAGACCAGATTTTCAAATTGTATTATCAGTATGCTCCCAGGCTTACAAATAAATGAAGATCTAAGCAATAAAAGGTTAACCCTTGCAATTTTATTTTTACGTATTTCCGAGTTTCCTAGAATCCCCTCACTGGACATGTTATTTAGAAGCATATCATGTATACACAAATGGAGAGTTTTGTATCTTTCTCTGGAACTTACAACATCTAACTGGTGTCATCAATTCCTAAGTAGAATGAAGCAACTCATCCCCTAAGACTCGACCACTATTCAATGTAGGAAGGAAAATTATCTGAAATACTTAGACTCTGCCAGGTCAGAAAAATGAGAATTACTCAAACTCCTGATGCTGACACTGAAATGTGTCTACCCTACAGAAGCCAGCCAAATGCTGACACTTCAGTTCTAAAGGCCCTCTGTCAGTTCCTGTTGCCTCAGATCCTCCTTGGGCTTCTTGTTCTGGTCTAATTCAAGTCAGTTTTTTTTAAGCTGTACACAAACCTTAGATCTTTCAATAATACCTCTTGACTAGGCTGGTGGTGTGGAGACTCACCAATAGTCACCCTCCCATGGTGAGTCTACCTGTAGAAGTAATATTGATCAATTCACTGGTTCCCAGATTTTGAAATTTTGTGAACTGGTCTATTTTAAAAGATAAATATATAAGAGATCTCCTTTTGTTCCCACCTTAATTTTACTTTTTTCTTAAGAGACATGATCTCAAACAAGCATCTTCTCAAGAAAAAGTACTATGTCAGCCACACACAAAATCATGTGCACCACCATCCACTGAAAACATCCCCAAACAAAGGGCATCCTAAGGTCTGCTCTGAGAACCTGTTCCTTGAAAATGAAGATAGTTTAATCGTCAACTAAAAGTTTTATTAGAAAATAAGTTAAATCACAAAGACTTCTTCTTTTTCCCTAAAGATAATATATTCCAAAGAAGAGTCAAGCAATTAGCTACATGGTAATTTACTTTTAAACTTTTAGTTTTCAGAGCTAGAACGATGGTTTAGCACTTAAGAGCACTGGCTGTTCTTTCAGAGGAACCTGGTTCAATTTCCAGCACCCACATGATGACTCACAACCATCTGGGACTTGAGTTCCAATTGAATTGATACCCTCTTCTGGCCGCCACAAGAACCAGGCATATATGTGGTGCATGGACATACATATGCACAAAATATTTATATACCTAAAATAAGTAAAATTTAAAAGATTTTCCCAGTATCTCATGGGCAAGAAAAACAGGGCTAGGTTTGTAGCTCTATGGTAGAATACTTGCCGAGCATGTGCAAAAACCTTCAATATCCAGCACTGAAAATAAAAGTGTGTGTATGGGGGGGCGGGGCGGGTGTTTGAGACCCAACTTCATTAGTACTTACTGTCTACCAATACAGACACTGGGGTCTTCAGAAAGCTAGGTAATTTTCTCAGAGTTTAGGTTGCTTGCTGGGCACCAGAATGCCCTTCTGCCTTGGGGGAATCCATTAGATAACATGAAACACACAATAAACCTATTATATTATAGAAAAATGTGAACACATGCAAAACCAAGGAATTTAGTAGAGTTTTTTTTTTTTCTGATTGTTGTCACACACAGATCTCCATACAACAAAGGATGCCAAATATGAAAAACCTAAATCTCAATTCTAAATTTCACTTCCATGGCAGTAAAATCTACTCACCAGGAACTGAATCTTCTTTCTCGATCATTCTTAATATTTCCAAAGCCACCTGGATCACCCATGCTGATTTTCTGGCCAAGTCCAGGCTAACTTATCATCGAGTACAGGGGATGTAATATGGATTAATCACGGACTTTTGTCTGATTCAAACTCATCACGTAGCAGTTTAAAGGTAATGCAAGTTTTAACAAGAACCAAGGAGCAAAAGAAAACAGAGGCAAAATGAAAGTAGATTCCCTGCAGACATTTGGTTTCGGCTAATGGGCTTTAGGTAGCTCTTGGACAAGGGTCAACATTCATAATCATGTTTTCTCCAGCTCCCTAATCCAAATCCAAAGGTAGTGGTTTCTTTTATGAATATTTTATCAGACAAGAATAAATGCAACATTTTATTTGGATTACACCACTCAGAGAAAGGGGGAAACAGAGAAAGGCCAATAAATCTTAAAGAGTTAATTATTTATACAGAGAAAATTTACTTTCTATGTTGTGACTTGTTTTATTGGTACACTGCAGCTCAATTTAGATTAAGAAGCAAAAGGATTATTGTTTCCCAACAGAGATGTATCATAAATAAATACAGCATATTTTTGTATTTGCCCTAACCCATCTGAAAATCTTCAGAATAAAGGGGGAAATGCATCCTAAAATTCTTTGTTTTTAACTCTTTGTCTAACAATTAACGATACTGAGTATCAAAAATGTGGTAAATGGCTGTATAAACAAGACCAGAAGGATGACAATAACAATGGACTCATTAACTTGAAAAGGTGAAAATTTCACAGGGTCGCACCCCTAGACAAAGAACTATGGGCAAATATTGACTGATGGGAGGAGAATTCAAAAATGCAGAATTGTCTGCCCTGAAACCATATACACGCAAACAAGTACATTCAGAGGTTGTATTTATATGTCTGTACATACACATACATACATCTATATGTAACAATAACAAGGAAAAGGAGGCTTTCAGCTTGAGGAAAGGAATGGGGAAAGTGATATAGTTTTATTCCAGTTTAAAGAAAAACGTGCTTTGTTTCTAAAGGGAAAAAAAATGTCGTGGTCTGGCTAATCAGGCCAGAATCTTTTCCTAAGAGGTGAGGTCAATGGGAGGGCTGCTGTCATCATCACCCTGCTTTTCCTCATTCAGTTTATCTTACCCCAAAATAAACAAAGTGCAACATCATTCTGTGAGGAAGAATGTACCAGCATCTATTGTAACACTTTGGTCCTGTCATGACCTGAACTGTATGTAGGTCTTTAGTAATCATTGTCTGAAGTAGAGAAAACTGTTATCCTGTAAGAAAACAGAAAATTTGAAGGCAAATTTCACCTGGCACAAAGTATATACACAATAAATATTATTAAATTGGACGGGAGAGTGGATTGATGGGTAGAAAAATGGATGGATGGATGGATGATGACTGGGTGAACAACTGTTAAACAAGAATTATTCAAAGCTGTTGGAGAAACCCCAAGAGATGCATCTCTCCTCTGATCTGTTTGTACCCTCAAGTAAGTAAAGAAACTTCTTCAGATAGTTACAAATGAATTTAAGTCCACAAATTCTTACAATTTTTTGGAAGTTCCCTGGGATAGGAAGGAATTTATTGAATTTAAATTCAAATTGGACCTTCAAATCCACAGTTTATCTTTCCCTTAACTCATTTCTGGCACTGCATCTTAGAATAAAACACACCTAGAAAGGATTTCCCACATTATCTGGAAGTGTAAGATTATTTCTCTGTGTGTATGCTCTTGTGTGTGGTATGTGTATGCTTCTGTGTGTGTGTGTGTGTGTGTGTGTGTGTGTGTGTGTACACGTGCACATGTGTGGGTCAAAGATCAATGTCGGGTATCTTCCTCTACCCGTCTCTACCCTCCTGACTTTAAGAAACAGTCTCTCACTGAACCTGGAGCTCGCTGCTTCTCAACAGTAAATGCCCGGCAAGCCCTAGGGAATCTTCATTCTCCTTCCCTAGCACCAGGGTTACAGGCATAAGCAGTCAGCCAATCTTTGGGGGGTTTATTTAGCACAGGTGCTCCTGATCAGAACTCAGGTCCTCAGATTTGTGGGGCAAGCAATTTACCAAGTAAGTCTTCCCTCCGGCCCCTCAGCTTACCTCTTTATCTCCTTCCAGAATTATAAAAATAGTAGAGAACACTCATCAAGCCCTGAATACAGCCCACTCTTTTGTGTGATGGATCACGAATCTACAGCTTGGTGTGGTGCTCACAAAAGTCTTCTACTTACGTTGGTTTATGCAAAGATCAAATCATCTTCGTATTATGTTCTGAGCCCTTAGAAGTAGACAAAAAGCTCTCTCCCTATAGAGCTCACATCGTACTCAGAGTGGAGAAAGGAGCCAAGAATAAACATCGGCTGGATGGTATAGTAGTGGTATTCTCACTTTAAGAAATTGTTTAAATAATAAAACAATTTCACAAGGAATATATTGGCCATAAACAGCACGTGGGAGGATTTAAACCAGGACTTTTTACTTCCCAAGCCTAGCTTGTTTTTCTAGGAGTGACATACGATGTTACAAACATTCAAAGGAGGAGTTAGATTGGCAGAGGTGGCTGGATCACCACTAGCTACATTGGGACACTGTCAGTCTCCAGTCTCTAAACTGCTGCCAGACACAGCATGGCTTCCCACTATCCCTCCTCCTGTCATCATGACCTTTGCCTGTCATCAAGACATCACGGCTGTGCTTCTTTCTATAGTTCCAGGCCACGCCAGCCTCGGAGGGTTGCAAACTTTGAGGACTGCAAAACTTGTCTCCCCACTTGTTATGTGAGAACATGTACCTAGTTCTGTCCAAGGTGTTATGACCACTAAAAAGCATGTTCCTTGTAGAAGGAAACATCTTCTCCCTCTTTTATGAAACCTGGACATGCTTAGGAGGCTGTGTGCTCTTCAGTATGATGTTCTGGGCAAGAAGCAACCCTCTACTGGGCCTGGTAGGCAGGAGACAGAGTAGGAGAAGAAGCCTTGCTCTTTACCAGAGATGTGTAGAAAATCTTTCCTTCAAAATTGACCTTTCAATAACCAGGCTACAATCCACAGCCCCAGAGAGGCTATGCAACAAGGAAGTCCCAAGGAGGAACGCAGGGATTTCCCTGGGAAGGGGAAATAGAAGAGATCTCCTGGGTAAACTGGGGTTGGGGGTGGGGGATCGGGGGTGAAGGGAACATGAGGGATCGGGTTGGGCAGGTTGGGGGCCTGATGGTGGAAAAGAGTAATGAAAAAGATATCTTTAATGGGGGGGACGGGACGTGCATTTTGGGGTCAGGGAGAAACCCGGTGCCAGGAAAACTCCCAGGAATCCACAAAGATGACCCCAGCTAAGACTTCCAGCAATAGTGAAGAGGTTGCCTGAACTGGCCATCTCCTGTAATCAGATTGGTAACTACCCTAATTGCAGTCAGAGAGCCTTCCTCCAGCAACTGATGGAAACAGATTCAGAAATCCACAGCCAAATACTGGACCGAACTCCGGGAATCCTGTTGAAGAGAGGGAGGAGGGATTGTACAAGCTAGGGGGGTCAAGGTTATCACAAGGGAACTCACAAAAACAACTAACCTGGACTCATAGGAACTCACAGACTCTAGACTTACAGCTGGGAAGCCCGCATGGGACCGACCTAGGTTCTCTACATACGTGTGACAGTTGTGTAGCTTGGTCTATGCGTGGGACTCCTAGGAGTGGGATCAGAGCCTTTCCCTAAAGCTTTGTTTGGCTTTTAGGAACCTATTCCCCATACTGGGTTGCCTCGCCCGGGGGGGGGGGATGATGGGAATGAGAAAAGAGGAGGGAGGAGAAACTGAGGTCGTAATATAAAATAAATTAAAAAAACTTCAATTAATAAAAAGAAAAAGAAAAAACTGACCTTTCCTTTGTTGGGATTTAGAAATTTTCTTTTTTTTTTTTTTTTCTATATCCCAGTTGGGTTATGAAGACAAACGAAATACAAACGTGAAAGGCACAGTTTAGGGGGTAACAACTTCATATATTCGGTACAGAATATATTATAAAGCAAAGAAAATACAGAATTTTAAGGGAAAAAATTGTGGGAGACATGTACTATGAAGTATTAGTCTGCAAGGAAAGGTATATCAAATGTAACAAAAAAATCAAGATGAACGTTTGTGCTTAGAGCCCAGGACTGTGTGCAATCTCAAAACAGAACCTAGTTGAAGTGGTATGTTCTCATAGTCCCAACTACACAGGACTTGGGTCAAGAGGATCATTTATACCCAGGAGTTAGGCAAAATAATTAATAATAATAGTTCAATATTCACTCTGTTAATGTGTATGTTTCTTCATAGTTGTCTTCTCAGTTGAGCCCTTTCCTAATCAAAAGCTAGGCTCCAGGGAGACAAATGACTTATTTGTCATATGCCTGAATTCCCAAATCTTTGAAAAATCCTTGAAAAGTTGACATGCAAATCTGAGAGCACTTCTTCATTATACAGAATCAGAAGGAGAAAAGGCCTCGGGGACAGGAGCGATGCCACCTGCATTTGTAACTTCCAAATGGAAAGTGAAAAAGGAACAAATGTGGTCTCATTGCTTTCCATCAAGGGAAAACTCCTTACCACAGCAATGTTCATTACACAGGTTACCAAACACAGTGTCTCTTATGAATTTCTGGAAATGACAGAATGTATATACACAGAAGAGAACCAAAAAGACCACCGTGATTATGTCTCACCTTCCATGTGTGTTATAAACAGACTTGAGGAACTCCAACGAAAGGGACAAAGAGAATTTGGTATCTTAATGTCCTTAGTATCTTTTCATACAATTTCTAATTCTCATTTTTAAAAGTGGCATTGGCACCTTTGCTAAATTTTAGCTCTTGATATACAAAGTCAGTCTGGCAAGATTACATTAATAACCTATTCCATAATCTTAATTTCAAAGATTTATATGATTCCACCTAGAAAGTAAAATGGTTATGTAATATTCTCTGTTTTATAAACACCTACAACTATACCCATAAAGAATGACTGAAAGTATCTAGGACCTCATGGGTTCTCAAGACTTATGAGGAAACTATAATATGTATCTACAAGCTATAGATGTCATCCAAAATCATTAAGCTAGTAGTACCTATTGAGAATTTGAAGAGATCTTTGTCCTGTCAATCATGCTGATTGAACCTTAAATATTCCCTTCACTTTCCAGTTAATAACTTCTCACAATATACACCTCATTAATTGATGGCAAGCATTATTGTTGAAGTAACACATTATTAGGCACTGTGCACAATCAGTAAATATTATTTGCCAATATGTTCCTCATTGAGCTACCCATTGGTATTCCAAATCATATGCAAGACCAAAAGCCACAGAGTTCTCCACACTGTGTTTGCAGGCTAAGCTTCTGGAGGCCAGTCGAAGAAAGGGAGGAGAGGTTATAGGGAGGGTCGGTCACTGGATTGGGATTTAAATCCAGCACATCTTTGTGTCTAGACAGGCTGTGACAAAACACTCAGAAAAACAGCTTCAGGAAGGGAGGGTTTATGTTGGCTCACATGTTGAGGGTATAGACCTTCCTGGCAACAGGTGCTTGAGGCAGCTGGTCACATGGCATCTGCAGCCAGGAAGCAGGGAGAAATAAATACTGTACCTAGCTCAATTTCTCCTTTTTATTCAGTCCAGGACACCAGCCCACTGGATGGTGCCACCCTCCATGAGGATGGGTTTTCTCATCTAGACAGTCCCTCACAACAATACATGCTTACAATTACTATTCCCAAAGAGTAGGCATCAACAAGGAAATACAGACTGATGGTAACCTGATAGGAGAAAGAGTTAAGGTTAATTTGTAGAATTATGGAATTGTTCTAAATATCACAGATTATTTCAAGGGAGTTAGTTTTCTACGTAAATTTCTTAGATAAAATTCAGAAGCCCTCACAGTGGCCCACGCCTTTAATTCAGTGGCAGAAGCAGATTGGCCTTGAACTTACAGGCCTCTGTAAGTTCAAGGCCAATCTGCTCTAGAAAAGCAAATTTAATGTCAGCCAGGGATACACAGTAAAACTCTGTCCAAAAAAAAAAAAAAAAAGGGAGACTTTTCACAATGCTATTACTTTTACAACAAGCCAGAAACAAAAATTACGCACCAATCAAAGAAGGATGAAAGGCTCACAGACTCAACTAAAAACAATCCATAACATACTCGGGATCCTAAAGTTTTACTTTCTGGATATGGCATATAGTACTTATGCCATGCTCTGTAGATAGAATTGGCTAAACACTGTGTCACACCCTGCACAAGGTCCTTAGCTAAAATAAAGTTCAATCAAGTACTATCTCCACAAAATAGTATTATCACTTAGTGTAGCTCATTTGTCCAGCATATTGACTTAATGAAGGTGTGTACTCTCTAGCTATACGACCCCAATATTTGCACTCATTTGAGCTGGTACAAAACACACCCCTAAGTTTGGACGACTCTGTATTTTTTTTCCAACGTAGTTCCAGTAGACATAGTAATAAGCTCAATACATACACATGGCATGGAATTTTTAGACAATTTCACACAAATTACTTGATATATACTTCATATGGGTATTTTACACACATTTCTTGAGCAAATGGGTGAGGTGTTACAGAGAAAGAAATGGGAGAAAGAATGTTTAAAGGTTCACTTACTGCACACCTATTACGTGGGAAGCTGTTTGAACATCTTATATTATCTCACTGGAAACAGCACTGTGGGTAGTATATCTCTCATACAGGCAAAAACAATAAAGCTCAAAGTGTCTGGTAACCTATGCTGAGCTGCCTGACCATTGTTACATAATAGGCGATACTTGAACTCAGGTAGATCTGGCCCGAAGCTCCTCCCAATATACTGCATAGCAAAATCTCACTTATTTCTGCATCCCCACACTTATTTTTCCTTTCAAAAACCCCTGGTTACTGTCCGGCCTGCAGTGAGACTCATTGCAACAGTCCCAATTTACAGGATACACACTTTCACATCAGGTTTTTTTCCCCTTAATTGGATGTACTTCTTCCTCCCTAACTATGCAAACATTACTCTCCCTCCAAGGACCATTTTCTACATGAAGTCTCACTTCCTTCTCTCAGTGTGCATTGCACAATTTGGTTTCTGTGAGCATGTTAGGAGGGGGATGATCTTCCTTGTGCTGTTGTATAATTAGATTTCAAGTCTGATAGCATTATAAATTCCTGTGTTTTCGCTCTCCTTGAATTCAGCAGTCCTTTCCTTCGCTGTTCACAGCCTTAAGTAGCACAAATGCCTCCTCGCCGCTGCAAATGTTATCCTTTGACCACTTGGTAATAAATTAGGAAGCCATGTCATGTGCTAAAAATGGTGTTGAACTGGCAATCAGGAGACTTGGTTGGCATTCTATGCCATACATTAGTTGTGCCAAGTGGGACAAGGACTATAATTAGAGTGCACCCCACCTTCTGCAGCTATGGAGGGGCAGGCTCCAGCTAGATGTTATGTAAACATAATGCTTGTCCTTATTTGGTTTAAACTGTGGTTCTGAAAAGAGAAATTATGTTCTTTAAAGCCAGGTCTACTCATATTTTTCTCCCTCTGTGGCTCCCTTTTCATTGATAAAGTCCGGCAGATTCAGTCTGAAAACTATTGACACAAATAGAAAGCCCTTTTCAAATTAGAGCCAGTTTACCGAAGCAAAATCTGCACCCACTCCACATATACTTAACATACGTATCTCTGTAAATGTGATGGAGTAGCAAAAATGGCAGTGTTCTCTACTCGGAAACTCAGACGGCCACCTGTGCATGATGCTCTAGTGACAGAATATGTCCACATGTAAAACTTGGGTGAATGTCATCCCATCTCTCCAACTGCTTACCTTTCCTTACCTTTTAATTTTTACTTGACTTTCATTTAAGTTGTTCACATAAATCAGAAATGGGAGATAGGTTATAATCTGTAAATAAAGTATAGTTTGTTATTAATATTGTGGTGTTATTATACAATCCTAATATTATTAACTAATATTACATATGTGTTATGCAATATAAGTAATATATTTTGGGTTTATTAATGTTGATGTTATGCAATATTAATATTACAGAGTTTGTTATTAATCTAAGAAATGCATATATTGATGTAAAGCTACCTGCTTCAAGAGGTTCTTAAAATAGAAATAGCAAACACAAGTCCTGTAAGGAGAATGGTAAAAATTAGATGGGATAAGCTATTCTCTACAAACTATTTTACCTTTCATACTTCTTTCCTTTACTTCAGGGTTTCACATACTTGTCCATTAATATGAATAAGAAGTTATAGAATCTACTTTGATTCAGCTTAGCTTGATGCTTAGTTTCAATTTTGTCATAAGAAATGACGTGCATTACTTTTTTTCTAGAACATACTAAAGATTTGAAAGTAAGATACTTTAAAAAAATTTAAATATTTAAAGAAAATGTAAATGTGGGCGAAAAGACAGGAAATCCTTATATTTCACTTTTTTTAAAGTCTGTAAAAACCAGAAGTAAATGAAGAAGAGCTATGGAAAGGAATGAAAATCTATCCAATATGTGAAAGAAAATGATGGTTGAGAAAATAGTTAAGGTCATGGTTTCAGGAAAGGCCGGGAAACTGTATCAATGTTCCTCTTACACTGGAAAACATAGCTATAATTGTAAAGTTAGATATATCAAATTCTTTAAACATACGGAGTAAAAATTCTAGTACAGTAGAACTGTTTTCTCATACATTATTTACTTAGATCAAATACAACCATGAGGTTTTTGTTTTTCCTGTGTTTTCTCCTTTACTCTACCCAGTATGTACTGCAAAGGTTCTTTCCAACAAACCATTCAATTACTAAATGAATGTTCTGCTAAAACATCATTACCTTCCTTGGAAAACTCATTTATCCTGGCATTTTTGTACCCAATGTTGGAGTCAAACATATTGGGAATCTTGATAATATTGTGTCTAAGGTATTGACATTATACAATGAAAGTTCATGTCGTGGGTTAACAGGTTTTGTTTTTATTACTTGCATTTGCTGTGGCAATTGGTCTTCTCCTACAAGCATTCTCAATAACTAAGTGCCTAGAGTTGTTATGGGTACGTGGAGACCCCAAACATTGAAGGAATGAGGATGTAAGAGAGAATTTGGGGTATTGTGTGAATGTATTGATTAAGTTTTCTGTTTGCATGAGGTGGAGCTATTAATTTTCCATTTCTTTGAACAAAGTTAATGGCAACTGGCTTGTTTGAATGACTCATACACATCAAGTGTACTTGTTCTCTGTGGATATTATTATATCATTTTACAAAAAAGGATAAAACTCAGGAAGGTTCAATGAGATAGTGGGTTACCGAGCTAGTATGTGAGAAACCAGGTATGTCCTCAATGTATCCAACTTCCACAACTGTGCTAGCTGCCAATGCTCCATGGCTCTCTTTTCCCAGCCATCCCCCTGGCTCACCACCCCACTTACTGTGAGCAAACTCTATAAGAAGCTAAGACTGTGTGTTCAGTTCCCACTAGGCCAGTTTACTTAACAGCAAAGGAGCAATTGGCTTCAGACTGTGTTGATAATGTGTTGGTTTGGTCACTCAAGGAACCAGTGTCCCCAATATAAATTTGATCCCTGAGAGCTGAACACTTCAAGGTGACTTCAGGACCACTGACCACAGAAGAGGAATATGGTTGTTGGCAGAAGGCAGTGTGCATTCCAATGAAAGTTGTTTGTTGCACATGGTGACTTTTTATTATTATTATATTTCAAGTTTAAAGTGCTAATAATCATGTAATTGGGCCATCTCCCCAGAACTCTGCTTATATTAAGTGAAGTTCTTTTCGTGACTTCACATCAAGTAGATTTTTTCTTAAGGAAGCACCATCATATCAAATTATGTAAATAATTCAAAATGCTCTCTTGTACATCCCTCCCTGCTCTTTGTCAGTCACCCAACAATTTGCAAAAATAACCAAAGGAAGTGTTTTTGGTGGGCTTTTGAAGATATTTTTAGCTAAGCAAGTAGAGGTTTAAAGTATAAGTATGTGAGTGCTTGCCATTTAGAGAAATCACCTGCTCACAGAGTTCCGTGGAGAAGTGGAATGTTTTAATGTGTGTCATTCAGACAACATGTGGACTGCATTAAGTCAGGTTATTGCAGGGCATGCCACGTGACACAGCTGAGCCACATTTAATTATCAGCAACACAACTTGCTCAATGCAACATAAATTTAAACCGGAGTGGGATTTTTTCCCCTCAAAAAGGCAACAGCTGCTGCAGATAACAAATGCCCACACTACCCCACACTGAGAGGGGTTTGTGTTTGACATGATCTGAATTATATGTAGGTAGAGGAGTACATCTATATTTAGGGGCATCTCTAAATATGAGCGATAGTGCATAGAATACATTCTCTAAGTGGCACAAACCTTGTGTGTGTGTGTGTGTGTGTGTGTGTGTGTGTGTGTGTGTGTTTTAATAGTCAGTCTTGTAATTTTTCCCTAGTAAATAAAAAGCATCTTAAAAATATATCCTAAAAAATTAGACAACACAACTTTCGGCTTAGATAAGTTGGCTTCAGAGCCAGTAAACCAAATATTTAGAATTTTAATTTAAAGGTAAAATACCCTGCAAGCAGCACTGAAGGGCTCAGGAAAGCAAAGCAAAGCTGAGCTATGGAGAAGCAAGAAAGGGGAGAAAGTAGAGAGATGTGCTGCTGGCACCAACAACAGTTCATATCTAAGAAAAGTCAGTGCCCACGGTGCGCAAACCAGCGCTGTAGTCCTGAGAATAGCACAGCCTTTTCCGGGCTTTTCATTTGCTTAGTGACCCTTTTCTCCTCGGAATAGGATGCTAGTCAGTGTTGGAGCTTCAGCTACCTTGACTTTGATACCACTTTTGACCTTCAGGTTTGAGAACCTGGGAGAAATCTCTTCTACAGTTGTCCTCAGCTCTGGTCACTCCCAGTACAACACGGGGAGCCAGCCACCCACGGAAGAGTCACCCAGGTGCTAGCATGTAAAGCTCTCTGATTACAACTGTCTGCCAATGAGAACACTGGAAGGTTTTGCAATGTCTCTTTTTAACTCATCGATGAATAGCGACCCATGTTGTTTAACACAATTTGGGACACTAGAAGCAAGTATATTATTAAAGATGCAAAAATGTAAGCTTCCAAAACATTTCAGGGGTAAATAATAATAAAATAAAATAGAGCTCAATTCCTCGGGATATAGTCCACGAGTGTGTCTTAGAAAATTTATAGAAATTTTGTGTGTGCTAGGAATACTGGCTGCCTGACCTAATGTAATCCATAAGAAAATTATAACAAAACAAGAGAAGCTTGTACAGGTTAAGGCATTTAGCCAACCTTGTGTAGCCAGTATGTGCATAATCTAGATCCAGAACCCAGATCTTACTGGAAAGAGCCACAGCATTCAATCCAACAGTTATCCTTTCAAATGGCCTCTCAACCTCACCCACACTTAGCGTGTTTTCTGACTGTGTTCAGGCTAAGCCTGCTTCCCCTGGAACTCACGTTTGCTTCTTGTAACATAGCATCTTAGATTCGTGACTGCTTGTGCATCTAACGCAAAGTAGGTACATGTTTGCTAGATTGAAAGTGCTCTCACACACTTCCCCATCAGTTAGCTTGTCTTCCTCCTGCCACAGTTGAGGTTCCTGGGCACAAGACCAGTCTTACAAAAGACCTGGGTTCTAGGAGCAGCTAGATAATACTAGGAAGTTTATCACGTATTCCATTTTAATTTTGCTTCCCTCGTCTGTAGCTTCAAATGAATATTGTAAAATCTGTTTCATGGAAACCAAAGTGTTAAATGTTCCTCTTCTATAGAAGGAAAGAAGCTGAACTGACAGTTCCCTAAGGATCTGTTAATTCTCCTGGATGGAAGCATCGTTCATTCACTCACAGAGTGCCTGCCTCTTTATGCAGGATATGCCAAAGCACGGTGTGCAACTGTGAGCAAAGAAATCAGATTCTGCTCGTATGGTACTCAGATCCAGGGGAAGGCATCTGCAGACCTCTTAGTTCAATACTTTCACTATTGAAACATACCTACAATTTTAAGTTTTATTGAAGGAACTTTCAGAAATCAATTTAACATCCATCAGAACTGTAAGATGAATAGTGGAAAGTTCTTAAAAAGTAATGAGTAAAATATTGTATATGTGAAACCAGAAGTGCAGTTTCACAGGCCTGAGAAATTACTGGCAATGAGGAGAGTGCTAGAAAATGGCAGGAACTGTCCTAAAAACATGTCGACACTTTTAATGCGGAGGTTCTCTCCAAAGTCCTGCAGGTAAGAGACTGTACTCTAATCCAGATGTTACTTCAGTAAGACGAACAATATGGCCAACGTGCACACCTTGGCTTTGGACACTTCCATTTGTCAGATGAAAGCAAAGAGAATCATTTTGACACTTACATATTGATATTTGATCTAGCATTAACTATTATGGAGAATTGTGCCTCCATATTGAAAAAACATCTATCATTATTTACAGAATTCACCATATTAAATATGGCATTTCTTTGGTAAATAGACCTCTTAATCCTGATATCATCTTAAAAGTGTGCTTATATTAAAGGATATTTTCATTCTGTAGGGTTGCAATTTATTTTTATATCTCACAATGAATTATGGGATGTGTAATGTTAATAGTCCCATCCCATCCCATCAATGGGTATTTAAGAAAAGAATTTTTTATAAAAAAAGGAAGGAATTATTTGCAGTTGATGTCAACCAATTCCTGAGCTGGCTAAACACAGAGTAGGAAAACCCTTCCATGGCCCACTTTCAAGGCTCATCATTTATGGTCACACTCTTGCCCTACTTGTCTACTTTTTAAATGCCAGGAGTGTATGGATGAGGCACACACTTCCTCTGCCAGTGCCTGCTCAAGCAGTTTACTAATTTGTAGCTCAGTAAACCTTTCCCTGCACTGAGCACCTTGAGGTTAGCACATCCCTAATCATTACTTGATAACAGAAATCTGCAAGCATCACAGCCCTAGTAACAAGAACATTGTATCTTAGCAACCAGCCTTGATATTCAAACAATTTCATTAAGGCATCCACCTCTTAGCAGGTGGGTGAGTGCGGGTGTTGATAAACATTTATAACATGATCAGCCATTGTGTTTGCCAACACTATAATCAGCATGACAAATTCACGAATTTGTTTACAAGCTCCTAGATAGCCGATCTAGGCAGGTAAACTACATTTCAAACAGGTTAGGGGATCCAAATATCAGATTCTTTTTTGAAACAGAGTTTTCTTAGAAACCTATCAATTTAAGAGATTGGCAGTCTGCTTTCAGTACAAAGCCATCATTAATATTTCCGATGTGGTTTAATCTTCAAATAGTAGAGTTGAATTTAAATGTCTCAGAAGCAAAGTCTGAATAGAAACTATAGCAACATTGAGATTCCTGAGGACTATGCTGAAAGGGAGCTGTTTTTCATTCTCCATATGGAGAGGAGCTAGCTATCATAGATCTGTGCCATGGATCTTTATCATTAATGACTTCAAGGAAACACAAGTGGTAAAGCCCACTTTCTTAGAAGAAAATTTAACACCCAGCAGTTTATTACAAATTTTAGACTTCACTATGTTTACATTCATTGAAAGTGTTACTGATCTGTCAGCATCATGAACTGGTTCACCTGTGAACAAACTCTTATCAACTCAATACAACCCATACTGACCTTGAATATTTGGATTTGTTTG
Source organism: Peromyscus eremicus (assembly GCF_949786415.1). Lineage (NCBI taxonomy): Eukaryota > Metazoa > Chordata > Mammalia > Rodentia > Cricetidae > Peromyscus > Peromyscus eremicus. Next base: position 24,794,268 of record NC_081419.1, on the reverse strand, counting down.
AAATTATTTTGTAAAGAGATTTTATTCTTTTCAGTGAGCAATCAGAAATGCATACATACAGATATATGATTTTTACATCCCAACCAATCTTATGGATTTAAAGCCCTCCAATCTTTAAAATTCCAAGACAGCACACTTCTTTCTTAAGTAATATAACACAGCTCCTAAAATGATTATAAGCCCCAAACCTGTGATTGTTCAAGTGTTTCCAGGTCTAAAGTTCACTATGGCATTCCCGGGCAAATAGGTAGAAGAAAAACAAGAGCTTTTTTACTTACTGAAGTTTGAACCTTGAACTCATAGCACATGCAGGGCCTCTGGGCTCCTCACCTTTGAACAAGCTATTAATCTACCTGCAATAGGTGAACTTCAGTGAAGCATTATCAAATAGGTAACAAGTTTCCTTTCAAATTAAAACCAGCCATGATGAAAAACAAGTTTGTTGACCTTGCTTGTTCACCGTGAACCATGACACGTCAGTTAATAACGGCCACCTGCACAACTCCAGACTTCTTCAACAGCTAACATCACAAATTTAGAAACATTCAGAGACCAAAATAATAAGGCTGAAAGACCAACAGCTTCACACTCGTATATCATTGGAGAAGGAAGATGGAAGAAAGGAGGGAGGGAGAGGGAAGGAGGGAGAGAAGAAGGGGGCAAGTAAGGAAAAAATCCTCAGGAAGAAAAAAAAACACTAAAAACTTCAGCAGCTTTAGTCATGGCATGAAACTGGGGCCAAATAAAAAGAAGCAGCAATCTTAAAAGAGTGTATTTATGTGAATGACACCGGCAGGGCAGGGACAAAAGAACAGAGGTGGGATGGAGAAGACAGGGAGAAGTTGCTGCATTTATTAAATCCACTGTCACACCATAATAGTTATTCCTGCTGATTTCTTGAAGGATTCTGCTAATAATAATTTGTTTATGATTTGCCCATGTATATTAAAAAAAATCCTGAAGAAAACAGTATTGAGTTCTTGAGGTTGACTTGGATAAGTCTGACGGCACCCAAAACAAAGATGCAGTTGGAAAGAGGACTTGTGTATCCAACAAGTCTTCAAAGTACTCTATCGAGGCACTATTCAGTTTATTTTCCCAATCTAAGTCTTCTTTCAAAGTCTTCATTTCTCATGAAAGCTTTAAAATGCTCTCTAACAGAAATCTGAGGCAAGAACCAGTGTGTTCGTGAATCTGTAAATGTGTAGATGAAACAAAGACAGAATATTATTAGTTTGTTTTTCATTTAAATCATCGGTAATTGCATCTTACTTTTGTAAGAGACCTGTAAAATTTGTTGGCTTCATATTTGATGAGATATTTCTTACAAGTTGTGATCATTAAAAATACTAGCCTCCTAAAACATATATAATCTAAGCTGGAATACGTATATAATACAATTCTTGTAGAAGCAAGATTTCCTCGATTTGATTTTACCTTCTGAGCAGCAACATACGTTGTAGATTATCTTGCAGCAAAATAGGAAGAATACACCTCGTTCTACATAGCACTGGCTGGTAAAGGCTCCTCTGAGATGCCTTTCTCTGCTTGTGCTTAGCAGTTAAGGCAAGATGTATGGCCCACCTTAGAAACCCACCTCACAGAGAGGTGCCCACTAGCATCAGGTACCAGCGTAAACTTTAGGTAACCAACAGCAGGTGGTGCATGCTCAAACAGAGGAATTCAACAAACACACAGCTAATATGTTTTCGTCTACGGCCATACCACCCTGAACGCACCCGATCTCATCTGTTTTCAACTTGGCTATTAAAGTATTAAACCCTGGGTCCCAGAGGCCACAGGTAAGAGTTGATTTCAGCGATGACTTGTCATAGTATAAAGCAGTGCTCTGTGGTCCCTGGCAAGGAGCCACCTTCCCAGCAAGCCCCAGGGCAGCCCCTGTTAGCAAATTGTGAGGATTAGAAATTTTGCCCAGTTTCCAGTGCGTGCTTTCTGTGTGGTACTTTCCACCTGTGGGTATCAAGGGGCAGAATAAATATTAACTCCCAGAATCTGTCAGCTTTACAAACCTATGAAGATGGGAAACTACAGTTTGGGGTTAGAATTCCTTCCTAACTCCATTTTTCTCTATTTCCAAAGACAGAAATAAGATTTATATTTCAACAAACTTTGAATTTCATTTAAAAAAAAATACTAAGATACCCATAAAACTAAAATTTCGAAGTCCCTCTTTCTAATCATAATCCATTCTTTGATGTTTTTTGTTTAATTTTATTGGTGTTTGCTATTTTGTTCCTTTTTGTTTTGTCTGCTTATTTTGTTGCTTTCTTTATTTCTTTTTCTCTTTTTTTTTTTGAGACAAGATCTCACTATCTACCTCTGACATGGCTGGAACTCACTATGTAGATTGTTCTAGCCAATCCTTGTTTTAGATTGGAAAATTTCAAATTAGAATTACATTCATAGTCATTCAGCAAAATTAAGGAAAAGGTATACTTCAGAAACAACAACAGATCTTAAAAATAATGTCTACTTAAATATTTTTAAACTGCATTGTAAATGTCCTAGGTGATGTTGCAAAAGTGATCAAGCTGGAGGCCAGTATAGTCTTCATAAGGACTCAGGAATGCTCTGATAGCCTGAAGCTTTTTTTTTTTTTTTTTAGAGAGAGGGAGCGGGGGTCTCATTGTACAGCTCTGGCTGTCCTGGAACTTGCTCTGTAGATCAGGCTGGCCTCGAACTCACAGAGCTAGGTCCACCTGTCTCTGCCTCCCAAGTGCTAGGATTAAAGGCATATGCCACCACTGCCTGGCTCTTAAAGTTATTTAACACCTCCAGAGCCCACAGATTAAAACAGTATTTTTTTCATTTATTTGTTTTTGTATTAAGACAGGGTCTCTCTTTAGCCCGGACCAGCCTGGTACAAGTAATCCCGTGCCTCAGACTCCTACATGCTGGCATTCCAGGTGCATGTTACCACTTTTGGTTTTAAAATTACAGTTTCTTTCCTGTGTTCATGTCTGTTATTATAAAGTTTTCTACTTTAAATCTTCTCCTTTTCTATAAGCTGCCATTATCTAAGCAATTTTTATTTCCTTCTAACTTATTGATTCTTATATAGTGTTAGTCAAGAAAACATGAGTAGGTGTTGGTTTTGTTTCCTTTTGAGAGAGGTATAGTTTGAGACAGAGTCAAACAACTTAGCCCAGGCTATGCTGGAACTCACTGTGTAGCCCAGGCTGGACTCAACCTCACATCAATCTTCCTGCCATAGCCTCCTGAGCTTATAGCACTATACCATAAATAGCTGGGATCTATAGCTTTCACCAGTGACTGATGTGCAGGAGTTTATCACACACATATATGCATTGTGGCTTTGCCTTATTTCAAGATAGCCTAAACATAGTTAGTATACATTCATAGTGCAAAACACAAAGTAAAGGGCCTGGCCAAAGAATAATATATGTAAGATGCATTTAAAATCACACTCAGGATGGACAGATGGCTCAATGGTTAAGCATGGGACTTCACCAACACAGTGTCTGAGTGAGATCCTTAGGAGCTAACACAGAGATGTGCCATAAAGTTTCATCATTAAAAAAGACAACACTATATTGCAAACCACTATGATTTTTAATTTGAAAAGTAAATGTTACTGCCCTAGGCAGTGTATTTCTCCCAGTCCCTGCCTTACTTTCTCTGATGCTGAGAAAATATCCTGATAAAAGCAACTTAAGGGAGAAGGGTTTTATTTTGGCTCACAGTTCAGAGTCGTGCACTTTCACGATGGAGGACATCACTACAGCACCCACAGTCAAGGAGCAGAGAGTGACAAGTGTCTGTGTTCAGCTGCTTTCCCCCTTTGTATACAGTCCAGGATCTTAGCCCAGGGAATAGTTCCATTCACAATGAGGTCTTCCCATCTCAGTTAGCCTAATCAAGACAGTTCTTCACAGGTGTACCCAGAGGCTAACCTAACCTAGAAAATCCTTCACAGCTGTGTCTCCCTAAGTGATACTAGATCCTATCAACTTGACATATCAGTTCCCAATAGAAAAAAAAGAAAATTGCCTGGAAGGCCACTGGCATTAAGGCTTGGACTCTAGATGACACATTACACTTCACAGTTATTTCTAAGCCATATCATATAACCTTCAGAATGTAAGAAAGTTTATGGATAAGCAATATATAAAATAATATCATGCAAATGTTCTCACATAGGACTATAGAGCACCAATGATGGTGCTCTGTTATGACCCAGTTGAGATTAAAACATTGAGAACTTGATTTTAACTAAATGATTAAGTAACTCACGACTTGCTACTCACAATGGTCTGTGAATTAGCAAGACCAATCCAGGGCCACTTGGTATCTACATTTTAACAAGAGCTCCAGATGAGTCTTATGGACATTAAAGTTATAAAAATACTAAACTAAGAAAAGAAAAGAAAGACGAGAGGAGGGGGAGGAGAAAAGGAAGAAGAGGGGATATTCTATACTTCTCGAGGTGTTTTAAAGAGGTTATATGAGGTTTCACTCAATTTGCCCCACAGTAAGTTCACAGGGGTATGTGTAAAGACAAGCCTACATTGTCTAATACATAGGGATGCTTACAGTGATGTTTATGACTAGAAACAGCTAGCCTTTCTAACACTCCCAAGTAGACATGCAGTGATTCTTTGGAAGCTATGATGACCTTGGCCTATGGCACACTCTTTTTATAGCCTTCTATTTTTGATCAAGAAGCAACTGAAGGAAAAATCAGACAAGATGTTCCTTCTGGAATGAGTGAGGGGCGCTCCTCTGTGAAATGTATCCCTCTACGGAGGCCAGACAAATTCGCCACTATGCCCTCATCATGCTGTCTTACCTCAAATTTGGGGACATTACAAAAAAAAAAGCTAATTTGTATATGTTCTTTGCATTTCTAAACAGGTCACAAACAATAGACAGGAGTATTTTTGTCTGTTATTCTTGGTAATGGTCTAAGATTTAATGATTTTGAAATAAAATAAAAATGAATTTTGAATCTAATAAGGGGGAAAAGAGCATATTTCAAATCGTATCTGCTTTAAAACCAAACTTCTGAAATTTTAATGAGCTGTCCCCCTTCTTTCAGGAATTTATGAAATAAACAGGCTTTGCTCCTTGTGTCTGTGTTCACTTCGAGCATAGAATGTTGTATAGCCTGTGATGGGAAAGAATTCTAACTAAATCAGAAAGCTTAGTCCCTTAGACACAGACCTGTCCCAAAGTGTCTCTTATTTGACTAAGTCATATGTTAAGTCATCTAAAATAATTATCAGAATCTATTCTTTGATGACTTTAACACTTCCTTAAAAACTACTACATAATAACTACTAACAGAAATACACTTCATTATTTAGAGTACAGATAATAAAAGTTTCTCCAGCGTTGGAATTGGTATTTATAGTTATGATACACAGTTACATTTTTTAACTATTTGCTTCTATAGTGCATTTTAAGACACCTGAGAAGATTGTTAAATGACTTCAATAAAATTACAAATGGTGTACTCAGTCATTTCCTTGGTCCTCTATAAAACACTGTTCAAAACTCTTTGTTGTTTCCTTTTTGAGGCAGGCCTCCAGCTCTCTGTCTCCCTGCTTCCACCTTTGGAGTGCTTTCATTACAGGTGTATATTAAATCATCTATGCCCAACTGATTTAAAAACATTTCATCTGTTCTATCAAGTAACCATGAGCTCTGTGTAACTCATATATCAAGCCTTTTGTGTTTTACAGTCATCTCTAAAGTAAGAGAATATTCTTCAGATCACAGTAACTCCTGGATGAAGCAAAAGCTCCCTTTGTGATTTCTATTCTGTTCACACTTTAAATTTCACATTAAACTCTAAGCATCAACAATGATTACTGCTGACATCTTTGTATCAGTGAGCCTCTGAAATTTTATGCCAAGCTCTGAAAACTTCACCCAGGGTACTATCAAATTAGGCAAGCCTAGTTTTCCTATGTTTACTATCTGAAGCACATACTCTCAGAACTTCAAAGTGAATGCCTGGCTGGGTAGTCATATCTAGTTTTCACTATTTATCATTTTAATGGCTTTCTTTTAATCCCAATGAAATGCTCTGTCTCCTAATTTTGTGTGATTATCCTTCACCTGAGAAAGTGGAAGAAAAATGGTAACACTTGTTAAAAATTCATTTCTTACTTTTCCTGTAGTACAGTATATCTAAAGAAGCAAAGCTTATTGAATCAAGTTCAACGAAATAATAAATTCTTCCTTTCTGAAAATGCCATGGCTTAATTTACTACTGCACTTTAAGCTTTTGCCTTTAGCATTGGATGGGTCATTAGCCTATATGTAATCCAGCAACTCAAACTCCTTAGAGTCTAAACTCAATCAGCAAAAACCAAATCTGTAGTTTCTGAAATATGACTGGTAGGTCAAGTGTCCTCAAAAAGAGTGCCTGGGGCATCCCAGATGCAGAACAGGGCATGGCAAGGAACAAATGAGGCCAGAATTTGATGCCAGCACTCATTACAGACTTCATTCATTCTAACTCACTAAACAACTATTCTTCAAGAGATCCAACCGTGACTTGTTTGATGTCTGCTACCAGTAAGTCCGGCAATGAAATCGGTAGCTAGGTGCCGACCGCTTTTGTAGACATGTCAAGTTGAACATTCTAATCATACATTTGCCCCCAAAATGCAAAGAGAGAGGGGGGGGAGCGGGGGACAAGTTCAGGCTATGGAATAAACTATCAGTTGTCAGTAATTACCAACCCTACATGTGAAATGAATTCTTTCTCTGCTGGATAAAATTAATCTCCTTTCTTTGAGAGCTTCTTCTATGGCTGAAAAATAGAAATAAAAATACTACAAAAAACTATTTTTTTTTAATGTCATATCATCTGAAAGTAAACCATTTTTTTCTCTCATATATTTAGTGGCTGAAATATACAACCACTTCAAAACGCCTGCATCTGCTTTAGTCTATGTATATTTATTCAAGTGAGACTACACACTGAAGACAGAGGTAAAGTTTGTCTCAAGGACTGAACAGTATCAAGCAAGTGAGGTAATACTGTTTCTTGACCTACATCATCATCAACAGTATCATAACTACCATCTCAGGACGTACCAATGTTACCATCAATTATATGAGTATCGTAATCACCCTAGAATGTGTCTTTGCTTTATACAATTTTAAATAATTATTGAAATACACAAGAAAAGACAGTAGTTAAAATTCCTATCTGACATTATGCTTGGAAAAAAAGCGGTGAAAATCTTCCATCTTCCATGGACCCTCTAAATTGAGATTTCTCAATGTTCTACTTTAAAAAAAAAAAAAACTCACACATCATTATAGTGTCATCTTCCCAAAAGAACTTAACACTAAACCCAATAGTTGCATTAAGTCACTTTCTTTAGAAACTTAAAAGGCAGAATCTAAAATTGCTGGTTGGCCATGGTCCCTATGAGCAGATGGGGAACAGCAAGGGCCATGGCAGTAGGAACAGATACATAGAATTTAGATTCTCTAAAGACAGTGACCATGAGGGCATGAAAAAAAGAAGGAGAGGGCATAACAGGGAGCCTGAACGAGAAGTGAGCAGAACTTGAAGCCGGAGGTCAGAGGAAGCAAGAAAAGACCGGCAAAAGGAGAAGAGAAATTGGAGAGTGGGTGGGAGGAAGAACAAGTAAGAAAGAAGAGCATTAAGCTACAGCACATATGCCTAAACCCATGAAATTAACATATTGAAAATATCCAGTGCTTCCTTAAAGAGAAAACAGTGGTTGGATCAAGTTGCTGGTCCTCATAGATGAGGAAGCCAAGTGACACATTGTGGTAGGCAGCCTCTAAAAAGACTCCTGCCATACTGTCCGTGTATAATCCACTCCCATTGAATGTGGGCATGGGCCAGGCCTAGTGACTCATTTCTAACTGAGAAAACATGGCAAAAATTGATGGGGTGTCATTTCCAAGATTCAGTTACAAAAATGCTCTGGCTTCCATGTTGCTCACCCTTTCTTGTTCTCTCTCACTTGCTCACTCTAAGGAATGCCAGCTGCCGTACTGTGAGCTACACCATGAAAGGACCTATGTGACAAGGAACTGAGGGATCTCACTGGCCAATAGCCATGGAGGAAATGGAGAATGACAGCCTACCAGGGAAGAACACCCAAGGAGCTGAACCCTGAACTACCTTGGTAAGCTAGAAGCAAATCTTCCTTCTGCTGAGACTACAAATGAGACTGCCCTTGTAGATAACACTTTGACTGTAATTTTGTACAAGTCCCTGAGCTAGGAGCACCCCAGCCACCTGCCTTTAGCCACACAAACTATGGGACAATAAAGATTTGTCAGTTCCAACTGCTGAATTTCAGAATAATTTCCTTACGCAACAGGGGATGAGTAATGTGTGCATTTAATATAAAAATAACTTTGAGCCAGATTAACTCCAGATTAGTGGTGAATTGTTAAGGTAATCCTAACGGGATTGAATTTGAAGACCTCCCATTGGGAAAGGTACAAGTGACACTTGTATTAGTAGCAGAGTTTACCTTGTATTTTGCATAGAGACCTGGGTTTGAACAACTTTGAGCCAGGTCTCTACTCACAGGGAGCAAGTTGTTTAATCCATCTGAAGCCGTTTTTATGCACGGAAAATGGAGTTTATAGTCTTCCTTGCTTGTCTGAACTGTCCTAAGATTAGCTTTCATCATGTGGCAGAAACTACTTTGGGTAATTTGAAAAAAAAAAAAAAAAGTTCATAATGTAAGTACTATGGATACAGCAGAGTTTCACCCACTGGAATTTCTCCAGGCTAGTAGCATTTTAAACATTTGCAACTCCTTAAAACTACTTCTTCTTTTTTACAAGACTTTACAATATATATTGTACTTCTTGATTTTTGCCAGAGTTAATCTTTTTACGTTGTTTTTCCTAACTCTAATGCTTCCTCTATTGATGCCCACCTCAAAACTGACCCTTTAGTGTATAATGAAGATGTGCTCAAGTGTTTCTAAGATGATCTTGTCTCTATTTTAAAGGTATATATCTTGGCGAGCTTCCCAGAAACAGAGCCTGAGATAAGAATTCTTGTTAGAATGACCCATTCAGAGAGAGTGTTCTCAAGAGAAGAGGGAGACAAGAAAGGAGAAAACTAAGCCGCAATGTGGACCCTGCAAAAGCAGACTAGAGTCCATCCTTAAGCCCTGAACCACAAAATCATTAGGTGCACTTCAAGGCAAAATCGCTGGCCTTCTGCAAACTTCTTCCCACCTATTTCCCTGTCAGGCATTGGCCAGAGGACAGACCTCCAAAGATGTCCTTCTACCATGCTCAACCCAGCCACCCGAGTTAAATCTAAGTCCCAGTCGCTACAGAGAGCCTAGGCAACATCCACTAAAGGGTATATACTTCGTGCTGGGCTTCCCTCCCCCCTCTTTGGTATATTCTAATCATTTTTGCAAATGGATCTTGAAATACTAAACAGTCTTCGTACTCGATGGTTTATACACCAGCTGTGTTAAATGAGACAGCAGAAAGAGTGGTGGTGTGGACAAAGCAAACTGTCTCCGGTCGGGGTTGCAAAACTGAATTTAAATCAGGTGAAAAAGAATGGGAACATTGGGAGAGTTGCTCCTAAAATATAGTCATTAAGAAATGTATGAAACTGGTCCCTGAGCAAGGCTGAGACATAGAAGCCTCCCAGAGGCCCTGGTTCCTCTAAAAGCCCCCAGAGAGGACAGAGAGGCGTGTCGGTGAGCAGTTTGGGAAATGGGAAGATTCTTGAGAGAAGCGAAGGCCAAGGAAGCCAAATCAGTGGCAGAGAGCACGGGAGGAAGGAAGGAAGAGATACTCATCGCCTGAGAGGAACAAAGACAGGAGAACGTGTAAACAGTTTATGCGGGCGGGGTCCTCAAACTCCGGCCCCTGAAAAAGCCTCGCAGATTTCCCATCCAACTTCTCTCTACTTCTCAAATCTGACTGGGCCCACTCTTTTCCTTATAAATTATTTACATTTGAAAAGCTCCATCGTGTCACAGAAGATGGCAAAATGTCTGTTTACCCAGCGGTTATTACTAACACTTCAGCGCTGGCTTCCTGGGAAGGAAGATTGAGGGCGAGGTGGTCTTCATCGGAAGCGTATTTTCACTTCATTAGCCTCGTAGAAATTCTGAAGCTTCCAAACACGTGGGAAGCTTCACAGGCGCTTCGATGAGAATGTCAAGGCTGGGTTCGTGTGTGCCGCTCAGCTCGGCCTCCCTCCTCCCAGCACGGTCATGCCAAGCTCTCGTTTGTGTTTCTGACATTAATTAATTTTGGCTTTTTCAGTATATCGGGAAGAAAAAAAAAAGACTGGAGATTCTCGTGTAAAATTTTACAGTGGCAACACTATTTGAAGCAGAATTCAGTCTCTTTCCATCATTCTCAAGCATAAGTTACCCACTTTTTAAAAACTGTTTCAACTAGCACATGTTTATGTCTGAGCAAAGTGAAATGGAAACGCGGGTTTAAGGTGATTGCCCTGTTTGCTTTCTATAACAAAATATCTGTTGGTTTTTAAACGCATATTGAAACAGTATGTTAAATTCAGTTCTGACAGCATATAAAGATACGGGCTTTCCTAGACACGTAAGCTGAGTCTTTTTTTATGGGCTCATAAAGGCTAGAGTTAAGGAATAGTTAAGTAGTGGGTAATTCATAGAACAGTATCTTCCATCACCCAGAGAACACAGGGGGCAGCCACAATTTATTCTTCTTAGACATCTTCCCCTCGGTTTTTTTTTTTTTTTTAATATTCTTTGGAGGTGAAAAGTATTTAGAAAAGACCTAAATACATTTTTTTGTTATTATTGAACTATCAAAGATGTACTCTCTCTGGGACTGCCTTCACTTCCTCGTCCTGGATGTGTTAACCCACTTCAGAGACTGGTGAAATGAACCCAAAATGCCAACTTACTATTTGCATTATAAATGGAGACACAAAAGGATATTTTAAAACTTTGGGTTGATCTGGCATATCAAAGATTTCTTTCTAAGCCACTTCAGTGACTGCATTGAAGTCAACTGGAAGCGGTAGCTTAAAAGTGGCTTTTTTTAAAGTCCTAAGAGAAACGGCTTATTTCCATGGCAATCTCCGCCAGTTTACTCTCTGACCTCCCCCACTCCTTTCTGGGTTGCTTCTCTTTCTTACCCTCTTCTCTATTCCTAGGAGTCAAAAAGAAGGGGAGCTAGAAATGTCCACATGCAAGTGTTGACTTACTGTTGCAGAATCCACTTTCCTCACCTTGTCATATTCCTAGCCCAGCTTCCAGCAGGCAGCTGACTTTCATCATTTCCATCATGCCGAGTCACTTGCCAATGCCAGCTTCGGCTCTTACCACGTGCTTTGCAATAGCGTCTCCTGTTTCATGAGGTGTTCAAAAGTTAGAGTGTCCACCCTAAGGTAGACGTAAGAGTAAGGCTGATGATGTACTTAAGCAAGAAGTTGCCCGGACTTTACAATCTTAACAGCTTTCTGACCATCCTTTCCAAATCTATAGTCTAGTTTTTACTTTGTTTTCAAAATGGAAGCCAGGGCTTTATTAAAAATCATGAGAATACTAAAATGAATCGTGAATGAATAGCATTTTGAAGTAATCAAATACCTACTGCCCAAGATGGAGTTTTCCATTGTCTTCCCAAGACTCGGGCTGCTGTGCTACTGGTAGTGTCTGGGAAAGAACCTAAGTTTTTCCTCTTCAGCATTGTCTTGGGGAAGATAAGGACTCTTCCTGAGCTAAGAAAATGATTGAGAATTAGAAAATGCTCACAGAATGAAATCTTAGTGCAGGATAAGGAGGAAGAAAGCAACTTAGCCAAACATTAAAAAGTAAAATGCACACCATAGCTGAGTGTCTGAACATATATCACTAATATGAGATCTGCCTATGCTAAGCCATTTGTCCTTTCAGAATGTTCCTGGAACTATGTCCTCTTTGGATAAGATATCCTATGTGCCTCTCACTTCACGGTGTTACTTAAGCCATCTTAGTATAATAGTTAACATAACCTATCCATAATACCGAGCACCTACAGAAGTATCACAAATTTTCATTTTCCACAACTAATCATATTACATTTTTATTAAAATTTTATAATCAAGATCTAACATAATTCATATTAATAAAAAATAGAAACAAATATCTGTGACTTTGTGTTATTGTTTTTTCTATCAAGTACTACTTCTTGGATATGAGAAGTCGAATGTACACGATTCTGATTATAATTTCACCAGCCATTTCACTGTTATACACTGTTGGCCAAATGTACTGTTACAACTCATAACTTTCCAGATGTACACACACACACACACACACACACACACACACACTAACCACTGAGAGAAAGAAAGAGGAGGAGGAGGAGTAAATATTTCCTCAGATTTCACAAAATAATATTAAGAATGAATTTTGGATAAGACTGATGAAGGGGCATGCTAACAGTGAGACTTAACAATATGAATCTTTTTAGACTGACGGCGCACCTATCTCTAAGTTAGAGACTATGGTATGAAGTCATACTCAGCTTCACAACAAAATTTGGTTTTTAGGGTGAATTGATTTACATTTGGGTTTATAAAGCTACTATCTGTTCTTGAACTGTAATCGAAACTTTTCCTTCCTATTTCAGCCTAGAATACATAGTTATCTATTCAATTGTTTTGGCATTGTTTTTAAACAGAGAACCCTTGTAAGGGAATCTACACCTTGCTAACCATGGTACCACACATGGCTAAATCAGAGCCACAGTTGGAGCTTTGTACAGTCTGTGCATTTATGCCTTGTCCATGAGTCTGCCAACCTTTCCAAAGTGCAAGTTCATAAAAATCTTTTCTAGGGGCTATATAAAGCCTCAAATTACACATGGTGATGGCATCTTGGAAGAGAGCTTTAGTAACAACCTAAAGCTCCAACGTATCCCTGTGCCCGGGTTAGAAACACCTCACTGTCTTTTCCTTTCTGACACCACCTCCTACCTGCTTCCTCCAGTTATGAGATTCAAGGCCATGTTATGACCTCAGATGTATTTCACTTAGACTTGTTTCCAATGTCACCACCAGACTCTCTTGAAAACACTCCTCCTCCCTTACAAGCCCCACCTGAAGTTCTCAGGGGAAAGCTGCCCATCGGGGGAAAAAAGGAAGCAAACAACACTCATAATAATGCAAAGCAGCCAAAGGCATTACATACAAGGAGCATACTCCAGCACAGCCCCAGCCGGCCCCACTGAAACTGCCCACTCCTGTGACCATTCCCTGAGGCCACAAATTACGTTGACGGCTTCTTGCTGGTCCTTAAGAAAGAATTACTGCAAAGAGTAATACAAAATACTTTACTAGCACTATTAATGTCCATCTGATTAAATTAATAGATTTTGAAAATGAAAGAAAATAGGAAAAAGAAAAGAGTGAGACATCAAAAAGTAGATGGCAAGAAGCAAGGAATGAAATTTCCCTGGAATTCTATCTGCATCCATGTATAGAAGAAGAAAATTTTAAATAAAAATCTTTCAAATTTTTATTTTACATAATCTCTGTACTGTGAGACTGGGGTGTTCGAAAACACAAAGCATAAAAAATAATGAAGACGTTTTTCTTTCTGAGAAAAATTATCAGATGTCTTAATATTATAGTTTAAAAGTTTATTTGGCATAATTTCTTGAGATCCTATATGAAGCAGAAGTCTAAATGTCACTTATGAATTCCTGTATTTGAACAGATTTGACCAGTAGATACAGAGGTACTAGAAAACATTGGTCTGTAAAACTGTGTGCATTAAAACATGACAGAAGAAAAAACTGGAGAAACATATGCTATGGAAGGGGACATTTGATTCATAGTTACCTGCTAAGCCCCATAAAATATAACAGACAAATCTAACTCTAGGGTAAAGATGTTATTTTTTCATGTCTATCACTGTCTGAAATAATACTGGATTTTATTTAAACTCCACATGTTGTTGAAGCTTCCAGCAAGGACTCAGGCAATCTAGAACATTCCTTACTCCAAGAACACCACTGTGTTCTTGCTGTCAGCATGCCTGGAAGAAACTGCACCCTCCCCCACCTCAGGTGCAGACACCGAAGTGGGTTTTCCTGTTTTTCTGCGGCATGCCTTTCTTCCCATATTAACAAGCAAAGCTGCCTGTGCTATCTGCCTGCAGAAGTTCCTTCCTGAGCACAAGTGTGTCTTATCTGTTGAGAAACTCCAACACCAGGTAGACAGTTGTTTATGTCAGAGAAATAGCTCCCACAGATAACTGTTGGAAGAACCTTGACAAGAGTGAATTCTCTGTGCCACTGTCCAAAATATTGCTACTGTAAGATGGCTTTTTTCTGTGCAGACCACTATGCATGTCCATGATGGACGTTTCTACAGGCAATCTCATCACAAGTCTGTGTTTTTAAACTCTCCAATTATCACCCCCTACTTAACCCCTACGTGACTCACCTCTGCTCAGTTCCCACAATGCAGTCAAGAAAACTAAAAAAACAAAACAAAAAAATTAAAAAAAAAAAAAACCCTCCCGCCTTTTCACACAGGGGCCATCTAAGAACAGAACAGTACACACGTACGTACCCAGACCCTTAGCTTGGCTTCCCTCCCACAACTAGCCAGGCCTGCCTGACAGCTTGCTGCTGACCCACCCCAGCTGGCTTACTGCACCAGGCTGCTTGATCTCTGCTCTGCTCCTACTTCTAGAAAGGGTCACACAGACTAACTTAGGTAGTGTCACTTCCAAATCACTGGCCACGTCCAGGTTACTAAATGTTGTGTCCAAATTTAAATTTACAAACGACTGGGTAAGATTTCAATCACCCATTTATTGTCTCCTAATCAGTAAGTATGTTCCAGAGGCTACGCTGAGGTTCCAAAGATGTATTAATAAGAGAGTCCTTACCATGATAGTAATAAGAATTCAGTGACGGGAGCCTGTATGAGACAGTACAGTCAACCCTGTTAAAGTAAGTTGTACAGACAGTTATGGGGAGCATAGCTGAAGCCCTAATTTCCATGGGACAGTTTGGGAAAAGGCTGAGAAAGATGTTCTAGAGCCACGACTCCTGGCACGGTATAAAATAAGTGGGAATGAGCAGAGAGTGGGCAAGAAGGGCTGTCTAGAGGCTGAGCAGAAGCACAGCAGTGGGTCCCTATATGGTGTACAGCAGGTGAAGCCAGGCTCCAGGGATGGTGTTAGGACCTAGCGCCAAGGGGACAGGTATTTTTAGCTCCGTGTGTATTGTAAGGGCTTTTAGTCACTATCAGCTTCCTTTTCTGAGGAGAGGGCAGTCCTAACTTCAGGATTCCCGAGGACTCTCAGACCCCTCCAGTAGGTAGCCTTCCTCTTCTTGAGAGTCTGCACTCCCAAAGCCCAATTCCTGGCTTCAGGTAGTCCTTTCACCCCACTGCCATGTTCCCAGGATCCTTTGCACCCATTTTTATCATTCTTGATGATTTACTTGTTTCCCCTACAGCACACTGTGACTAGAGACTTCCTCTTCTACCTTACAAAACGTTCTAGACCTCTGTGGATGCTGTTAATTTAGCCTCATCACAAAAAGAAGCAGAAAACTACATTTTCATTATTGTTTTTCAGAAAATACTTTCAAGATAGAAGCATCAGCAAAATAACTAACATACGGGAGACACGTGTTGAGCTTTGGTAACTTTCTGCGTCTGTGTGTCCCCTCAGACACAAAGCTGAGATAACTAGAGAGCCGGATGTCTACAAAGAACCAAGTGTTCTATGACTATTATCTCATTTAATCCCCATGTGATACCATAGCCTCAGTGGCACGGATTCTGTTTTACAGATAAGGAAACTGAACTGTTTAGATCATCTGCCCTAGTCAGAAAGTGTCAGAATGCATCCCTGCAGAAGAGATTCCCCAAGAACCAAAAGTGGCAGGGACTTAGCCCTGGGACAGACAGAAGACATGCTCTTGGTAGCAGAGCAGACTCTAGACTCAAACTTACATCATTCTGGCTGGAATGTTCACATCTCATCTATTTCTTTTATTATTGAAAATAGATTTTTTTTTCTTCATACAATATATTCTGATTACAGCTTCCCCTCCCACCTGGGTCCACACCCATTCTGACTCTCATTAGAAAGTGAACAGGCATCTAAGGAATAATAATAAAACAAAATAAGATTTTAGAGAAAATCAGAATAGGACAAAACAAACAAGAAAAGACCCCCACTCCCCCCCAAAAAAAAACCTACAAGAAATGCGTATAGAAGCAGAAACACATACACACACACACACACACACACACACACACACACACACACACACATCAGTATACACAAGAATCCCATAAAAACACAAAACCAGAAGCCGTAATATATACACAAAGGACCTGTAAGGTAAAAAGCAAACAAACAAAAACCTCTGACTTAACGCTATGAGGAAAAGAACGTCCAAGGATGTCGTTGAGTTTGTTTTGTGCTGGCCTTTTCTGAGAAAATAATAAGTAAACCCAGGGTTGCGAAGCTGGGCAGTGGGCCTACTCCTAAGAGCAGTGTCCCTGTGAGACTCCCTTGGAAGAAACTGATTTCATTTGCAAGTGGTTGTCTGTTGGAGACAGCTTCTGGCTGAGGGCTGGGACTAGCTTCCACTTCTCCTTTCAGCTCAAGGACTCCATCTGGTAGAGACCCATTGCAGGTCCTGTGCAGGCTACCACAGCCTCTCTGTAAGTTCATACGACAGTCCACGTATTCCTCAACGCAGGAGTCCAGAATGGCATCATTTTAAAATGATCACACAATTTTCATTAGTTTCCTTCGAGAAATATTAAAAAGCAGGCTGCAAGGTAGTAAACAAATGGTTAAATCCAGTATTTCTCTGGAGTTTCTTACACAAATAGTAATGAACATAAATTCCCTCCGGGTAATCAAACAGTAGAAGTTTCTCATAATAGAAATGTTTCAGCTACTAGGTTAAAAAGGGATTATATTAATAGAATTAATATATTACAAACTCTAATGAATTAAGGGACCTGGACAATGATTAAAAACAGCTACTAATATCACAAAAGAAGACAATTGGGCATTGTTTGCCTCCTGGTAGAAATACATTTTGCATTCATAAAGCATAAAAAATTATTTATTGTTATATATAATCATTACTACACATCACATAAAACTCTTTTAACCTGAATCAAACCATGCCTTTAGGTATCAATTTATGGGAAATGGAAGCAACTAAGGAACATATTGAAAGACAGGACAGAAATTTAATCCTTAAAATCAGAAAATTCACACACACACACACACACAATGACCCATTTTTTTCACCAAATAGCTATTAAGGAAAGAAATATAGAAGGAAACTCATAGATTGAAAGAGACTTAAGAGACATGGTCACCAAGTTATCTGTGGGCCTTATTAGGCTTGAGATTAAAACAAATTATTTAAGATACCTGGGTTAAGTCAAGAAAGCTAAGCCTTGACCTTCTGCTATGTAGCATGAAGGGATTTTTTTGTGAACTTTCAGGCCTGTTACTATTTCACTTGCCCTTTAAATCATTCTTCCTTTCTGAGATGCACTTGGAAGCATTCACAGAAAGATAGACTTAGGGGAGGTTGCTTACCCCCCACAGGAATCATGCTCAGACCAGACTGAATAGAAGGATAAGGCAGAAGTTGCCCAGGAATTCATAGTTCACTTTTGATCATGAGACCTTAGAGATTCATTATATACTTCACTACATTTTGTGTATTTTGGAAGCATATATAAGTTTTGATAATAAACTTAATATGATCTATTATGAATGTAATCCTAAGTCTTTAAAGTCACCAATCCCTCTCTTACTCCTCCTTTGTAGACTCTTGGCCCTTTGATGAGTGAAGCCTTCTCTCTTGAACCCCCAATAGGAAAACAACCATCCAAGGTTGTCTTCTATCAGGAAAATGTGATAACTTGAGCAGAGCAAGCTGTGCTTGCTTTATGTATCAAACGCAATGTAACTGGACTAATTCTAAAATAAGCTAACAGAAGACATATTTTCCAACGCTGAATTTCAGCAACCTAAAAAGTGCACACCCTTCAAAACAGTTTAGATTACACCCTGTCACACCCCTTCCTCATTTTTCAACTTCACTTTTTACCGTCCTGCGTTTTGACATCGTGGACATTTACAGTGATGAGCAAGGACCCTGTTTCTGCTTCGCAACCCTGGGTTTACTTATTGTTTACTCAGAAAAGCCAAGCCCATGGCATGCAAACTGGAGTGACGCTCAAGAGATGATTGGGTTCAGGTCCCTCATTTCTCAGGTAGGTTAGGCTCCCAAAGGTGAGGGGAGCTTGCCAACATACTGAGTGGAAGTGATAGACCCGGGCCCCTTAAGATTACAACCCAACTTTCCTTTCCCTCTCCAGGAACAGAAGAACCCTCAGAACTATGATTTTATCATTCATTCGCTTCAATGCGTCCTCAACATGTACATTCCTAAGCAATACAGTCTGTCCCTGATATCTACCTCCTCTGGCCCTGGCTAACAGGACAGCATCCATAATGAATAGCAAGCGGCCCTGGCAAGAGCAGAGCTCAGAGGCTTGAAAAGTCTTGGGAGAGGACAGGAGTGGATGGCTCTGTGTACAAAGGAGGAAGGGCCATGTTCCCATGATTTCTCCTCTCCAGAAAATGGCAGGTGTGGTTCCACTCTACAAGTGTTTGACACTTCTTTTCCCTTGGCCCTCTTTTACATCCTGCCTAGTTCTCGAGATATTATGCATGATTTTTAAAAGTCTTGTTTGGAAAAAAATGATTAGCAAACATTGTCAGCCCTCTTTTCCTCCTACTTGACACTAAATAGATAAAAAATTAATAAAATTATCATTCTTACTGAGTGCTCTTGCAGCCGCCATTCTTAAGCTGGAGGACTTGACCAAGTGACCGTTGAAGACTGTGTTAAAACTCCTGGGTTAACTTCCCATAAATGCATAAAAATGCTCCCATCCCGTTCTCTAAGTTTTATAGCTTTCCAAGAAGCAATGAGTCCAAGAATAATAAGTGAGTTGCCCACAGTCTTAGAGTTGGTAAATGCATTATTGAGAGCTAGGCTAGGGCCTAGCTAGGCCCAAAACCCACCCCTTCCCTGCAGGGCAAGAGAAAAGAAAGAACCATCAGGTGTCCGTCATAACCCAGAAGTTGTAACAGTCTTCCCAGGAAGAGAGAAGCTGAGGATTAGGGCCATCTGTTCTTTAATATTCCTTCATGATCATCTCCCAGTGACAAGGCCAAACGCGGTTCTGTGCTTTGAGAGTGGGAGCGACGAGGACTGTGGAAAAGGAGCCACAGCAGGAACCTGGTCCCAGGTGTGTGCAGATGGTTCACGGCTGTGCTACCGAGTCTGAATGAGTCACGCAGAATGACAGTGAGGCTCCCACACAAACCGTGTCCTCAAGCCTCACCTTCAGCCTCAGCCACAGGCTTATTTCACACTTGATTCTAGCTTGGCACCCAAATCCCCCAAAACATTCATGAGCCAGAGTTCACTCCTCTAGCACTCAGACTTGCACCCCAGATGACTGGCCCTGATTTTCTTAATTGAACCAAAGAAAGAAGCACGAACATGAACAGGCCACACTGTCAGACCTATGTAGTAAAGGACATAAAGTAAGACCAAAAAAAATGAAGACAGAAGCATTCCAAGGAGGGCCTAGAGAGATGGCTCAGTGGTTAAGAGCATTGACTGTTCTCCCAAAGGACCAGGGTTCAATTCCCAGCATCCATATGGCAGCTCATAACTGCCTGGAACTCCAATTTCAGGGGATCTGATACCTTCACACAGACGTATATACAGGCAAAACCCCAATGTACACTGAATAAATAAATCTTTTTAAAAAATAAATCTTAAAAAGAAAGAAAGAAAAGAAACATTCCAAGGTTGGCAGCCCCAGAGGAGGTCAAAGTTTCCAGAGCCAGACTGCTGAGTTTGAAGGCCAGTTCTGTTCCTTAGCAAATGGTGATCTGGCCAGTGCTACCCATCTTAGTTAGCTTCCTGTTCATAAACAGCTTACTGTAGCTAAAACAACAGTAAGTAAAATGTGTACAGAAGTCAACCCAACTTTGATTTTGCCTTCAGAATAACTTTGGGTAAAATAATCTGCACCATTGGTGAACAAACTGTGAGGTTTGTTCCTCCATCTACTGCAACAGTGTATCGGAACTGTGTTAGGATAGCTCAGCTGGCAATAGACTTGCTCTGTATTTGGTGCCTACAGAGAAACCAAAATAGGGTGGAAACTAGTAACCAGTATCAAGCACAGTGTAATGTTTACAGAGGTTACAGTCCCCAGTGAGAGACCTTTCCATGCAATCCTGTCTTAAAATTATGTCTAGGTATTTTTCTACAACTTTTGAGTTCGTGAGTTTTTTTTTAATCTTCTCTGTAAAGTTCAAAATCTAATTTCTAACACAGGTTACTTACGGTAATAAACTCTGCAAGCTCTAAAATGACAGGTTGAAAGATACAATTTTTTAGAGTTATGAATTAATAGCTTTATATGTCAAATACTTTGAAAGTGCCAACTTTTTCATATTTATAGATATATTACTGAAATGATAAAAAATGAACTAGAGAAAGAGGAAAGAATGGGGAACCACATATAATGAATCAAGCACACTTAACAAGACATGTACAGACACTTTGGTGAGCATCTCTTTTATTGCATTACATTAATCAAATACTACTAAAGACATCCATCTGGACAAAGTGGCACAATGATATTCTATAAAAAACACTCTCTTGGAAAGAGTCCTCCCTGACAGCTACATCAACGATATTGTCTTAAGTGATTGCCAGGCCTACACTTTTGAGGAATTAAGACAATTTATGTATGTCCTCCAGCTCTGCTCCCCTTCTACCCTAGCCCCACCAAGCTAGCCTTCGACAAAAATAATAATTTAATTGGAGAAAATGCACAAACTCTTACAAGGACTCAGAAACCTGGGTATAAATGATGTTTCAAGTATTTTTTTTTTTTTTTTTTTTTTTTTGGTTTTTCGAGACAGGGTTTCTCTGCGTAGCTTTGCGCCTTTCCTGGGACTCACTTGGTAGCCCAGGCTGGTCTCGAACTCACAAAGATCCGCCTGGTTCTGCCTCCCAAGTGCTGGGATTAAAGGCGTGCGCCACCACCGCCCGGCCCAAGTATTTTTTTTTTTTTAAAGCATGACATAATTTTAGTTACTTTCTGTAAATTCTAATAGGACATTCTGGTTACTTACCAGGTCAACCTGACCCCACCAGGGCTTTATCTTATCATCATACAGACCTGGCTGCTATTCACTGCCCTATGGCACTGCCTGATGAGCTGTGTAGGGACCGCGGCCCTTACATGGTTCGTTTTTGTTGTTCTTGTTGTGTTTTGTTTTGTTGAGACAGGGTTTCAGTGTAGCCCTGACATTTACCCTGTAGACCAGCCTAGCCTCGAACTCAGAGCAGCTGGCCTCTGCCTCCTGAGTGCTGGGATTAAAGGACACCACACTTAGCTGAAACTTTACCTTTATACAAGTCCAGTTTTCTCAGGCTGACAAGGAAGTTCTAAAACTAAAGTTATTGGCTTGCTCTGAAGGAAAAAACATAAATCGACTAATGCATAATAGATAATTTTGTGGTTGGTATAATATACTTAGAAATTTGCTTTCCAAGATTGCAGTACATGCATGGGGGGGGAAAATGAAATTGTTAACACAATGATTTTAGGATTGCTGAGGCCCGTGTGGAAATCTGTTCCTCTCTCTGTGGCTCATGCTTTTCCGCAGTCCATGGCGCATTCAGAACTACCTCTTCTTGTTGCTGTCCCTCGCCTGCAAACCGATACACTCAATGTAAGTATGACTAATCGCTACTAATCTTCATTGCTCAACAATTTCTTGTTTTTGTATAGAAGAAAAAATAACCTGGCTTACGGGAAATAGCTTTCATAATTTTGTTCAAGGCTAAGCCATAAAAGACAGCAAATTCTACCTCCAGGTTTTACATGAAAAAGCTAGATTTACATTTTTGTGATTGACTTTTGACCCTGTTTTAGAAAAAGCAAACCTCATCATTTAATTGTGCTAGTATGCTAGATGTCAAAACATGAATGTATTTGATGGCATTCAGAATGAAAATGAAAAGGCAACTTCCAATTTCTCTTTAAATATTCAGAAAGACATTAAAGGGTTTAAACTCACGTCAATATTAAACAGAAAATGTGTCTCAATGTTGATTCCAGTGACTAAACTGTGTTTTTCGGTGTCATATGAATGTTTGAAGATTTGGCAAAGGGACACAGGATCCTGCTCTAGCGGAAGGAGATGCCGTTAGATGGAGTGTCTCTGTGGCAGTACTAGACAGCCGCTCCTAGCCTGGCCTCCCTCCGGGAGCCTGGGATAGCAGGTTTGCTTCACAATGTCTTTTCCATAGCCCAGGCTTAGAGACTGAAGAGAAGGGCCTTGGAAAGAACCCCCTCCGTGATGCCCTAATGAAATCCTCAGCAGTTAGAGAAAACTCATAACCTAGCAGACCTGACTGGGGGAAAGTCCCTGAAAGACCCATTTCTAAGCATTGGGACATAATAGCAATGAGAAACTTTTTTAAAAAAACAAACATTTATTCTACATGTAAGTCTGCTTCTGTTTTCCCCTTTAATATTCTATTGGGATTCAAAAAAAAATAAAGGTCACAGAAGAGAGGGGAAAAATCTAATTGGAAACAGAATATGAACTATTAGCTTGTACACTGCAATCAGACCACTGGTTTGTTTCACTCACACAAAGTGTTAACTTTCTGAACTTTTTTCCAGGATATAGGTGTATTTATATAAAATTCCAGATTCTGTGATTCCTATTAAAAGTGCTGACCATCTAGCCACTCTGTATCTATATGTGGCAACTGTCTGGAGAAGAGTGCGCATCCCTCAGAGGCCACGTATTGTCCAGCTTGCCCTTACACCCTGTGTTACTCTAAAGTATTCTACTATGTTACTAACTTGGCTTATAAATATGTGTGTTGTGTATGTATGTATGCGTGTGCCTGTGTGTGTGTGTGTGTGTGTGTGTGCATGCCCGCACACGTGGCTTAAGATAGTTACAAGATTCTTAAACAACTGGTCCAGCCTTTATTTTGTACAAGATTCTTGCCCAATTTTTCTTGCTTCAACATCAACAGCTCTCCATGAAGTTGGGAAAAACTCGTGAAAGAAAAAGAAATAGGTCATAACAGGGAAGTGAAATCTGGCTTTGAGTGATTCGTGGTTCTTTTCAAACGAGCTGAACTGCCATACTCTCTCAATCCCAATTTTCTAGCATACAGGCTAAATCTGAGAAGATTGGTTTGCTTCCAAAACAGCTTAGACTTTCTCAACAGGCACCATCTCTCCCAGTCGGAGCAGCGGGCAGGTAAAGGAACCTGCCAATATTCTGTGCCTCTTTGGAGTCAGTCAAAGAGAGCCTGGGGGTAAAATAAGAAACAAATAGGGAGACGGTCTATGCAGAAAGAGACCCCTGGGTCGTATCCCTCCCCTGTCCTCTGTTTGCATCCTTGCAGCCCCCTATGACTTTCCTCTCATCCCGGTTTTGAAAGAGAGCAAACGCTCAGAAACAATTGGCAGGTGATTTCCAGTCATTACCTGCCCGCCATGCTAATTACAAGCCATTACCTGCCAACAGCATGCAGTTTTGTACAGTTTGTGAGGCATGGGGAGGGTGTACTTAACTGGAAAGATCATTTTTCTCAGACTAAAGAATGCCAGCATTTGGCAGCCCTGTGCGAACCAGTATGATGTAACGCGAAGCGGGCACACTCTCTGTTGAGACTCATCCTTGCAGATTTACATACATGCACCTTGCATGGAAACGGCTAAAGGGAAATCTGTGGTTTTTCTATCATTCATTACCATGTGCCCCACATTTCGTATTATCTAATGGAGGAGCACGAGCACAAATCACATTTTTTCAGGTATTCCTGCAGAATATGTACTAAACATAGAACATACACAGCATCATGGTTTCAAAAGTCTACAATACGCATTCTACAATAAGCATGGTTTGGATTGCTATATTCTTTTAAAGTTTATATGATATTATAATCCTAATTTCCGCACGCAGAGTGGGTATTGCTAATACATGTAAATTATGCACGTCTCTGTCACACAGACGTCTATCAAAATTGTCATTTGTGCTCCATGTTATATATAAACTGTGACTCAATGGTTAATTAAAATTTTTAATGCTTTCTAGTCACTTTTAAAGTTACTAAGAGCCTAGTTCTGCTGCTTTCACTTTTAAGTTTAATTTTGTTTTATTGTTACTCAATCTCACCACACACTCACACACACACACACACACACACACACACACACACAAACATTCAATTTAACATCATGTAATTGACTTAACTACATTCCCCTTGTTTTACAGGCAAGGATTAAAAGTCATAACAGGTATGATATGCATTAAATTTTGCCTGGACTTTGAGGATAATTCACAGGATTTTTCTAAAATGACACTTCCTTTTTGTTCAGCAGCTTGAACATAAAGACAAGACATTCTTTTGCCTGCGATGCAGCAATTATACCAAGTTATGCTTTGACACTGTTGCCACAGGCAAGTGGCCAAAGAGCATCCGCAGTCAAAATATCTAAGCGACTTAACAAGCTCCCTTTACTCTCCGAAGAGCAGCAGAAGAGAGGGAATTCAACCCTTGAGAAATGTTAAAGCGAAGGAGACAAAAGACTGTTGCTGTTTGTTAATGAAAATAGTGTCGGTGTCTTGGGCTGATCAAGGTGTGGAATCTGGGGCCTGACAGACGTTCAGACCTGTGTTTGACATAAAGCCTTTCTCCAGTTTAGGCCTGCTTGATGATACAGCTAATGAATGACTCGTCTGGGAGCCCTTGCCTTGGAACTCCACCTTGCTTTACGGCTTGGTCACACCAGGTCACCCTCCCAGTCACCTCTCCCACCACTCTAGAGACTAAATGTAACGCCTCTTGTTGCCACCCCATTTTTTAAAATACCACCACAGTTACCTCACAAAAGGCATCGAAACTAATTAAGTATACTCCAAAAACACTATTACAAATCATTTGCTTCAGCCAGAGATAGCAGATTTAATTAGGTGATCAGTGTTGATGGGGTACAAAAACAAAAGCTGTTGCTCCTTCAAAAGGTTCGGGTCCCATAAAGGCCCAGTCTTCCCACTATGACACAAATAATAATTGGGCATTTCTAGAAAAAAAAGAAAAGAAAAGAAAAGAAAGGCATGAAAAAAGATCTCTGTGTTAGAGTCAACCCTTCCAGCTCTGGTTCATTTTGCTTTTGCCAGGTGAATTAAAAACAAAACCTACAGCATATACAAAGAAATAGTATAGCCTACGTTGATATCACCATGGCACAGACTACACCTGGCCTTATGAGCATGATTTTTTGCAGGCGATTAATCAAAATCTGTTTACCAGTCATCTTCAATGATTATCAACAAACTTGATTAGTATCACAATGAAAATCTTTTAGTTCTCCAGTATACATCAGCTAACAGATTCTCTTTAGCACACAAAGCAAATGGTTCAAGTTAAAACTCAGCTCAATGGAAGTCTTACTCATAAGAAAAATATTGTTTAAAAGCTGTTAATTCTCCCCAGCCCCACACCCAGCACTTCACTGTGGTCTGCAATCGGCTCTGTTCTCTGGTCAACTCATTGAAGGTTACTTCTCATAGAGTGACAAGAGATGATACAGAGTGGGGAAATTATTTTTACAAACCCCTTCCATAAACTGGTCGTCGATCCCGGATAGATATGTTAAACACAGAAGTCGGTGGTGTTCTTAAAGAAAGATGATTTATTTTAAATATATGTGTACATATATATGTATGTATGTATGTATGTATATGTGATAAGAAATTGAAAACAGTGCCATTCTCTTATTTTCATACCATTGATTCATGATGGTCAGGCTGTTGGCAGCAAAATCTTATCATCTTAACTCCTATATTGTGTTTACATAAACATATAAGTTCACGGATTATTACAGTAAACAAGTACCAATTATTTGATACACATTACACAGTGAACTTTTCTTATACAGCCTGGTATTATAGTATGAAACAGCTCAGAATAATGGCTCTTTATATGCTATTGTTAAGCAATTTTCCTGGAACTTTTATCCAACAAATGCACATAATTTTACATGAGAAATTGCCTTAAAGCAAGTCTGAAGCAGGCGTACAAGTTACCAAAAAGGCCAATGTAGTATTTTCCGAGTTTAAGTACACCTCAAAATTCCTTTCTCTAGCTCGTAAAAATGTTGAAAGGAAAATTATTTTCAATGCTGGCATTTAAATGGTATCATTCCGTGTGGAAAGAGTTACTGAGACATTTGTTAGAAGTCAACAAAAATAATTTGGACATATTTTGAACTTATTTTATCTGACTCCTCGACATTTAATTTGGTGTGAAAACCAGCCACGGTAGGAAACAGATGTTAAGGGGCCAAGAATACAACAGAGGTCAAAACAAGCATAAAACACGGCTTCCATTTCTAAGAGGAAAAGGCCAGGATTCCTCCAGCAACAGGTTCCATGGTAAAGCCGCTTTTTTATTGTTCTGTTCGTGATATCTGTAGACTACACAATGCAATACTGTCTGCCATGGAGCAATACCTCTCAGCACGAGTAATTTAAGACTTTCTTCTCTGTAATACACTGAACCATCATAACCTGTCTCTTCCCATTTAGTTTAACCTACAACCACCACATACTGATTTGGCTGTGTGTGGCTTTTTCTATTGCCATTTATTACTCTGCTCGACTCCTGAAATTCTGTTTGCAATTTAAGGCCACAAATTAGAAGCGTAAGTCATCTGTTTCCTATAATCCCCCTGTCAGGACTCGAATCGCATTTGGAGCTCAGCACTGAGCCTGGGCCTGGGCCCACGCAGGCGTTCTGATTGGCTGGCCTCTCTAAAAGCAGCAGAATAAATAAAATGCCCCGGAAAAATAGAGCTTTTAAAAAAAAAGATGAAAGGAAAGAAACTGGGTTTCAAACAATTTCTTCTCCCTTTCATAATTATTAAATCAATTGTTAAAATAGTCAGGGTTTTTTTTTTTTTTTTCTTTTCAGTAATCAGCCGAGCTGACTATACCTTCTTTAAGGACAAAACAGTGAGTGTCTGCGATGCCTTGTGAGAGCAGAGCTGACCTCCTCACACAGCTCCGTGTACTCTCTGCATGGGGAATAGCTCTAAATCCTGCCATATTTCCAACAAAACACACTTTGCTGTGTTGCATGTGTACTAATTAGGTGGGTACCCTTAAAGAGTGTTATGGATCTTTTGCTAAGCTAAAAATCTATGAAATCCTAATCTACTCGTTGAACCAGACTTTCCCTTTTAATACGTGTTGGCAAGATCCAGTCAGTACCCTGCATTTATTAGAAAGATTTTTAAAAGTTAAGAATCAATGTACCTTTTTTTAATTATTCTTTTAATAATATAAGAATTTCCAAATTTGGGGAATATGACTTTTTTTGGTTGTTTGTTTTCTGGTTTCCTTAGCTCATTTTAAAGGGCCTCCTTGTAGTGCTGTTGAGTATTTGGGGTCTTATGGCATTTCATATTTTTAAATATTTTGCAAGATACAAAGTATAAATTGAAGGAAATGGAGAATAGCCACATCTAAAAACATACCCCAAGTTAAGTGTTACTCTGAACTGTCATCATCGGACTGGCACAAAATCATTATTTAGTTGCAATAAAATCCAACAGACTAACTCATATTAGTAAATATACTTATGTTAGCTACACCTTAGCCAAAATGTTGGGGGAAAAAAGAGGATCACCATTTACTGAATTTGTATTTCAAAAGCACAGCTTACATATCAAAAGAACATAAAGTTCAATGGGGGAAAATTATATGTACATTACAAGCTAAATTTTAGCCAAAACTAAAAATAGATACAATAATAATAATAATTTTAAAGAAAAAAGCATTTTTAAGAACAACAAAAGAATCTAATATTAAATCATTCTAGAGGTAGGTAATAATTTGCAATACCACTTCTGGAAATGTTTTACACTTGTGTAATTTAAATTCCTTTTCTATTTTTTACATCAGTTTTTGCAGCCTGTGAGTCCACAGTTTGGCCCCCTGATCTCTTGTAATTTTAAAAGAAACAAAGGAGGAAAACTCGCCAAGATGTTAAGGTTTCAAAGACACACACACACACACACACACACACACACACACACAGCTACTGTACGTGCACACTCGAGCACTCTCATTATTTTTTCAATTTCTTTCAACTATACTTTCTGTGTTACAGATTTATTTAATAAACAAATGCATCTTCTGGGCCTATAATACACAAATGCATGCAACTGTTAATTCATTTACAGAATGTGCCATGATGGCCCCTGAGCAAAAGAGCAATCTTGTTATAATGAATGTGTACTATTCTTAATAAACACACTGTGGCAACGACCTGCAGTGCACACAAAAGCACACCCAAACCATTTGGTTTGTTCCCAGAGCTCGGACACCAGCACCACTATTAAATAGCTGTGCACTGGGAGAGCAATCCAGTATTGGCATGCAAATGAGCACCCGAAGAGGCCAGATGCTGTTCTTTAGAAAGGAGGAGTGTTTCTGCTCAAATTTGGGGGTGGGGGGAGCCTGTGAATGCTACAAGCACGGGGGAGTATGAGCCCTTATATTTCTGACTGGAGAGATGAGCCTAGACTGGGTGAACACTTCACATAAACATGTGAGCATTGAAGTGCTCCATTTTTCCATGGCCCAGTGGACTGCTTACCATGGTTTTGCTTTTGTTTAATTTCATATGGGTTTTCTTCTTGTTCGACATTTCTAGTCCGCAAAGATAGTTCTTACTTTGAAAACCTGAGAGATTTTAATCTCTGCTTTTTAAATGGAAGCTATCATTGTTCTTAGAAAGTAAGTGCCTTTCAAGTACATTATTGAATCATAGAAAAGAATGTGGATTTTTTTTTTTTTCCAAAGAAGCTCCTGGCACACGATTCCCATTTGTTTGGAAACCTTCCTAAGTTCCATGGTTTGTGATGGGTGTGAGACCCACCAGTGCCGCCTGGATGAAGTAGAAAGGACTCAGGTTTTGCAACAATTTTAGTAGCCAGTGCCCTTACTAAATTCAGAACATGATTTTTCTTCTTGACTCATTTTTCACTCTCTTCTTCTGTAGGTTCAGGGAGCCCTTGGTTTATTCAATTTCTTCAAGATGGTTGAGGAAGATAAGGCTTCATATCATGGATATGTGTTCTAACAAACAGCCTAATGAAAAGCAAGCAAGAGTACCCACATACGGTAGAATTCACACGTAGCTATAATAAGAGTTCTATAGCACAAATAATTAAGTGTAAAATGCCCATTCGTAGCGATGGCGTATAGGGACAGGAACTTCCTTTTTTTTTTTCTTTTTTTTTTTTTTTTTTCTTTTTGAGACAGGGTCTCACTATGCATATAAATGGCTGTCCTGGGACTAACTCTGGCCTTGAACTCACAGGGATCTGCCTGCTTCTACCTCCAAAAGGGCTAGGATTAAGAATGTGCACCACTATACTTAGATGGGATAGGAACTTTCTAGAGAAAGTTTTAAGTACTTTGTGTAATAATGGTCACTTCCATATATATTATTTTTATAAGTATTTTTGAATACTTGTTTATAGACAGATACCCACCAATAATGTGTGACATAGAAAGTTGCACGTGATTGCAAATAAAATGGATACATAGTAGGGGCTAAACGTATACAACAGACCTCTTGATAGTAAATTATTAATCATTTAGGTACAGAGTAAATACATTTTTATGAAGAAATACTGACTTCAATAGAAATAGAAATGGATTAAAATGTGTTTGATGGAATTACTTGTGTCCTTTTCATCCTTTTCTTCTTCTTCCTCTTTTTTAAGATAAGACTCTCACTGTTTAGCTGAGGCTAGCCTAGAGCAGCTGACTTCACTCTTTTTTCATAGATGATCATTGCTAATTTCTAAAGGGCCCTCAGTTCAATCAGTACATAAAACACATCTATACATTTACAAATTGTTGAGCAGTGTGTTAGTTCTATAAGTTGTTGTAATTCAGCACCACAAGGTGAATTGTGGCAAATGCAGACGTCTATTCTCTCAAGTTCTGGATAAGGCTATTGTAGCAGGATTAGGATTCTAACATCTTTGGAAGGTAGGAGCTGGGGGTGGGGAGACGTGCAGCCCTACAATTACAACAAGCACTTTAGTTTGGAACTCAGAATGAGACACTTATAGTTAGGCACTTTATAATTTCATCGTGAAAAAAAAAAGAAGCAAAAGCTACTCAATCTACGGAGGAATTCATGATTAAGAACATTGCTAAAGCTGGACACAGTGATAGATGCCTGTAATCCACTACTTGAGAAACTGAGGTAGGAGGATTGAGGGTTCCAGGCCAGCCTGCACTTCATGGCGGGACCCTGTTGCTAAATATAGTGATCATTATATCATAAAGAAAAGTCCTTCTTATGAGAACCAGTGGGACAAATTGCTCTCAGAACCCAGCCCAGGAATCACTGAGCTTCTTCTAATTAATTGAGATATTCTAAAAACACTTTCCATGCTATTAGGGGTAACTGATCTTCTTTCTTTCAGTTGGCTACTTGCAAGTTTAAATTAAATCTGAGACATCACAAATATATATAATATAATAACCTCATTAATGTATTTTAAATAGTGAACTTTACCCAGCTTAATTTTTTATTTCTCTTTGATATTTCCATATTATTATTTTGTCAATGTATTATTTAAAATAGTATTAAAGGACCAATTCAAGAGTAAAGCAAACTATTAAATGAATTTCAAAATTAATTAGAATAAACTCAAACTAAATTGATTTTCCCATAAAACTAAAATAATTTAAAAGATCGAATGTGCTGTGAGAAAGAGTACATTTATAATACAAACTTATTTATTTTCAAGTAATAGGAATTATCAGAGAATAATGAGGTAGTGACACGGAACACGTGTAAAGTTAAACTCATGTGACTCTAAAGCTGAGGGAAAGCTTTGAAGCCGTGGCATTTCTGAAAACTTCCTTATGTCCTGAAGTGTATGACAACGAGAAAACTGGAGGATTAACATCAGCACTTGCTTAAGGTATCTGGACGCTGTCAAACATCAGAGCAAAATAGCTGCTGTTTGTTCACCGTCCACACACAACAGCAACTGGGATAGAACACTGAGAGACAGGAAGAGAAGAAACAACCCCACAAGAAAACTGTGGCTAGGGAAGACACCCCGTTTTCAACTGCCTCCTACTAGAAATACGCAAGCTACACTGATGGGGGATCAGAAGTAAGAATCCGTGCGTGTGGCAGAAAGCAGTTAGGAGACTACTGTTTGCTTGCTTGCTTGCTTGCTTGTTTGTTTGTTTGTTTGTTTGTTTGTTTGTTTTTGAGACAGGGTTTCTCTGTGTAGCCCTAGATGTCCTGGAACTTACTCTGTAGACCAGACTGGCCTCAAACTCAGAAATCTGGCTGCCTCTGCCTCAAAAGTGTTGGGGTTAAAGGTGTGCACCACCACTGCCCTGCTCCAGAATTGTTTTTTTTTCTTAAATTCAACTTCAAATTCCTTAGATGAATGGTCCCACACATTGTTTATTTTTTAGTTTAAGAAATATTGACACCTTTTAAATTAAAACTGGATCCATATAAACAGGTCTAAAATTTGTAGTTCCACAAGTAAAGCCAACTAGGGATGATTTCGGCTTCTGCTGGATCCATGTGGCACCAATTCTACACCAAGACTTCTCTTCTCCAGTCTTTACAAACTTGCAAAGCCATGAAACCCAGAATTTTGATAAGCAGAGCACATTTGGCGTATTTTTTCAGAAAGTGAGCCACTGGAACTCACAAGAGGAAAGTATTTATCCAGAAGTATGTAGCAAGTCTGCAACACAGTCAGAGCTGTAAAGTACCAGCCTTGAAACCGTATCACAATTAACAACGTGCCAACACTATCAGAGTCAGAGGATCATCGTCCAGACATTCTTCTCAAGACACACTTGGTTTACTTCTGCAGTGTCCAGATAACAGTTTCTGAAGCCAGTCACCAAAAGGCATAAGACAAACTTCGTGTTCTTTGTGGGACAGCTAGAAATATGGTCCCAGAGTTCCACATTCAAGGCTGTGCCCTACCTTAGCAATATGATCAAAGCTTTTCTCCTGCTCACACACTACTGAGCCAAATTTCCACAAGGCTGGGAGCAGTATTCACATCACCATTTCCCCCCAAACCTGCCCATCATGCTATGCTGTGCTTTGATTCTCAGGCTTTTCAAAGGTACGTGTGAATTCATCACGCCTTACTGCCTTTTGTGAAGGATGCCGGACTACGACAACAAACCTGTGAAGTCCCTCGGTGTTATTTCTGGCTGTGCACTCACGCACACCATAGTTCTAACCAAGTCACTCACCCTCTCCACAGCCCAGGTCCTTCAGAGGTAAACTGGAGGTTGTCAGTTTCACCAGATCCTATTCAGGAAACACTGAATTATGTGCCTGAAAGTTTCTGTAGACGTGGGAAAGAATTATCATTACTGTTGTTGTTGTTTATGACTAATACAGCTGCAGAACTTGAGGATTTAAGGTCTCCCTGTGGATTTGACTGCGGCCTCCAGAACCTGAGATTTCATTTTAAAAGAATCCAATTTCCAGTCTGCTTTCCAGAGGTGACTGTAAGAACGTGTGCTGACAGACTGTTGTCTTCAGAGGCAATATCCAGACACACTAAGACAATGGCACAGCCTGAGCTGGGCTGACCCTTCCCCATTCATCTTAATGGAGTGTTAAACTTGAAGCCTAATTAGGTCCACTTAAACGCCAGCATTATTAT
This sequence comes from Peromyscus eremicus, assembly GCF_949786415.1. Taxonomy (NCBI): domain Eukaryota; kingdom Metazoa; phylum Chordata; class Mammalia; order Rodentia; family Cricetidae; genus Peromyscus; species Peromyscus eremicus. The sequence continues at coordinate 24,761,369 of NC_081419.1, read as the reverse complement.
ACTTTTCTGTACTTATCTTCATACCAGAAACAATCAACTAATGGACTCATTTAATCTGTGTGCATGCAAGGGTCCCCTCCAGACGCCCTGTCACTTTGATAGCCTGCATCACAGTCATAAAAGTACAAGTTTCAGACTTGGGCTTTGGTTGTTTTTAATTGTCCACACAATTATACTACTTTCTGTTACCTTGAAAACTTAGGAGCAAGACTGTATACAGACATATGTAAAGCTTTTAAGGCCTGAAGACTGATCACTATCCCATAATGAGAAAGTGATGTCAAAGTTGCGGCCAGGATAACACACACAGAGATGTGCTAAATGAAAGATCCACTCCTGTCCCTTGACAATTTATGGTTTACCCTTTGCATACAGGCCCAGCTTCCCACATACCCTTTCTGATTTTATCATTGTTGCTTGAACTCTGTTTTAATTTTTAATTCCTACACTAAGCCTTGAACAAAAACAAAATTAGAAATATATAAATTTGCAGTTGTCTATTTTATACTTATATTTGCATTGAAGATCCAAATCTGGGCCCTTAATGCAAAGTTCTTGACTGCCTTATAAAATATCTCGTAAAAGCGCATTTATTTACTCTGGATTATAAGGGGATTAGTCTGTGTTTCCCTGCCTTGTCTCTGTGCCAACATGGTATATGAGAAAATTTTTGGAAGTTTATCATGCAAGCTTGTGGGTAAAGTAATCATCTTAAAGGTAAGAAAATATATTATCCCACCACTCATACAGCTATCTTTAGCCACACCCACATCCCAGGCAAGGACTTAGAGGGATGTTTTCCTGTGGTGCCTGTAATAAATATTCCTAATGCTACTTTAGTTTTGGGGCCCTTCTTAGATGTTCAGAACCATCTGCAGTGGGGTGGGACTGAGAACTTCTGTCCAAAGGATTGGGACACACAGTCCTTCTAAGAAAGAAGTATTTAAAAGCCAATCCATCATATTTTCTCCCTTCCTCCTGGGGGACAAACTCTAAATCCCCAATACAGAGCAGAGAATGTTGGGTCCCTGCAGAGAAAGCCCCAGACCAGCAAGTGTGTATAACTCAAAATGAACTGTGAATTAGCCATTGAGATTGTGGGTGTTATATATTGCTAAAATATTCCTTTGCCTATACAGTCTAATCAACATCTTAATATACTTGCAACAAAATTTACTAGATGACATTCATATATTAATTGTCACCACTGCCTTCTTTTAGCTTCAAATACAGGAGAGCCAGCAAATGAAGATGTGGCAGTCTGATGTCACTCCTCATCTCTGACTCCCTTGAGTCTTCCCATTGTTCTTGGAGAGTGAACTGGTAACATCACAGGCTGCTCTTTTCAACCATCAGAAATAGTCGGACGGTAATTGTTGTCAAAGCTCAGGATACCTTCCAGACAAGAATGTACACTTAAAGCCAATCCAGAGTCAAAATTTAGTTTTGAATCATTCAAGCAAGCAAGTGCCATTGCCCAGTTTAAGAATAGGACAATGCAGAGTTGCTAAGAACTGACAAGCAAAAATAGCTGAGGAAAAAAATATTTCCAAGGGGGATTATACAAATAAAAATATCAGTTATAGATGATGTGAACTAAGCAGTCACTTTGAGCCTTTCTTTAAATTGATATTTGCAAGTACTCTTCTCCCCCGCCCCCCTCCACTGCTGGGATCAAATCCTGAGTCATACTCTCAGCCTGCAAGCCTTCAAACATTAACAGTTGCTCTGACAACATTAAAAGGCAAAGAACTAATTTTTACTTTAACGAAGACGTGTTTATTGTGTTTCCGCTAGAACAGTCACATGGTCCTAAATGCTGTCTGAAGTAGGAGTTTGTTCCTTACTTACAGACTTAATTATGCAAATTCTCAAGATGATCCCTAGATGTTGATGAGCTCCAGCAGAGACTGAGGAGAAAACCTAGACCTTAGGGATCGTTGAAGAAAAGGGGTAAAATGGGAAATGCGCGTGAAACAGGAAGTGAGGCTAAGCTGGAAGGACAGGCCACATGCTTGGGGAGCCTGGTGAGCACACCAGCAGGAAGGCTCTGTTTGGCCAGTGCAAGGATTGCAAGCCATGTACGTGCATCATGACAGGCATGTCCACATGCGAGTCATTTGGAACCAGGAAAGCAGTTTGGCCGTTCTGTGACCTTCATTCCACAACACAGTCTTTCTGAGAACAACAAGGGTGGTAGGGGAAATACCTGTCTCTGAGAGCTGGTCTGAGGGCTAAAAACTAAACAAGGTCAGCTACGCGATAACCCTATTGCAGTAACCATACAGAGTAGCTTCTGGTGTTTCACTGTTCACACTAAACCATCTATACACAGCAAACAGTACTATTAACAGCCGTATGGATGTGCCCCTCAATGATTGTGTTTCTCTGAATGAGAGCAGAAGTACAAATGCAACATTGCTTCACTAGGCATTTGGTCCTAAATGGCTCTCATGGCATGAGGCTATCTAGGGACATATATGAGTGATACAGCCATGTCTAAGATAGTTTTCACCCTGGAGCCCTGGAGCTAGAGTTTTCCTGCCTGGCCCACCTCAGGACAAATCTCTCTCACCTGCCAGTCCCACAGCCGCTCAGACCCAACCAAGTAAACACAGAGACTTATATTGCTTACAAACTGTATGGCCATGGCAGGCTTCTTGCTAACTTTTTTACAGCTTAAATTAATCCATTTCCATTAATCTATACCTTGCCACATGGCTCGTGGCTTACTGGCGTCTTCACATGCTGTTTGTCATCATGGCGGCTGTCAGTGTCTCCCCATCCAGCTTCCTGTTCTCTCCATTCTCCTCCCTGTTAGTCCCGCCTATACTTCCTGCCTGGCCACTGGCCAATCAGTGATTTATTTATTGACCAATCAGCAACACATTTGACATACAGACCATCCCACAGCAGAGCCCTGATGTTAGGATTTAAACTCAGACAAGAAGTAGCTGGACTGTATTAATACAGTAAGAAACCCTTGTATTACAGCTGGTAAAGTGTCACTCACCCAGTTTTATGTGAGCATAGTTTTTATTTTCCCTTCTTCCCCTTGAAAAGCAGCATTGTTTTGCAATGAGGATAGCATTGTGGTTGACAAATCTTGCTTCAGATTCTAGCTTGACTATTTACTAATTCTGATGTTAAAACAAGCCCTGAACCTCTTAGCTTCCATTTCCCATCAGAAAAATAAATTGATGCAGCCTCATAGGAGTGAGTAGAGATTAATTCAAAAAGCATGAAATGAACCTACTCTAATATAAGAACAACTTTAACTTTCTTCTCAATTCTTTATTCTCTCTGCTCTAATTTGAGTTATCAGAACATCATAATTATTTGTGTGTATCTCTCACCAGGTTCTGTGCTTCTTGAAAGCAATAGCTAGAGCCTTTTATACATGATTCTCTATTGATCACATCCAAAACTTTTACTGTACAACACATTCACAAATTGTTGCTATGGGGAAGAAAAGGAGAGGGGGCAGTTCATTCACAATTATTGGACTATGCAGTTTGATTGGATCACTTGTAAAATGCATATGTAGAGAGAAGCTGGTTCCAAAGGGTCACAAAATGTAGTCCTCCTAACAAATGTCTACAATCTGCGTCCCCTGGAGTATATCATTTGTTGGGAATGAAAACTCTTAGGCTTGCTCTGGCCTGAGCAGAAGCTCTGGAGAAAGTCAAGGAACCTGGGCTTCAAGGCTCTGTGGGTAATTCTGATGCACTGTAATCTTGAGAACTCCTGACTTAGACTGTAGGCAGAACTTTCTCTCCCACCTGCCTGTTCTCAAATAATTGACTTGGAGGCTTAATATTACTTATAGATGCTCAGCCAGTAGCTCAGGCTTATTACTAACTAGCTCTTACACTTAATTAGCCCATAATTCTTATCTATGTTTAGTCATGTGGCTTGGTATCATTTCTTAGTACAATATTCTCATCTTGCTTCCTCTGCATCTGGCTGGTGACTCCACCCTTCCTCTTCCCAGAGTTCTCTTAGTCTGGTTGCCCCACCTATACTTCCTGCCTGGCTCCTGGCCAATCAGCATTTTATTAAACCAATTCCAGTAACAAGTCTTTACAGTGTACAAGAGCATTATCCCATAGCATTAGACCATTCACATCTACCATGATGCTGACACTCAGCAAAGTGGAGGACCTCAGTAATACTTAGATTAATGTCCAAAGCATCACTGGACTGGCTTAACTTGAGCACTGCTTAGCATTCCATGTGTACTCAAATACTTTGACTAAACTGAGTTTGTCTAGGAGACAGGACATGGTTTAATACATCACTCGGCCTCCTTTTGTTTTTCATATTACTCTCATGTCCTCTCTCAAATCTACTTAAGATCATCAATATCTTCCCCTGGGTCCTGGTATCTTGGAAAAGAACTAACACATGAGTTATACTAGCCATGCTAGGTAGCATCATACACAGCACCCATTCAATTGCTAGGAGAAATTCCAAGTGTACTGTCGTAGCCAAACAAACTATGATGAGTCTTTAACCCAACTGTTCAGTGAACCAAGCCTCAGCAGCCTCAACTTGTCTTCTCTGTAGATGATATTCTTAGCTACACAACTATAGTGTCCATATGCTTTCAGTTGTGATACTAGAAATACTTTGTATCATCCACAGCTAGTTTCAAAATGAGCACTTTTATGTAAGTCAATGGTGAGTACATTAATGAAGAACAAATCAGTAAGTATGTATACCAATTTTGTGCTTCATGCTAAAACATAAACAGTTTTTATAGACTCACTTTTTATCCTTCAAATGTAGAATAAAAAAAATTGAAAGTTGCTTTGAGGGAGCAGCTGTATGTGTAGAGTCAAGGCCTTTTTTTATGAACTGCCTAGCATATTTGTGCTGTTGGATAATGCTTTTATACACTGGTTTAATAAAACGCTGATTGCCCAGTAGCCAGGCAGGAAGTATAGGTGGGATAAGCAGACAAGAAAAATTCTGAGAAGAGGCGAGTCAGGAGACACTAGCCCGCTGGCCAGGGAGCAGCATGTAATGACACACAGATAAAGCCACGGAACACATGGCAACATATAGATGAACAGAAATGGGGTGAGTTTAAATGTAAGAGCTAGTCCGTGTAGGCCTGAGCTAATGGCCGAGCAATTTTAATTAATATAAGCCCCTGTGTGTTTACTTGGGTCTGAGAGGCTGCAGACCGGGCAGCACACAGAAAAACTTTCATATTTGCTGGTTTCTATTAAACTTTTCACAAAAGAAAGCATTAGTACTCTGATTAGAAGCAAAACCTGAGTGATTCATAGGTTCAGATGAAGAGCATACAAAGGACATTCTAGGAAATGTGAATAACCCACTTCATCATCTCTTCTTGCTTACATTGGAGATGGTGCATCTAAGAGAAACATTGTAGGAAGAATAAGAACACAGCTGCACAGTTGTTACTTAGTGTCAGCTAACATATTCTAGGACACTGTTTATTCTCATAAGAGTTTTTATTCTTATGGCTCAGATATTATGCTCCCTGTGTTGAAAAGGTGAAATTCAAGAAAACAGTAAACCTGTCCCTCAGAGTCAATATTAACAGAAGGACCTATGGTGGTTAAGTACTTCCACAATAGTAATTCAATTTTACAGGTCTATCTAACTTGGTTACCAAGGCACCTGTATACACATATAATACATTTTAATGTTAATAATCGTTATTAACTTACAACCAAAAATTATTTTTGCTTAAGATACTAATATCAATGAGTTGAAGACATTAAGTGACTTAAGGTCATATTAGTAACTTGTATAACACTGAGAGCAGAAGCAGAATGTGGCACTAACGTTTTCTCTATTAACTACAGTTTTCAGAAATCCTAGCAAGTGGTAGAATAAGCCTTTGTTCACTAACACTTTGTTTAGAGCAATCCTTTACTCTCTTTACTCTGTCCTGATTGCATATCCCTTTTTAGCCAGAATAACAAATGACTTGTTTACAATCGTTCACACTGAGAGTGCTATGAGAAACCACTCTCTAAAGGTCCAGGATTATCCCACACTTTTTTAAACTATGTTTTTTAATCATGCTGATATAAAATGTTGGTGGGTAGCAACAGCCAGGTGTGTTAATTGTGCATTAAACATGGTGGAACTTGGCAAGAATTTGTTCATCTGTATTTTGGTATTAACAGGTCAAAACTTTTTATGTATGTATGTGTGTGTGTGTGTGTGTGTGTGTGTTATAGAATAAATATTTTATTCAGTGGGATAGTGAGTAATTTTTACTCTCATTGGTGAAATTCTAGTCAGGGAAATAATATATACACATATGCAAAGCAGCCCTGTGTACTGAGTTTCCCATCAGCCTGTGGTTTAAAAACTCCTTTGAGGCTTTGCTAAGCCTGGGGCCCAGGCAAGAAGAGTAGGCTCTCCAACCATCCCCTTAGATAGGTCAAAACTTTTAAAAGTTGTAATTTGAAGATGACAAATCTATTAGGAAATACTGAAGTGCAGATAAATTACTACAAGTTTCAGAAAAGCACTTATATGAAATTCCTTTTAAAATATTCATATATTTAATACAATATTAATTATACTTTTAAATACACGTGTAGAAGGATGTTTGTGGCAATGTTTTTCATAATGAAAAAATTACAAACAAACTAAATATCCAACAATGAGAGAATATGTTAATCAGTTACATTCTTCTTATTCTGAGTAATACAAAATTACTAGTCATCTACAATTTTTATTTTTGAAGACAAAATGCTAGATACACATCATCAGTCATACTTTTAGAATAAATGCAAAGCATATTTATAAAAAATATAAATGAAATTTGCAAGTGTGTTACTGATAGTTGTTTCTGACTGGAATTTATACGATATTTTATGAGTGACTCCTAATATTTTAAAACAGTTACCAGTGTCTACCATGCTCTTCAATGATACCCAAAGACAGACTAAATATTTCTGTAAGAAGTAATTTTAAGTAGGGAAATACATTTAATATCAAACATAATAAATTCAATGTACTCACAAGAAAAATACCACTTAATGAACTCTCATTTTAGACAGGTAATATACTAAACACTTTAATCTTTCTGTGAAGTAGATATCATTACAATATGTTACAGATAAGGAAACTGACAAAATAACTATTTCAATATCACATGACCAGTAAGGAATAGTGGAAAACTTAGTCTAGCATTTTCTGTCTTCAGTGTTTCTGCTTTTAAACATGAAAAACAGTTGATCAGGATCCAGCATGAATGAACAATGATTTTTTTTTTTTTTTTTGTCAAAGGGTTGTTTCAGGTAGTAGAGTCAAGGGATTCTTAAACTTTGTCCATTGTGACAGCCTTTGCCCAAGAAATTCTGAGGTATATTAGTATACATAATAGGTACACAACCAAACATTTACTCATAATAAATAATAGAGAAATGAACTTTAAAATATGACTTAAATATGAAAGAATTTTTGTATATTAATGAGATAGATGTGCTTATTTTGCTTTTACATAAAGAGCTAAATCTTGGCTGAATATTTGATAATGCAGGACATACAGCATCTTTAATATTTTCAGAAACTGATAATTTGATTTTATAATCATCAATGCTTAGAATGCCACGTCTCAGAAATATGTAACAATGACAGAGGTCATTTTAGGGCTGTTTCAGAAATCGTAGAATTTCTGTCCTAAGTCCAAACTAAAATTCATTTTAGCAATTTTTTGACTTGTCAGCCAATTGAACAGTAATTTTTTAAGTCAGAAATTCTAACACAACACAATCTGAAGATGCACTAATTTGAGACTTAAATACTAAGGAATGATGGTAAGGACATATTAAATATAATTAAATCATTATGCAGAAAGCTTTGTGTACATATCAAAGATGCTGTAATTGACAACACACAGGAGTCTTGAATATAAGCCTGGGTGCTCAGTCCTTGGTATGCTGTGGTGTAATGGTACGTGCATGCGGTAGGAAGTGTCCATGCTGAATGTACAGGAACCAAGGACCAGACCTAAAATACAGAGTGGTACAATGCTTTTGGGAACATCGTGGATTTATTATGCACCATTTTGACTTAATATTAATATTAAGTTGGTACATTCAAAACTCTTTTACTGTTTCCAAAATTTTCACAACTCCCACATTCAGTTACCTGACCTGATATATAGTGGTAACCTACAGTTTAGGAAGCTGTGAGTAGCACTTCTAATGGTCATTTATGTTCAGATGGTTACTGCATTCTGTGTACATGTGTGAAGCTAGGATCAAACCCAGATTCTTGTACTGCTAGACTACCTCCCAGCCCTGGTTACTATCTTTTGACTATTGTTGGTGCAATTGTTGCCTCTCCCCAAGGTATTTCAGTTTTTCTATAGCTGGTAAAATATCTAAATTTCCATGAATGTAAACACTGACCAAAAATGAGGGCATGTGCCTTTTTAATCAACATGCTTGGTCAATGTATATGTATAAAATATAAAATCTGTCTTTTAAAAATCCTTTACAAGGATTTTTAAACTAAACATAATGAAAATATAAACCAGAAAATTAGAATAGTCTTCCTAAAGAATGAAGAAAGAGACTTAGATTCACAGGAGATAGGTCTGTGAGAAAAACGTGGCACCTTTGTCCACTCTGACTCTGAATGAAAACGTGGGGGTGGCATTGGCAGCTCTTCCTGGAGTCCAGGTAGAACACTGAGTTCACTGATTAACTGAAACAATCTGGTTTTATACAAACTCACCTCAGATGCAACCAAGTGTGAAGACTATGGAACTGCCAGGCCAAGGAAACTGAGCAAGCTAAGCTGAATATGTATGAGTGTATCACCTAAGATACCAGGTTTCATATTACCTAGAAGAAACTTCTAGATCCAAAGGATTTCCTTGAGAAAACTCTAGAATATGCAAAATAAGAAGAAAGTTTCAGAAACTGCATTTGACATAGAATGAAACAAAATATACAGTTTTAGCTCAGTTTGTAAGACGGAATCATTTCTAGAAAAGCAGTTAACATGAAAGTAAGGTGAATTATCAGCTTACTCATAAGAATAATGTCACCACATTTAGATAGTCAATAGTCTAATACCCCCAGGTCCAAAGGTCATCAAAGCATTTCCTTAGCCTGTCTTAAGTCACCTGTCTGTTTAGAACTTATATATTGAACCTTCTTTTAAATATATATATATATATATATATATATATATATATATATATATATATATATATATATATATATATATATATTCCTGCTCTTCAAGCTACCATTTTGTTAAAAGATAACAGTCTTTAGTTAAGAAATCATGCTCCTTCCTCTGAGGCACCCTTGTATCAGCTGCCAAGGCAAGCAGGTGTCTGGGATGACTTCACTTGCCCATTGGAACACTTAAGACTATTGAAGTAGTTTAAAACATGATCACATCAACGACAGAAAGATTACTTCTAGAATTCCTTCTGAACTGAGTTGGTTCACTAGATGGGAGTGTCCTGGAAGCTGGCTTTAAGATTTTTTTAAAACAGAGGAAGACGTAAGCCTTTTGAACATGAATGTAACAGAAAACCATAAAATCAAAATCAGCAGGCAATGCCATGAACAGAATCCACAATCAAATATATAAAGTTTGTGCAATTTTTGAAACTCATTAGTTTTATACTTTTATGTGAGCTCAACAGTCCAAATAAAAACATTGAACCTGTTTATACAAAAATAGAGTTCAGTTACTTTCCTTTCAGACTTAACGATTCCATATTCAAGAAAACTGAAACTATATATGTAAATATTGTTTTAAATAGGTTTTTTTTTTTTTTTTTTTTTTTTTTGGTTTTTCGAGACAGGGTTTCTCTGTGTAGCTTTGCGCCTTTTCCTGGAACTCACTTGGTAGCCCAGGCTGGCCTCGAACTCACAGAGATCCACCTGGCTCTGCCTCCCGAGTGCTGGGATTAAAGGCGTGCGCCACCACCGCCCGGCTTAAATAGTTTTTTTAATCTCCCAAAAGTTGCCCCAAAAGAATCTTAAGAATTTAGATAATTTGAAGATGCAGAAATTACATCAACATAAAAGGTCTTCCTGATTTTTAGTCCTTACATTCATACTCACAGATGTTTAAACTCCAACAGAATACACTGTTCCTAGTAGGGCCACTTGGCCTCTGTTGATCACATATCAACTCTCCCCCAAACCCCTTAGCCTAAGACAACATGGCAGTATACAATTATTTGATATAGCTTACTGAAATCAGTTTTTCAATTTTTATTATATGTCACATACATTTAGAAAAAAATGTTCCAACAAAGTTAAGCTAAGAAGCTAGCTGCATGCATTTCCATATTTATTATTTCCCACAATGAGTACTGTTATTTGTCTAGTCCACATTTGTCCAGAATGTTTGTTTTTAAAATCAAGAGGAGATATCTATCCCCAAATAGATATGTTCCCTACTATTTGAAGTTATGGCTAGCTTCAGTAACCAAACAAGTAAGTTACTTGATAATATGATAACACATTTTCTTCAGCCCAGTTCTTCACCGACCCGTTTTACTTGTTCACCCATTAAGGCTAAGGCCCTTCCAGCTGATGCAGAAGAAAAGAGTGAGGTGAGAGGCTGGTAAGAAAAGGTAGAGACAGAGGAATTGATTTTTAGCCCACCTTCTGATAAAGCTCCTAGGGAGCCACAATTCCACAGGTCATGTAATGCAGTTAATATAAATCAATTTCTGGTTTTCCTTTAGAAAGCTCATGGCCATATGATAAAGTGAATTAATGAGCTAATGAGTCTGCGTGCAACCCAATTGAATAATCCATTATTATTATTATTATTATTATTATTATTATTATTATTATTGTGGGTTTTTTTTTTCTTGGTTTTTTGAGACAGGGTTTCTCTGTGTAGCTTTGCGCCTTTCCTGGAACTCACTTGATAGACCAGGCTGGCCTCGAACTCACAGAGATCCGCCTGGCTCTGCCTCCCGAGTGCTGGGATTAAAGGCGTGCGCCACCACTGCCCGGCTCGTGCTATTTTTTGCTGATTTGAATGAGATACGAAAATCTAAATATAACTGGATAAACAAAGCATCAAAAGTGTCTAAGCATTAAGACTACGTGCCACCAGCCAATTTGACTCTCAGTCGATTCGCAACGGGAAGTTGCACATGTGGAGTTCTCTCAGGACACGCATATATTTGCCTCTGTCCTGGCCCCTCTTTTGGTAACTAAGCTCTTTTTTCCTGTGTTTTACTTTCTTCTTGTTGGTTTTTTTTGGGGGGGGGTGAGGGGTGGGGAAGTAAGGCTATTTGTTGGTTTGTTTTAGTTTGGGACAAGCAATTATTTCCTTTCCATATGCATCCTGGACAATCTTGGCACTCTGTCCATCAAATGTTCCATTCATTTCCTATCCATCCATCTTTACCTGACTCAGGTATAGGACTGTCTTCCTGGACAGTCTAGTCAGAGCCTTTGGCTCTGAAATAGGAAGCTTTCCTTGGGATGACAAGATACAGGAGCTGGGCGCTGTGTCTGCCCTGGGATCAGGAGTAGACTCTCCTTTAGCTCTGTTCATGGATCCCCATAGTTCTGTTGTTCTGGAATTTTCTGAATGCTAGCTGTTTGTCTTCTTCCTTATGTATATGTAAGTGGTCACCTTATATCTCTCCAACAACCTGCTTACTTACATATGTGTTTTTGTTCATTATTTTTAAGTTGGCCAGTGCCCACTTCTAAACCCCAGAACACTAAAAGATACAAGGACCCTAATAACACAGATGGAAGGAAACTTACATCAAATAAATCATATTCCCTTGCTATCCAACAAGGATGTCAAAATATCAGCATGGCTCACTAAGACTCATTTTAGTTTTATTACTTACTTTGGAAATGATGATTTTAGCATCCAACAGCCATTCCATATACAAAATAATAATCAATGTAATGAGATTAGAACAATAACTGCAGTTTGGGGAATGTCCCATAACTCAAAATCTCCATTTCCTTGCCTAGGAAAGAATGTAATTAAAATAAAAGATCTGCAAAAAAGCCCTCTCATCATGATGGCTCCTGAGTTTTAAGTTTACATAGATTGAATTCTATACCAACTATTAGTTTTCCCCTAGTATCAAGGAGGTTTGGAAGGAATCCGCTATCTTGTGTTTACATGGTAAGTTAATACTAGACCCACCCAGGATCAGTCTAGGCAGTAGTGTGACATTCTCCCACAGCTTTGTAAAATCTTTTTTGTGATGGAAATAAGAGCCAGTTTCTGTACTTGCATTTTCCCTCTTCCGTTCTCCTTCTGTGAGATAGAAAAAAGTAAGTTATAATTAGAATCAAGAAAATACTGCAAGGATAAATACAATGTATCCTGTTTTTATAAAAGGTCATTCTTTCAAGCTATCAAAGCCATTTAAACAAATACCTAATTGATGGTCACAGCCTCTGTAGGAGTGACGTGCTTTGCCCAGTTTACAGATGAAGAAATCAAAGAGTCAAGAGAATTTCAGCTGGCCATTGTAAATCCCTGAGTAAGAGACTCAGAGCATAAACCCTTTAGAATAGTGTGTGTCACAGTGCCAAATTAGCTCAGTTAGTTGGACATTATTTTAATCTTGACCCAGAAATGTGTGTAATACATTTATAATGAAAACAAAAGGAAAGACATATTCAAATAGCAAAGAGTCAATCCTAAAACAAATAGCTATTACAGTGGATTTCAGAATAAGTTCTTTGGTGACTCGCTGATGACTCTGTGAAAACCCCATCTAAGTGCGACAAGTCTAATTTACTGTACAATTACAGAACACTGGAAGAGAGTCTCCCCTTAAGACCAAGGTATACATACTAATAGACCCGAGCTGATGGTAAGGATCATAACAGCATGTCACTCATTTAAACCGGAACCCTACTCCCCTGCAGCACCATGAACCGTGGTCCAGAATGAGAAAGAACACTTAAGTGCCTTTTGTTCAGGACCCAATGCCAGATTAACATTTAATATCATTGGCTTTCTTAGTTATTAAAAAAAATAAAGTAGCAGTTCTTGAGTACTCGCTGGATCCTATGCAATCCACTCCAACAAGCCAATCATCCCAGAATTTCCAGAATTCACTCTGTCACTTTGAAGAATCTAAGGACCCCAGGGAACAGTGGGCCATGAAAGAACTAAAAGCCTTCCCTGACTGTCTTCATCAGTATAACCTTTATTTAATTTTCTGTTGAATTATTTTCCAGAACAAGTGAACTTCTTCAAGGAGATTATCATCTGTCATTGACGATGGAAAGTTTATATGTCACACCAAAGTAAAGACCACACCTGGTAAGACCCCAGTGGAGTATTTCTAAATGCCATTGAACTTGTGAACTACAACCAAGGAGACACAATAGTCGTGAGCCATCAGAGCAGGAGAGAAAGAAGAAGCAATACAGGCCACACCTTGAAGGCATGAGACAGAGAATTAAAGAATTAACATCTTTTGAGCACCCACCTCTTACAGTCAGTTGATCACATCTTAGATAATATTTGGCTATTCCATTTAGTGACACTCATCCTTATCCACCTCAACAAAACACTGAGCAACCAATCTGATATGCCATACATTTTATATACGTTCATGTTCATCATTTGTCTCCCTCTTCTAGAATGCAAACTACTCAAAGTCAAGAAACCAGGATTGCTAGTCTCACCTTGATAGTTAAACTTGCTTCTCTTCCCAGCTGAGCCAGTGGGAAAATGGAAAACGTGATCAGAAGAAGCCATCTGATGGTGTCCCATGCTTCCTGGTAAGACTGTGGCTTCTGTTCACACCAAACAAACACAGCTTCTCTCCTACTCTTGGCATCTTAAGTCAGCTCATCTCCTTACCACAGGCAGAAAAGTCTAGAAAAGGACAGACCTTACCAAGAGAAAAGAAAATGTGCAGAACAAAACCACTTCCAGAGGAAAAATCTAGAAAAAGGAGGCAAAGCACTAGAGTGCCTCACTGTGTCATTCAAGTGCGAAAAGCATGGCCTCTGGAAACTTCTTAGATACTAGAACATTCACTGTGCTACAGACCCACTGAACCATAATCAGCATCTTTATAAGGCCCTTAATTGATGCATAGTCATTTTAGAGTTTCCACCTTTAAACAAGCCAAGCTGAAGAGATGGCTCATCAATTAAAAGCACTGGCTGTTCTTCCAGAGGACTTGGGTTCAATTCCCAGCACCCACATGGCAGCTCACAACTATCTGTAACTCCAGTTCCAGGGAATCCAACATTCTCATACAGGCATACATGAAGGCAAAACACCAGTACACGTAAAATAAAAATAAATAAATCACTAAGGAAAAAATGTTTTTAAAAAAAGCCAGACAAGAGGTAGACAGATTTCTGTGAGTTTGAAGCCAGGCTGATTTATACAGTGAGTTCTAGACCAGGCAGAGCTACACAGTGGAAGAAGAGGAGAAGGAGGAGGAGGAGGAGGAGGAGGAGGAGGAGGAGGAGGGGGGGGGGGGAGGAGGAGGAGGGGGGGGAGGAGGAGGAGGAGGAGGAGGAGGAGGAGGAGGAGGGGGGGGGGAGGAGGAGGAGGAGGAGGAGGAGGAGGAGGAGGAGGAGGAGAAGAAGAAGAAGAAGAAGAAGAAGAAGAAGAAGAAGAAGAAGAAGAAGAAGAAGAAGAAAAAGAAGAAGTTGCTGTCTGAACACATGTAAAAAACTTTGTCATATCAACACTATCACAGTATGTACACCAATGGGTATCAGATAGACCATCTTAACAGTCAAATCCTTCTACCTTCTTTTCATCATTAGGTACCAATTGCTATGAATTATGCACCAGGGACCCCATATTCTGTGTGTGCAGGGAAACGTGCTGACATGCTGGGCAGATACAACAGGGGACTGGAGGGCAACCCATGCCATGGGGGCATGGCGGCAGTGGGGTGGTGGGTGAACATTCACAAGCCAGATGCTGCATCCACGCGAAAATGGTTTATTATAATAGAGAGATTAAAAGAAAATAGGAAAGAGAGAGAGAAGCAAGGGTCAAGGGGTGCACAGCTCATGAAAGTGAAGAGAGAGAGAGAGGAAGGGGAGGCCCCAAGGGGCGGGTCAGAATATTAACATTCCTCCATGTTGATTATTATAAAAAGAGGTGAGTGATAAAAGCAAGTGGGGAACAAGGGCACTGAATTCCCGAGACCGGAGACCGAAGTGGGGAGGGAGGAACCGGGAGTCACACACAGTAGTCAATCTTTTTTTTTTTTTTTTTTTTTGGTTTTTCGAGACAGGGTTTCTCTGTGTAGCTTTGCGCCTTTCCTGGGACTCACTTGGTAGCCCAGGCTGGCCTCGAACTCACAGAGATTCACCTGGCTCTGCCTCCCGAGTGCTGGGATTACTCACAGAGATTCACCTGGCTCTGCCTCCCGAGTGCTGGGATTAAAGGCGTGCGCCACCACCGCCCGGCACAGTAGTCAATCTTAGGAACGTTCCTTGAGGGAGCTGAGGAGGTAGGTTGCAGCAGTGGTGTTCCAGGAGCTTGGCGGAAAATGGCACGCCAAATCAGGAGTATAGAGGCCATGGCATCTGCTGTTTCTCTGGAGGTCAGGCGGGAACAATGAAGCTGCAAAATATGCTCGAAATATAGGTGGGGTCAGAATGGACTCTGGAGATTGTTAGCTTTCATCAGACCAGATTTCTTGATGCAGTTGCAAAACTTTTCCCAGGAGCCTGTAGGTATCTGTAAGACAGCTAGAATGGATTTACATCACGGCAAAAGGGTTAAAAATCCATTTAAGGACTCTTAACTCTTTGTAGTCAATGTCCTATCACTTTATCAAAGCTACATTTATCAATATTAAAACTTTGAACCTCTGGAATTATATCTGAAACCAGTCTATCCTGTACCATGAAGTCTATGAATGATGTATACCTGTCTGTAATTGGAGAGCATATGTGTGTGTGTGTGTGTGTGTGTGTGTGTGTGTGTGTGTGTGTATGATCTTGGGGTTGGGGCTGTTAAACTGATACCTTAGTCATCAAACATTGTCAGATCTGAGAAGGATAAATTTAAGAAGTGAGACAGCTTTCCAGCTACCTAGGCAGCAATATCAAGTCTCTCCATGGTCGATGGGGGCATGGCAGAAGCCCCAAAGGCAGCACTTGTTCAGATTTTTTCTGACAGATTTTTTTCTGTGGAGTAGAAATTTGGAGAGACTAACCCACCTTGACTTTGCAGTATGGGGCAATCGGTCCTCCGTTGTTCTACTTATTCACAGTCTGGACAGGATCTCAGCTTCTCGCTGCATGGCCAGCCTTGCCATGAGCTTCCAAGTTCTTCTGCGGCCATCCATCTTTTTGGGGGAGATACAGGATGCTGCCAAGAACTGACATGTCTCTCTATCATAAAAAGCTATTATATTAAATGTCATATTCTCAGATCTCTACAGGTGTTTGAGGACTTGTGGAACAGCAGCCCTGAGGCCCCCCTCCCCCAACTAGCTGCCAAGTAAAAGGGGTGGCGGACAAGTGGCAGAAATCCCATACTGCTGGGTCAAGCCAGGCGGAGCACAGACCCTCACCCTCACCACAGGCCACTTGCACCGAGCCGTAGCCTGGGGGAGTCCCTCTCTCCCTCCCGGCTTCACTGCTACTCCATTTCTTCTGAACTCCAATATATTAACTGTAAATGTTTCCCAACAAACTTTTCTCTGTCTTTCTTTCACAAAGTCTATTTTCTATGTGTGAATGAAAATGTATGATTGATGTGGCCACCTGTATTTCTTTCTGACTGACTTTTAAATACTTCACTTTATATGTTACTTATCTGTTCAGTTTATTTCGGGGGGGGGGGGGGTGGGGGGGAGAGGAGTAACCAAGGAAAATTTAAAATCCTTTTAAAATCCTGAGTTTGTGACCCAAAGTGTATCAGAATTGTATTAATATTAAAATCTGAAATTTATAATCTTTTTTTTTTTTGAGCTGAGGATCGAACCCAGGGCCTTGCGCTTACTAGGCAAGCGCTCTACCACTGAGCTAAACCCCAACCCCGAAATTTATAATCTTAATATCACGATACCGCCGACATGTGGTTCTGCTGATGCCCCACAGAAGAGTGGATACTCCAGGCCCTGCCCACGTGAATGGTGTAACTAAACCTCCATCCCAGCCAGATGGCTCAGTGCCGCATGCCCCGCCCATAATTTGAGTCAGGAAGTGACTTCCCAGGGCCCTTAGTATAAAGATAGTGGTGAGGTCATGTGATCTGTCCATTTTGATCTTATTTAAGATGGTGGCTTGACCATGTGATTGCCCTTATTTAAGATGGTGCTGCCTGACCACATGATCGTCCCTATCAAATATAGCACCTGACCACATGTTCATGTGAGGAAATGGTTTATTATAATAGAGAGACAAAGAGAGATAGCAAAGAGGGTGAGAGGAGAAAGAGAAAGGGGGCTCAAGGGGTACACACCTCTTGGGTGTGGAGAGAGAGAGAGAGAGTAGAAGAGAGAGAGGAAGCGGAGGGTTTTTTTCTTTCCCGTCAGGATGCAGGGCAGCCCCAAGGGGTGGGATTTCAAGGTGGGTCAGAATATTAACACCAATAACATGAAGACACAGTGCAGCCTAACAATTCTTATCTCCCAAAAGAAGTCAAAACTCCTAAAGTATTGTGTTGTTGATTTTAAAGTTAATTCTTATTGCATAGACAACTGATAAATCAATCAACAGCCACCTCAAGCTTTAAAGCATAAGCACACTGATGGCCACTGCTTGATCACAGAGACTTTTACAAACATTTTTGTATTATCATGATGGTCAAAAATGTGTAGCCGTGATACCTGTCCACAAAACACACAAAAATATTTTAATATGTTAATACTTAACAGACAAGTGTCTTTGAGATAAAGTGCAGATCTTAGAAGGAAAAATTTAATGACTACTACTGTATTTTGAAAAAATAAACACAGATGTATTTGGACTCCAGTGTGTGCGAGTGTGTGTATTACATCCTTCCTTAATTTTGAAAATTCAAAACTCTCATCTATCCCACTCTACCTATAACTAGCAAGGTAGGTAAAATAGAAATAAAATTTGCCTTCAATAAAACAAGCAGTTACCTTTTTAAAGAATTGGAGATAGTAGATAGTGAGTTATTTTGTCTAGTTATATGGAATAATAAGTCTGCAGCAGTCATTTGTTTAAACTGATTAAACAGCATGCACATATTTCAAAGATTATGGGGCTCTTCCTTGGAACTCTCTTTTCATCTTTAAAAGAAAACAATGCTGACGGGTTCCTTTTTCCCATACTCTACACTATTTACCACCCTCCTTGATGTGAACTTTGCCGAGACAGAGAAAGCCTGCCAAGGTTTCAATGTCCTTCCTTTAAGACTGCTCTGGTGAGCCTGTAAAAAACGCATAAAGAGTACTTCTTGGAAAATTGATAATGTCCCCCGTTCAGTATTTGTGTATTAAGGACTGTCAGTTCCATTTAGTGTACCCATTCATTGGACTCACTGTTAATCTGCATGCAACTGATTTCTGAACAGCAGAGTGGTCAGAAGTCAAAGTTAACATAACAATTCCTTTTCTACAAATAACAGCCAAAGATGTTATGGGCCCAAATTTCAAAGCAAGTTACTGCATTTGCAAGTTTTAAGTCACACTTGGCAGTTTTTCCAAACACAGTGGTCAGGAACTGGAAAAAATAAACATGTGTTTCCAGGATTTTCTTTTCACATGCCACACAAAACGTAATGTTACCAAGATGATTTCACTCCAGAGAAGTGCTTCATAAAGAAGAAAGCTTTCTGTTTGTGTTAAGGTACGTGTTACGAAATCATGTTAAGAAGCAAAATAAAAATTGCTTACACGGTATAAACGAAAGTTAAACTTCCCCAAAGGGATTTCTTGAAAAATCCGATTTACCTATTCATTCAGTGATGGTGTGTGTTTTAAATCTCATACTTCAGTTCACAGATCTGTCTTCGAGGTGCCTTATACAAGACGGAAAACAAAGGCTTGAATCTACATTTGAGTCTTAAGCAGCACAGGCTGGTGCATTCCCATTTTGCTAAAAGAATAACTGAGGTAAATTTATGTCTTCCCTTAGGCTTTCCAAGGTTTCCTCCTTCTAGGTGAATGAAAACTCACAGGTGTGGCTCTTATTCAAGAGAGAGGAAACAGTCAATCACAGAGCAGGATTTCGGCAGTTCATAAAGCCGCCAGACCCCAAATAACTAATCAGCCAGGTGGCTTAAAGCTCCTCTACAAACTGCCCACCCTAGTGTAAAGCGTTGCTCCCATTAAAATGTAAATCTCATACCTTGGAGGAATAACAATGCCAGCCATCAGCTCAGTAGGACGGATTTATTTCTCAGTCTCCTAACAATGACCTAGACCCACAGAGACTATGGTTCAGGGCAGAAAGTGACTGTGGATAATAAAAGGGGGAAAGTACTCAGTGTAGAGACTTAGGGAAATTATACCCACTAGCTGAGACCCTGGAATGCTAAAGATGGTTGTAGGGCCCTGCCACTTGAATGACAAGGAGAGGGTACAGAATGGTAAGAAACAGACCCATCCAGGTAGGATGGGCACCATTAGGATGTTTTCAGGAGAAAGGGTACTTGTACTGAAGACTTCAGAGACACAAGGGGAAAAGTCTGTCCATGACATGACTCCTTGATGTTTATCCAGAGTCAGAAAAGCATGTGCACAGGAAAGCCTAGACAGAGATGTTTTTAGCAGATATAGTCTTAATTGCAAAGCTTGGAAACAACTAAGTTGAGGGAATAAATCTAGACAGAGGAACAGTATTCATCATTGAAAATACATTAGCTATAAAACCATGAAAAGCCAGGAAGGACATTTACATGCATATCGATAACCAAAAGAAGCCATATGAAAAAGCTAGCAACTGCATAATTCCAACCATAGGACATTCTGAAGAGGCAAGTGTCAACATTGAAGACAGCGAAAAGACTAGGAGTTGAGAGATGTGAGGGGAGAGGACAGTAGGAGCCCAGAGTTCTTAGGCTGTGAGACTAAACAAGGCACTACAGTGAGAGATACAGGTCACGGTATATTTGTCAGCCCATAGGGTGTGCACCATCAGCCAGAAGGAACCCTAAAATAAAGTGTGGAAATGAGGGCACAAGAAGGTGGCAATGTAGATGCATACATTAGAGCAAATGCATTACTCAGTCTTGGGGAATGGATAATGCAGAAGGAAGGGGAGCTATAGGAACTTCCTGCACTTGTATTAATTTTGCCACAGACATAAAACTGTGCTAAAAAAAAATGTTATCTATGTTTGAAAGAAACTATTTAATCAGTCTGGGGTTGTCTCCACAAAAATTTCTGTTTTGTTGTTAGAGGTATTTTTGTTGCTTTTGTTGTTAACTGATAATAGCACTTTGAGATTTCAATGGTACAGAATCATTTACTACATAATGATCCTCATATTGGTGGATTCATAATACTATAGGAAAGCTGAGAATTATCTATCACTCAGTGACCATAGTCATCAGAACACCATGACATAATGCATTTCCTGGTATTGGTGATGCTAGTGTAGATAAACATAGCATGTATGTTACATATGATTCAAAATGCATTGTAAGGATAGAAGATCATGCAACTGGTATCTGTGTTCATTTGTTTTTGTTTTGTTCTGTTTTGTTTTGTTTTGTTTTTTCTCTATTTGGAGGTATACTCCTTTTACTTAGAAAGCATAAAAGTGTGCTGCAACATTGCATTCTGTGTTACATCAGAAGCACCCAGACCCATTTTGTTTACCACCACTCAATAACATCAAGAGGCCATCTACTGCTAAGTTGCTTTGTGAAGGCCTAGACTTAACTTTACAGGCTCTACCTTGGGGAAAGGATCACCATCTCAGACTACCTTCTGTACTCAGTTCCAGGAAGGACCTCAGGAATGTGCCATGACAACTGGAACAGATACAGAGCAGTATCCTCCTGCAGACATCCTGTCTGCAGTTTAGGCCCTTGAAGATATCTAGATAATCTTGCTGAGCAGTCCAGATCCTGTTCAGTGGGTTGTGGTTCCCTGTCAAAAGTCTAACCCAATGGTTTCAAATGTGGTTTCATGCCCAAAGTCTAGACCAATAGTTTTTTTAAAAAAATTACATTGCCCCTTCTACCCAATCCCAAGTTACCAATTCCCAGCTTGTGGTTTTTTCCCTATAAGAACCCTCTACACTCTGGCTTGTGGCCACCTCCACATTTCCTTCTATCTGCCGTGTGGTGGCCCAGGTCGAACCTGAATAAAAGGACCCTTATGTGCTCATGTTGGAAACTGGCTCCTTGGTGGTCTCTGGTGGGTTTCGCGAAATGGTATAACACCCTGAAGTGGGCAGCTTTGCTCTGACATGCCCTTCTGCCAGTGTTCTATCATTACAGCCCACAACAATGGAACCAGCTAGCCGTGACCTGAAACCTCTGAAAAAGTAAGCAAAATTTGTTATTTCTGACTTTTAAGTGGTTTTCTTGGGAATTTGTCACAACTATGAGAAGTTTGGCTAACATAAATAATTTGTACTGCCTTTCATGAAGATCTTCAAGACCGAGATTGTTTCCTACATTAGAACGTCATTATAAAAATGAAATACATTTGAAAACATTAAGAAATGAGGGCAGGGACTAAATGGATGGCTCAGCAGTTAAGAGCACAGACCACTCTTGAGTTGGTTTCCCAGCAGCCATGTTGGGTGGCTCACAACTGTCTGTAACTCCAACTCTGGGAGATCCAAAGTATCTAGTAGCAACGAACACCTGCACACATAATTTTTTAAATAATGAAAAAATTAATAAAAATACAAAGAGTTGAGGGCAAAAATGGAGAACATTCAGATGAAAAGGGAGGTCATTGCTGAATGACTGGCCTGTACAACCTAGATTTGAGTAAGTACACTCTGATACTCAAACAATGAAGCTATCTAATGAGCTACTCAGAATACATCACATTGTTTAGGCTGTACACAATTATAGTCTCTCCCAAAGAGAGAATAATATGTCATTCCTTGCATTCTTAGAATTCTCATAAAATAGTATGTTCAACTAGGTGTTCACAAATTTCCCCGAAATCCATCCAAAATTCTGAAACTAGCTAATTTTATTGCATGCTAGGTCAGAGACTTAGTTGAGTATTCTATCATGTTTTATCATATTTCATCCCAGCAAATGCCCAATAAGGGTACTATACTTATCACCCCATCTATGTAGAAATAAATGTAGTTGAAGGGCTTTTTTCCCCATAGCTGTTACATTTCAGAATTGGGACTCTAACCTAGGCTGATTGCAAGGAGCACATATGTTCTTAACCACTGTCTACAAAAGAATGCAGTTTTGATTGATCATGAACCACAGCTAAGCATACAAGAGCAGGCCTATCTCTCTGCTCCCTGCCTCTTACTTCTGATGTCAGTGAAATGGTTAGAGGCAGTATGGAGAGATTACACAAACTATACCTGCACTAGCACACAAAGAAAACACCTAGGTCACGGTCCAAAACTGACCCCACATGTATGTCTTCTCTACCAGACCAGAGGAGGCAGGCAACAGTAAAGATTTTCTGCAATTACCTGAGAGTAGAAGACATGGACCATGATGGATCATTGCCCCAGAGACCAAAAGATGAGCTTAGTTCAGTATAAATATGATGTAGATGGTAGAAAAGAGAATTCCATAGTCAGCAGAGGTTCAAAATGATTGGCACACATGCACATATGTAAGCAGATATTTGGAAATGATGAGTAAACTGGTCAGATATGAATAAATGAAACATAAGACAAAAATAATGTCCAAATCCTTTAATATGTCACACACATACACACAAAAACACAAAAAAATAAAATAAAATAAAAAAGAAAAGAAAAGCTCAATTTCCCATGAGCTCCAACTTTCTGGTTCCAGAATACATATTTCTTTCAGGTCAATTCAACAAAGCTTTCCTCTTACTGTCTTAGAAAATCATCAAATCTATGTAGATCAGAATGTCCTTCCCATGCTGGGTATGTTTCTTCATGTAATTTCCATATTTCAATGAATGAAATAATTCACCAAAACCCAAAACAAACAAATAAAATATAAACCATATATATATATATACACACAAAAAACAACACTTCACTCCCATATTTAAATTTTCACATGCCGTGGTATTCAAGCTTGTAATTATCTTCTTAGTCACTTTATCATCTGCTGAGAATGTGACAGTAGCTTCCCGGCTAATCCATTACCTTTACTTTCAATGCTGTCTCTAAGCCTCTTTCCAAGATTGCCAAATTGTTATTTTAAAATACGCATTTACTGATCTTTTAATCAAAATCCTCCGTGTTTGCTCATTTCTTTCAAATATTGTACAAACTCTTCAAGATGTCATAATAAGGCCTAATTTCACATAACCTCCTTCTAAGCACAGTAACACCAAACCGTGGGCACATCTGTTATGGAGAACTTTGCCAGCAATAACACATACCATAGATCACAGAATCTCATCCTTTTCCATAGACCCAACTAAGCCACTCCTCCAACTAGAACATGGCCTCCATTAAGTTCCACTTTATATGATTTAATTAACATTACTTATTTTTCCAAAATTTCTGTGAAGACTCCATCTCAATCAGCAGTTCTCTACTGCTAGAAGATCAAACAGGCCCATTACATGCTCACTAAAAGGGGTATCCAAAAGCTAAGAAGAGAATTAAATGCATTCTTTTTTATTTGAAAGCAATAAAACCCTTACGCTAGGTAAACCAAAACTTTGTTGGTCTTCGTTGCTAATTTTATGGCTTACCATTATTTTTATGTTTAATTGAAAAGGGATACAACATA
Source organism: Peromyscus eremicus (assembly GCF_949786415.1). NCBI lineage: Eukaryota > Metazoa > Chordata > Mammalia > Rodentia > Cricetidae > Peromyscus > Peromyscus eremicus. The sequence goes on along the minus strand of NC_081419.1, from coordinate 24,737,546 downwards.
ATCTTACTGGGCCACCAGGGTTCTCAGGGACTAACCAGAATATCATGGAGTCTGGGAAGCCCCACACACTGACTTTTAAGAGCACAGATAGTCTTATTCTCAGACATCCCAGCAGATGATACTAATTATAGGGTGTTTTGCTCACACCAGGCCATAAGCAATGCCATGCCTCTTCCCTTAAAACTTTATTTGTGCGGTGACAAAATTCTATGAGGAGCCTATTTAGTGGCACATACTACATTGTTATCCAAAAGGTCATGGGACCTTTTAATCCATTTTTAAAGTCTAAACTAAGACATATGCTAAATGAGAGCCAAAGTATTTTGAAAGTTATAATGAACTCTTATGGTAAAAATTATATTATACAAAATGTAAACATCTGTATTTAAGGAAGATAATGGTTTAGCTCCAAGAAATAATAGCTAAGCAGCAAGCAGCAATGACTTAAGCAAGTGCTTTACAATTAATGGAAATAAAAAGTACATATTATTACAGTAAATGGATGCTGAGAGAATGAGACAGGAGGTAAGCCATACCAATGTACTCTTAACAAACTGGAGCAAATTCAAGCTTGTATAAATCAGTCTCCCCCAAAGAGGGAAACTACAAAAAGATCAAACTTCTTTAAGTTCAAAGATGTTAAATTCTACTCTTTAAACCCCATTACGTACATAGCGGCTAGTAGAGCCATTTCTTACCTTCAGGAGATTCAATTCCCCTCTTTAAAAGAGATCTTTAAAAGCACTGTTGGCCTGGTGTCTTGGACGGCAGATCACAGAGTTCCAAAGCCCTTAAGACGCTGTATCACTAAGTCTTAACTGAGTCATAATTAACTTCATTGGGAATTACAGGATAGCAACTTAGAACAAAATTTTGCAGAACATTATTGGTATTCTTCTACTTGGTAATTACTACTTCAGTGAAAACCTCAAGTAAGAAACAGAGGGCAGATTTTGGCCCTCAACAAGAAGCATGTCAACTAACTGGCCCAACTTATAATGCCAATAAAGGGTACATTAAAATTTCCCATGAAATTTCTCCCATTAGGGCATCGATTTCATCATGAATGTAGAGTCAACCAAAATGACTGCTCCCATTCTTTACCCCGGCTGCATGAAAAGCCATGAAAAGGTGGAATACACTTAGGTAATTGCTCTGTATGCCAGACAACAACCGTTGAAGAGCAAATGTGTAAAAACTGAGTAAAGAGCTGGCTGTTGCTGACACTTTGGCCACATCATTCATTTTTGCCACCACAGCATTAATTATCCGAAGAATAAGATTAAGTCACTAAAATTTAGGCTCATGCTTCAAAATGAGAAGACAATGTTCTATTCAGAATGGTAGTTATACACTATAAAACTTCCAGTTACTCAATATACAACTCTTTACTACCATGAATTGTGTGACATGAGATTCTTGAAGTTCTATCATGAATTTCCATCAAAAGTATTTAGTTGGCACATGGTGATCTAACTTTTATCGTAAAGATGGAGAGGTTTCCCCTCTTTGGTTTGCTAGCTTTACATGACAGTAATCAGTTGGAAACCAATTTTAGATTACTACCAATTTTGCACTTGAGTTTAAAGTATACTGAAACATCTCAAACGGATGAAGTCTATAGGAAAACAATATGTTAAAACTATATTCTCATCTTTCCTATTAGTGTTCCCCCAGTAATTCACCTGAGGCCTGAGGAAAATGACTAAGACATTTCATCTGATGACTTCGGTGTGGAAACTTAGCCAAGCTTTCAGTGGAAAGCTCTTAGTACCACTTCCCCAAACAGCCTCTAAATGATTCTTCCCTGTTCCAAAGGTTTTGTTTTTACCACTACCAGCTCATCTCTACTTGTTCCTTGTATTAGTTAATTTTTTTTTTTTTAATCACGGTGCCAAGATGCTCAAGAGAACAGACTATGAGGGAAAAGATTTATTTGGGCTCCTGTTTTTTTAGAGGACCCTGTCCACTTATCATGGCAGAGGAGGAATATTACAACAGACTGCTCTCATGGCGGACCACAGGAAATAGAGATGCAGGCAAGAATCTGGGAGAGCATAACCTTCAAAAGCTCAGCCTTAAAGACACACGTTTGCCAACTTCAGGTCTCAAAGGTTCCTCACTTCTAAAACAGCGCCACTAGCTGGAGGCCAGGTGCTCAAACTCATGAGCAGATGAAGAACATTTCAAATTCAAGCTGTACCATCCCCACGTCTCAGTAACCACAACAGTGAGAAACAAAAGAAAAACCAAACCAGAATGTCCTACCAAGCAAGGCAGACTGCTCTCCCATGGGCCAACGCGCCCATCAATGCACCATGTTTGTTAACATTCGGAAAGACATTTGCGCAGAGCACAAATTGACTGAGCTCCTGTTTATATCAGAGATTTCGGAAGCGGCAGGAGATTTATTCGTGGAATCTTAACACCCATTCAGACTATCGTAAAACACAAAGGACCAGATTCAATAAAAACTCTTTCCAACTTCCACAACAGTTAAGTCTGCATGAGCCTTCAAAACAAAATCAATTTTTCCAGTTTTGCATAGGGCCGCTTTGACTTTGGAGGTTTGGAAGCCAGCTGGGGCATTTCCTAGCTCATTCCCTGAATTACTTTCAAAAGTAGTTTTGAGGACCACAGTCCATCAGAAGTCAGTCTCCCCCCTCCCCGCCCCACTCCCTCGCATCTTCCTCCCTGCCCCCTCTTTCTCTCTTCTCTTTTTAAAAACATATTTCAGAGTACGTCTCATAAAGAACAAACGACAGAACCACAGCATATGTCTCATGCAGAACTGGCCCATAAACAGAATTCTTTGGTACACAGTGAAAAAATATTTTTGATTCCATACTCCATACTACAGTAAAGCTGGGTATAATCACTTTTAAAAATTGCTGTGCCCGTGGACAGCTGTTCTTCATACATACTGGGAATGTTTCCTTTACATTCCTAAGGACATAACTGTTTGACGCTAAGCCAATACCTTTAGAATCGGTGAAAGATAAACACGCCCGGTGCTGATGCCTTGTTCTCCCAACAAACTTTCTCCCACAACTAAAATGTTAAAGCTTTTACCCTCCAGCCCACATTCTGACATTAGTCCAATAACTAATGTTCTGTCCAAGTAAAATATATTTTGTCATAGCTTGAAAATGTTACCTTTCACAGAAGTATAGTGTTTCTGACCAGCGGGGAACATATGTCAACATTATCTATTATTACCCAGTGTCAAGACCGAAAAGGGAAGGTGGGCGGTGGATGTTAATAGCGACTTAAGCGATTTCTAAAAGAGGCATTTGAGAAGTACAGAGCCTAAAGTTTCAAACGTTTTGTCCTCTTTTCGCTGTGTCAGCAAATCTCCCCTCCCTCCCCGCCCCCACCAAGGGCAACGCTGCCTCTGACCGACGCCTAGTTCTCCTTTTAATTTTAGCCTATGCTTCGCTAAGCTGGAAAGTTTGAAAAATACCCTAGAAAACTCCTCTGCCAGGAGACAAAGACAACAGCCTACCACCAGGACGGCAGCGACTCCCACGCGCTAAGAGAAAGATTTGCAGTCACAGAAGCACAAGAGTTTTGAATGAGAAAACTTATTTTTAGTTCTCAACTACTTGTCCAGTGTTTATATCTGAGGTTTAGGCCTCTCGTCGGACACTGGAGGAGTCAGGGGCAACACTGGGTAGCAGTGTTAGCTGCAGTGAAGCGGGGAGAAAGCACCTCGGCAGTGAAATGCAGTTTCTTGACAGAAGTGTGATGTGGTGCTTAGGGATGGGTCTCGCCTCTTCTTCAGTGGTGGTGCTATGTGTAACGTAGGACCTGGGGAGACTGTGGTTCCCAAAGCCACGTCCTGGGCAGTCATGACCATGAGTTGAAGGCTTTCTTCAGGTCACCAAGCTGTGAACAGCTAAGTTCTCCTTAGTCTTTGAGCCATGTGGTTTTAAAAAGCGTTTCACCAGGAAAGGACTTGGCTACTCCTCACCACACAAGCATCTTGGAGAAGAGTTTACTTGGGGGCAGAGACTGAAACTTGGGTCCTGCTTCGGGCCTGGAATAGGAAGTACTCAACAGTCGGCCCCAGTTCCTGGAGGTCTGTGTATTTTCCATCGGGAGCATCAGGTCTTAGGGCCCCAGGAAAGTAACTTTTCAATCATTCTTCTCAATTGCATTAGGAGTTAATATTTCCCTTTGAAAAAAAGTCAGTCAGAAATCAGAGATTATAGGCCCATTGGAATGTATCTCTTGTGGTGAGGAGACTCTAAGAACTACAGAAAACTCAGTCGTACCAGACCATGCGTCACAAGACTGGAGGGGATGGCCATGCTTACTGTTTCGAATTTAGGAGGAAGTTATCCAACTTGTTCTTCCTCATCTCACTCATTTCTGAGGAAGAAGTCACACAACAATAGTTTCCTTCTCGAAGCTGTCTGGCTAAGGCAAGCGCAGGTTTTAATTGCCCATGCCGTCTGCACTGCTGTCCTAGCAGGACATTAATTTTCAAGTGCAGAAGTCCACCTTCACCCCATTGCCTGATGCATCAGCAAAGCCTCTGAGGAGCTGGGCAGAGATCCTTGCAGCCTCGTGGGTGAGGTGGGAAGCCCTCTTTCTTTCAAGTAATCAATCCTCTCTCACAGACCCCTCCTGAGCCCCGAAGATAGGGAATACACAGTATTCATGGCCAAAGATAAAGTGGATTGGTTCCTTCTCCTTGGGAAAAGGCCTTCTTCAAGTTCACCTGAGCTGACAAGCATAGAAGATGTTTATACGAAGAGCACTCACTGTCACACAGGGTGTTCTATAGACGATTCATCAGACATGGAAGTGGAAAACAACTTTTTTTTTTCTGGTTTTTAGAGACAAGGTTTCTCTATGTAGCTTTGGTGCCTGTCCTGGAACTTACTCTGTAGCCCAGGCTGACCTCAAACTCACAGAGATTGCCTGGCTCTGCCTCCCAAGTGCTAGGACTAAAGGCCTGCACCACCACTGCCCGGCTGGAAAACAACTTTTTTTAAACCTTTTTTTAATTAGATTTTTTTTCTTTTCTTTTCTTTTTTTTTTTTTTTTTTTTTTTTTTCCTTTTTGGGATAGGTTCTCATTCTGTAGCTCAGATGTGCCTCCAAACTACTATGTAGGCCAGCTGGTTCATAGCAATTCTTCTGCCTCAGCCTTCTGAGTACTAGGATAACAGACATGAACCATGAGCCACCATGCCTAGTGACTAGCTTGTTGTTTATCTATTTATTCATTTATTTTAAGACAGGATTCATGTAGTCCAGGGTGGTTTTGAACTCCTCATTTAGCTAAGGATAACCTTGAAATTCTGATCTTCATGCCTCTCCTCCTCCAAAATGCCAGGATTCTAGGCATATAGAGCCACTAGTCCTGATTTTTATACAGTGTTGGAGCTCAGTGTAGGGCTTTTGGCCTACTAGATAAGCACTCTACCTGACTAAGGTACATCACTGACCAAGCTACATCCCTGTCCAACCCCCTTATTTTTTAAATAACAAAACTGAATCAGATTCTACCCTATTTTGGTACCATATCATAGAGAACTAAGTGATAATATTGGAAGTTGGGATCCTGGTCTCTGTCTTAGTAGAGGGAATAAGGTAGGGCTTGGAAACGGTCTGAGAAGGTAGAACAATTGCAAATGAAAGCCCACACAAGACTAAGCTACATAGCAAAATCTGGGGGCGGGGGAGGGAGAAGAAAAGAAAAAGCAACAAAAACAAAATGCCAAGGAGAAACAGAAAAGCAAAAAGCAAAGGTGAAGGAAGGAACAGGTGCGCAGTGGGGACTTCCCACCTCTCTGAGCCTTCAGGCTCTCAGCGTGTGCTCTTCACATGGCCCAGACACTCTTTACAGGGACGCTATTTCTCAGCTAAGAAAGGAGTGCTGAGGGTACAGACCCAGGGGAAGACAGGTGCATGCTCCAGGCTCTGGGTTCAAAACAGAAAAGGAAAAAAGTAGACACAATAAAAATATATGTATGCACTGTAATTATTATTTCTAGAAAAAAACTCTGGATGTTAAGATGAAAGAACATTGAGTACTTCCTACAGTGGGGCTGGCTATAGCTGGGTTCTCATTCCAACCACAACACAGGGAGATAGATTCACAAGAGTTCACAAAACAATAACATATGCCTCCCAAATAATAACAGCATTACAACAATTTTAAAGTATACTGACCAGTTAACTTAATAGTCTGTTATTGAGCCGGGCGGTGGTGGCGCACGCCTTTAATCCCAGCACTCGGGAGGCAGAGCCAGGCGGATCTCTGTGAGTTCGAGGCCAGCCTGGGCTACCAAGTGAGTTCCAGGAAAGGCACAAAGCTACACAAAGAAACCCTGTCTTGAAAAAAAAAAAAAAATAGTCCGTTATTGTGTTTCCTTTTTTCTCAAGAACGACCTGATCTCTAAGGAGAAATTTAATTTGTATCATCATTTTATAATCATGAACACCAAAGATCAAAACAATTTAGAAAGTAGCCTGGCAGCTACTAGCCAGTCCTACAGGAAGAAGACCCATTTGGAGCCATGCCCACCTGAGTGAGTTCACCACAGCATGCTGTTGGCAATCATGGCAGTTTGCTTTTGCAAAACCAAAGGACATTTTCATTAACTCCCAAACATGCTTCTCAAAGAGTAGGTACTTCAGGGAATATAATGGGAAATGGAAACCTAACTTCAAGAAATTTGTTTTCTCACAAGGAAGTGAAACAGCTTAGTTTTGAAGGTGTAAGTGCAATCACAAAAAAAAATTAATCTTAGGAGCTACTTTTGACTGCACTTGCATTTTGAGATGGTCGGATCTAAGAAAAGCTGAAGAAGCATTTTACGCTAAGGTTGCCAAGAACTAAGTTCCCTTTTGAGGCTAGAAACTTTTTTCATAGTAAAAGCAGGGGGAGAGTTGACTGCCCATTGATGCATTAGCTGATGTTCTGTGCACCTATATGCCTCACTGAAGTTCTGTACACTTCACAGGAGCGTTTATGAACTCTACTGAAAATGTCAAGCTATATCAATGACGTTTTTCACACAATTTGCCATCTAAACGTGTAAATGATGTATAATATCAACCAAACTTCACAGGAAAATTGGTAGAGAAAGAAAACTATTCAAAAGAGGCAACAAAGACTAAAGAATGACCTTTTCTCTGGGTGTCACTTAGCAGCCACCTGGGCATGCATAGGCAACTTTGCCAGTGCCAGCAGAGAGCACACGCACATGTGGGATGGGTGAACAGGGAGCAGCTTGTGCTCCAAAGCCCTCTTTGCACCTTTTCCTGGCTAACCTCATTACAAGTCTCACCTCTAGCTGTGGCCGTGATTAATGGATACCAATTGCCTGAATTTGGAGTGAGTGTTAATATACCCTCATAGAGTACAGGATGAGGTTCCTGTCTTCAATTTCTTAGAGACGTTTTGCAGAAAAATACTAAAACATATGACAGATCCCAACATAACCAGCCAATAGCAGAGAAGGAAAAGAATTATGCCAAATTAATAAATCTGAAGCAGTAAGCACTGTAGAATCTAGCCAATTATTCGAGACTTGCTCATTGCCAGCTTCCAACACCACATAGTCAGTGTGTTTGGAAGCCACTGGGAATAGCTGTGAGGTTTGAGAATAGTAAACTAATAAGCTGCAACCAAGTCAATGTTTGAATAGTATAATCTTTCTAAGGAAAGTGGTTACAGCGGTTAGTTACTATAACTGAAAAGCTTACAGTTTCTGTATATCTTTCATCCAGTAATTCCCTTTCTAGAAATATGTTCTAAGAAAATAATCAAGAATGTGAACATATGTTTGGTTACATGGAACATTTATGCCAGCCCTATTTATATTCTTGAAAAGATTGGAAACAACCTTATGCTCCACAATAGAGGATTGATTAAGTAAATAACAGTGCAGCCAGGACAAAAGGCATGTTTCAGAATATTTGATGACAGAGAAATATATTCAGTAGATACTCTTATTTAGAAGGGAAGATTTGGAAATTATGGTAGGATTTACATTATTTGACATGGATGAAATGTTTAGAAGGATGTGCACTAAAATACTAACAATAGTGCGTGATTTAAAATTTTTCCCTTCTTATTTATCTAGACTTCCTAGATTTTCTAGAATGTGCTTTTCAGTAAAGCAGAAATGACTACTACCAAACTGCATAAGAAATGTACAAATACAGCAAAAGTAATGTATATTAACAAGCACATTCATTGTCATAAGCATTTCCCACTAGAAGTGAAAATCCCTTTCCAACACAGATAAAAGGTGGGGAGGACTAGCTCTCTGTAATTACTCTACCTTGCTATAGTTATCCTTTAATATCAAATATCCAAACTATCTGACAGCAATACTGAACAACACCAGTTTAATCATAAAGTGTTAGGTAATAATCAATCTGAGTGTCTATAATCTTTTAGTGTCTTAGTCTAATTACAAATAAAAGGAGACAATCTTTGACCCATCCTCAGCTCTTTGAAGAATATTAGACCAATCAGGCTAGAACAATGCTTTAATTTCATTTGGACCTAGTTCCTGCTTTAGAACAGGATTAAAAATAAATACGGGGAAAGTGAGTCATCTGATTTACATTGAACATAATGCAAATAAGTATTTTTAATAGATGGTCAATACCTAAAATACTCAGTTATAGCAGATTAGGGTGACTTCTTACTGGAAAATTTGAGTAATTTTAATCTTACTGCAGATTTTTCAGCCTGTCAACTCAGAACTCATTTATTTTTGAAGAAGAGAAATCTTTTACTTGGAGACAAAGGTAAGTCACAGTACACCTCAAACTAATTAAAGATGAATCTTTTATGTAACAATAGTACAAAGAAAAAATCAAATTGTATTTAATAACTCAGACAAAACAGCCATCCAGCAGAAGAATATTGCCTTCTTTTAATTATTAGAATAAATCATTTCATGGAAAACTATTTGGCACACAGTGACTATAAGATGATGATAAATATAACACAAAACAATAAAAGGAGAGGGATTCTCTATCCAGGGAAACTCATGCCAGTCTCAGGGGAAACCTCTGAAGAATCATGTGCCGAGAGGCACCTTAGATGCCTCAAAATGTCTGTGTTACTCCCCAAAGACCTAAACAGAGCCTTGGCCAATTGAGGTTGACCCATTTTCATCTTTAGGACCTACCCTTTTGTATTATTCCAAAGCAGACCAAGCCCTGAAATGCTGTTCTCAGAGAGTTCTTGTTGTTAGGATAAAATAATGCAGGTCTACTGGTCACTAAGTGTGGGTTGGGGAGCATAGACTCAGAGCTTGTCCTGTTGAAGAAACCCAAGTCTGGTAAGACAGAGTGCAACTGGGGACAACCTGCCCGAGCTCTGCATCCTTTTCCAGATGTTGTGGTACTGAGAACCAGGCAAATTCCTAGCCTTCTAACTGGTTTTAGTCTTAAGTCCCACCACAGATGCTTGGAAGCTACACTTGTGTTCTGGCTACCTTGTAGCAGATAGACATTTAGTTAAAAGCAAGAACACCAACAATCTAAATCAAATCGTTACTTTCTGTCATCCCCTTGGAATGGCTTTACCATGTACTCTGTGAGACATAGATGAGATGGTTTCTTCCCATAGGCAGATCTTCACAAACTATATGACAAAGCTCACTTCTTACTTTTCCTAAAAAGTATATTTGCTATAATAGCTGGCTCTGGACTTCCTACTAAATTTCTGTGAATTCTTTCAATAAAGGTCACTACCTACCAATATCCTTAACTATAATGAAAAAAATAGAATCTCACCCTGAGGAGTATTTTTTCATGAGGCATATGTCATATTTTAGTAATTTGGTTCCTTCTAAAATTCTGGTAGGTTCCTCTCAAATACTGGTGCACCTATCCTAATTCTTAACTATGTTGGTCACGACTGAAATGCTCTCTACTAACTAACTCCACCTAATTAGGTTATTCAGTGCCTCATACAATTTTGCTAACTATATTTGCAAGACTCTGGACATTTTCTTCTGAAAAAGAAAACCACAATTCTCTTGGGCCAGCAGGCTGGCTTAGTGACCTTTGTCTCATTATCCTAAAAGACTGGAATTCATCATACAAGAGAAGAACACAGACAACAGAGGCTCATGAGAAGCAGAAAATCCTAATAATGACCATGGTTTGCAAGAGTATAACCTTTGACCCTGAATAGCACACAAGGCCTGGTCTATACAAATTCAACAGTACAATGAGATAGGAAAAAGAATAAAGAGTGTAGTTTTTCAAGAATTTTACCCACAAAAAAATTGATGGTCAAATTATGATTATTTATGTGGAGAAGTTTAGAAATACTTTCAATTTTGTTGATTTTTTTTCCAGACAAGGAAACCTAATCATTTTTATAATAATACTTATTGTTACTAGTATGTAATTTACATAAGAAAAATTTTTATCTGTTTTTAATTACTTATAGTCTTAGAGATTAAACCCAGGACTTTGCACATTTTAGGCTAGTGGTCTCCCGTTGAGCTTCATTCCAGCCCCATGCAACAGAAAGTTCTTCATGCATATTTTCTTAAGTAATCTGTATAAATGCCCTTCTTAGTTCCTTAAGGAAATCAAGTTTCACCAGGTGGTAGTGGTGCACACCTTTAATCCCAGCACTCAGGAGGCAGAGGCATGTGAATCTCTGTGAGTTCAAAGCCAACCTGGTCTGCAGGGTGAGTTTCAGGAAAGCCAGAGCTGTTACACAAAGAAACCCTGTCTCAAAAAAACAAAAACAAAAACAACAACAAAAAAAAAAGAAAGGAAGGAAAGAAGATGGGAAGAAAGAGAGAGAGAGAAATCAAGGTTCAGAAAAAGTAATCAACTTGTTCAGTGTCAAAAATCTAGTAAGCCAGAGCTGGTGAGACATCTTCACAGTTGAAATCACTTACTGCTCTTGAAGAGGACACAGGTCTGGTTCCCAGCACCCACATGGAGGCTCACCACCTTTTGTAACTCCAGTTCCAAGGGTGATTATAACCCTCTTAACAATCTCCAAGAGTACTATACAAACATGATGCATGTACATACTTGCAAGTAAAACACTCATATACATAAAATAATAACAATATGTATTTTAAATCTACTGAGTTGTGGGCCTTAGGCTCAGTGGAGGCCTACAGTTTCTACAGCCCATGCACTACACTATATAGATGTTTCAGAGGAGAAAATAGAGGTATAGGAAGGAACCTGGAAATCTTCATTCAAAACATAAATGTCAAACTAACTTAAAAGGTAGAAATATGCTTTTCAGAAGTAGAATAAAAACAGTGAATTAGGAATTAAATAATTTTATAAAATGACTTATAATGATATTCTGCTATACCCATAGATCAGTGTCTGGCTCAGCCATCGTCAGAGAGGCTTTGTCCTATAGTGGATGGTGGCTAAACAGAGACCCAAAACTGGACAATGAGAAGAGGGTGAGAGACTTTGGAACAGTCAGTCCTAAATGGGATGTCTTCATCAAATCCCTCCCCTCAGGGCTCAGGGAGCTATGTGAAGAGGAGGTGGATGGACTGTAAAATCCAAAGGGGATGGGACACCATGGAAACATGCCCTCTCAGACACAGCAGGACTGATGCACATAGGAACTCACAGAGACTGGCAGCGTGCACAGGGCAAAGGCACATAGGCCCCAGTGCTGAAAGCGAAAGTGGACAGGAGCTCTCATCCCTAACCAAGAAGCTGTGTCTTCAACTGACAAGTGCACATAAAGGGAAAAAAATCCATTTTTAGGATTTAGTGCCTCCAATAGAGTCTCGCTGGGTATACAAACCACACTTAATGGCAGGTCCCATGCCCAACAGTAGACGGCCAACACAAAATGAACACAATGATGTTTTTGGAGACTTTTTTTTTGTCTCAATTTGCTTTCTTTGGGTTTTTTTTTTTTCTTACTAGTCTTTTGCTTGTATATTATGGTTTCCAAATTTGTGTTTTTATGGTGTGTGTGTGTGTGTGTGTGTGTGTGTGTGTGTGTGTGTGTGTGTGTTTCTCCTGCTTTTTCTTTGTTTTTGTTTTATTCTCTCTCTTTTTTTAATTTGCCTGTTTCCTCAAGAGAGAGAGAAAGAAGGCATGGAGTTGGAAGGGTGTGGGGGTTGAGGAGATGAGTAAAGGGAATTTATGACCTGAATATATCGAATGGGAAAAGGTGATTTTCAATTTGAAAAGAAAAAATAATAATTTTATAATTGAAAATAGCAATACAACTTAAATGAAATTGACTGATAACCTAAAAATTAAAGTTTATAAGGTATTCCAGCAGTGCTGAGTAGCTTGTTCAAACTCTGCTAGAGTAAATTTGATGCCCTGGATGTTTCCTGGACTTTAGCCAGCTACTTAGTTACTGATCTTATAATTAGTTACGCTGACTGTCCAGACAGCCTACAGTGCAGGCCAGGAGCTATGAGACTGCATTCCTTAAGTTCATATCATATAGTCTTGGACAATAATCACAATAGTAGACACAGTATGGTATAATTACAATAGCTTTAGACTGAGGCAAGAGCCAAAATTCTCATTGTAGATTTACTAATCTTGTGAGCCTAACAAATTAACTTGATTTCTTTGTGTCCTATACTTACCATTTGGGAAGAAGGAAATTTGTTTACTCAACCAAGTTGCACTCCACTTCCAGTGGCTCCATTCTCCTGAGACTCACAGCTTGGTAAAGGGTGGGAGGACCAGAAAGTTGCAAAGACAGAAATTCCATAAAGGAAGTCAGAAACTGATAGGTAGAAAAGTAACACAGGGACGTGTGACAGCGGAGGCAGAAAAGAGACACATGTCTTGCTTTTACCACATCAAGACATGATTGTCTCATTTTGAAAAAGAACTGAATTGGCTCAGGATAGCAAGAAGGTAAGATTTTACTGCAAGGAAGGCCGTGAAAGTCGTAGGATTCCTGGATGAGTCCCAGGAGCTTTCCTTTTCAATAGCTCTGTAACTGAGGGTGGTGCTCCCTTGCATGGAGGAAAATGGCGATGGTCATGTTTTAGAATTGTTTGTCTTCCAGATATGACACTGAGTAATCTCTGAGCCTGATTCCAATGACAGCACTCTGTAATCACACACCGGAACCAAATAAGCCATTTGGAAAGGTGTAAGGTGGTGGGAAATAAATTAGATCCATACCAATGGGCAGCTTAGGACAAAAGAAAAGAAAAGAAAAGAAAAGAAAAGAAAAGAAAAGAAAAGAAAAGAAAAGGGAGCCAAGAGAATCTAAAATAAGTACAAGCTAGGAGCTCAGTTGGTATTAATGAACTCTAAAACCACAGTCTTCTGGAAAACTATACATACATGGCATGCTGAAGGGGTCCCAAGAAGACAACAGGGTGGAGCCCAGCAGATAGAAGCCCACTCCGCAGCTCACTCGGTGCCTCTTTATTCTTGAAGGGCTAAATGAGTAGGGACTACAAGAATTTGTCTGGGTGGGTTTAGTGTGAAACCCGCCATTTTATTTTGTAAGGGCTGGACTTATCACCTCAGAAGTGTGAAAATGGGTGTGAAAAACATTCCCTCTCCCACCCTTATTTCATCTAATAAATAATTTGGTTTTTTCTTTAAAGCCTTTGCTCAACCAGCAAATGAACCAAAATACCTTGTTGTTCCTTGTGTCAAAACCTCACCTTTTAAAACATAATTTTCTAAAACTCTTGGGATCAGAAATTTGGTGTCACCATAGGTTCGGTCAGGCACAGTCAGGATTAGTTGCTATGGGACACACTCTCTTCTCCCTCTGTTCCACATTATCACATTCAGAAATATTCCTTGGCACCTGTGTGCCAAAGGGAGATTCTCTTGAGATGTTCTAACACAGTGTGAGGAATCACCTCCACTCCCGAAGAAGAACCTTACCTTGCTGTAGGGATGGCCACCAGCACTGGGCAGACGTCATCTGTTCTCCCCACTTAGATACAGCCAATGGTCCCTGGAAGTGCTGCCTGGGAAAGCATCTTGTAAACTGTAAGGCTCTACACTGATATAAAATATGATCATTAGGTTTTTATTTGAATATGAATGTGTGTTGCTTGTAAGTGGAGGAAATCCCTCCAGTTTTCTCGCTCCTTTAAGGTTAGTTTACAAAAGCAAGTGCTGTCACAATCACAGCTGGTTTTGACCAGTCTAAGCAAGGACTGTGGCTGAGAAGACAAGGGTGAGAGGCGTGTGCCAAATCAATGGGAGCATAGAAGTTTCGCTTCACTACTTGATGCATGACATTAAATAGCACTAAAAAAGTAGAGGGTATTTCACACTTTTTTTTTATATTTCTTAAGTGACAGGTTCCACCCAAGTCAAGTAAGTTCCAGCTTATTTTCTAACCTTTTTATTATTTCTCTTATGTTTTGAGATTATAATATGATTAATCATTTTCCCCTTTCCTTTCCTCCCTTAAAATCCATATATCTTTCCTTTCTCTCTTTCAAAATTGTGGCCTCCTTTTCCATTACTTGTTGTTAATGTATATATGTGTGTGCATACACACACACACATATATATATGTATGTATATATTCCTACATATGTAAGTACAACCTGCTCAATCTTTTGTAAGTGGACAATGTCATTTGATTTTTTTTTTTAATGTGAGCTTTGGATCCTGTCTCCAGTAAGCCTTTACTTACTTCTCACTTCCAAGAAACCACTGTTTGTGTTCCAGTCACTCAGTCACTGATACCAATGGGTTAGAGAACCTTCACACTCAACTATTCACATGAAGTTCTGTAGTCTTATAAATCTTAGTGTACAAACACAAGGAGATGCCTACTCATAAGGCCAAGTATGCTACCTTGCCTGGATACCTGCATCATTAATTTGACACCAGAAACTCTTAATGGTAACTTCACTTTGAACTGTACTAACAAAGTATTTCCTTTCTGTTGGACTGGAAAACTTAGATTATTAGTAAAGTTTTCTTCTACTGCTAAAATCACATTCAGAGACTGACTGTTGGAAAGAAGTAAGCAATTCACTCTGAGCACATGGAAGACGGAACCTGATGTGTAACATACAACTCTTAGAAATTCATTCTGAAGTTAGAACAAAAATCAAAATGTAGTGGAGAGGACATTCAGATTTTTTAAAAAAAATCCTAAAGTCTCTAGAGCATAGGTAAAGATTCCCTCCAAGGATACTCTGGTCACCAAACCCAAAACCTATTCAGAAACAAAAGAACAAAAGTAAGATTAACACAGGACAAAAATTCCACACTTTTATTGAAGAAGTGATATTTGAGCTATAAAGGATTTCCTGTCATTCTTGCTTTAAGTAATTTTATAATATTCTTTTGTTCTTGGGTTAGTCTAAATCCAAACAATCATGTATGCAAATGGCTCACTATGGCAGTGGATGACCCAACAGTGTAAACACTATTGTTTATCCAGAAGCATTATATGTTCATACACAAATGGCATTAAAAGCTTGTGGTCAGATCAAAAAACCACAACTGTAATTGTTTATTTATATAGCTCACCATTACTCCGTAGTGTAAGTTTACATTTTACAAAATTTCTAAACAATGCTGTTACTCTTAGAAGGGTGAAAAATGTATGACTTGCCTAAATGATTAAAGACAAACAGCTTAGGTCTAAGCCTGTGGCAAGATGCTTTAGTATGGAAATTATTTACTTTGCCCCGTCTTAAAATTCTCATTTTTAGGCCGCCCTTGAAACTCTATGATAACAGGGCCATTCAGTGAATTTCTGCATTTTTCTTTTTAGTTCAGGGCAGCTGGTTTCTTTCTTCTCTAAGCAGAAAGCTAAAGTATATTTATCACCCTAAGAATGACTCAAAACAAACAGGAAGTCTTCATCAGCCGACTCCTGGGCATAGCTGATATTAGGTACCGGCAGGGAGGAAACAGAGCGTCCATTCTCTAGGAGCCTTGCAGAAGGTACATGCAGATGCAGGCGATAACCAAGTTAGAGATGCTTCGAATGACCACCATGTCCTCCCAAGATTAAGTGGCGTTGCAACGCTCGCCAGCTTTCTGAGGCTACGAAAATTCCTCAGGAGTTTTCCTTTCCATTTCAGTTTGAAAGAGCAGTTTGAACTGGATACCAGGAGCCTCAGAATCCTTGTGAACCTAAGCGCCAAAGGAAACCTGGGCGGGAGCTATTCTGGGAGATCTGCCTTTGATCTGGTTGCTAGGAAAAAGCCCGGCTTTTGTCTGGAAGTATTCTGAATGGCTCCTTCAGTCAGAATGAGGCCTGCAGGTCACTGTCTGAATGAAGTGAAGAGGATTTTTTTTAACGCTAAAAATGAAGTTGTCGCTGTATGCCGCAATAAAGCTGGAGAGAGCGACTGTATTGCCATGCCATAGCAGCGGCTCTTCGCTACAACTTAAAACTCCAAGGTATATTGTGAAAATCAGTGGAGCATGCTTGCGGATCAAATATATGCAAATATTCCTCAGTGGCACATATGTTCCTAGAGACCTTCCCCTACACCTTCTTTTCAAATAAAACCTGTTTCAGATTCAAAGCACACTTTGTTTTTATTAGTACAAATGTTCACTATCAAACAATTTTTAACCTTATAAATAAATAGAAAGGCCTCACACCTAACTTTCCCCGACCAAACCAAAGTCGGTGGACCGTGTTGCTAACTACTAGTAATATTTCAAGAGTATTACGAAATACACGGGGGAAAAAATGCTTTTTCCCCCCTTCTATCTGTTGACTAATCTTGTTTAGGATAACATAAGTACCTTTGTATAAGGACTTTGAGGACAGTATCTAATCTTCCCAGATCCTGCTAAGGTAGAAAAGGAGGAAATCTTATCTCTATTCAACAGATGGAGAGGACAGAGATGCAAGGAGTCTGAATGACAAGCTTCCATCTGAAGTGGCACATTCTGTGCTGATGCAGGGAGAGACAGGACCAGGGCTGGAGTGTAACCCACCACCCATATTCCTGGTCCCTTTCAGAACCTGCATTATATTCTAGTGACCGCGATAGCTCTCTGTACATTCTTGGGAAAATGTGCAGCAGCTCTGAGGAGCAAGCCCTTGACCTTGGCACCAGTGAAATCAGGTGCAAATGAACAGAGCCACTGAATGAAAACCCAAGTAGCCTGAAGCAGAATGGGACAAACCAAGCCCCTTCTAAATCAGTCTGGAATGGGAAAGAAAGGGCTGTTTTTCACATTCATTACTTAATAAAACTTCATTAAGTTTTATTCTCTCTGTGGGTTTTCTAAATTTTATTTTGTTCTCCTAGCAAATCCTAAAATGTAAGCAGACACAAAAATAAGACAGAGCTAAAGAGAAAAATGCATAAATAAACATTCACTTTTAAAGAACAAAATGAAAGAGGAGAAAATGAACAGAAGTTGAGAACTTGGAGCCCACAGCAACACTGTTGAATGAGGTGATTCTGCACTTGTATTTGTGCTGCATAGTAAAGGTAAGAAATGTCTAACAATGAAAGGGATCCCTCTCCAAATAATGTCAGATATCCTCTTTTAAAGAAAGTACCTTATTTCTTGGAGAAAGTTAGAGTGGAAATAAATTCAGACTCACAGGAGTAGTGATCAGATGTTCCCCAAATGAACTAGGTGATAAGAGATGGCCACCTCAAGGAGGCTGGGGACAGAGGTATCTATCACACAGGAACACCTCTTCCAGTTTGAGCAGGAAAGCAGCCTGGGCTATCTCTTGGAATGCAATTACCCTGCAGATCACCAGGCAAAAAAATGCAGGAAGCCCAAAACAGATCTGCTTGCCAAAAGATACTTGGACAAGAAAGCAGAAATGTTTTCTAAGGAGTGTGACATCTCCTTTTACCTGCCTACTTACCCAAATCTCTTTTTGAACTTTTTATTCAGCTGTAGGAGATCTTTGGGCACTAAAAAAGTTTTGTAATTCTACCCTGAAAGGCACAAAGCAGATCTAGATTTTAGTATCAAATTAATGGATCCTGAACTCACAATCCAGGACTACTAGTGTGTTAAAAAACCAGCTCTGAATGTGGAGAGAAATCAAATTGCCTTCCTGGATCCGCGTAATGGCAACAGGCTAACAGTACCAATTAGCCAGCTACACAATGGGTCTTCATGAACTGCCACCGGACCAAATCTGAGGAACTCCTACTGAGTGGGACCCAAACCTGGGGACTTGTTCTGTCCTCAGTTATTCACCATGGCCCTGTGCAACCGTTCCAGCAACCCGCGAGGACTTGGCATGAATTTCGCAGTGTGTCGCCATGGCTAGAGCAAAGCAAGAGCCAAAAATGAATTAGGTAAAGACAGGAGGCTCCAGGCACAAATTCAGCAGGTGAATTTATTTGCAAATTACTCCTTTTAGCTTTCTTGTGTGAGATTCTCTTTAAATACTTGGAAGAAAACTTTATCATTCTTAAAGCAATATCTGGTTTCAATAATTGGTTCAGAACCAATCAGGCAAAAAATAATAAGGGAGTCCTTTTTTAAGTCATTATGCATTTATGATGGTATTATTGGTTTCGATGATGAGAATATTATTGTTAGGACTGAGTTGAGTTAAGCCATTTTATTTTCTTGGTGATTTCTCTATCATTTAATTGATTTACCTTATTCCTTCTGCCCCAACACACTAGTTTTCTGTGTTCTTCTTGCTCTTTGGATGAATTTGTGTAAAAGCCTTCTGCAAAAACTATCTTTTGGGACCCACAACCTCCTCTGTGAGCATTTGATAACACATGACATTCTACTGAAGTGTAAGTCCATCAGAAATTAGACACTAGATCATAGTTTTGATATTTTGGGAGGCTGACAAAGTACTAATAGCTAAGGCAGTGATCCTCCGCTCTGGTTTGGTAGTAGCCTGGAGTATCTCCAAGTACCTCCTAGATGGTGAAAAAACAAAATTACAAAACAATATCTGGAGAAAATTAATTAGAGTTTATCCTAATTTGAAATGTAAAAAAAAAAAATCTGTTGTTAGACATAGGAAGTGTGTCACAGTGGGACTTGGAACTTTGTGAGAAAACAAGCAACAATAGTCATTGAAACTCCTCAAAGCTTAAAATCCAGTATGTACTCCAAAAGTTAAAAGAAGAAGAAAAGAGACTCTATTCTTGTTCTTAGGAAGTTCAATTCTAACACATACCTTATGACACACTCAGAAAGGAACTAAGACAAAACCCATTCCAGGACATTTCCTCTAAAAGAATGCAAATAAGGCGTGCCGCATACTTTCATGAATAAAATAAACTCGATAATATCTAATAACGCCATGACGCTATTCAATGTGCCTAAATTACAGTTGTACTAAGAAATGAGAAAATCTCTGGAATGGGACCAGGATTGCTTTTTAATTGTCCATTAGAAAAAGGCAAAAAATAAAATCACCGGCAATGATTTCCTTTTGAGATCGTTCACCTTATTTTTGAAATGCGAAATCAAAAACACACTGTGAGGCTGAGGGATCCAAGCAGGCAGCTGTCTGCTCTCCTCAGCTCAGACATAGCAGCTACAGTAAACCCACAGTGCCAGCTTGAGCCTGGCCGGGCAACTAGCAGTGCCCGTAACAAAACCTTCACTTTTCAGTGTCCAGTGAGCCCACTGAGAGAGTCTCTCTCTCTCTCTCTCTCTCTCTCTCTCTCTCTCTCTCTCTCTCTCTCTCTCTCTCTCTCTCTCCCTCCCTCCCTCCCTCCCTCCCTCTCTCTCTCTCTCTCTCTCTCTCTCTCTCTCTCTCTCTCTCTCTCTCCCTCCCTCCCTTTTCTTCTGAATTAAGGTCTTACTATTTAGGGATTTCTTCCATTATGTGATATATTCCCAAAGCCCCTGAAAAACAATGACAATTTTATTTTCACATTAAAATTCCTCTCCCAGGGCCATATTCCATGAATGAATGGCTTGTAAGACACACCGCTAATAATAAAATCTGCCAACTGTGCCAACACAAGTGGAAGAAAAGCCCAGGAAAGCTGAGGCTGGCCAGAGAGCTTCTCCCATACCTACAGTGGCTGACGCCTTCCAAGAAAGCTGTGGAGTCGCCTGCTTATTTACGTGCGTGCTCGCCAGGAAGGTATTACTTTTAAAAAGTGAAAATAAATAGCTCCTGCAACCCCTTCCTTGCCTTGAAATTACTATTTCTATTAGAAAATAAACTTGTAAACTCCATCTGTTAAGATGCTCGGGAATCAGACCCCACAGAGCATACCAATGTGCGTTGAAGGATCAATCCTAGACTGGCAAGGGAAGGAACTAGAAAGGAGAAGGCAATTCCCATTCAGATTTAATGCCACTGTGAAAGGCTGCAGAAAAATCAAACACCACAAAAGTGATTGTGTATGTCACACAAACTCAACACATCTGCTGTCCCCAACACTGGTACCCTGTGCTACTGTCACTGAATTGTCTGGATTCCAGAGTGAATGCTGCCTGAGCTCTCCACCCAGTGGACTAGCCAAGACCTGGTTTTGTTTGTTTGTTTGTTTGTTTGTTTGTTTGTTTGCTTGCTTTTCATCTCAGGCTAGTCTTCTTTCCTCTACAACAACCACAACATCACCATCACCAAAAGACTTTTAATCCATTTATTTATCCACCATCAATAAGCTGGTATGTAAAAAGAAAGCAATTTAGCTAACGTAGAGAAATCCCTATATAATTTATACTATTCTCTATACCATCTACTGCACAATGCACGAGCTTCTCCCTGTTGCCACATTCTCACTCACTCTTCACCCCCCTTCATTTCACAAATACTCATTGAGCACCTACTATGTTCAAAGCACTTGGTTGGCACAGACTGTTCAGCACCAGATAAGACCAAGGAAATCTCCTTCTCCAGCTTAAATTCTCATAGTGATGTGGAGACAGAAAGACAACTCACAGACACTTCAAATTCTAAACTTCAAAAGCATTATCAAAGAAAACGCAATTTGGGGAAAAGAAATAAAGACTGAACTGCAGAAATTTACTTTTCCAAAATATGAAGGACAGTGACCTGCTTCCTAAGAAATGACAAAAGGGAGCCAGGGCTAGCACGTTGGCTCAGTTGGTAAAGGCACTTTCTGACAAGGCTAAAAACCTGAGTTTAATCCCTGAGACATGGGCCTACATGGTGGAAGAAGAGAACAAACTTATGCAAGCTGTCCTCTGACCTCTACACATGTGTGGTATGCACATGTCCATGGATATACTTGCACACACACACACACACACACACACACACACACACACACACACACATTATTTTTCAATGGCAAAATGAAGTAGTCACAACACAGCACTGAAGTTTAGTTGCCCAGGGAAGAAGTGGACATTTCAGCTCTTTTTTTAGAGAGGCACTCAGAAAAAGAAAAGAGAGTAGATAAAAACGTCCCGAGGTGAGCTTAAGAAAGACAAAAGAAGCCAGAAGGCTGAAGCATACTGAATTAAGTAAGCAACGGAAGGCTGGAAACTTGAGGCTCTTAGGGGCTAAAATTTATTCTAAACATAGTGGTCAACCTGCCTGGGATGTGAGACATGGAAGTGCCTTGGCATGACAGTGGTGTTGGCTCCCTGAAGAAGCAAATGAAGAAGGACAGCAAGGCAGGAGATGTTTTCAACTGAGAAGGGAAGGAGGGCATAATAAAGTTGTCATAACTTGTATTTCTTGAGAAGATGGTGGGCCGTTAAGTATAATGCAGACACTTGTAGGGACTGGAAGGTCTCAAGAGGTAGAAATTCACTTATTTAACCTTATCCTCCTTCAGGCCCTGGATTCTTGGGAAGTTATTTCGTAGCTCTGTGTAGCTCTTTCCTATCTCCTGTTATGTTGGAAGGTGAAGCTGTTCTGTCCCTCTCATGGGACACTCTTGGATAAATACCAAAACTTGTTCTCTCCTTCTCAGGCTAAAGAGGTGGGGAAACAGGCCAGAGGAAGTAGCTGCCTTAAAAAGTGATCAGGATTCAGGAAGGCAATACACCTGAAGTCATCATTATCTTGAGTGAAATAAGGACTGTCACTTTTCTGAAGTGCCTTGGCCTTGCTTGTAAAAGTGGCAGCCATCTTTCCAGTATGGTTGTGCTCTCTGAGGGGAGCCTGATACTCCCACGCCTTGAAAATATAGTGCATTTTGTATGTTCATATTCCTCATAAATAAAATCCCTCTGAAGATTTAATGAAGCCTTCTTCATCTCTATATATGGAAGATATTTTATTGACTTTTGTTGTTAAATGCTGAACATAAAACAACCAATTTTTAAAAACATTTTTATAACTTCTTCCCAACTAGATTCAATCCCCTTAAGGTAGAACTACTTTTATTCCCCACCTTACAATTCCATTTTTTATAATATATAGCTCTGTGTGTGTGTGTGTGTGTGAATACACATGCCACATAGAGAGATATGTATGTATCTCTGCATATAAACTATTGTCCATTTTAAAGTTTTCCTGAGTTAAATTCTTGAACAAATAATATAAGTGATGCATTGTCTTGCTGAAGTCACCAGGGATGCTTCTATTTAAAAAGAAAAACATCTTTAAAAAGAAAAAAAAAAAAAAAAAAAACCTCTTCATTTGCTGTGAACAGAAGGAATTACAGCAGAAAGGAACCACTCTAGCTCACAAGACTTGGGGAATCTGAAGACCAGAGCAAGACGGGGTGTTCCTGCTGGTGACATGTGTCCATCAACACCAATTAATATTTCTTGTACAAGGTGTGGGTATGGGCCATGAGGCAGGGCATTCCGTACATGTCCTTTAAACATAAAGACCTTATGTCTGTTTTCTCTTATATCAATAAAGAATGTTCATGCAAAATGTATGTGCTTATACCTTTAATTCTAGGGAGGTAGAAGAGGCAGGCAAATTTCTGTGATTTCAAGGCCAGCCCAGTCTATATAATGACTTCCAGACAGCCAGGGCTACATATCATGAGACTCTGTTGCTATATGTATATGTTGCTATATGTACTGCTTGTGACCACAGTTAATAATAAGCATCGATGGTGCCACAGGTTTGTGAATAGTGTAGAATCTCTTTGCATGTAAGAAAGGAAACCTTATCAAACATATAGGTATTTGCTGACTTTAAGATATCACAGGGACAGAGTTCTGTGAAGACATAAAGGGGAAGTGTATGGATATGAAACTAAATCGACAGCGGTCAGAGCTTACCTTTTTCGAAACTAAGCACCAATGCTAAAAGAGAGCGCATGTTTGGTCAGATGAGGCTGCAGGTGTAATCCCAGCAGTACCAAAGCTATGTTAATGGGCAGGCTGGACATCTCTGTTCACAAAACATCACCTATGCTAAATAGGAGGGGGTTTTTTTCTAAATAGGATTTTCTATCATTTCCATGAACATGATTTTATTATATTCCTTGTTCCTAGGTAATCACATACCAAAGTAATTATAAATGTAATTTTTACCATCCTACTTGAAGAAGAGCATTTTTCACCAGTAATGAACTAATGTTAAAACTCCAGAGCAATTACACCATCTATAATTCATTACAGCTCTCTCTGTTCATTCAGGTTTTCCTCCTTACCTACCTTCATTTTTTTCCATTCCCCTCCCTTTGCTCTCCTGCATGCTTCCCCATTTGTAAACAATTTGGTGGTCTCTCTTAGCTGACAGGCTGCATCTTCAGCCTCTCGTCAGCAGCTACCCTCTGGTCCACAGATTGAGCCACTTAACTGCAGGAATCCTTGTCTCATCGACTAACTCATCTTTTCTTGGTTCAGTTATAGCACATACTTTTTTCATCAACTTCTGAAGAGACTAACAAAGACTTCTCTCTTACACAGCAACACAAAACTCAGACTAATTTCTGATGCAGCACGCTTTACATTCTCAATATTTCTACATCACAATCTGTGAAATATCCTGAATTATGATTTAAAAAAAAAAACGGTCCAATTCTGTGCAGAAAGTTCATCTCTCCTGCTGTCTGATTGAGAAACTAAAGCACACTCAATCTGAAAGAAATGGGAGAGGAAACCACCAACATAACCATGAAATCCTGTTTCTTAATTTCTCCATGCTTCACTGTCTGTCATGGGTTCATATCTAGAACCGTATGAACTCATGCATGAATTCAGTTCATGTTTGGTCTTTTGGACTTTGTCCTTCTCTTTTTATCTTTCTTCCTTGCTATTCATACTTCTCCATTACTCATCATCAGTGGCAAAGCCCATCATTGCAAGTAAACACCTGTTCAGCTCTATTTGAAAGTAAAAAACCTCTCACACTTTGTATCTATCATTTGCTCTTGAGTGAGATTAGAAAAGCATATTAGCTCTTACTTCTCCTGGCTTCCTACCCTCCTCTTCAAGAAATAATATGCATTCAAATCAAGGCATTTATGTTTCATCAAAAGTGGTTTGGGCCACTACTTTTGTTTGCCTCTTTACCTACTGAAAGTTGGAACGGGGAGAGTAGCGAGTGAAAGAGGCTTTGAAAAGAGAGACATGATATCAGAATAATTCTGTAATAATGAACCTTTCCCTACATGACTCAAAGCTGATTCTGAATTTAGAAGATGGAGTGCAATTCATTCTTAAAGTGTAAAATCAAGTAGGAAGCTTAAACTTTCAACTAGTTTACTTGTAAGAAGTAAGCTATCACAAAGACATATTTTGATTTGTTTTATTTGCTGTCCTATCTCTATGACTACAACAGTGTCTGCCATGTAGAAGGGGATTAAATCAACTAAGTGTGAAAGGAATGAGCTACTTTTTCTTAAAATACTGAAACTTATTCACTAGCTGCCAAAAGTAGGCTCCTTCATGCACAGAGTAGCATCAACCGTGTACTTGGCCCCAACTTCCTCCTCTTGCAGAGAGCCAATAAAAGAGCTATACTTTTTAACCTAAGAGTCAAAGTTATCAACCTATTGTGTCACGCTACTTTAAAGTCTCGGATAATGATATTTGGTTATTTTTAGCTAATTTCTCTTATTTTGAACTAGAACGAAGTATTAACAAAGATTAAAAACAAAATCACCAACTCATAGCAGGAAAATACATATCAAGAAGACCAAAACAGTGTGCAGATGCTGTGAGATAGCCTCCCTATAGCACAAACTGGATCCTGCTGTTAGCACTCGGGTGTGTTACATCAACCCCGCACAGACCCATCAATGTAAAAGAAATGAGTAGAAGGATGGGCATGGTGGCACACTCCTTTAATCCCAGAACTTGGGAGGCAGAGGCAGTGGTTCTCTGTGAGTTTGAGACAGGCCTGATGAACACAGTGAGGTCCAGGAAAGACAGATTTACATAGTGAGACCCTGTCTCAAACAAAGCAAACAACCAAAAAAAAAAAAAAAAATCTTGGGACTGGAGAGATGGCTCAACAGTTAAGAGCACTGACTACTCTTCCAGAGGACCTGGGTTTGATTCCCATCTCACATATGGCGGCTCATAACCATCTGTAACTCCAGTTCCAGAGAATCTGATACTTCTTCTGACCTCTGTGGACACCTGCATGCACATGGTTCCCTTCTATAAACTCAGGCACATACATTTACACATAAACTTAAATAAATAAATCTTTTATAAAAAAGAAAAGAAAAAGAGAGAAAGAAAGAAAGAGAGAGAGAGAGAGAGAGAAAGAAAGAAAGAAAGAAAGAAGAAAAGAAAAAGTAGAATTTGAAGACAGTACATAAGAGAAGAAACTTTTTTTTTAACTGTAAAGCAATACATGCATTTTTGGTAAAACAATAAACCAGAAGATTTAAAAAAAATCAAAATATAGCAATGTTCAACTCTCAATGGTGAGATATAGGTGAGTTTATTCTTGCCTATATTTTCTGTATGTCCAAACATTACACAGTATGTATATAAAACTAGAGCAGTCATAAAGAAAACAATATACATTTTTAAGTCACCAAGAAAAAAAAATTGAGACAATGGGGTAGTGAGAAGGCTCAGCAGTTAAGAGCACTTGCTGCTATTGCAGAGGACCCAGCTCAGTTACCAGCACCCATGTGGCAGCTCAAAACCAGCTGTAACTGCAGATATGATGCCCTCTTCTGGCCCCTACATGCAACAGAAATGCACATGATGCATGCAGGCAAAGCACACTTACACACAATAAAAATAAATGTCTTTTAAAAAAAAAAAAAGAAAAGAAAAGAAAAACAAAGAGAGAAAGTCATGTGTTAGATGGAGCAAAGATAAAGGATAAAGATTATAGACACACAAACACAAGACTCTAATAACCATTTACAGAAACATTCTGTAAACACACAACAGGTTTTGTTTCACATTTCAGATGCATATATTTGTACACACATATACAAAAGTATATACTCAGTCACAGGGAGTTTTATTCATAATAGTGATGACAAGGCTCACGCAAATAGTATGAAAGCAAACACTCAGATAATCAGGCTATTGTTTAAAGCAGTAACACCTACATGGTAGTCATAAATAAAAATAGAGAACATGAACAAGAGGAGAGAGGAACATGTCTTCCCCAAAAGACAAGCATCCATATTTAGTGAAGTCAAGCATGAAGGTACACTTGTCCGAGCTTTCAGGAGGCTGAAGGAGGAGTCTAACTTGAGCCCAAGTGTTCAATATTGGCCTTAGTAACAGTGTGAAAATCAAAGCTTGCAAGAGAGAAAGAGATGGAGACAGACAGACGGAGTGAATGGGGACCAGGCTGAATCGTACAAGGCACTGTGCGCTCAAGTTGCTCCTCTTGCAGGTGAGGGTAAAGTGGTCAGAAATTAAAGGTATTGTTAAGAAATCTTTAGCTCTGTTTGTTCCACAAGACTGACTAGAAGTTTCTCTAACATCTGTGCATCTTGACGGATTCAAATTACTTGGGAGAAGACAAACCTTAAACTTAGTTAACTTCTTTGACCCATTCTATGGTCAAAAAGCTGTAATATACATGAGATATGTAATATATAATATAGTTGTAATTTCCAATTAGCTGACAGACATAGTTTCCCTCTTTATGGTCAGTAAATAAGAAATCAGCATTATCTGCAGTGTAGGATACAGTCCCTGTCAGATATCACAATTGAAACACAAAAGGAACATCGGGAAAACATGATTTTACTTCAAGGAATTGCTGTACTAGTGAAATATTGGGTGTGATCATACATGCCACGGTTATCCAGGGGAGAGATTTCAGGTTCTTCAAGTCACAGAGTACAGACTCTGTCTCCCTTGGATCTCCTGACAGTGGCTTGCACATACACATATCTAGAATTCAAATATTTGGAGTTAATTCATATAGTCACACTTTTACACTGATAGAAAAGTACAAACAATCCCATCTTCCATTCAAGATAGGAGCTCCTACCAAGCTGAACCGCATCCTTATACAGTATTACAACTAGCAAGCACAGCCAAAGGGCACAATTAATGAGAAGTAAAGCCAACTTCAGTCTTCCACCAGAAACACTAAAAATACAGTGTCTGCTGTGTGCTGCCTAGTGAACATCACACTTTACAGCCATTTCTATTTCTTTGGGTTCCCAATGCTGTCCTGTTCTAGCTAGTGGCCTTGGGTGGCAGGTAAGCAAAGTTGGAAAATAGTAGAAACCCTCCTTCAATGGTGCCAGAGTATGTATATTAAGTTTAGGGACATCAAACTTCCATTCACTCAGAGAGGATGAAGATAACCTGGTGTGAATGCAGGAGGAGGCCTGGGAACCCTGCTTCATTGTGTCTTGCATCAGAGCAAATTCTGATAGAGTTCAAAGCAGAATCATTACCAGTTCGATGTATTTGGTGCATTCTCTCGTATTCATTCATTCGCTCTTTCTTTCTTCCTCCCTCCCTCCCTCCTCCTTCTCCCCCTCCCTTCCTCCCTCCCTCATTCTCTCCCTCCCTCCCTCCCTTCCTCTTTCCCCATGAGACCAAAAGAATGCACAAAGTTGGTGAGAGGTGGCAGAGAATACACGAAGTTGGTGAGAGGTGGCAGAGATCAAAAGGCAGAATCACCAACTTGTTCCAAGGTGTTAGCCCTGGGACTGTACTGTTACTCTCAATTCCACCCACAGCCTTTTATTTTCTATCTCTTTCTCCCCTTCCTGTCACCTTTACCTCCAATGACATTCACACACACACACACACACACACACACACACACATTCTTTTACTTCAAAGGGCATTAGAAATTCAGCTTAGAGAAAAGGAGACATTCCTGTCCCACTGGAGCCAGGCACATGCCCTCTGACTCAAACCTTGACTTGGTTTGAGAGTGGTTTCACAGTCAAGAACTAATACCACATCAGGATCTACTTCAAATGTTCTTTTTAACTACAGCTTTGACTGACAAAGCGTAGGGCAGATACAAGTACTAGATGGAATTCTTTCTACCAAAATGTTCACCAAAGATTTCAGAGTAACTCTTTGCTGGCGGTTCCTCTTTATTCTCCACATCTCAGCAACCTGTAAAACCCAACTGCATGTCCAACAACACCAAAGTTTGGAACGAACAGCAGTGCACCCTGTGAGTAGAGAGCCACATGCTTATTGGAGGAAATAATCTTTAAATATCAGTATGACCTCCCAAATCTGATCTTTCTTTCCCTCTCATGTGGCTTACTGTTGCATGGTGTTTGCCTGCATTCATCTGGACAATAGACTCTGCCCTGTATCATCCTTCTGGTGTGTACTGAAGAGATGTGAAGGGAA
This sequence comes from Peromyscus eremicus, assembly GCF_949786415.1. Taxonomy (NCBI): domain Eukaryota; kingdom Metazoa; phylum Chordata; class Mammalia; order Rodentia; family Cricetidae; genus Peromyscus; species Peromyscus eremicus. The sequence goes on along the minus strand of NC_081419.1, from coordinate 24,708,957 downwards.
ATGCTAAAGGGAGCTCAAAGATGGCCAGCCGTTAAGTTTGTGTTCAGCAACCAGGCAGCCATAGCCTTCTGCTATCCCTGAAAGTCAAGCAACGCCCTATTGCTTCCCCACCAAGATGAATTCCTGCTTCCTGAAGAGGATTTCTGAGGTAGAAGGCAGAGGTGGTGGGAAAAAAAATGGGGGAGCTGCAAAGTCCAATCTGTCAAGCTCCATTTTAGAAGAAAGGCAAGGCGAAAAGGGAACGTGTTTAGCATGAGCCATTTCCTGCACTCAGGAGGGAAGAAAGCGTGCGAGAAGCCGCGTGCAGGAGGAGATCCGCACTGGTTTATCTCTGACCTGCAGCTTAGCCCCAGTGTCTCAGCTGCCAAAAAGCTCCCATTCAACGTTGTGCTGAGTTCATCAATGCTCCACGTGTCAGGATCCTAACAGGAAAAAGCAGGACAGACAGTCCCTCCATTCAACTGCCTGGGGACCCCATGACAACTAAAATCCCCTCGCAGACTGTCCATATCAACCTTCGGCAGGTCAGAGCCCACAACCCCTTCAGAACCACAGGCTCGGGCCCACACCCTTTCCTCTTGTCAACATTGTCACTTTAAACAGAACATCAAGCCTTATCACGAAACCTGGAGTAAGTATGACAATTAAGATGGATTGCAAAGCCTGCTTGTGCTTCACAATTAACAATCGCTTGGCAGCAGGCTCCACACAACTGTTGGGGGGTATGGCAAGAACTTTATCCCCGCTTAGTGCTGCATTAGCATATTTAGTAGGCTGCAAGACATAATTCCTGAGATATGAACATATTTTTGTCTTTTCAAAAAATCTGCAATTAAGCTATAATATGGAGAAACTGCACCAGGCAATCAGTGTGCAAATACCACGATGGAGTTGGGCAAGGTGGGCCAGCACAGAAAGGCCCTCTAGCATTGCACACCTCCTGCACCAGGCTCGTTCCAGTGCCCCGGAGGAAAAGGCCACAGTGGCCCCCCATGGCTGGCATCTGATGCATCTCTGGAAGCCCCAGCTACGTGCTTTCACATTTCACCCGGCATGGCACGTTCTCAAAAGCAGATCCTGGTGTGAGGCTCCTGGTCACTTAGCAAACATTTCACGGAAGGTGTTTTCCTGATTCTGCGTCTCTGAGTCGTAGAAGATGCTGATAAAAACCAAAAGATATTTCATTCCACAAACATGAAGTCTCTTCCTCAAACTCTCCGCTGTTTTTCCTTTGCAGTTGACACACATTCCCATGGAAGGACTGGAGTCCGGGTGCACCAGCTTACGGCAGGCTCTAAGACAAACCAACCCAGCTAAGCTGCCTGGCTTCTCCAGTGTGCGGACCTGTGGTCCAAGGGTGACCTGGGTGGAGGCTGAAGAGGGAAAGAAACAGAGCCAGATCTTTCTGAGATAGCCAGGACTTTGTCTTTCTTGACATCTGAGTTTCAAGAAGCAGGATATCCTGCCAAATACATTACAGTTGGGAGACCCACCTCTGTCACAAAGACACTGCTTAGGCTGGAGGTCTCAGGGGAAATAGATGTGGGAGACTCTGGGCAAGAAACCTCGCCCTTACTAGGTACCTCCTCGTAAGAGAAAATACACACAGAAGTTTAGGTGAGCTGCTCCCAGCTGCATAAACTCAAGCATATGAAAGTAACAAATGTGATGTAGCACACAAAGTCTTTCTTTACAAAACCAAAAGAATAGCAGATTAAGGCACCTGGCAGTCTTGGCACGCCGAAAGAAAATCTTAGTTGTGACAAAACAAAACAGGTGTACAGGTATAAAACTTTCGCTTTCCAATAATGCCCCACTCTTCACTGGAATGCTTTGACAGGTGCAGAAGTTCAAGTTACAGTGGGGAGGTAGCAAATAAATACACAGCATTAGCGTCTGACGTGCTCGCTGAGCACCCGGGGATGTTAATAACTGGCAAGGTACACTAATCTCTGATTGCAACATTTGGTTTACCTTAATCTGGAGGGACAGCTGTATTAAAGAGGGAATTATACTAATCAGTTCAAGGCCCTTGCATATAAAACTTCCCATTAGGCTTAAAGTACACCAGCTTATGCTCATTCTCTAGGAGCCTCGCATCTGGTTCTGAATACGGCTGCCTCTCATTTGCAAGGTACAAACTGAAAACAAGGGGGAGGGGCTGACAGTTGCTGGAGGATGGGTGATAGAAAAGGAAGCTACTAATTCTTTGAAATTTTTAACAGCACAAAACTGGCTTCTAGGCATCTTAATACTAAAAGAAAAAGAAGAGGGGGGAAAGCATGTGTTATCAACCCTAGGCCATTTTTTCCTGTTACCGGAGGTGACCAACATAAAATAAAATTGATGATGTCAGTCAAAACCAGCTAAGCACAAAGCTTGGCTTTGTTATCTTAAGTCAGAAGGTATGATAGGCCATGCCATATGGCTCTAATCCGCCCCTATCTCCCATCACCTAACAGGAAACCTTCATGTAGCATGACCTTATTTGGCTGGTTCCAGGTTAGGCCTGCCCAAAGGGGATTTTTCTGTCTCTGCTCTATCCAAAGGTTTATGTTGATTTTTTTCTGAGCCCTGCAAACTATAAATCCGACTGATTACTCTGCACTCTTTTGCTTGACTGAGCCTTTACAATCAGACAACCCCGTTAACAATAAGCTCCTAATGAATCAAACATCTACAGCATTAGTTTCACCTAGCTGCCTCTTTCCCATGCATGCGCTGCTTTGTCAGACCTGGTTTGATGAGAAAAGCTAGTGACACTCGCTGCACCTATTGATCAACAATTCAGTAATGAGGGGCATAACAAAAATTACCTAAAACAACCTGATTAAAAATGACAAGCAAGGCTTACTCCTTGCTCTGTGGTGAAGGTAACCCTCATACTGTGCAGGAGAAATAATGAGGTAAAATAAAATCTTTCTATACCACGGGGTTCACTTCTGAATGTGGGTTCATGAAGAGAAGAAATTCTTCAGTAATGTTTTCAGTTCTTTCAGGTTTTGTGACCATCAATAATGCTAGGGGCTCCTAGGGCCCAGGATGCTTGTCTTTCACATTTCTGAAATGCTCTCCCCTGCTTTTTCTTCTAATGCTTTCTGGATAACCAAACTAATATTGAGATCTTCACATTCTTTCTCAAATGGGAGTTTAGTCATTGAGAAACTCAAGAGTTCAAGTGTGATAATTAGGGAAATACAATATGATCTAAAGAAAACTCCTAGGACACACACACAAAAATATTTTGAATAAAGTAGTAAAAAAAAAGTTATGGAAAATATCACCTCCTTAAAAAGAATAACTTAACCTTACCATGGACATTGATTGGGATCACCCAGGGGACCTTTGTAACTTGGAAACAAGCTTATGCCCATGGGAGGCCAGGCTCTTGTGAAAGTTTGATTCAAAGACAGAAATGTGTGGGTTTTGCAATTGTGTGGCAGCCTGTTGGGAGGGTTTCCATCGGTGCACAGATGCACTTGAAAATCAAATATGGACATGGAGAATGTTTTTTGGAGATGGAAAATGAGTGCTGATGACATGTTTATACTTCGCAGATGGATCCAGTACAGAACCATTTTTTGTAAAGAAACAATATCCACCATTTGCTATTTTTTTTAACAACTACAAAATGGTGGCACAAAAAGTGAATATTCCCATCACATACACTCCACCTGTTCCTTGGTCTTACAACTGTCTTCCAGCCTGAATGTAATCATTGACTGTTGTAGTCTTATTTTTTCCCAAATGTTATCCAAAAGAATATGAAAAAAGAAATACAATACACAAAGACACTTGGAATAGCAAAATGGCTTGAAATTAATTTGCTACATATGAAAATTTGGAAGATGACAAATGCTATTAAGTAACAAATGCTGAATTTAATCCTGAAAGATGCATTTTCTTATTGGCACTTTTTCTCCTTAAATCTGATACTCAATTTTTTAATGTCTTCTTCCAAGTATCTAGAACGTTTCCTTTTTTCTTCCCTTGGCACACCAGTGGCCTCTTAGGTATCTAAACTCTGGAGGATGCAAACATTCAGCATGGGATTAATTTCACCTTATTGTTGACAAATATAAGCAACAAATGTTTTGTACTTCTAGATATCATTTATGACAACAGGAAAATGTACAGCACATATAGGATGTATACTTTCTAAGATTATCCAAAACATGTAACTGACAAAGAGCATTATGGATGACGTTAGTTGCAGACTTTGTCTCTTCAATACATATCAACATAATGAAATCCAAGTTCACTGTCATATCAGTAATAGCTGTGTTTCAGGTGTGAAATGTTGATGAATGTTAACTACTTCAAAGATGTAGATATCATCGCATTATTTTTTCATTGCATTATTTTTAAAAGGGATAGATATGAAATTTTAAGATATTTTGCTTTATACAGTACCTAAAGCAATATTTAAAAGAGTAATATCCCACATACATTTTCAGACTTGATAAATGAGTAATTTTACTTGTGCCAAATTATATATGATATACTAATTTTTTCTTAGTACTGGCAAGTCAGACTAACTTCCCCTGATATTTCACTTGTCTTACTGTAGGCTTTCATAATCAACTGAATTCCACAGTTGTAGCATGAATCTTAAAGAGTCTTATTAATAAAAACAAACCCAGGGCCTGATATTGGGGTGAATGCTGGAAGATCATAGAAGCAGAACAAACCACAGCTACTTCACCTTGCAATTCCTCAGCTGATCCTGTTTCCTCAGACTGGAAGCCTCTCAGTCCTCATCCAGAATGAATCTCAGCTGAACTACTGCTCAAAAGCCTAAAAGCTTAACCAGCTCTAGTTCCTGGTCCTCACACCTTATATACCTTTCTGCTTTCTGCCATCACTTCCTGAGATTAAAGGCTCACTTTCTGGGATTAAAGGCGTGAGTCACCATGCCTGGCTGTTTCCAGTGTGGCTTTGAACTCACAGAGATCTGGGTGGATCTCTGCCTCCCAAGTGATAGGATTAAAGGTGTGAGTGCCACCATTTCCTGGCCTCTATGTCTGTCTAGTGGCTGTTCTGTTCTCTGACCCCAGATAAGTTTATTAGTGTTCACAATATATTGGGGAACACAATATCACCGCACACAGTCAACCTTTAGTTGATAATATTTTCACCCTAAGAATTTGTCTAAAGTTAAGAACTAGAAACAGAATATGAATCTCAGAAAATGATCAAACAGTCTGAGATTGTATAACAAAATCCTGAGACTATACAAAACCAACACATTCTCTGAGCACGGTGTCTCCTGGCAGTGGATCAGGCTTCAATGTGCAGCTCAACATTCTATAATTCTCACATCTTGTTATCATCCAGGAACTAATGAAAGACCATGCACACCTCTCTAGATAAAGCCTTGTTTTTGTTTTGGTCTGATCTCTGGTACATGTGAATAAGGTCAAAACATTTTATAAATCCTTAATTTTTGCTTACATGTAAAAAGAAAAAGTTTAAAAGGCTCATTATATTCTTAGAGTCTCATAGAAGATCTCATGACTCTAAGTTTGTTAAAATCGAAATGATTAAGAAAAATGAAAATACGTCTTTCCAATTACTGTTGTTAAACATCTTTCAACAAAAAACATAGAACAGAATTATAAAGGCTCAGAAATCTTATATTTTGACTCATTGATTTAAAATATTAAGGAAAGAAGCCTCAAGATGGGAAATTAACTACGGAAGTTCACATAAATGGACCATTTCTGAAAATCGTGTTTTCTGAGGCTTGCTTGACTCCATCAGACCACTCTGTTTGCATATTCTGCAATGACAGTTTATAATGGACCAGCTCTAGCCTGCCAGCCACTTACTCTTTGAGAAATACACCACTTCTCCACACTGCAGTGCTTAGAGAGACTGTACTCAGAGGATAAGTGAGTAATAAAATAAAAATGAATAAGCTTGAGTCTGCCAACACCTAAATTATTGCCTGGGTAAAAGGTTGACCCCTTTTAAAGGTCACCAGACAGTTTTAGGTTTTGGTTTTGGTTTGATTTGGAGGAATTGGTTGTTTGCTGTTTCTTGGCCCAGGGTCTCATAACCCAGGCCGACCTGGACACTAACCCTCTGCTTTCACCTCTCAAGGACTGAGATTACAGCATATACCACCCACTCCCTGTGTCAGCCATTGGATCATTCGCTAAGAAACTAGTCATGTGATGATGTCACCAGCTTCCTGGTGACAAGCACAAGTTAAGTAATGTGTACATATGCTGTTAACCAAAGTACACTCTACATAAAGCGTTTTGGGGTTTGGGGTCAGTTATATTACTCCACACTGCTCTACCACCTACTAGCTATTCAGCCACATCATCACTGTGAAACTATTTACCATCGAAACATCTCTAAAAAGTAGATTCTAAGACACATGCATATCTGTGACTCAAAAGAAAGAAATTCTGGTCTGTAGAACTCGGTGACTACCCAATATGAAGCAGGTAGTTAGATGCATCTGTAAGTAGGTAGGTTTTGACTCAAGTCTTTAAGAACCAATACCAATTTTTAGCTTACAGAAAAAAAAAAAAAAAGATAGCTTTACCTTGGAAAGTTAGATGACATACCACTGTATGAATTGGAATAGATACTCTGAGGAAACTGAGAATTTGGATGATCAGTAAAGTACACAGAAAGACTCAGAGGTCCCAATGAAAAAAAGGGAATACTAGTCAATATTCATAATTGCATATTCTCCTTGGAACTTTGAATCACTTTCACATCTTCCTGTGATTTCTATTTTTATAATCTATGAATTATGAAAAGTATTTGACAGAAAATATGGTGTCTATAGCTTCACGGTTATCTAGAATTTATTTGGAAAGGTGAATTTGAAATAGAAAATTATAGTTAACTTTTTATTTTTATTGTAAAAATAATACATGTGCATCATAAATATATGAAAGTAAGTAAATAATAAATACATTTAAATATTACTCCTATGATGCCATATTAATTTACAGCCCTTGTAATTTTTCCTGTACAAAATTACAATTTTTTTTATTTTTTTATTTATTTTTTTATTTATTAATTTTTTTAATATTTTTGCTAAATTACAAATATTTTGTTACAAAGAAGTAATTTTTTTTATTTTACTACAAAAAAGAGGCCATGCTGTGCATGGCATATTTTGACCTTATTTTTACTTTCTAAGAGTGTGCTTCAAATGTACTTTTTCCTGACTATAAAAACAATCATCTTCTTTGCCATCATAGTTATCTAAGCTACCACCATCATTCACTTCCTCAGCTAGCAAACCATAGCAACTCATTCTGGCTGCTGTTCCTATTCATGTTTTCATCACAACCACGATGAACTATTTGAATACAACTCTGGTCCTGTCATCTGCTCTCATTTTCTTAAAATTCTTTGAAGAATTTTCATTGTCTATGTCAAGCTTTCTTAACATCAGCACTAGTGGCACTTTGAGCCAGATAATTCCTTGTTGTAATTCCTGCACTGTAGAGAGGTTAGCCACTCATTTGCCTCTACCTATGAAATGCCAGTAGCATTGTCAACCTATGACAGCCAAAAGTATCTCCAGACATTGCCAAATGTATATTAGAAGCCATAATAGTTCACAGATGAACACCATTGGTCTGACTCAATAACCAGATCTTTAGCATGAACCACAGGGGCCTATATGCTGATCTAGAACTAGTTGGTTCTCTGGTATCAACTTACTTTTCTCTTCCTCTTCTTCTCTCTCTCTTTCTACTCCACAATAGTTTTTCTACTACTCAGTCTAAATGCATGAGTACCATCCTCTCCGAGCTTTTTACACATGCTACCTGATGGGGTTATCGTCCACCTCCCTTTTTGTGTACACAACTTCAACTCATCCTGTGGACTTCGTTTGAAGAATTGCCTTCTGGGAGTCTTTCCTAACTCCCTCCCAAGAGCTGAATCCTTCACTGTGTGCTTTTTATGGAACTGTAGATCTTTCAGACTTGTCATCTCTATCTCTACATGAATATTCATTAGTATGGTTATCCACTGCCTATCTATTCTTCTCTAGACTGGAAACTCTGTGAACAGGGGGTAGGCATCTTGACAATCTCAACATTTAGGAAGAGTGTTAGTAAAAACCTGATGAATAAAATGGTTGCCCAGAATCACTGTCTCTGATGTAAAAATTGCCCTGATGAGATCTGCTCCCATTGGTTATGTAACTACATAGGTATGTCTAATTTTTCTGGGTCATTTGTCCAGTTTGTATTTACTCATACAGTAGCTGCTGTGATTTATAAACCTTAATCCCAATTAGAGTTCATGCATAAGCATTGGTCTAAAACTAAACATGCAATAAGCATATTCCTTTTTATTGTTTACATTTTAAATTTTTCATTAGCATTCAGCCAATTGAATAATTTAATATATAGGCAAAGATATTTGGCTCTCATATACAAAAAAAGGCACAAAAAAATCACATGAGAAGAATTTTAATCATTTATACACATTTTGAAAGTCTTTTAGTTTGTATTGAATCCATCCTCAAATACGCCCATCCCAAATGCAGCACGGAAAACCATGAGATGTTTCTTTTATAGGCTTGCAGCACTGCGAGCTCCAGTTTGCTTGGCCCATAGCTCCCATTGATCACCATTAAAGATCCTAATCTGGATTTATGACTTTTGACTGCTTTTTCCCAGTTGTGAAAGTAGGACAAGTGTAATTTGTTCTCTCACTCTTAAGTAACTCCACTTACCACAGTTGCCATGAGAAACCCAATAGTAACTCCAAACAGGTACTTGCATCTGCTCATCTTTATGTATTGTTCAAAATCGACAATTTCAGGAAGGTTATAGAAAATGTTATGTCATTGCATTCCTAATGGTAATAGTAATTTGAACAAAATGTAAGTTCTATCAATAAAATGTCAAGAAAGATTTGAGTAAGTGAACCCCTAACTCTACTTCAGCAAATGCAATGGGGTGAAAATGCTAGATTTATAAAATCAGTCCCAAAATACGCTACGGACAGTTCCTAAAAGACTTTTAAATTGTAATATTTTTCAAATGCATTAATTGTTCAAGATGTGAAAATCTGAAAAGAATTACCACGGACGGGTTCTCAGTTCCCCCAAGCTTCGTGATGGGTCACTGTCTTCTCCACCCTTCCTGAATAGAAAATGGACCTTGGAACTTCTGGTAGTCTTTCTTTGCCTGCGAAAGTTCTTGTTGACTGCAACCAACTTCTGTACATCACATTTTCTGCCTATTGTAACATCAGATGAAATCTTTATACTGCCCTTTGTCTCCTGTAGATTTAAATTAACCTAAGTCACCATATTTGAAAACCATATTATAACAGTTCAAATACTATATCTTAAATTACATAAAACACTACTAAGATTTTAATTTTTCAAATAACAAGTCATCTTGAAATACACTTTGACCAATTTTTTTGCATATGTACATTTTTATTTAATTTATTTGGTTATTTTAAATATCAACTGCAGTTTCCCCCCACTCCTCTTCTCCCATTCCCTCTCCCACCTCCCTTCTGCCTGCCCCCCAATCCACTCCTCCTCTTTTTTTGTTCAGAAAGAGCAGGGTTCCCATGGGTGTCAACAAAGCATGGCATATCAAGTTGCAGAAAGACTAAGCATCTCTCCTTGTCTTAAGGCTGAGCAAGGAAATATAGTATGAAGAATAGGTTCCCAAAAGCTACCCAAAGTATTAGGGACAGCCACTGCTCCCATTGTTAGGAATCCCACAAATAGACCAAGCTACACAACTGTCACATATATGTAGAGGGCCTAGGTATGTCCCATGCAGGCTCCCTGGCTGTAGGTTCAGACTCTATGAGTTTCTACGAGCCAGGTTAGTTGGTTCTGTGGGTTTTCTTGGGATGTCCTTAATCCCTCAGGCTCCTGCAATCCTTCTTCCCTCTGTTCAGCAGGATTCCCTGAGCTGGGCCTACTGTTTGGCTGTGGAACCTTGACCAATTCTTGAGTGAAGTAGATCACTAAAAATTTGATTTCATTGAGGTCAATATTCCACAATCTGCAATTACTTAAGTCCATGAATGTTCATGAAATTTGGGTGTGTGAAAAGGCACTGTGTGGGGGGAGACAAATTTATGGGGCTCTAGATCTCATGATGGAACAGATACCTTACAAATGTTATTTAATTATATATTGACACGAAGATCTTTTAAAGAAAATGCTTGCCTTACTTGATGAAAGCTGACTTTTTGTCTCTACCCACTGCCCAGTTATCTTGTTAGTAATTCCAATTGGCATTTTATAAAGAAACTTTAATTTCACTTTAAATCTGTGCTTTTAGATTTTATTATGTACACATATGGTTTTGAACCTTTCATTTTATAAATTCATTGTATATTATATTGTGTTTATGTTCTACAATTTTTTTTATTATAGACTATGATATAGTGAATAGGACTAACTTGACAGTCTTGAAAAAAAAATCACATTCTCTCTGGATCTGTTACTTCATCTGTAAGGTGGGTTGCTAATAGTTTTTCCTGGTAGCATCTCAAGTACTGCTTGGAACAATGTGCATGAATTCTTTAGTGATGCAATCTACATGACTGTAGAGGGACACTTAATGGGAACAAAAAAAAAAAAAAAAAAAAACGCAGAAAGGCCAGATACAAAAACACGTGTTCAGAAACATTGCAACTGGGTAGGTTGCCCTTGCTCTGATGGAGGGCACCAACTACAACAGCAATCTGGAGCATCACTGAGTTTAATTTATACATCTGGAATGAAGAGGTAGGTTTTTATATATATAGCTGAATAATGAGAAGGGTTTATGGTATACAGTTGAACAAGGAGGCAGGTCTAGCTAATCTTGATAGGAAATCTCTGTAGGGGAGTAGTCTCAGGTCGTAGTCATCCTGAAGAAGAAAGCTGTGGATAATACATTTTGTACATACCCTATCAACATCCATACCCCACCTAGAGGCAGGCTTTGACATTCCTTGGGGACTCAAAGGATTTGCCCCTCTCAGGGGTGTGAGGCATTGGGGTCCTTGATAAGACCCCACTTGGGATTTCATTCATTCTCTACACTTAAGTCTATGCCCTCACATGTAGTTGTGTCCAGTAATTGGTTTTCTTGACAAAGGAAAACCCAGAAAAGATGGTGCATGGTTCACTACATAACCTACATGACTTTGGTTTTATTAATACACGGAGTTGCAGAGCTCTCCTCTCTGGTAAGAAGTAAACACTGGGAGACCAAAGAACCAATTGCCTAGCTAGAGGGTAAAAAGAATGTGTCCTGCTAGAGGGAAGAGTTTCAAGTATATTTCAGCTGGAGTTAACCCTGAACCAAAACCTAAGACAAGGGCTTGGATACGTGTTGGTTATCCTCAGAAATAGGAATAAAAAAATTTAAAAAAAAAAAAAAAACAGTACAAAAGGATTCATCGAATCCCATCTGCTGAAAACAGGACCTCCAAGAAGCATGTGGGTGCCTCTCAGAACTGTCTGTGCAAAGGACACCTGGCTGGAATCATCATCCACAGACGCCTATCTCTCTCTGGCTGCAGACTGTTCTTGTTGTTGGGTATGAGTTCCCTTAACATTTCCATGGCTGGGTGAGCATTGGGCAGGCTTTTGCAGCTCAGGGAAGGCTAGCAGACAGAAAAATGAAGATTCAAAAAGTTCTCCAGCAGGGAGAAGACCCAACTCCAGCATGGGCTTCCTAGGAAAATGTCCACTGGTGCAGCACAGTTAAAAAAATGGGGCATGAGCTCTAAACAATTATTAAAATGATCTTTTTGTGAGGCCATAAAAACTCCAAGAAGATGAGGCCAAAAAAAAATGAATATTGACCCAAAAGGATAAATCAGATACTTGGTTCTCTATAAATTGTGGCATAATGGTCTGTTGTGTGCACTGGACTATTGTAACCAAAATACAAATGCCAGGAAACAGGATCTTTCCAGAAGATCTTACGAGAATCAGAATCATGCAGGTTTCAAATTTGGTGAAAATATGTAGCTTCTGTACTGCCCCAGGGGGAGAATATGTCTCACAAATCTAGTACGTACTCTTGGAATCATTCAGTTTTCTACACTACAGCCACTGACTCCAGTCCAAGCCTGGTCAACACAGGTAAGCCATACTGCTCAGCCAGCATCTCAGAAGTCTCCATTTTAATAAATGATTAAGCAGACATCATTGTGTATGAGAACTAACAACCCCCGACTTGACCTGAAAACATGATGGGGGGAATTAAGCTCAGCACTGAGGAGTTTAAAATTCTGACTTCTAAAGCAAGCCTGTTGGTTTATTTAATCTGACAATCAAAGGTAAAATCATCTTCAAATAACTATTTAACAGTAGTTGAGTTATGCATTCATTATATGGCTATAATTTTTATCCAATCAGAGCGCCACCCACGGTTAACCTATAAAAATGTTAGCATGTACTTGAGCCATGCTCATACTGAAACATTACTTATTAATTATAGGAAATACAAATTAGTGGTGTGTTATTGATATTATTTTATTTTATATCACATCTGGCAACCCAAGTGTAGCTTTCAAAAACTATAGAGAAAGAGCTGCTCATTAAAACAAGAGAGGAAACATTCTGCCAACAGTTCTAGGACTTTTCCCTGGCAGCAGCATTTCAATAAACTGACATGTGAATTAACTACAAAAATGTACACATTGTTTCCTTAGGCAGGTTTCTACAAACTTTCCAAGGCATTTCAATAATTTATTTTGTCACAACACGGCAATTTGTATAGTATAAAAACACTACCACAGTGAGAGGAAAAACGTCATTTCAAATATTTCCAAATGAGCTTTCAAGAGGTTCCTATTTACTTAAGAGTCAAATAAGCATGCTTTAAACTGTTTTCATGTTATTCACCTAAATATTCTCTTGTAAACAGAATGAAAATCAGCTGTTAAGTCACAGAGCAGCTCTGCGGAATTCCTTGAAGAAAAGGAGCATTCAAGAGGTACATGCAGCATCATTCATGTACTTGTAAAATTCGGATTACATCTCAACTTCCAAACCAGTGTCCGTCAGTACGAACGTCCTGACAGTCCCGCCTTGGCATAGCGAGGAGCGCTGTCTTCCCATTCATTCACTCATTACATCTAAATCGAGAAGGCACAGTTACCAGAATTTTATACAATTAGTGCTCCGAGAGTGTTTTAAATGCAAACCCATAAGAGGAAAGTAAAAACAAATCAAAGTTAATTGTGACTGGCTGGAACAAAATGCTTAAATCAATACGAGGGCGGCTCATCTGCTCATCATTTCCCCATTACCTGGGAGACGAACACCTCCTGCTGTGCGTGACTGTTGATACAGGCTTACCACGCTTGCATCCTAAGTCACATGCTAAGGAAACCAGGCATTCTCTGACTCCTTCTCATTATCCTCTATATACCTAACAACTGACACATTTGTTCATCCTTTTTTGATTCTTGTTTGTGAACTATTGTTTACAGAGCGCACGTGTACACAGGAAGGCCCAGCAGTCTACAAAGTTTATCCAGAAGCAGGGCTTCTCCTGAGGCAGTCATGGAGGCATGGATACATGCCCAGGAACTTTCCTCAGCTCATCACAGTCACTGCGCTTTTCAGAAACTCCCCAGAGGAAAATGGGGCTCCTTTAATGAACCCTATTTTGAAAAAAAAAAAGTTTGGGGATTCAGGCATGGAAAGATAAATAAAGGCCGACACATTCACAAGTATAAGGTGGTAAATTCTTTTTTTTTTTTTTTTTTTTTTTTTTTTGGTTTTTCGAGACAGGGTTTCTCTGTGTAGCTTTGCGCCTTTCCTGGATCTCGCTCTGTAGACCAGGCTGGCCTCGAACTCACAAAGATCCGCCTGCCTCTGCCTCCCAAGTGCTGGGATTAAAGGCGTGCGCCACCACCGCCCGGCTAAGGTGGTAAATTCTTTAATGAAGGAATGTTTTAAAACCAAGATCCAGCCAGGCGGTGGTGGCGCACGCCTTTAATCCCAGCACTCGGGAGGCAGAGCCAGGCGGATCTCTGTGAGTTCAAGGCCAGCCTGGGCTACCAAGTGAGTCCCAGGAAAGGGGCAAAGCTACACAGAGAAACCCTGTCTCGAAAAACAAAAAAAAAAAAAAAAAAAAAAAAAAACCAAGATCCATGTCAGTACTTGAGTGTGGGGTTGTCGTGGGCAGACTCCTCTTCAGTGTCAGAACCTCTGGCCATGAAGACCATGAGCATTGTAGATAGAGACAACCTCATGTGTAACCATGTGCTATCTTTCTAAAAAGATCCTTCACCCTGGCCCAGAATCCAAAGCCTGGGTTGTAAGACATACCTGCAGTTTCAAGTTAATATGTATCTCTGTGTTAAATACACACATCAAATGTACATATTTCCACATAGGACAATGTATGTGTAACTACAGTGTGTTTTTACTGTCAAACTTTCTGGTCACTCAACTTTGCTGATACACACAGATGAGACTTGGGTAGGGCAGAGAGATGATCAGACTGTGAGACTATTGGAAGGGTGGTCCTCATTGTTAAAATGCGGGTTAAATAAAAACAGAAAAACCTAAGAGCACACTGGTGTGGTGCAGGGGAAGCAGTCTGGTGAAAGAACAGCTAGAGGAAAGCTGTGACGGTATAGGGGAAAAGCAGGAGAAACGCGATGCAACTGATGTCCGTAGTCCTATTGCCATTGACTTCTTGGCTTGTGTCCCACTGACCTCTCTCGGGATCCCCTTTGGTTCTTTTGGGGGTGGAGGAGGACATTCATGCTCAGTAACAATGTTGTGATGACAGTAAATGTAGGATTTAAGATACATTTTTATTTTTTAAAGAGCACCTTTAACCGATGCTAAAAAGCCACCAAGTGTTGGGGTAGAGGGTAGTTACCTAGCTCAAGGTTTTATTTAGTGGTGGGTTCCACTTTTTCACTCACTGCCTGCAAATCAGCATTTTCAGTGGACAAAGGGCTCAGAAGCGGCCTTATGATTGCTTCTTTTCAAATGGTAATGGCATCCTAACTCCTCTGCCAGGTTTTTCTTACCAGCGTACAAATTGCAGTTTACAAGGCTCTGAGGGGGGGGAAAAAATCTTAGCTGAATATCTTTTTTTTTTATTCGACAAACTGACATGTAAATTACCCTTTAAGTGCTCCACTCTAGGGCTCTGATCATCTCCTAATTGTCACAGTCAATTGTAGCCAACAGTCTCTTCAATCCCAAGCGCTTTGACAACAAGCACAAGGATCAAAGCGGAATCAACTCCCTGCAATATCCTTCTGTTTAGGATGCTACAAAACGCCCGAGAAAGAAAGGTGTAAGGGCATGGCAGCAGAGGAAACTTAAGAGTGGTGAGTGTTACAATAGTCATTTTCTCCATCTCTAGAACGATGCTGCATAAGCTGCTGTGATCTTTAATCACATGTGCAGAACAAATACATGAACCTCCTGGGCAATTAATACGCTCTTAAGATTATACTAATAGTGGAGCTTTACAAACAGCTCTGTCTCTGTGGCTTAGGAAAGCTACGACATAGTTGTGGGATAACAATCATTTCATAGCAGCTTAAGCATTGGAAACTATTGGCAAACATGCTCTGTAGCTGAGCAGAAATTCCGAAGCATGGTTTCGTTACTTTGGTGTCAGGATTCTCTGTTCCTCCAAATTAAATAGACCACTGAAAATTCTGGCGTTTCTTTCCTTAAGTTAACCCAGAAACGTCCAGATAGAAATAAGTGTAGAATGTGAGGGACTAGAGAGATGATGACTCCTTGATTAAGAGCACTGGCTACTCTCCCAGAAGACCCGAGTTCAACTCTCGGCATCCATGTCAGGCTGCTAAATCCAGCTCCAGGGGCTCCAATACCCTCTTCTAGCCAGCAGCTATACTGACACACATGTGATATACACACAACACAGATGCACACACACGTACACATAAATAAAAATAAATTTTAAAAATTATTTATAATGTCAGCCGGCAGTAGTGGCGCACTCCTTTAATCCCAGCACTCAGAAGGCAGAGGCAGGCAGATCTCTGTGAGTTCGAGGCCAGCCTGGTGCAGAAAATGAGTTCCAGGACTATACGGGGCTACACAGAAAAACCCTGTCTTAGAAAAACAAAACAAAACAAAAACAACAACAAAAAAGGATGTTACCTGCCACTACTTTCATAAAGGTTTATTTTTGCTTTTTATTCGAGAGAAAAGCATTTTAGTCTACCACTGTGACACTATAACTAATTAATCAGTGGAAAGAACCTAATAAAAATCTATGTGAAATACATGCCTTAAAAAAAAACCTGAAAATAATCTTATCAGGAAAAAAAAATGATAGATGGAAAGAAATCAAAGGTGAGCATGACCCCCTCCACATCTTGTTATGTACCCAGGCACCATGCACATAGAGCATATAAGGCCACACAGTGATTGACAGTCTTCCTGTGATAAAGGAAAAAAGAAGAAAAGAAGAGAAGAGAAAGCACATGGCACACACCCTAGGCTCCTTTCCGCGCTGGCTGGTTCACTCATCGCCCTACAGAGTAACCCAGCCTCCCTTCAATTCCACCTTGACTCCTCAGGTTTGATTGAAGAGCTTCACAGAAGGGTCTATTACACACTGAGGAATGATCCATTTCACATCTGAACCTCCAAAGAGCTACTTGTGAAGACTCTTTGAGTGCATTTATCTCACATGTGAGGCTTTCTGCAAAATCAATATGGGCATTTTTCAGTTTGACAAGTCAACATGAAATATCACATAATAATAGAAAAAAACAGACTTGTACATTCAGACACACAATACAGTTATCTGTGACAAAGCTTCTAGTTAAGTACTTACAGACATCCTTGAGGACATCTAGCCAGAGTTTTTCTGGCAGCTGGGCTAAAGAATGTAGAGCATGTCACTGAGTAGCATCATGGCTTCCCTGCTCTATCCTAATTGGCCCGAGCTGTGGTGAGAGTGGAGAATGGGCAGATACCATGCCTTTCTTCTAATCTAACAGTGATATGGTAAGAGGCAAGAAAATAACTTGAGGGAAAAGAAAGAAAAAGAAAGGAAGGAGGGGAGGGAGGGAAAAAGAGAGGGAGAGAGAACCCTAGCGAAGGGGAATAATTTAATATCTTGTTTTTAGTTCACATTTAACTGACTGGCAAAACTGAGTACATTGGTCACCTAAAGAATGGCAAGAATGTAGCTGGGCAGTGGTGGTGCACGCCTTTAATCCCAGCACTCGGGAGGCAGAGCCAGGCGGATCTCTGTGAGTTCGAGGCCAGCCTGGTCTACAGAGCAAGATCCAGGACAGGCACCAAAACCACATGGAGAAATTCTGTCTGGAAAAACCAAAAACAAAGAACAAAAAAAGAATAGCAAGAATGCACAACCATAACCAATATGTAGCAAGTATTAGCACAATAACTGACATATTCATGTCAACAATCTCTGAGTGAATTCCAGCTCTATATTACCATCTGCATAAGCTTAAAGAACAGGCTTTCACTTAGAAAATCTGTGGGTTGGTTTTGTTTGTTTGTATTTTGAAGTGGGCTTAATTCTGAGGCTTACCTTCTAAACCTTTGAGAGAATTAAACATGACGCATAGTTTGGTGTATAGAGAACACTTAGTTGTTGGTAATTATTGAAGTTGTTGTAGTTTTCTTGCATCTATCTACAAGCTTCACAGAGTTCTCAGATAATGCTTCTTCTACTGTTTCCTGGAGTCGAGATCAAGTTGTAGATACTCACTGAATTAGCTCTGGTCCTAGCTCAGGAGGGCAGAGCTTAGGAGCAGGCCCTCTCTAGCAAGTATACCCTCAACCAAGCATGTAGGAATGGGAGAAAGAAACAGACCATGTGTTTAGAGACCACTTAGTTATCGATTCAAAGAATGAGTGAGGTGAGACATGCAGAGAAATGTCCTCATGATTTTCCCTCATGTGCCAGAATGTCCTAACTAATGATGAAATGTCCTCTGTGTTCCTCACCATAGGAGGGCCTTAAAGCAAACGCAGAGCTCCCTGGGAGAGGTTCAGATTTAACTGAACACTTCACTGTAACTGTTCCACATTTATGATTCCTTCCTCTCCACATTTTTCTACATCACTACCTGACCAATATTAGCATCGAGGCATCTTCACTTCATTGTCTGTGCTTATACCAACTAATGTGTAAACTACTTTTGAAACATATTATAAATCTTAAGTTACTGTCTCCATTCAACATAAACCTAGAGTAGGCAAAACATGCATTTACAGAAATAAAACTTCATGTGAATAATAAGGTGAGAAAAACATCATTGTGAAACAGTTGAAAATTTAAAACTCTTGCCATATATTTTAAAGTCAAATGACTATATAGAAATTACTTTGTTTTTAATTAATCCAACAACATGTATAAAAACTTCATATATGTAATACTGCTGAGTTTAGCTAGCCCACTTTTCTCCTCCATTATTAAAATCAAGCTACAGCTTTCATTCCAAAAACACATTAAAATATTTTATTATATACTGATGTAGACTTACAAGTACAAATTGAAATAATTTCCTTCTTCAAAAGGGTCATTTCCTCAAATTTTTTACTCTATTTGATTTGGACTCAAATATATTTTAGTAGGGAAACAAGTTTACAAATGACCATTAAATTCCCAGATTAATATATAAAATCCTATTTAATGTGAAATGTACCTGAAACACACTAATGCCAGCTGTTGAACAACCCTAAATCATAAAATATATAAATTAAGGCCTGTAAACACAAAGCAGGTATGCAACATTCGAGAGATCAAATAGAAGGACACATCAGTTGAGTTTGGATGATCACTACTCCCATGACCACCACCATGGCAACACCACTCATACGCCACACTTCACTCACTGTATCAGCCCATAGTAGCTATGGAGATGTTGACAGTGGGTGGCCATTTGGAGGACATTTTATCATCATATCATGACATTTTAACTGGGTAGAGAAGTGCACCAGGGGATCAGTGCTTCACCTCTCTCTGGAGCTTGCGCCACATGAGTGCTGTTTATTTTCCAGCCAGGACACTGAGCACACTTAAATATATTCAGGAAAATAAAAAAGATAGGAGAGCTCTGTAATATCACAGCCCCCATTTCTGCATTCGAGTTTTTACACATAGCTTTGAAAGGTCTAAGAACTCTCAACAAGCTCTGGCATTCTGATAGTAACTCAACAAAAACCATTACACTGAAGTAAATATTTGCCTCTTTTAACTGTTTTTTTATTTTTTATTGCATTTATTGAGGGCTATAACTGCACACATAGAGATATGGAGGTCAGAGGACAACCTGAGGAAGTTTATTCTCTTCTGTCATCGTGCAGGTCCAGGAGATCAAACACAGGTCATCAGGATTGGTGCCACTAGCCACCTCACCAACCCTATTTGCATCTTTTAAAGCTCTCAATGGAAAATTCATAGCACCTTTCACTTTTTGGGGGTACTTCAATGGTTTTCTTACCCCATTATTATGGTTTTCTGCCTTATTTCATTTCTGTTCCTGGTTTTAATTGCAAGTCTTATTATTCTAAATGATGAATTAATAGTAGAAACATGGCTCAATCATAGAGCATTTGCGTAGTATGTACAAGGCCCTGGGTTGTGTCCCCAAATCACAAAAGAAATAAAATGTGGATGATACCTGACTTTCCGGTGCAATTAGATTGGATCTCCACTTCAGTTAATTGCAATGGTGACTACAGGTACTCAACTCTACCACTGGAGCGTGATGGGCTTACATGTTGGTACACACAGGTGAATGCAATGACTGCATCTCCCCAAGGATCTACCAGTATCCAGAAATTCATCAGAGTGGGTGGGATATGGTCCAGTGAGTCTCTTACTGATCCAGGATAGGTCCAGTATTCCACATGCCCAATTCAGGAAAGCACAGCGCTATGAGATCATGATTGCAATGGTTGTGTTATGCCCAGAAGACAGTATTCTGGAGCTCTGCTCTCTATCTGGCTTATACATTCTTTCACCTCCTCTCCCTGAGCCTTAGAATGGATGCTATAAATTATTCAGAGCTGAATAGTCAGTGAACTCCTTGCCTGGGAAATTATAAAGGTTCCAATTCCAAATGGACTAACATGTAACCTGACATGAGAGAAATTCCACAGGAAAATACAGATGAAAATCAAGTAAACACATGAAACCCAGACTACAGAATTTCACTTCTCTTCTGAAAGATTCAAACAGTGAAACACAACAACACCACCCTTTCCAGGTGCTCTGCCATAAGGTTGTAACCAACACACATTGCTACCGGGTATAATCTCACAAATTCACTGAATAGTCAGTGAACCAAAAAAAACTTGAGGCTCATTGAGACAAAAATACTTGACCCCAAACCAGTCTAGTTTTCAGTGGTTTCTTCATTTCCATAACAGTACATCAACAGTATCTTACCGAACTCACTATCTTTGGAGTTGACAAATTTTTATATTCAAAATTTTGTTATCTCTTACATGATTTCATCTTTGACCAGGACCAGGACTTCTGCTGAAAAATAGTGTTTCCTATATAGGTCATGGTAGCTGTATCCATGAAATCTCAACACTAGAGTAACCCTCACAAGTTCTAAACAATGACAACACAAGTTGACATGCCAACATAAATGAGAGAAATCACACAAGGTTCCACCCCTAAATGAAGAGCAACAGTCAATTAATGACTGCTGGAAGAGGGAGAATTGGACTTCCCATGTATGAGTCCCAAATTGGTTATCCAGTACCAATTAGTCAGCCCTAAAAATGTACATACAAGGAAGACTAAATGGCCTCAGCAAGTTGTGTTTATATATTTACATGTGTGTATGCATGTAACAACAATAATTAAAGGGAAAAAAGAAAACAATAGGGATATATGGAAGAAGAAAGAGGGCTTAGAGAGGAGAGTTGTGGAATATTATTTTAAGATGTGTTACATTTGCTTATGCCTGTGGAACATCTGTTTAATGATGCAAAGATGTGTTGCATTCTTTTTGTTACATTTGTTTAACTTTGTGAAGCTGTGTTACTTTGCCTGGCTAAATCACCTGATGGTCTAATAAAGATCTAAACAGCCAATAGCAAGGCATGAGAAAGGATTGGGGGAGGGCCTGGCAGGCAGAGAGAATAAATGGAAGCAGAAATCTGGGAGGAAAAGAAGAAAGAGCAAGAGAACTAGGAGAGGAGGATGCTAGGGCCCAGCCATGGAGTAAGAGTAAAAGCAAGATTTACAGAAGTAAGAGAATGCTAAAAGTCCAGAGGCAAAAGGTAAATGGGTAAGTTAAGAAAAGCTGGGAAGAAACAAGCCAAGCTAAGGCTGGGCGTTTATAACAAAGAATAAGCCTCCGAGTGTGATTTATTTGGAAGCTGGGTGCTGGCCTCAAAGAGCCAAAAGAGCCCAAAGAGTAAAGAGTAAAAAAACAAAAACAAAAACAAAAAAACAACCAACATCAGTGGAGGAAAGGGAAAAACTGGAGAGGGAGTAGTATATGGTAATAGAGGACTGATGATGATCAAAGCATATCATACACATGCATGAAATGTCATTTTAAAACTTGTTATTTTATAAAATTAATAAATGCTAATAAGATTGAAAAAAATGTTTCCAACATTTTATCTTAATTTCCTACCATTTTTAAAAACTACAAATTTTAAAAATAAAATAATGATTTTTTTCATGAATGATGGTTATAATCCTTTTCTGAAACAAGTTGAGCAAGTTTGTACCTGTTTCACACACAGACAGGAGACTGAGGTTTAAGAGTGGACTCAACAAGACATAGGGCAATATGAATAGCTGAGGAAACTACTTCACAGCCCTGTATCCTCTACACAGACTGAAACCACCAAGAGTAAAAGTAGATAACTTCTATTTGCATAAGCGTACAAGGATAAAACAGTAGAATAGAAACTAGTGGACATGATATATTAATTCAAAATTTTATGGAAAGTTTTCTTCTGAATATATACTCTAATCATTCTTTTTTGTAGTTTTGTTTTGTTTTAGTTGAAATAGGGTCTCTCTATGTAGTCTTGGCTGTCCTGGAACTAACTAGATAGACCAGGCTGGCCTCGAACTCACAAAGATCCACCTGCCTCTGCCTCCCAAGTGCTAGGGTTGAAGGCATGTGTCACCATGCCCAGGATACTCTGATCATTCTGTGATAATAATTTTTTTAAGATGTATTCCCGTAGTCTGTGTATCTTATTAGATTAGGTATAGCAAAACCCTTAAAAGCTGATATGATTTTAAAGTTTGAATAAAACTTCACAATTTTATTAGTAGTAATTACCTATAAGTAACATATCTTGGGCACTTATACCATCTCTTTAAAAAACAGTTGTGCTAGTTAAATACCAATTTCCCTCTGAGATATGAGGAAACTGAGGCTTGGAAAAACTAAATAACTTGGCCAAAACCACACACTAAAAACTTCAGAGTACTTGACCACAAAGCTCTCTTGCATCTTGATGCATTGCTATGAGTGTAACTTTAGCTCTCTTACAAACCCATATTTATCATCTCAAGAAATGAGAGTCCTCTTACTTTGTGACTACTCGATTGCTCAATAGTCCCTAAATAGAAAACATATCTTAGGCATAAACACTTGTTCAGTTCTCTGATTGAACAAAATACAGTCATTAGCCAACACGGTTATTGATAACAATAACCGCTCACTTATTCCACTGATTCCTTTCAAACACCAACATATAACTCACCCCTATGGAGTGTGTTCGTTAAGAGACAAGGTACAGACCATTTACTATTTAGATTAGTATCCATACCGACATGTCTTTTGAACTCCACATGAATTCAGGACTGTAGTCATCAGCAATTCAGGGTATTCCAGAAGACACCAACACCAATTATGAATACTAAAATTAATATACTAAAGAATGCAAAGATCAATACAACAGCCCTCTGCACTTCTCAACCTCAGATCTGAATCTTCTCCTTGCCCAGGTTGATATCTGAAAGCTTTTCTAATGAACATTGAGGATGGGCACGTTCTTGACAAGTTAGCAAGGGCTTATCTTAGAATCTGATAACAGTTAAAGCTGAAACATTGACTTGCTACCCCCTGCCATAAAATTACATGAGAAAAAAGTGTAGACTAAAAGATCCAATGGTTTGCCCAAGGTCATAAACTAATAAAGACATGGAGGCTTTAAACTCCAAGTACAGTGCATTTTCCCATACTAGTGGCTGTTTTGAAAGACGGAATAATATATAAGACACTTTCCATAGTATTCATGTATTCTTGAAACCTTCCTATGTGGTAAGCAGTATCACTCTCCTTACAAATGAAATAGATGAAGAAATTTAACAAAATTCCTATGACTAGAAAGTATTGATGCGGAGAGAAGCTACTAGCAGCAAGCTTTCAATGTAAGGGGCAATCCTCCAAAGTCCCTAATCTGGACAGTGGTAAGACACTGGACAAGGGTGGGCTAATATTGAGATTATATGAAGATGAGTTGTAAGATGAAGGCTCAGAGAAGGAAAAATAGCCAGAAGAAAGGTGTGGCATTAACAAAATGGTCTTCATTTCTATTTCTTTATTCTCTGTTTCTCTCCCACAAGATTTAAGTTGGCTTGCCAAAAAAACGCATCCATGCAATATGATAACCTAAATTTAAAATAAGTATAAGGGAAATCCAGTCAAGAGGGAACTTTTTGGAAGAGTATCCCATACTTGTCAGGAGTAAACTATAAATATGAATTTAGCTTTCAGACAGGCTACATGGATAGAAGAAACATGAATCATTACATGTATTTTGAAGTCTGTAAAAAAAAGAACAAGCCATTTGCTCAGAAGAAACACAATTAATCCTAGTTATGAGACCATGGGGAAATTTGTCTCTGTAACCCTTCTTGAGAAGTCATGATACAAAACAGAACAATCACCTCCATAATGTTCTCCCAGTGACACACAGGGTGATGTGTTACATGGGGACACTTATGGCTCGGTTCATTAGTAAAAGGCAGCCATGCTGTACTTGGTCAGAATTCAACTATGGAAGCTGAATTCTCTATGGGGAGAGTATGCTAGTTGTCTCTGAGAAATAGAAGAAAAGAAGGTTGGGTTGTATGGGAGGGAGGCTGAAAGGATTCATGGAACAGACATCTTGCACAGACAACATGAGTGCCAACTTCCTTTATGTCCTTGCTGGACTGCAAGTCTCCTTGTCATCGGAGGCATCAGGCCCTACCTAACTTCTTCTTGAGAACAGGCCGGCAGTGGCTTCTGCTGTCATACCTTGAACCCAAGATCTCCTGATTAGAATGATGATGTGGGCCTAGTCCAGAAGAACCATTCAACAGTGTGCTCAAACATTTGAACTATCTGGTATCAGACAGAAGTCCCACCCTTCCTAAGATCGGTAGAGATGCTGGAGTTCTGCTTGTAACATTTGTCACCCCACTGCGTGCCAGGGCTAATTGAGCTAATTTGGTCGGCTAGGAAGGTGTCTCAATTCTCTTGTGGTGCGCTTCTTTCCACCCTAACCTTAAGCTAGCATGCTCAAAGAAGAAAAGCTTCTGCCCACCCCCCTTGTATAAGAGGACCCACACTCCCCTGTTGGGTCCTCTAAACAGTATCACAAGATCTTAAATTCAACAGAGAATACCAGCTAGAAATAGCAGATCTCTGCTAAAGGCGCTACTCGGGTCCATCTTTCCATTCATCCATTCAATAAGCTAACACATATTTACTAGGCTTTATTGATATCTACTGGGGATACATCAGTAGACAAGACATAAACAATACCTCCTTTGTGGGAGCAGACACTAAGACATATCCATATTCAACATTTAAAGGGGGTTTTTTTGCAAATTTTATTTTTTTCCCTAAATTGAGACCCCCCAGTAAGTAACCAAATTTTAAATCAGCTATGATTTCTCAGAAATCATCACACACATAAATGCTTCAGAGTGAGAATATTTACCCAAAAACTTCTTTGCAAATGTAATGACTCTAACAAACACTTTTTTTTTTTGAAAAAAAAAAAAAAAAAGAGCTGCTATAAAATTGCAGTTTAAAAATTCTCTTTTGGGTTTTGGAGACAGGGTTTTTCTATGTAGCCCTGGCTGTAGACCAGACTGGCCTCAAACTCACATACACCTGCCTGCCTCTGCCTCTGCCTCTGCCTCTGCCTCTGCCTCTGCCTCTGCCTCTGCCTCTGCCTCTGCCTCTGTCTCTGCCTCTGCCTCTGCCTCTGCCTCTGCTTCTGCTTCTGCATGCTGAGAATGTGTATGCCACCACTGCCTGGTAAAATCTCTTAATCTAAATTCTGTATTTTTTTTATTTTGTTCTCTAAATATTGCTGTGGAATAATCCTTTTGTACACTGTGAAGATTTATCACTCAGATTGGTTTAATAGAAAGCTGATTGGCCAGTAGCCAGGCAGTAATTATAGATGGGACAACCAAACTAGGAAAATGATGGGAAGAAGAAGGGTGGAGTCAGAAGAGATGCCAGCCAGACATTAAGGAAGCAGTATGTGTAGAAAATGAGGTAACAAACCATGAGCCATGTGGCAAAGCATAGAAATATGGGTTAATTTAAAATGTAAGAGTTAGCCAGTAACAAGCCTGAGCTATTTGCTGATCATTTATAATTTATATTAAGTCTCTGAGTCAGTTATTTGGGAGGCAGCTGCCAGGTATTTGGGAGCAGGCGGTTGGGACAGAAAAAACTATATAATATTTTCCTAGAGCCATAAAACTTAAAAACTCTGGTATGTGTCTTTTGTTCCTAATGAAAGAAATGAGATGACCCTGCCCAGATCTGTAACAGAAGACATCCTCTCATCTTTTCCAGACACCAGACACAGAAGTCTCTGGAGATTGAGCAACAAAAAATTCAGCAGATAAGATAGGCACTGTGAGATACAGTTGCATTCTTCAGAGGAAAGCTGGTGTTGGCTTGTCCCCTGACAAGAAGTTCACATGCACATAGAAGCAATGCATTCTTGGAGATTCTATGCATGTAGGGTTCCTCTCAATGCCTGGTAACTGCATTGAGTTCCATGTTTGAAGTGTTTTCATACAGTTTTCAAATTAAATCTTCTTGAAGTCTAGTTTGATGTTAGGGAAATAATGTGTAATTGACCACATTTCCTCCCTGTTCAAAAAATAAGCACTCAGTGAAAACCCTCCTGAGAAATACATAAACACATCGCATGCATTTGAACATCTCACAGTCAGACTTCAGAAGCCCCTTAAAGGCAACAGCTACAGATAATAGCTGGAACTCCCCCAACACTTACCCAGTAGTGAATTATGTGTGAGCTAGAAATCTCCCAGCCCACAACTCCCAACTCCATATTTCATACCCTTTCTCCTGGACTACAAGAAATGTAAATGTCAAGGAAATCTTGGAAAAGTTTGGAGAATTGTGGCATATTACTGCTTCTTCAAATTTCGTGAAGTCTTTCTCAATATTTACTTACAAGTCTAATTTTCTTGTGTACAACATTGAACTTCAAAACCAACAGCACTTAAAAATTACACTTTACATATACCTTCAGCATGCCATACACTGGGGCAGAGTGATATGCCTTTTGCAATATCTCACCAATTCATTGTTTCTCTATGTACATTTACACTGGGTGAGCACTTTATCTGTGCCAGGCCCTGTGCTGAACCCTGTGAGTAGAACAGACTGAGTCCCTGAAAACAAAAAACACAACTGTCGCCAACTCATCCCAGTATTTTATGCACAGACTTCTGCAAGACTAATTTAAGCCTGTTTCTCTAAAATCCAATCCCATAACTCCCTGTTTTGCCAACAGAGTAGGTAAACAGCAGCCAATCACTATCCTCTCCAAAATAGCCCTCCCGAAACTTCAAGTACTCAAAGTTCTAATCTCTTATTAAAAATAAACCTATTTCTGTGAAGAAATTACATTTGATGTTTGAAACCAGCCAGGAAGACTCTTCTGCTATGTCATCACATTGTCATTGATATGAAAAGATAGAATATGAATTTTCAACCACAATGAAAATAGAAAGCAAAAGATGGCTTGTATGATCAGCCCTTTTCTTAGACATTAATCTGCAATGCATTCCTGATATTGCTCTCCTAAGAAAATATATATAATGGAACAAAAAGAATGTTATCACTGCATTAGCTGAGGGGAAATAACTAACAGTTCTCTATGCCTATGACATAGCTGAGTGCCCTGCCCCCAAAGAAATCAAGACACACTGTCACGGAACCACATTATTATCCCTTAAGAAGACTATAAAATGTGTCCATCATTCATTCATTGACATTGAACTTGTGCCAAAACTATTAAGAATACATATTAATAGATATTCCAAACGTGCAGGAATGAATGCTGAACAAAACACAAAATGAGATTGCTACTCACTATTAATTTGTCTTTTATAAATGATAAAGTAAAGCATATGAAAGGGCAATAAATATCCTTTTATCACAAACTCGGGGATTTCTCTTACTCTATGCATGTACCAACCAGCTTAGAAATATGTATAATTACCTATGGTCATCATCATATCACTGCACATTACACATTAAATAGATAACAACTATGATTATAAAGGCAATTTCCTTGACCTCCTATTTTGTCTGGCTAGGAATTCCTGTGTTTTCCTAGATCGACTCTTCTGCCATGCCAGTCATGCTGTGCAGGTCAATTTTTACCAGGATAAATGACCCATGCCTTACAGCACTTTCTCTAAAACATGCTTATATGCATATGAATAGCATATGCTCAGGAAATATGATCATAGCTGCTCTTTAAGTGATTTTTAAAATCTGAAGTCTATGTGTTGGGATAGATATGTATACATACATATATATGTATGTGTGTGTGTGTATATACTATATAATATATATATATATATATATATATATATATATATATATATATATATATATATATACAGCTAAGGTACAATGTGTGTTATTTGGCAGCTGAATTTGACATGAAAATACAAAAGGTTTGGGCAACCATATATTTGGAAATAGAAATCTTTCCTTAAAACATGGCTTTGGTTTTTAAACATAGCTAAATTTCTGGAAACTTCAATTTGTTAAAGACAGCCAAGACTTCAATCATATTTAACATATTCCTGGGGTTTACATATAGTGTTTCAAAGTAATAAACAACATCTTGTTTGGAGCAGCAAGAAGAAAATGAAGCAAGTACTTCTTTAGGAGTGAAAGCTCTCCTCTTAAAAAGAGTTTGGAGACTCGCTCTTCTGTTGGTGAAATCACAAAACACTATTCAACAAACAAAACATGATGAGCTCAATTCAAGTTGGTAAACATTTTTAGCTGGCTTCATTCTTAGTAAGAATTGTAATGTAACTATAACTTCAACAATGCATCCATTATATCGGAAACTTGAAGGGGTAAAACTTTTTTAATTGTTAATAAGAGCAACAGTGTCAAATTTGCACTTCAAGACCAGAAAGCCTGTGATGACCACAGTAAATCAGTTGGAAGATTTAAAAATTCTCAGTACAGTTCATGGAAATGAGTTTACATTTACTCAGAGGCACTCTCAATTCAATGACCTAAAGCCCACAGAACTGTTTCATCTGAAAAGAACTTCCTCCTACAAGGTAAGACTTATCTGTACCTTATCTATACAATAGAAAATGTCCATTAAAGCTATAAATCCTTTGCATGCTATTCCTTCATTGGCCCAAACATAAATAGTGATGTCTAGAAACATGTTCCTTAGCAAGAAGAACAAACACTATCCAAGCCTCAGAACATGATGAATCTATATTAAACTGTCCCAGGAAAGGAAACAGAGAACATTGCTGTACTTTTTATAGGGAGTCTGGTCAGATTTCACTCAACCATGCCTTCTCTTTGCACAGAGACTGATAAATAGAACCACTCTCTTACAAGCACATCCAGATAACTCACAGAAATCCTTACCTAATAAGCATGCAAGTAATCTCTCTCCTACCCATCCCCAGGCTGTTGCTAACTTTTTAGACAATAAGGAGTCTGGCAGCTTAAAACATGGGAACTCATCTAGAAGTGTAAAGGTTGGTGATACTAAGCCCCTGTCCTAGTGTCTGTTTCAAAACACTTATTGAAGTAAAGCTTGGGGGTAGATGCTCTGTCTGATGGGTGTGGTGGAATGCACTTCCTCGGGTTGTTGTGACCTGCTCCTCACTTTCCTGGAGACCATCACAGGCTTTTTCAGGGAATTTTCCCCTAGCTACCCTACCGAAGAAACCAGCCCCTTCTCATTTTCTGTCCTTCTTTCCCATTTGATAACTTTCCCTTATTCTTCCATTAGTCAGTATAGCCTATATATATTTTAATTTATTCTTTATTTCTTTCTATTCAGATGTAAACTGA
Organism: Peromyscus eremicus; assembly: GCF_949786415.1. Lineage (NCBI taxonomy): Eukaryota > Metazoa > Chordata > Mammalia > Rodentia > Cricetidae > Peromyscus > Peromyscus eremicus. The sequence continues at coordinate 24,679,614 of NC_081419.1, read as the reverse complement.
TTTCCAGGAGAAATTTTGGTCTATTTTTTTTCCTTTGCTGAATTACCAATAACAAAGTGGGGTCTGGCACAGATAAGGCTCCATACATTATTATTAATAACAATGGTATTCAGATTACTATTCCTATCAACCTCAAGTCTGTATATGTGCTGGGGGTTTAGCTTAGATATAGAGCACATACATAGCATGCACAAGACCCTGGTTTTAAAAAGTCAAAAATAAAATAAAGGGAAGACAGTCTGGGAAGTCTGCAGATTGAGGCTAGACATATGATATCCCACTATAACTGACAGCAACATGGGGTATACGTGATTACTACATGCCTATCACAGGTGGAACAGTGGAGAAAAGGGCAACTCAGAACTCATAGTAAGTAGCCAGTTCCAGAAAGAAATGAACCAAAGCTGTGCTTCATCCATTCATATAACTTGTCTCTCACACTCTTGATACTATGTTATTGCAGATTTGCATATCATCTAGGGACTTCAAACATCAGTCACTCACATGCATTTGTCTTCATCTTACACCAGGCACTGGAATCCAAGGGCAGGGTTCTCATGATTTGCGTTTCAACAGAGACAAAAACAAAGTCTTGTCATGTAACTGTAATAAAATAGATTTGTAAGTTTCTGTTGGAGCCTAGAGGATGAAAAGAAATGACCCTAGTTAAGATAATGATGAAGCCAGGCTTGGTGACTCATGGCTGTAACCCTAGCACTCAAGAGGCGAAGGCAGTAGGATTCCTACAGGTTTAAGGTCAGCTTGGACTACATATCAAAACCAGGTCTGTCTCTACACCACCATAACTGCCCCACCCGCAAATAATAATAATAATAATAATAATAATAATAATAATAATAATAATAAACAAAGGCAAACTGTTCTGCATTATTTTGTTAGACCTTCTGTTATTTAAAGGAGTCAAAGGAATATCCTGTAACTTCCATAAGGGGATAAAAGGAATGCTATGAGACACTGTACTTTGAATACAGCATGGTCATCACAATCATGAACACTGCGTATCTGTGGCTACCAGCACAAGATGTGTACACACACACAGACACGCACACACACACACAGAGACACACACGGGGGTAAGAGGAAGAATAGTGGAGAAGAAGGGAGTGTGCAACACTGGGAAATGGATAGGAGAAGGAAATGGGGGGACTACAGCCATGATGTATTCTATGAGTGTATGTAATTGTAAAAAATAAAGAATAAAAAGGTGAAGACAGAAGTCTGGGACATCTTAGAAGAAATGGCTGTTCCTAAAATGAATATCTAATCTATAAGGAAGAAGGAGTTGAAGGGCTCTCTACTCACAAAGAAGGGAAAATAGTATGAAACATTAAATATTTGACTAAATTCTCTTTCCTACAGTCTAAGAAGGGGAAATTGTTTGGTGAAATAAATGAAGAAGAGTTTTTGAGATTCATCATAAAGACCACTCTTTAGTAAATCAGGTTTGGGGTGGGGGAGCCTTTGAAATTTTTGACAAATTCCTATTTGTTATACAGTTCAATGGAGTAGTACCTTAACATATTCATTTCCCATGTTTAGTTCTATGCAAAGATTGGACTCTTGATGTCTAATCTACACAAGAAGCTACCTGTTTCTACCAAGGTAACTAAATCCACATTATCAAGAAACAGAGAAAATATGACTTCTTTGAACTCTGGATACAAGGGCAATATTTCAACTGCTGTTTTTAAAGTTCTGGGTTCGAAACACTTATCTCTTAGTTCTTCATTTATTTGTTTGTTTAATGAAGTTGGCCCTACTTCCAAACAAATTTGGGGGGGGGGCAGGAATTAGTTTCCTTATTATTTTTCTTTCATATCTCTTAAAAAACCTGATGAATGGTCTTCTCCAATGGAATGACACTGAGTATATCAGCCACTTCAGGGTAGGTGTCATGTTCAGGAGAAGTTGACCAACATATAATGGACTCCACAGGTTTTTGTTTGTTTGTACTTTTATAGGTTACAGTTTGGTGAGATTTTTGTTTTGTGGTTGTTTGGGGGGCGTTTTTTCCTCTTCTTTTTGAGTAATTTTTTTTATTTTTTTTCTTGGTTTGGGTTGATTTTGTTGTTGTATTGGATTTTTGTTTTTTTGAGAAAGAACTTAAAGTTGGATGGACAGAGATGGGGGAAGGATCTGGAAGGACTTGGGAGAGGAGAAGAATATGATCAAAATATGTTTAAATTTAAAAATTATTTTAAATAATAAAAATGTAATTTAGAAAAAAGGATGAACATTGGCCTTTTAAACAGTTTTTCAAGTGTGTAAAGTATTTTAATTGAAAATAAAGTCATTTTCAAACAATATATTCTGATAATAGTTTTCCCTCCCTTATCTCCTCTCAGATTTTTCCCACCTCTCCACCTTTCCAATTCTATGCCTTCTTTCTCTCTCTCTCTTAAGAAAAGTAACAAGCAAATAAAAGACAAACAAACAAGAATAAAACAAAATGAACAAACAAAGAGAAACAAGAAAAGGGCAGCAGAAATGCATATGTATGCAGAGTCACACACATGCACACTAAACCCATAAAAGCACAAAACCAGAAACCATAATATACAAGCAAGCAGCCAGTAAGGAAAGAAATGCCTAAACAAAGCAAAGAGACAAAATATCTCCAAAAATATAATTAAATTTATTTTGTCTTGGCATCTACTGCTAGACATAGCCTCCCACCCTTAAGTGTGGTTTATGTACCCAGAGATTCCCTTGGAGAAGCTAATTTTTTCTTTTCAAGCAGTTGTTAACTGGAGATAGCTTCTTGGTTGGGGACAGAGGCTTGTGTCCACTTCCCTCCAGTGCTGTGACCCCATCCTGTTTGGACATGTGTGAGCTCTGTGCATGCTGCAACAGTGTCTGCAAGTTCACAAATCTGCAGTGTATTATACAAAACTGATTAATGGCTACATGAATAAGAAAATTTTGAGAAAAATAAATCAATATTGTAAAAGTATTTGCCTTCCCAACTCATTGTTTATAGACTCTCTCAAAGCTCTTATGCCAAAAAGGAGGAAGAAAGGGAGGGAAGGAGAGAGGGGAGAAGAGAGGAGGGGAGGGGGAGGAGAGGGGAAGGAAGGAGAGGGGAGGGGAGGGGAGGGGAGGGGAGGGGAGGGAAGGGAAGGGAAGGGAAGGGAAGGGAAGGGAAGGGAAGGGAAGGGAAGGGAAGGGAAGGGAACTTTAGAAGTACTCTTAGAGAGATGGCTCAGTGGTTAAGAGGGCTTGCTGCTCTTCCCAGATGACCAAAGTTCAGTTTCTCACATCCCTTTGGGTAGCTCACAACCACCTGTAACTCCAGCTCTGGGGGAACCTATGCCCTCTTCAGGCCCCCATGGGCACCCACACGTATGTACACATAAACGCACTAAGATACACACACATACTCTTGAATAATGCTATAAATTTTAAATCTAAACAACAAAGAAGAAAGTACACTTGCCAAAGTGTCTATGATCTTGAAGGACGAAGAAGTCTTACCTTTTATGGTTTTATGAATACATTATGTGTTTTGGGCATTTTCAAATGAAAAATGAAAGCCACAAGAAACTAATATTTATTGCTTTCATATATGCATGGTACCGTATGAAAGAAGGAAGTCCGCTGCCCGTGAATGTGTTGATTTACATGACAGACACCTTTGCCAGGGTTGGCAGGAAGTACTACATTACAGTGGTTACAAGTGGAGGTTTCTAAGTCAGACAGACTACGGTCTGGATTTCAGCTCCATTCTTAGCAGTAGGACGACTGGGAGAAAAAAAGTATGCTTTGCCTTCCTAAAAGCTATTTTCTCATCTGTAAAAAAGGATTAAAAGCACCAGTTTCTTGGGTTTGCCATTAACATTTTAGATTTCATACGTCTAGCACATGGAAACTCTCAATTTATAAACAAATTCTTGCTTTGGAGAATTGCAACTACCAAAAGTAACCAGGTGAACACATTTTGGCTAGAGGACATGGGGAATCAGTCTCTCGATCCAGTTGGATAATGTCTACTTGCTTGCCAGCTTTCATAGCACCAGAAGATACTATGAAAACTGTTGAGGGAGAAAAAATATCAGTGGTCATCCTCAGCGCTGGAGCCTGAATGCCACAATACTAGCCTGTCAGACAACAGGTGCCCACGGGCACAATAGTGGTACAACTGTCATGGAGTACCTAACTGGTTGCTGACTGAGGCCTGCTCCACAGCAGGGCATTTCAGGTTTGCCATAATTCGGATCAAAGCCCCACAGCTGGGGAGGACACAGGCCCTGGTTAGTGTTGTCATTCTGAATGGTCATGCTGCCAAATTGCCTTCTCCATATTTACGATTATACCCATAAATCTGGGCTCCTCTCAACCTTGGTCATAGACACTTCATTTTCCAGTGGGCAGTGGTCAATGGAAAGATGTGTAACTGGTGGAAAGATATGGGCTGGGAATAAGAGACAGAGTGCTCAGGCCTAAAGTGGACATCTATATTAACCCCAAACCACCAAAGCTTGGGGAACATTAGGGAAGAGGGGGCAGAAAGTATTTAAGGGCCAGATAATAACAAAGAGTGTTATGAAATGCTGTTTTCTGGACATGACATAGGTACCCAATAATGATCTCACAGCAGCTGTAGTTACATACACAAGACCTTTACAAGATCAGTACAGCCCAAATCCAGGCACATATGGGTAATCTCCAGTCTCCACCCCATACAAAGTAGCTATTGGCAGTGGATAGTGGCTGGAGGAGGGAGAATCATTCTTTACTGAGGATAAAAGCCACTGGTAGGTTTCCCATGCTCCAGGGGATGGTCCAACACCCATGCACAGATGGGCAGCTATACCTGAACTTAGTGTTTTTTTTTTTTTTTAAAGAAATGAAGTTTAGGTGTGTATTGGAGAAGATATGGGGGCAATCTGAAGAAGAAAATGAGGCTAGAGATGATCATATTTTGTTATATACATATATGAAATTTTGAATAAAGAAAAATAAAGAAAAATTGTCAGGCAGTGATGGTGCATGCCTTTAATCTCAGAATTTAGGAGGCAGAGGCAGGCAGATCTCTGAGTTCTAGGTTAGCCTGGTCTACAGAGCTACTTCCAGGACAATCAAGGAAACCCTGTCTTGAAAAATAAAAGAAAGAAAGAAAGAAAGAAAGAAAGAAAGAAAGAAAGAAAGAAAGAAAGAAAAATTTTTAACTGAAAGAAAAAAAACACACAAAAATGTCTTTAATTAGCCAAGTATGATGTTAGCATTAAATTCTCTAAATTTAGACATAAACAATCAGGGAAAACAGTCTGGCAACATACCATAAGACAAAATTAAATTTGATTAAAAAGGCAGCTTAATTTCTCAGATATCGATTAGGATAATAACTCTGATAAATTTGCATCCTATTTCTAAGGGCATTATGTGCTTGCTCTCTCCTTTCCTAAATGGTCAGTGGTCTCCAGAGACAGTTCCTATGACTTGAGCCTGTGATTAAAGTAGCAGATGCTATGGAAAGCACCTGGTTCAGCAAATGCTCTCAGGACTGGAAAGACAAGGTACTAATGCTGCCATTTAAGACAATACAAACTGCATGGAAGAATGCTGATTGAGTTTGTAAAAGGCAAAGTGCTTAACACAGAAGACTGAGCAGCTGTGTCTTTAAGAGATTCAAGTGAACTTTATCACAGTTAAATACCAAACCAAGATATGAAAAAATAAAACGTGAAACAAATAAATAGTTGCTGTGCAGAAGTTTTTAAAGCAAGCTGTTTGGACAGTAAAAGAAAATCTTCAAGCTTATGTCATAAGATCATATAAAATAAATAGGAATAACAAAATTAGGCTAAAAGAAAAAACGATCCACAGTGAACTTGAAATCCACAAAATATTTCAAATAGTACAAGAGATCTTTCTAGGAATGTTAAACTTGGCCTTCTTAGGAAAGAAAGTTTTGAAAAGTCAAGTAGGGCTCAGGGATTTGACAGTGAAGGGATACCAACTTGTCTTGTCGAAGCAAACATTGCCACAACTATTTTGCTTTCTTCATTTGTGAAAAGAGCTCTTAAGGAGTACATGCATGCCAGAAGAAATCATCTGAAGCAGGAAGGAAAGCCAGCCCTCTGACCTTTCACTCCTTTCCACTGTTATAGACATCTAAGCATGTTTGCCATGCATGTGCCACGCTGGCTAAGGACAGCATAGGAATCTACCACTGTGGTCATATGCTGAATCCTCGACGCCTTTGAGAAACCCACTTCACACAAGCAACCACAGGAGGACTCACTATCTTAGAGAAAAATGAAGTCAACACAGCATTTCCAGAGTGCCTCTTGCGCTACCTGGGAGGAACAGAGCACAGGATGTGCTGTGCAGCCTCCCTTGACCCTGATTTTCTCCTGCTTGCCCATTAGCACAGATTAGTTTACTGCTCTCATTGCCCCCTAGACACTAGGCCTAAACAGTGTGAGCCAGTGGACTGTAACAGAAACAAGCCTTGATAGCAATGGGAAGTAGGCTGGGACCAGGGCACAGTAGAGGGACAGAACAGGGCATTGGGCCAGGAAAAAAAAAAGTTCTGATGTACACATGGCTTCCACATTTTCCAAATCAAAATTCACAACACATAGCTTGACAGGTATGATTGTTCTTATGGGAATGACAACATATAGAATATTTACAGCCTAAGATTGTCCTGGAAAATCTCAGACATATAAGCATCATGTCTGTAAAGACATTGACCATGGAAAATCTAGCAGAATCTACTTTTTAGAATCCTGCAGTGCTGGCTTTGCCTAGAAACTAGTGTGTCAAGTCAGCTACAGCTCTGCTTATTGCAATCAAAAACACATTACACATTTTTGACAGATTAAAGGTCTCCCTGTTTCAAAGGTTTGCTGTAAGAATAGCAGGTGATATCTGAATGAAATGGCTGTTCACAGTTGAACAGAAAAGTGTGTATTATGTCAGATGACATTGCTTGCCAAGCTTTCCTAACTCACTGGCCTAGGCTTTGCAGGAGTACTGAGTTCACACTCAGAGCTTTCAGTAAGAGAAGTAATATTCTGAGGAAGCCAGGGCTCCCTTACATATACTTTCAGGTTGAAATCTAGAAAGACAGAAAACTAGTCAATGTATGTTTTCTTGCCCTACATCCGCTTAATTACATGTGGGGGTGTTGTCATTTCTTGTAAGACTCCCTCAAAAATACTTCAGTGAAAGCTTCTTGTAGAGAGGAAAATGAAGGCTAGTAACCCAGTATCCCCTAGCAAATGGAGGGGAAATAAGGGAAATTCTAAGACTGAGGGGGAAGAAAAAACAAAAACAACAAAGTCCCTTTGTTTTTTCTATCAACAGTGAATAAAAGTTACAATTTGCCAATAACTATAAATTAATAACACTCCAAGCTTTTAAAAACATAAGTAAACTACAAAAAACATTAGAGCAATTTTTATGTGATGGGGGAATGTCTTTCTGTATGCTGCATATATGTGTTGCTCTGATTGCTTGATAAATAAAGCCATTTGGCAAGGCAGCTTAGAAGCAGGCAGGAAATTCAAAGAGAGAGAGACAGGAAGAAGGTGGAGAGAGACACCAGAGAGACACTCAAGGAGCAACATGTAATGGGATGCAGGTAAAGCCACAGAACATGTGGCGATACACAGATTAATAGTTATGGGCTAATTTAAGATATAAGAGCTAGCTAGCAAAAGGCCTGAGCCATGGCCATGCAGTTATAATTAATATAAGCCTCTGTGTGTTTACTTGGGTCCAAGCAGCTGCAGGACATGGGTGGGAGAGATTCCATAGGACTGGAGAAATCTTCTGGCTACATTTAATGTAATGTCAAAATCTTTTTAAAGGCTGGAAATATATCAACCCTGTCTTGGTACCACAGAAACTTCACCTTTGTAAAACTTACTTTGTTTCAGATGAGGAAACTGAGGCACAGAAACAGGATCAAGGTTGACTGGTTAGCTGTGACTGAGTCAGAATGCAGCCTTTCTTCCTGCAGTTTGTAGATGAGGTTATTTGTCCATAAAATGTGGGTGTTGAACTCTCGAGGTCAATGCCAACCACAACACCCTGCAGTGTTGTGTTGATTGATTGCTTTGTAATCTACTTATTTGTATTTTGGCTCTTAAATAAAGGTAAGGCTGCCAGGTTTGACATATTTCTAGCCCTTAGAAAGCTGACCTGACAGTACAACCCTTCCAAAACATTTACAGAGACAGTGTTCTGAACAATTTACAGAATTTAATAAGGTGACACATCTCGAAGCACAGTGCAGTTACAGACAGCCAACCTGAATGGATGCATGGGAGGGAGGCATTATTATTTTTAATTTTCAGGATGTCATTGCCAGGGAAGACATATGCCAAATGGTAACAGGGGCCTCTTCTTTTTTTTTTAAGACCTCTGAAAGAGCCATGTAGAGCGATGAGGAAAGGGATACAGGAAGTGTGATGAGACCTCACAACAGACTGAGAATGAGAAAACACATGGACTAATTATGAAAAGGTAAAAAGTATTCAATGCCTCTCCTCTTGAGGAGACTTCCCAGTATTTAATAACCTGGTATAAGTTCTGGACAGATACTCTAAGATTAGAGTATATAAATTAAGGTATAAAATTTAAGTATATATTAAAAATTCTACAATAGCTATGTTTCTTGTTGATCATTACTATAGATTTTCTTGAATGCCAACATAAGATTTATCAGAAAAATAGCTATGTAGCTTAAATAGTCATAAATAAATGACCGAATTGTTAAAACAGAGTAGTACTTTATTGCTGTCTAAAACTTCTGTGGTATATGTATACACTTTACGTAAGCTGTAAGTCAGTAACTCAAAACACAATAACAAAGTGAACAAATACTCATTTGGGGCCACAGAGTACTTTTCTCATAATACATAGATCTGTACAAATCCCTATACCACAAAAGCTTCAGCAGAGTCAGAGGAGAAAGAGGACTATCTAGGGAAAGTGTTGGGCAGTCTAGAAGTATAGTTCACTGACTTCTCATGCTGTGAGATAACCAGCTTCCCTTCAGACTGTAGTGAATTGTTCTATATTGGTGAAAATTCATAGACCGTGGTTTATAAGATGTGATTCTGAGCTCATGAATACTGTGTGTTCTTGTATCATCATGAATAAACTAGTTTCCAGCTAACATGGTACAAGGCACAGAAAGAAGCTTCTGGGATGGGAATGGTCACAGGCAGGTCACAAGTGTGGCATGTTGTGAAGGCAGCACCATGGCTTTGATTCTGAGAGTCTAAGTCTCTGCTTAGTGTTTGGATGACCAAAGAATGGGCTGCTTTTCATTTCCCTTTCTACAAAATGAGTATCATAACAATTGGTTCTTGCTGTTGTTATAAAAATTAAATGAGGTAGCACACATAAGTGCTGAGCACTGCCAATTTACCTTGTCCCTACAAATCCTCCTTAACTCTTCACTCATTCACTCACTGAGGTTGCAGCAGTGTGACCTGGAAATACAGAAGAAATAAAACTATTCCTTCCTGCTTCAGTTAAAAAAAAGTTGAAGGGAGGAGAAAGAAAGGGATTAGCATGAAAAGACAAGAACCCAAAGGGAGGAGAAAATTAGTACCTGGGAAAGGAGAAAAGAACGAAGCTTTCTTTTAAGTCTTTAAACAGGCAGTGGTCTGTGGCTCACAGGCAGTAGAGTGCCTGTCTAGCACACAGGAAGCCAGGAGTTCAATCCCTAGTATTACATAAAACTCTGCACATCTGTGACCCCAGCACTGAGGACAAGAGGAGGAGCAGAAGCTCAGTGCAGCTCAGCTGCACGGCCAGCTGGAAACCAGCTGGGGCTCCGTGAGACCCTGTCAAACACACAGGGTAAGAGGAAGCACACAAGATAAAGGAGACTCTTCAGATAAAGGGGCTTTCTGTGTGAGCCTGATGACCTCAGTTCTCCAATCCCAAAGCTCAAGATGGAAGAAAGCAGATAAACTCCAGAAAGTTGTCCTACAACTTCCATGTGCAAGTGGTAGCATATGGATGCCACACACATACACACACACATATAAACACTAATAATCATAAGCATAATAAATGAAACATTTTATTTCATTTATTTACTTTTTATGTGTATTGGTGTTTCGCCTGCACGTATGTCTGTGTCCCTTGTGAGTGCCTGGTGCCTGTGAGAGCCAGAGACAGGGAATTGGATCCCTCAGGACTGGAGTTACAGGCAGTTACGAACAGCTATGTGGGTGCCAGGAATCTAACTCAAGTCCTCTAGAAGAGCCGCCAGTGTTCTTAACCTCTGAGTCATCTCTCCAGCCCTAAAATATACTTTTTAAAAGCAGTCTTTATTATTTTATTTTATTTTGGATTTTCAAGACAGGGTTTCTCTGTGTACCCCTGGCTATGCTGGAACTCGCTCTATAGATTAGGCTGGCCTCAAACTCAGAGATCTGCCTGACTCTGCCTCTCTACATGTCTGGTTAAACAAGCTTAAGTACTAACTAGGCACTTAAGATCCACTAAGATGGCTATTAGCAAAACAAATCAAAAGAAAAACACCAAGTAACAGGTATTGGCATGGATGTGGAAAATCTGGAACTATCCTACATTACTGATGGAATGTAAGATGTACATCTGCTATGGAAAACAATTGGTGCGTTCTCAAAAAGTGAAACAGAAGTAAGACTCGGAATTCTACTCCTAGGTCTATACACAAAAGAATATTTTGTGTATAGCAGGTATTCAAACAAAAACTTTATATAAAACTGTACTAGTCAGGGTTCTGTAAAGGAACAGAACTGATAGAATAGATAGAATATATATAATATATTATAATATTCATATACATATATATATTGGATTTATCAAAATGGCTTACAGGCTGTGGTCCAGTAGTCCAACAATGGTTGCCTCCTGACAGAAGAGCCAAGGATCCAGTTGTTGTACAGCCTGTGAGACTGGATGTCTCAGCTGTCTCAATTTGGTCCTGGAGTACCAAGGAAGTCCTAGAAAGCTGACAGTTTTCAGTCCACATTGGAATCCTGAAGAAGTAGGTTCTAACACCGGGGAAGAAAGACTCGGGAACAGGGTAGGTCAACTTGCCAGTGAAAGTGAGGGCAAGCAGGCAGACAGCAAAAGCTCCCTTCTTTCATGTCCTTTTATGTGGGCTGCCACCCAAAGGTGCGGCCCATGTTTAGGGTGGTTCTTCTGACACCAAATGACCTGTATTTGGTGTAGGTTTTCCACTTCAAATAATCCAACCAAGAAAAATCCCTCACAGGTGTGCCTAGCTGCTTGAATTTTAGTTAATTCCAAATGAAACCAAGTTGACAACCAAGATTAGCTATCTTGAACATACACAAATGTTCAAACCAGTAAGATTCACAATTGCCAAAAGATGGGAATGACCCGATTGTGTCTGTCTAAAAAGTAGATAAACAGCAGTATATATGCCCATACAATAGAATACTACTAATATGTGGCTAGGTATGGTGGTACATGCCTTTACCCTAGAACTTCAAAAGCTAATGCAGATAGATCTCCGTGAGTTTGAGATCACCCTAGTCTACATAGCAAGCACCAGGAGGGCCAGGACTGCATAGAGAAACCATGTCTCAAAAATAAACAAACAAACAAATAAATACAGAAGAAGAAAATAAAGGGAAAAAGAAAAAGAATGTTAATATGTGGTAAAACAGGAACACATTTTGAAAACATTAGGTGTCTTATAAAGAAGCCAGTCCAAATGTGGAATGCAAAGAACATGTATGGTTCCATTTTCCTAAGATGCCCACTGTCGGAAAATCTACAGAAACGGAAGATATATTAGTGATTCATCACAGCAAAGAAAGATGGTGGGATGGGGCTGGGGATCGGAAAACTAAAAGGTATGAAGATTGTCCTCGTGATGGCAAACACGGAATTGTGAATATGTAATACAGGCTTTAGTTGACTTGTTACATGGTATGTGAATTAGATCCCAATAAAGCTGGGGGTATTTTGACTGAAGGGAAAACCTAGAAATTAAAAAAAATATCAGTGCCATAGATTCTTGGCTAGATTCCTGCCAAATCCAATGTGAATGGTGACCACGAACAACAACCAGTAGAGTGCCAGGGCTGGAAGAAAATGGGAGAGAGCAAGGGTGGAAAACGATACCCAAAGCCCCAGACACTAGATCACCCTGCATATTCTGAAACATTTAGTCCATGGGAGGGAAGTGGAACAGAGGGAACTGCTAGACAGATATAAACCCTATCATACTGTCCCCAGAGTACAGGATGGCCTGGAAAGTAAGCCTGAGAGTGTCTCTGCCATCCAAGTGTGTGTGCACATGTATGTGCACACACAAGCACATTATATAAACTTTCTTAAGCACCCATTCTCTGGAAAATGGAAATAAACATAATACCTGGTCCATGTAACACTTAAGATACTTACTGAAGCAATGCAGGCCAGGCATGCGCTACAGAGCTTGGCCCCTGGTTTATAGTAATAAATGTCAGCTCTTCAAGCCTATGTGAAACACAGAGTTGAAAACAAGAAATGTGCAGCTACCAAGGTTCTGTGGACATTTGAGTAATTTATACCTATTACCACTAATTGTTGTGTAACAGTTTCCTCCAAGATTGAAACATCCCATCCCACAGGAAGCTCCTTAAGTAGGAAGGTAAACAACTCAAAATAGCTTCAGGAAGTCCCTGAAACTGACCAGATTGACCAGGCCCTCTTTGCCATAGTAACCATTAAAAGCTGTGAGTTCCTCTCAGAAGCAAGGAAGCTGACCTGTGAATAAGACTCTGAGGCCAGACCAGCTGCCTAGAAGAAGCAGAAACCAGCCTAGCTGTCTGGAAGAGGGCTAGACCATCTGAGGCACCAGGAAAGGACACTGTCCAGCATTTTGAGCTGCCTGCAGGCTGTGCAGTGTGACAGCTTAGTGAGCTGTCACTCATGCTGGGGTGGGCTTTGGTGATGCAGCTGTCTTTGAGTCATTTCTGCTCCTGTAAGAAACTCCTCACCCATACTCCTGTAAGTAATCTTAACAAACTTTATTGGTTCACCAAGTTGGACTTTGCTGGTATCCGTTCTTTGGTCTATCATGGAATCCCTATCTGGGAAAAGTAGATGTGTCTCTTCAGGAAAAATTTTGTCATAGGACACTAATTCAAGTTCCTCTGATCCATCAAGACATATACATATTTTTGTTTTTGTTTTTAACTTCTGTAGAATTATGGTAATGTCTCTTAAACTGATGATACTGGCCTGGCCTCAGTAACTCAAGCTTAGCCATAAAAATAACACACTCCCTTTTCGATGATATTGTAATTAAATAGCCTCAACTTAGTCTACGTATGCACAGGCTGATAATGGCAGATCTAATTCACCCAAGAACATTCTAGCCAGGAAGTAATACATTCTCAGAAGCCAAAATTTCCATTTACACCTGTAAATAGAAAATTCAATTTAATGCAAATTGTTTAATAATAAGACCAGTGGGCAATGAACCATACTAAATGTATCACATGAAATGGATCAGTCATGCAGCATGGTGACCAGGAAAGAAATTTTTAACATTCTGTAGCTAAGTAGTACATGCTGACACACATCCTCCGAACACCACATATGCACATAAAACAAGGTGTGACTACAGAAATGCGTTTTACATATATAAAAATGAAGACAGTCTGATTGAGAGGACAGTGACATCCCTATACACTGAAAACAGCTTGACCATCATCCAAGGGATTATCTAACCATGTGCAGTACTATTTTACACAGTGAACAGCCGAGCAGTTGTTGGGACAAGGACAATTCTAAATGATGTGAGTGAAGGTAAAAATCATCAGATCTGGATGCAAGCACACCCTTCACTGAGAATTCTTCTTGAGAAAGTTCAGAGGTCACAATCCACACATGTAAAATGAGCCAAAGACCTACGGAAGACTCTCTGTAGGGCCACTCAAGGAGCTAGATTAAAAGTATGTTGCAGTGTCTTGGGTACTTTTCTTTTGCTGTGAAGCGATACCATGACAAAGGCAACTTGGATTCAAAGTTCCAGAGGATGGTAGAGTCCACGACCATCACAGCATTTCAACAGACAAGTAGGCATGGCCCTGGAACAGTACCTGAGAGCTTACATCTGATCCCCAAGTTGGAGGCAGAGAGAGACAGAGCTAACTAGAAATGGGTTGAGGTAGTTAGGTTGTCAAATATTTTTACCTTTTCTTTATTAAGAAAACCTCACACATTTCAGCTTGTAAACCACAACAACAAACCATTGATCATCTCACCTAGGTGCTCACGGTACCCTACCATGGGGTGCTATTCCAATATACAAAGTCCTTCATAATGAGGTAGCGCTCATCTGCTGCTTGGTTCCCAGAATCTAGACTCTAGACTCCAGAGAGTATGCAGACAAAAATCAAATGCACTTCAGAGGCAAGCTATTTGTACTTTTTTTTATGTATTTACTGAGTATCATTGCCTGGAGATGAGGTGTTTCACAGGACATGGGATTTTTCAGGACCTGAACCAACAAGTCTAGGGTGAGAAGAGCGCACACGTGTCACTCTACGTATTTTTCAGAAAAAAAAAAAAACAATATGTAATCTCAACATACATAGCAAATCAACACATATATACTCAGTTTTTGAGTAGCACATTCAATTACATTAATTGTTCATTAACTCAATTTTAGCAATATTCAGTTTTTTTCAAATCTTACAGAAAGTTGTCAAGTACCCAGCATCAACCTGAAACTTTAACCCAAGCCCACAGGTCATCAGTCACTTAGTACATTTGGGAGAAATGTTAATATAAAATTATTTCTATATCTATTAAAGAATTAATTCAATTTTTTGTAAAGTGAAATCTAATTTTATATTAGCCTGAGATATGTATAGGATTCATGGAATAAAAATATTATCAGGAATATGACTTAAGCCCAATCTAAATAATCCATCGGAGCCTATTCTTTAGTACATAATTGAACTTTGTATTTTCTTCTTGCAAAAGGGTGTGCTAGTGAGAGTCATATAAAAAAACATTTTATATTTACTCGCGTTGATCACTCCCTACTTCTTCATATCATTAAGAAAATAAGAATGTAAATTAGAAAATAACTTGTTTTCTAAAATGACTGCAGATATACTGTCCGGTCGGTTGATTTCTTCCAAATTTCCAATGATGCCTGCCACAAATACCCTATGATCAAAATACCTCTCCATAATTAAGAAGTAGTGACAATGTAGGACTAGTTCACCCATAGATCTGAAGTCATATGGAAAATCCTGTGAATTTCCAAACGAATCCATTGAGTGAAACATAAAGTAAAAACGGGCTTCAGAGACAGCTGAGCATGCTTATGTAGCAAACAAGGTTGAAGATACGCTGGCAATACTGAGAGATGTCTCAATAGGCCAACCATCCCCTTTCTATCCAGGAATGTCTTATGTGCTCATTAGTGTCTCATATCTGGACAGCTGTGATATTAAATCTGGCCCCAAACTAGAGTCAACAAAAGAGTTTATTCTTTAGTTCATTCTTTTTTTCCTATATTAAGTACATATGCACATACACATGTATAAGAACATGTACACATACACAGGCACGTGCACACACACACACACACACACACACACACGCACGCATGCATGTACACACGCGCCGTGCGCGCGCACACACACACACACACACACACACACACACACACACACACACATTTCAGCTTTTGTTCAGGGAAGTACTTTATCTCCAAACAGAGTTTTATGACTCATGGCCAAGGACAAGAAAGGGGCTTTGTTAACAAGCTTGTTCTGATCATATCCACCCTGTCTGATAGGAGTACATGTTCATAGCACCTCACTTCCATAAACACAACAGTCCTTCTAAATAGTCCTTTGAGTGGCCACCTTTAGTACTGGGTTAGGCTTCAAGTTTTTAAAGCTGAATTTCTTTGGAAGAGCAAATGCTTTAAGGGTGAAAGGAAAGGGCAGTTTTCCTCATTCCTTTATCTTTCATCATCTCTTAAAATATGCTGTTAGGAAAGATTTGGGGGAGTGTTGGTTAGAAGCCAAGAGTTTCAGTGACCCTTTTAGTTGTTGCCGTACCATGCTTCTTGCCTCAGGAAGTGACTGTGCTTTTGAACACATTCGCATTTTAAGGTAGCCAATGTGGGCATAGCTCGGATCTGAACACAGCACCAAGTGTAGGCATTAGCATTTCACAGTTAACAATTGGATCTCCTGTGTCTTCCGCTGTGACTAAGACCCCACTAAACCAGTGCTATCATCTGCTCTTTGCAGATGCAGAAATTGATGCCCACAGAAGCCACGTGACTTGGTTAAATCACTTGCCAAGTGATAAATGATTGAGTCAAAAATTCAGCATTTTGGATAAAGCTACTCCAAGAAGGCATGTGTTATTAAACAAAAATCCAACTATCCGAGTGAGGTACCCCCGAATGATTTGATCAGAGAGGTTTTAGAGGCCCCCAAAACAAGAGGCTGTTACCATTTCTGTTTAATAGTTTTATGTCAACTTGATACAAACTAGAGGCATCAAAGAGGAGGAAGCCTTAACTAAGAAAACGCTTCCAGCAGGGTGTGGTGGTGCATGCCTTTGATTCCAGTACTCAGGAGGCAGAGGCAGGTGGACCTCTGAGTTCGAGGCCAGTCTGGTCTACAGAGCAAGTTCCAGGACAGCCAGAACTACACAGAGCAACTCTGTCTCAAACAACCAAAAGAAAGAAAAGGAAGAAAACTGTAAGATAGGCTGTTGACAAGCCTGTAGAGCATTTTCTTAATTAGTGATTGTTGGGGGAGGGCCAGCCCATTCTGGGTAGTGCCATTCCTAGGCTGGTGGTCCTGAGTTCTATAAAACAGCAGGCTGAGCAAGCCATAGGGAACACGTTAGTAAGCACTACTACCCCCATGGCCTCTGCATCATCTCCTGCCTCCAGGTTCCTGTCCTGTTTGAGTTCTTGTCCTGACTTCCTTCAAGGATGGGCTCCAACATAAAAATGTAAGACAAATAAATCCTTCCTTCCCCAGCTGGGTGGTGGTGGTGCATGTCTTTAATCCCAGCACTCAGAAGGCAGAGCCAAGCAAATCTGTGTTCAAGGCCAGCCTGGTCTACAGAGCAAGATCCAGGACAGGCACCAAAACTACACAGAGAAATCCTGTCTCAAAAAACAAACAAACAACAACAACAACAAAAACAACAAAATCCTTCCCTCCTCAACATGCTTTTGGTCATGATGTTTCATCATAACAATAGTAACTCAAACTAAGAGACTGTCCCTCTTGGTCTTCCACCAGAATTTAAGAGGTAAGACCCTATTGCTGAAGACATCGCACAGCTTTTTTTGATACATGATCTAAAAAAAATCAAGTTAGAACTGATCTGGAAGCTTCCTGCCTGGCAGGTAGTTTTCATACTATGGGAGATCTAAACATGCTTCTGGGAAGGAGAATATCAGTAGTCTCACCAGTTGTGAATCCTGTGATCTACTAGACCAAATTGCCTGGCCCACTTACACAACAATGGCACTACTTTTATGGGAGTAACCAACTGCTCTCTAATTGGATTTGAGGCCCATAGGAAACAATCCATGCCCTGTACTGTAAATCTGGTGAAAAAAAAAATCGTTGTTGGCGACAACATAGGCTTGAGTAGGGGTTGCTTGATACTTTCAGTTAGCAAATTGGCATAGTATCAGTCTACCTGCCAAATATTTGTATTTATAGCTATGGGCATAAGTTATTCTCATCTTTAATCAGAGGAACATCTTTTCATGGTGAATATTAATGAATGGAGAGGTTCATGGCTACATAGGGTACTAAGAATAAGTCATTGATGGGTGCTTACCCCTAAAGAAAAGGAAATATTTATACCACCCTCTCTCAGGCTCAGGGAACATGGTAGAAGAAGGAGTGGAAAGAAGCTAAAAAAACCAAAAGACAGGAAAAAGGGCTGAAAAATGTCATCTCCTGGGCAAGGTATAGCCTTTACAATCATGATTTCAAAGCAGCTATGATTGTCTGCACTGAGTCTGCACAAGAATGGGTCCATGAACAGTCAGGCATGAAAGGAGGCTCAAGGGGTTCACTTCTCACTGATGTTACTGATAGATTCAAGAAGATGGAGAACTATGGCCTTCAGTTATGTACCCACTGATGACCTCATCAGGCTCCAGTGGTTATTTCCTGTCCAATAGTTACACAGATGGCCTTGTGTGATTAAATGGGCCATAAAACAAGACAAAAAAGTCAAGAGTCTTGGAAAGGAACTGGAAGTGACTGGGGAGGTAGGTAATAGGGGTGGGAAAGAGATTCAAGGCAGTGTTGGAGAAACAGTATACACATTGAAATTGTCCAAGAACAAAATTAATCAAGTTTTTAAAACCTTAGCCTTTGTTCAAATATATCTGGAGCTAGGAATGGTGGTACATGCCTTTAATCCCAGCACTTAGGAGACAGAG
Source organism: Peromyscus eremicus (assembly GCF_949786415.1). NCBI lineage: Eukaryota > Metazoa > Chordata > Mammalia > Rodentia > Cricetidae > Peromyscus > Peromyscus eremicus. Next base: position 24,661,157 of record NC_081419.1, on the reverse strand, counting down.
GCAGGCAGATCTCTGTGAGTTCGAGGCCAGCCTGCTCTACTCACTCATAGTGAGTTCCAGGACAGCCAGATATACATAGTGAGACTCTGTCTAGAAAAAACAGAAACAAAAACAAACATACTTACATGCATATATATATAAAAACACAGACATGACTGAATTTATATTCTGACAGAAAATAAAGTTGTGTCTTTGAAAATAAGTTTTAAAATAAAGTTGAACCCCCCCCCCAAAAAAAAGGTAAAAAATAAGCTTATTGCCATGGAGTCCATTTCTAAGACCCTTAGTCCACTATGTAGTAACAACATATGTACCAATGCAATTTAGTTATTTCATATACAGAGTAAAGATGCCCAAGGGAAAAGTCAAATAGTTCTTTACAATAGTTCTACTTCTTTATAATTTTTTTTTAATTTTTGGCTTTCAATATACAAACAGTGGAGTCTATAAATAAATCAAAATATTGAAGTTCTTTGTTTATATTTATTTTAATTCAAATATCATACTTTTTCAGCAAAACCCTAAGCCTTACTTATATTCTAATGAACTGACAATTACTGAAAATAATATTCTTCCAACAAAAGCCAAATCCACATTTAAAACTATTAATAGCTCTTGTTACAAACAGAAGCCTGATTCAATATTTGGGCATAACAGACAGTCTTGGGATATAAAAAAAAAAAAAAACAATGAATAGAGAGGCAGTGGTGACAGGAAGAAGGACTTAAACAGGAAAAGGAGGTTGCTACATAAGCCAGGCTTCTAAGGAGCCCCAGCCACCAGATACTCCCCAAGGAGCAGTCCATACAGTTGTGCTCATTGACACTGCTGTGGAGCCTACATGACACCCTTCCATTGATGATGACACCCTTCCGTTGATGACTTGTCTGGCTTTATTTTTCCAGTGTCAGGGGCTGGACCCAGTCCCTAAGACTCAACAGCTAATTGAGATGCTACTACAACCATGACAAAGCAATTGGAAGTGGGTGAGTGTGCCATGCACCAGTACCAGGACACCCACCAACCAGAATGAACACCTGGGGAGGGAGGTCAGCCTTTGGAGAACTTTGCTCACCAAAGCCCTTAGACCATGGTCCTTCTTCTGGTAATTCTGACTCTAGAATTTATTCCCTTTCTTTTCCAGCCTCTTCGGAGTTTCCCTATGAGCCTTTAATCCGGCCTCAAAGGGTGATAACATGTCACAGGTGATTTAAACTCTTTTCTCTTGCGGTTGATGGATTTCCAGGACCTGACCTTCTGCACATTAGGAAGATCTACTCCTGCCTTTGCTTTATTTTGTAGCTATTATTAGACTAGATGTGCTTGCCTTCTATACTTCCAATAACATTCATCACACAGTCTCTCCTGATTCACCTGAACAGATTAAGTCTGCCTTGATGGTTTTCTTACTTTACTTCCAGAGGAGTGCCTAGCACATCGTAGGGAATTAACTAGCACTCACTAATTGAGTAAATATAGGAGATATATAGATATATATAATAGATAAAATATATGTGTGTAATTTATCAAGTAATCCATTAGTTTGGGAAATTCAGTACCTCATAACATATTTGAATTTATTAATTGGCTGAATATTCTGATGCATTAACCATTTCACTTACATTAACCTTAACATATTTAACAAATACACACAGAAACACATTTTTTAAAGCTGTCCAGGTTGGAGAGATGGCTCAGAGGTTCAGAGCACCAGCTACTCTTCCAGAAGACCTAGATTCAGTTCCCAACACCCACATGATGCCTCACAGTCATCTATGTATTCTAAATCCGGGGAATCCAACACACTCTTCTGGCCTACAAGGGTACCACAAAATACCTACACACATAAAAATAAATAGAATTTAAAAAAGAAAACTCTTTTAAGAGCTGCTTACCTGGTTTCTAGGGGTAAGAAGGGAGCATGCACATATTTATCTTTGGTTGTTTCTTTACCATTTACACAGGACTTTCTGTACACCACTCTAAGAAACCCAATTAATTTTTCCATTTCACTGTTGAATTAGTCAATTTTCCATCGCTATAATGAAATACCTGAGATCATCAAATTTTAAAATTTTTGGAGGATTCAATCAATGATCTGCTGGCCTGGTGGCTCTGAGGCGGGAGAGGACTCAAATCCCCTCCCAGTGAGCTGAAGACCTCTCACTGGACCCCAGCTCTGTTTCCATCACCTCCTGACAGTGCCCCCATGCCTTTAATACTCAGACTTGTGGGGAGGAGTTAAGATCCAAACCACAAGCTGGCTGTGGTGGTGCACACCTTTAATCCCAGCACTTGGGAGGAAGAGGCAGGTGGATCTCTGTGAGTTCAAGGCCAGCCTGGTCTACACAGAGTGAGTTCCCAGATACCTGGGACTATATAATAGACCCTATCATAAAAAATAAGTGAACTTCAAACAACAAAGCTGTCAGACTCCTTTATTGGTCAAATTTATGACTTGTCTTCTGTATCCAAAACAACTGACAAACCTGTTATGAGAAAGAAAACAACAGTCTTGGGCCCAGGTGCTCTCCTAAAGCCAAACACTCTTTTCTAACACTTATATTTTCTAACATTTATATTAAATTCCTTTGCATAAAGGCCAAAACTGAGTCAGAGGACCTGAGCTGACTTTCTACCTAGGCCGTGCCCCGAGTGACTAACACTGGTCCCTTTCAACACCTGCCCCCATCTGTCACTTTTACAAATATTTCCATCCTGCTAGCTCTAGGAAAATCTGAGATTTCCAAAATGGATTTGATTATTTTGTCTTTTTTTTCCATAAAAATCTTAATTTCCTCCTTTCAGACCTGGGCATAGTGCTGAAGATGCAGCTGCACAGACAGCATGCTCACAAAGGGGATGTGACGTCAGTGTTCCACGCCAGCACTGCAGGAAAAGGGAAGAAGACAAGGAGAAAGACTCAGCATAGGAATTGTCATTTGTTTATTTTTTCAAGACAGGGTTTCTCTGTGTGGCCCTGGCTGTCCTGGAACTCATTCTGTAGACCAGGCTGGCCTCGAACTCATAGAGAGATCTGCCTGCCTCTGCCTCCTGAGTGTTGGTGTTAAAGGTGTACGCCACCACCGCCTGGCAAGAATATTTGTTAATCTTACAAGTTTATTGTAGAGATTATGGGAAATTTTGTATGTGGGGGAAAAAAATGTTTGAAATTGATTTAATGTAACAGCATTTTATTTGAATACTTTTACAATTGGTGCCTAAGCTTGCTACCAAGCCTGATGACCTGAGGTCAGTTCCTGGAACTCACATGAGGGGAGGAGAGAGCAAACTCCTGTAAGCTTTTTTCTGACTTACACACACACACACACACACACACACACACCACTGTAGCATGCACATGCATGAGCACATCCGTTAAATAAATGTAATTCTAAGCAAACAAACCAGTTGTGGTGGTGCACACAGGCAGGGTATGCTGAAGAGGCCGAGGCAGGAGAATCAGAAACAAAGGTAGAGGTGAAATAAAATAGGGTTGCGGAGAAGACAAGGCGAAGCTAAGCAAGGGTTAAAGCCTAGAAGACTGGATGAGCAGTGAAAGTTGTTTAAGCAAAGTACGGCATGTTGTGCAAAGATACGAAACTGTAACTCCATCACTGAGCATGTAAATTCCTGGATCTCCAAGATGCTCAGAAATCATCCTGATCGCTCTTCTCCCATCTGATTGTGAAAGGTAGCGAACACTTGCCAGGTGGTTAGAATTCGGGGCCCAATCTTTCTCTGCTCCCTTCGTAGTTGTCAGTGGCCATCTAGAGTTCTTACTTGGTCTGGAGTTGCTTTCTTCCGTGTACCCCCTCAGGGAGATGCACGGCTGACACATTGACACCTACAGGGCAGCAGTCACTGCCCGCCACCGGGATGAGCTTTTCCTTTGGAAAGCTTTGACTCACTAGCTCTGCCTAGCTCCTGGTGTTCGGACCCTTTCGGTAGCAACAATGTTAAGTTACTGACTATACACACTACTTAAAAGAGGCCTGGAAGCTTTGCGCCTTTCCTGGAACTCGCTTTGTAGACCAGAGTGGCCTGGAACTCACAGAGATCCGCCTGGCTCTGCCTCCCACAAAGAAACCCTGTCTCGGGGGAAAAAAAAAAGAGGCCTGGAAGAAAATTCATTGTTGTTTGGTTCAATTTCCTGAGTGTCTATTTCTGAACTTTATTTCACTTTCAACTAGTTCTTTTACAACAGTGGTTCTCAACTTGTGGGTCGCGACCCCATTTAAGGGTCAAATGACCCTTTCGCAGGGGTCACCTAAGACCATTGGAAAACACAGATATTTATATCACGACTCATCACAGTAGCAAAACTCCAGTTATGAAGTAGCAACAAAAATAATTTTATGCTTTGGGGTCACCACAACATAAGGAGCTGCATTAAAGGGTCGCCACATTACAAAGGTTAGAACCACTGGGTTACAGTTTCAAGTAGCTCTTGGCTTCCTAACTGTAATAAAACAGGCACTGTTTTCGGGTGAGGAATAAGCATCAGAAACACATGAGCTCATAAGACAAAAAAAAATTCTATGTTCCCATCCTCCTGTTTCCATGCAAATATCCCCAGTAATTAAATCAGGAAAAGAAAATGTAGCAAAAATGTATCAGCCAAATGGTTTTCAAAATTTCAGAAGAAGCTGTAAATATGGTCCTTTTTGAAGATCAGGTTCTAACTAGAGTAGGAGAAAGGGTAACGTTGTTCTGATGAAGCAGTTTTTAAATCCTTGTCAGTGATTTAAAGAGAGATAACTGGTGTATGTTAAAGAAGCTGGCAAGGTTTTTAAATAGTTCGGACGCTACAGGGAGCTTTTTTTTTCTCTTAAAGCAATGTACTCAGAAGTGCTGGCAAGATTTTGCTTGAATGTAGCTGTGCTTATGTGAGGAAGTTATTTTGAATTACCCTAGTATAAATATGCATGACTTTATTTGTATTGAAAATTCCCTTTGCAAGTGAGTGAATAGGGACTGTTACATCTCTGTTACTTTGAAAATGATTTAGTATTTCATTTTAGAAATAAAATATCACACCCAGAATTCAAACATAACGCCAGATTTCTGTCTGTGCCCACAGGTGATTTTGCACCTACATGAACACCCTTCAACTTTGCCATATAAAACAAAGAGGATAAATTGTCTGAGGTCTATGACCTTCTCACACCCGTGTACTCAACAATTCATGCAGTCTTTGCTCACCAAGCTCTGTCCTGGGCACAGTACACAGCAACAGGCTTAAAGTGCTGTTCTTCACAACACATTTCAGACAGTATTCTGTTTGCTCCAGGCCGTTTTTAGTAACACAGTGGAAATGGCAAATGCTTGAGTCATATTATTCAAAATTGAAGCCTACTGAAGATGACAGACAAGACTAGCACTGAAAGCTGGTGTTTCCTTTAAACAGAGAGGAGCAAAAGCAAGGTGAGACGAAGTAAGAAGCGCACCTGACGCGGGAGAGAACCGAGACAGAAGTGTGCTGGAGAAAGCGCAGTGAACAGGACTCAAACGCCCCCTGCACACCCTTGTGCAGAAGGTTGTCTTCGCTCTACGTGAAAGTCAAGTGGCCTTTGGCTGATGGAAGCTGTCAGTTCAATTAAAAAATGGAAAACAAGCAGAAGAAAGTTCCCTATCTTCTTCTTCTTCTTCTTCTTCTTCTTCTTCTTCTTCTTCTTCTTCTTCTTCTTCTTCTTCTTCTTCTTCTTCTTCTTCTTCTTTTTAGTTATGGTATAGAGTCCAGAATGGGACAGTCTTCTATCTCAAATTACTAGTCCTCCCTAGTCCTCTTAATGAGACCTTACCTTTTCTAGTCAGCTCCATTCTCTCTGTGTGTTTCTTCCTTTTTCAGAAAAACACCTGTTAAACTTTGGTGTAGTCTATCAGAAGCAAGCCACAAAAAGCCTTGCCAATGCCATATGGAGAATAAGATGACTATATGTACTCAGTTCTACCTCTGCTACATTCTTCAGGCTGCCTAGTAACAGAGACACACAAGATAGACTAAAATACTGTGTACTATATACTTCAGAGATTTGCAAGTTCAGAGCTTTGTCCAAAGGGAGCTGATCAGGTCTCAGTATCCACAGTGCCTGCCTGGTGCCTTCACCCGGACCCATTCTTACCTCAAAGTATGATTGGAGTAGATTTTAAGTTTATGTCTCTACAAAGCTTCTTAGGAATGAAAGGTTCTCCAATATTTTTATCTAACAGGCAAGTGGGGAAAATACAGCCATTGGAGATCACCTTCCCTTGCCAAACAGACTATTATTTGGAGACCCTAACTTGAAATAAGTTTAAACTTTTCCAAGTGAAGGTATTCACTTTAATATAATGAAAGCATGGCAATATTTTGCCCCAAATTCAAAATCCATTGTGACTTCAAATGCTATTTATTAGCATATTTCCCACAACCCGAATACTTACCTCAACTATGCAAGAATCCTCGCTAGTAGAAGCAAAACTTCAAGACGATCATCTTACAGAATAGTCACAGCAGAAGTCATGTGGCTAAGTTTTCAACACAGCATTAAATACACAATGATAGTAGGTGGCAAGAAAACTCAGGACTGTGATGATTTCCCTAAACCAAAATCCCAACCTCTGAGCACACAAATAAGGAAAGTTTTAAAGAAAAAAAAATTGCTATTGCTTTATTGTTTTAAAAGACTAAACACTTTTTGTGAACTTTCAGCTTTGTTCTGTCTCCCTCCTCCAAGGAAGGGTGCCTCTACCCTTGTGCCAAGAACAATAGGTAGGCCAGCTTCCCTCAACCCGGGAAAAGTGCCACTTTACCACAGAAACTTTACTTGTGGTTCTACAGTGACCAGGAAACAACTCATCAGAATGGGTTTTTTTTTTTTTTTTTTTTTTTTGCATGTGTAGCAAAGTTAGTTTCAGAGAGAAAAAGGAGCCTGGTTTTCACTGTAGCAGAACCACTTGCAACAATATGCTCCCTGTGTCCACAGCCAGGCCTCCCTTGACACCCTCCTTTCTAGGGCATAGGGTAGAAAAGTCATATACACAGTAGATCATGCCAGGGCCCGCTGACACAACCCTACTCCAAACATGCAGGGGGAGAATGAAGCAAAGCCTGTGCTGTGCACATGGTCTCACTTTCTTTTTTTCGGCCCTTTTCTTTTTGAAAGCAGATGTCCCAGCTCTCAATCTGGAGGAAAAGACAATGCAGACTAACTTTCTCCAATCTAGTCTATCAATCCCTCTGCCCCTCCCAACACCATCCAGTTGTGGAAATTTTAACAAGAGATCCTCTTTTTGCCTTAAACAAAACTCTGGTACTTCTTGACCACTGAATGCTATCTGGAAGGGTTCTTCCCCTAAGAGCAGGACACACTTGGAGAATTAGCTACAACAATGCTCCTTACCCTGGCAAGTGCAAGTGTGAAATACAAAACCAAATTCAATTAGTTTGCAGTTTTGAAAAGTGTATTTTGTGATCTTAGGGATTGAACTCAGGATGTCACTCATGTTTGAGGAGTGCTGTAACAGCTGTATCACCAGCGCCTTCTTTTTATGTTGCAATGGGATCTCACCAAGTTGCCCAGGCACGCCTTAAACTTGTGGCCCTCCTGCCTCAGCCTCCTGAATCCTTAGATTATAGGCCTGAGCCAGCAAGCATGGCTTACAAATAGTTTTTGTTTTTTTGGGTTTTTTTTGCTGCTGCTGTTAGTATCATGGTGTTTATAATCATAAGCACCCCACTCTTTCTCTTATGAATTTAAAAATCCTATAAGCCGATTATGTTTTGACATTATTGTCAGTAAACATTAATCTTTTTAGGATATGAGAACCAATTAAAGAATTCCTAATAAAATCAGTAAGACAAATAAAAAGTAATGAAGTCATTACAAAAAAAAAAAAAATGAAATCCCATAGCATCACCTAGGATGATTTTTGCTCTGGTTTCATAATTTAACCTCATGTATGTTTCAGGTTATCCACAGATAGGTCTTAGCATTCATCAGCATGACTACCTAATGTTACTTTACATGTTTGTCATAATTCCCTGCCCTAACAAGCTAGAATCAACATATTCTTTGTTCATTTCTAAACTGAGGTTCATAGGGTTAACAAGTATCTGTACCACAAAATTAATTCTTCACAAAGCAAGGAATCAAATCTAGTCTATGTAATTTTAAAACATGTGTATTTGTATGCTATGTGTCCTAGTTATGGTGACTATTGCTCCGATGAAACCCCATGACCAAAGCAAGTTGGGGAGGAAAGGGTTTATTTGGCTTACACTTCCATATCACTGTTCATCATCAAAGAAAGTTAGGACAGGAACTCAAAGAAGGCAGGAACCTGGAGGCAGGAGTTGAAGCAGAAGCTAGGGAGGAGAGCTGCTTACTGAATTGCTCCCCATGGCTTGCTCAACCTGCTTTCTTATAGAAGCCAGAACTACCAGCCCAGGGATGGCACCACCCAGAATGGGCTGGGCCTTCCTCTATCAGTCACTAAATGAGAAAATGCCTTACAGCCACATCTTATGGAGGCATTTTCTCAATTGAGGTTTCCTCCTTTCAGATAACTCTAGCTTGTGTTAAGTTGACATAAAGACATAAAGACATAAAAATAGACCATTATTACCAAGGATAATTAAAATAAACTAAGTTAGAATATACCACAACAATGCTCAAGTTCTACTCAGGAGGGCTAAAGGAAATCATAGCAAAGCTCTTTCTGTCACATATGTAGGTGATGAAGTCTCCATCATCAATCAGTCTAATACTTAAGCTCAGTGCCTAGGCCTGGGTAGCATTCTCCCAAAAGGAGCTATCCTGAGCAGGGGACCCTGAAGAAGAGACTTGGGTGAGGAAACACACTTTGTACACCAAAGGCACCAAAGCCAGGAAAAGTATTTAGGAACTTGAGCTGAGCCAGGAAGTAGTGTCACACCTTTAATCCCAGCACTTGGGAGGCAGAGGCAGACAGATCTCTGAGTTCAAGGCTGGCCTGGTCTACAGAGCAAGAGAGCAAGTTCCAGGACAAGACTACACAGAGAAACCCTGTCTCAATAAACCAAAAAAAAAAAAAAAGAAAAAAGAAAAAAAAAGGACTTGAGCTAATACTGTAAACTGAAGGAAAAAAATGAATATCAATGTTAGCCTAGAAGGCAAAGTAAACAATACACAAAAACACAAAGGCCAACTGCAGCATCCAGGAAGACTGGAAATGAGTTACAGTGAAGAAAACAATTATCACAAATAGATCAGGATTCCTTGAAAGATCACGTTGGTTGTCACATGAGTGTGGCTTTGTCTATGAGGGCAGACTTAGCAGACCAAAAGGCCCACAAATGGTCACTGATTCTCCCAAGCCCACAGTTTCTTGATAATATGGTGTGAAAGGTTAGCTCCTTGGGATCTTCTGTCAAAATTAAGTGGGATGGGAGATGGTTTAGTCTTGTGTCAACTCCAGAGAAACAGGTTTCTTTATGCTTCTGGTCATCACGTCCTCCCTCAATCCTTAGAATTATGTAAAAATCAAAACCAAAGACAGCACAACATTTTAAATGACTTTTATGACACTTATGTATTGAATTGTGTTTCTGTTGTAGGTGTGCATGCCACAATGCAGTTGTGGAGATCAGAGATGGCATGGAGGAGTTGGTTCTCACCTGCCACCACTGGGTCCTGAGGGTTGAACACAAGCCTTCAGGCCTTGGCTGGACATCTCATCAGCTCCCAGTCCAAAGTTTATAATTCTCAACTTTTGGCAAATTATGGAGGGTCAAAGAAGACTTCAGAGGAATAAAACTAGGCCACTAGACAGTTTGTAGGTGCAAGCTGTTTCTGATCCCATTAGCAAGAAAGAAAGGAAAGAGTGCCGGTCACTCCAGACCCCTAAGCCGATTCCAAAGGTTCCTTGTAGTATTTTTAACCTACAGGGAATATGGAATGGATCCTTTGAGAAAAGGAACAATTAAGGGACCCTTTAAGAACTACAAATGATTATAAGTGCTCCTAGGAGTCTTAAAGGGCAACAAAAATCCTTCAGTATTCTGACTAAATATCGAAATACTTTCCATCCAGCACTTGCATTGATTTTTAAGCTTTGCATCAAAAAGAAAATCTGGCCTTGTGGATATTTTAGAGACTAGGAGATTTCATTTTCCACTTATAAACTGACTTTCTTCCCACTTTGAGGTGGCTGGAAATCATCATAAACCCGGGACACACGTCCAAAAGGGAATGCTCACTGCATTATGAGTGGTCTTAAAGCAAAGCGCTGCAGCAGGCCTCCTTGTCTCCAAATTTGTGAGTTTGCCGCTCCTTCTATTCACAACTCTTCCTTAAGATCGCTTCTGGGCTTTTGCACATTTAACCTTTAAACTCAAGACCGTGTATGTGATTACAGAACACAGGAAACTTCACATTCAGACATTGGGCTAAATTCCTTTTCAAAAGAATCTGATATTTACAACCAAATTAGGGCCATATTGAATATAATAAATTAACTGCTGAATTAGCAGAAAGAAAATGCTCTATTTATTTGTACTTTGGTGGCTATGCATCCTTTTAAACAGTCCTGGAAAATCATAAGCAACCATAAATCCTACAATATTCAAAATTTCTTGGTCCTACCTTTATGTGACCTGGATGGTCAATTCTATTTGTCCAAGTTTCATTATAATAAAACTACAATACGGCCAATCTCATGCATTACTTCATTTAATTCTTAACAACACCCTGAGGGGTAGCGCAGTAAGTATACCCACTGGAGATAAAGAAACAAGCTTACAGTAGATTGCCTGTGACCCAGGAAGAGAATAATCAGATAGACACTTGAACTTCAGCATTATAAAAATAACATGGACCGACTTGCTAAATCATTTTTAAATAACTTCAACCAGCCCACATATTAATAAGTAAAAAAAAATGAAAACTTATCTAAATATCAAACCTGAATTGTTTGTCAAATGCCTCATATTTCTGCTTACGCCAGAGTAAATCAGCCAAAAAGTTCAATGCCACATTCCAATAAGAATAGATGGTGTACAATTAGTGCACATATCTGAATTTAGGACGAACAGTTACTTGATTTCACATGGAGATCGTTTTCCTAATTGTACATCTGCCATGTGTTTCAATGAGCTTGCTACATAAATGGTTTACAAATTGTTAATAAGTTTTATGGATCTCTAGAAAGAATATAATAGCATAACAAACTTTTACAAGTACAGATATTTCACATTAAAATATCACTTTATTTCTTTATCCTGGAAGAATGAATTTTAAAAAACACATTTAAAATCAAGCATTAGATATGCAAATATGTGTTCAGATCAGAGATACCAAAATTATTCAGATGATTAATTATTCATCATAAAATGTCAATTAATAATTATGAAGCTTAAAAGGCATCTTTCTAATGCATCTTTATTTTTCTTGGCCTAAAAAAGGGCTTAATGTACATGTTCAATTGACTCGTAACAAGTTTTAAAAATTCAACAAAGTAAACAAATTGTAAACAAGAGCAAGCTCTCTGATTTTTAATAAGAGAACTACAAATGTGCTCAAAGTGTAGGAAAGAACAGTAATTATAATCATCATGAAAATTATAAGTGGAGCCAATTCATGACATATGAAGCCTCATGTTCACTCACCTGCTAGGAAATGGACAGCAACCTGGCCAGGAAAACAATCCACATACCCAAGCTATGGATCTGCTTAGCAATTAACAGACCGTGTAACAGGCTGCTTCTACCTGAATTGATCTGTCTATGGTGAGGAGCAGAGGGACCGCTTTGGGATTTTTTTTTTTTTTTTTTTTTTTTGCACTTTCCAATAATCACTAAAAGAAAAATCAGTTTGTTTCTTGAATTTACCTACTATAATTTCTAAAGTCTGATAAGCATGATTAAAGTAATGTATTTATAAGTAAGAACAATTTGCATATGCCTTAATTATAATGGCTCTCCCTGTGTCAAATACTTTCATATTTCTCCAAGAAGATTATATCTTTTTTTAAAAAAATTATCTGTCAGAGCTGATATAATAATAGAGAGTAATAAGCTGTTACAGTCACTGAGATATTCATTTATTTTCATTATTATTTTACTTTTCACTGACACCTGGCGAACTTGTCTGTAAGACCGGGGAGTTATTTTAGTCAGGGTGTCCCTGACCTCCCGCTGGTAAATTAATTGCATATTAAACACTGTGTTTTGAAAACGAAATGATAAATCTGGACATATAAAGGAGACACCAAGAAATTTACCAAGAAGGTAAGTTAGGGAGGAAAACGAGATTGCAAAAGAAATATAGAAAGAAAAGAGAATGTGCAGAATGCAGTTGCGACAGAATTGCAAGAAAATGTGGATAAAGGGCAGAGAGGACTGAAAGGAGGGCAAGAGGAAAGGAAGGAGGGAGATTCGGGTTTCCAATGCCCTGGCGAGGCTCCTGGCGTCCGCACCCCGAATGCCCAGCCTTCCAAGTTGAGGCGAAAGCCACCTCCTCGGGCCTGCGTCGCATCTAACTTGCTGCAAGTTTTCTGGTGACTCCTCCAGAGCCCCTTTCCTTCCACCACCACCCCCCCTTTTGTGAGATTGACAGTCGCGTGGAGGAGGCTTTTCCAGGCACAGCCTTTCTCATGATAATCAGCCCCCTGCATCACCTCCCGGCCGCCGCTGCTTCCTCGCGGAGCGGGGCTCGCGGACCCGGGGGACCGGAAACAGGGCGGCGGGCGGGGGAGCAGGCCGGCGAGCCAGGTCAGCTGACCGGGAGCGGGGCGGGGGTCGCGCGGTGCCAGGGCGGGGGTCGGGTGTGTGCAGAGGAGGGCGGCGGGGCCCGCGAGCCCCCCACGTGCTCCGGACTGGCGGAGGGAGCGAAGTTCGCGGGGGGTGGGGGGCTGGGGCTGGGGGGGGGGGGGGCCGAGCGCGCCGGGGATGGGGAACTGCGAGCAGACCTGCTTTGCATCAATAAATTAAGATGCTCATTTGAGTCCTGAAGTTTGCTGGTTCCTGTCAGTAGAGACGTTGGCAAACACCCGAAGCCGAGATGCAGCCTTTACTTCAAATAAAATAGGAAAATAAAATCCTCAGCTGGCCGCCCCGCTGGGGCTAGGTGACGTGCGAGATTCCACAGCCTGCGGGCCTCGCAGCAGGGAGGTGAGGGACGGGTCTCGGACTCTCCGGTCTTGTTTTGGTTTTGTATTGAAAGGGCTTCTCTGAGACGCTCCGATTTTTTTTTTTTTTTTTTAAATAGGTTTTCCCCTCCAATCCTAGGCTCAACTCCGAATGGATTGGATTTCGAGTTTGCACGTGAGAAAACCGTTTGCTTTGCTCAGACCCCTCCGTCTCCCCCACACACCTAATCCAGGGGTCCGGGGTATCAGGCTTTGCTCGCAACTCTAAAAGAAGTTACCCACTCCTGCATAGCAATACAGGATTGAAATAATTCCTCTAGATGAAAGATCAATTCCATTTCTAAACCAGAATAGATTCCTTTTTTATTTCCCCCACATGGTACAAAATAAACACAATTTGCTTTTTTTTTAAAAAAAAAAAATTATTAGCTGTGGCCAAATTCGAATTCTTTCTTCAGCTTGTGTGTTCAAGGGCAGAAAGGTACCTCTTTGGGCCTCTGGGCCAGCAAGAGGAGTGGGGGCGGGGGAACGGCTGTGAAAGTTGAGGAAATTGACAGACTGAGAGGTGAATGGGGGGGACAGGCTCCGGGTCCGCTGCCGGGAACTGGAAAACAAAAGGGTGTCCTCCTCACCCTGCCTTGGGGGGGGGGGGCGGGGATGGGTCCTGAGGGGAGCAGTTGGTTTTACCCAAGGAAACCCGCAAGAATTATTTTCCCCTCCAATGTCGATGTCAATATTATTTCACATTTGCATGTATCTGTTGTTTTAATCCCCTTCGCCTGCGCTAATCTCAAAGTGGATTATTAACGGGGAAAAACAGTCCGAAAAGGAGTCCGTCCTTCTATCGCAGGACGTGTTTTCCCTGCATGAGGAGCCTCAGAGAGGTCCCTGGTCCCTCTGGACTTTTCATCCTGCGCTCCTGTATTATGTGGATCCCACGGTCCCCATTGTCCCTGACCTGGCCCTGGGACCGAGGGAGTGTTCCGAACAAATTTATATTCCAGCTTCTCTGGTCCTCCTGCCTCTGTGATGGTGGGAACACTCTCGGTCAAAAGCTTGGGGAGGGGCGTGCCAGGCGAGGGCAGTGGGCAACCTAGCCCTGCGCTCAGCCTCGCGATCTTTCCCGTACCACCACCCAAACGTCCACCTTCATGAGAACCTAGGAAATGGAAGTTGGTTTTGTTTTGGGTTTTTTTTTTTTCCAAATACATGGGAAAAACATGTCGAAACTCAGTGCAAACTATTGGGGGCCGCCTCCTGGCACTGGAGTGATGACTGAGCCCCAAGGTAATCAGATAATTGGGTGTTTTAATAGAAATAGTCAGCAGTCTATTTTGTCAGAGCTGATGCAAGAAGACATTTATATCCATGATAAAGACAGTTGTTTGTTAGCTAGTTGTTCGACTTGCCCTATAGTCTCATTGTGCCTTTGCACAATGTGTCTGAGCTAAAAACGTCCAGTGCTTGGCTACCTGGGTGTCTGCAGAAGGGTCTTGCCAGTAGACACTCCCTACAACAGGCTCCTTATTTCTCCGCAGTGTGAGAAGGAGGCTTAAGGCACACTTTGGAGAAAGCTGGTCTCTGATTTTTTTTTTTTTAAAGGAAAGAGAAGGAAGAAAGAAGATATGAACCGTAATGATAAATCCTAGAGGAGGAACTTGATAAGTCTTACATTATATTTAGTACAGATACAAGATAGTATGAGAAATGTAAATGTGGGACTAATGTGTTTGATCCATGTTGGAAATCTTTTTTTATTAACAATTTTTTGACTGAAAATCCCTACAACCTATAGATCATCTATAGGTACTTTATATGTGATGGGGGTAAGGGGGAAATTATTTATCCAATCATTCTCATTGTAAATGCTCAAAATTAGGAAAGAGGTGAGTGTGTGTGTAACCAACTGTGGAAAATCCGCTTTCTTGCACCCTAGAATGAAGTCTAGCTGTGGTCATGCTGGTGGCTGTTACCCTCCCCCACCACCACTGAAAAATAAACATGCAAAATACAAAGCCCTGTCCGCTCTGGGAGTGTGGATGTGGCAGCCCTAAGGTGGCTTCCCCCTCTGAGTGCAATCGCCAGTGACTCCTGCATTCAAAGTCTTGCTGGAGGCACACATTCAAAGCACAGTTCAAAGCAGTTTATCTTAATATGAGTAAAAGTCTAGGGTTGGATCAGGGTGTTATTTGTTTCAGGTTTCTTCAGACTGGAAACAGGGCACTATGACATAGTTGACAGTATTGAAGCGGAAAGACTGACAAGAGGCAGCAGCTGTTGGGTGCTCTTCACACCTCCACATTTACCTTTACACGAGGAGCCCCAGCCTGTGGGGACTGGGCGTTCATCTGTGCTCTGAGGTTCTTAAATACTTTCACTATTTAAAAGAAGTGAGGAGGGGTCTCCTAGGACTTCAGAAATTGAGCCTGGGCTGTTGAGGCAAAGCAGTTTCTTCCTTTTCGATAGATGCCTGTACAGAGCATCCTCGAATTTGGCTGTCTTTATTTACTTCTATATAGTTCCAATTATGTGCAGTGTAAACCAGCTTTTTGATTAACAAAACAGCAGAGCATTGGTTAAGAACACTTAAACTTCAAAAAAATTCCCCTGGGAAGTGGGCTCTGAATTGGTTAATAATGTGCAGTACTTGCTAAATTGCTGACTTCCAGATGTGGAAAATATCTTTCTTGTTTAGGACCTATGTAACCTGATTGATTACGACAGAAGCGTCACGTTGGAAGCTTTTGAGTGATTATTTAATTAACCATACAGTAGAAAGCTGTATTCTCCAGGAAATCCCTTCCATATTTGCATAACCAATCCCTCCAGAGCAAAGGTGGAGCCTTTTCTTTTTAATTTTACTTTAATTGCAATATCAAAAATATGTACTTCAAAACTTCGACCCCACACAGTTTAATGTCACCCTCTTTTTTCTATCATCCTAGGCTCTTCTGGCCTTTCTCCCTTTTCCTCTTGTCCCCAACCCCCTCACTTTGTAGTGTGGTCTGCATG